>NW_026914502.1:0-600000 GCF_034315485.1 Pezoporus occidentalis
GTTAGAAATGTCAAGAAATTGGTAGGAACAGGACAAAACCGGTTTGGAAACTGCCAGAAGGGCTTAAAAAGAATTGGGCAAAAAAGGGTTAGAAATAGGCCAAGCCAGTTTAGAAAGAGCTAACAAAACCTTAAAACAGGCTAGAAATGGCAAGGAACTGTTCAGAAGTAGCAAAAATGGCTTAAAACTGCTAATAAATGGGCAAAAATAGGATAGAGATGACTGTAAACTGTATAGAAATAGCACAAAGGAGTTAAACTGGGTTAGAAATGAATAACAATGTTTCAAAGGTAGTCAGCATAGGGCAAAAATGGGTTAGAAGTGGCAAGAACTAGCCAAAATGGTTTGGGAATGGCCAAAATGGCTTAAAAAGAAATAGAACACGCTAAAAAAGGGTTAGAAATAGCTCAAGCCAGTTTAGAAATAGCTAAGAAAAGCTTAAAACAGGCTAGAAATGGCCATCAATTGCTCAGAAATAGCCAAAAAAAGACCTAAAAAGGGTAAGAAGTGGGCAAGAATAAGATAGAAGGGGCCATCAATTGTTTAGAAATAGCCAAAAAAGACTTGAAATGGGTGTGAATGTGAACAGGTCTACAAAAGCTACACAGAGTTTTTCATCTCAGTTCTGGGGCCCTCAAGGAGGGGGGCATACACAGACTGAGAGAGAAAAATGCCCCTCCTTATCTTCATCAGCACTTAGTTATTGCCTTCTGCTTTCCCACTGTGAAGGCTGAACACAGAGCAAGCAGACTGCTAGTAACACCAGCGTTTTTCACTCTCATCACTACTGCGACCGCATTATGGCGCCTTACACATACACTGCTAGCCTTGCAGAAAAAGCATAAAGAGAATTTTGCTTCCTTCTGTGAGCACCATATGCAGAGGAGGAGATTTACCAAGGCAGAAACTGTAGCAAGACAGCGACTGAACCTCCTGAACATCTATTAACAGATACCAAGTTGAAAGGGCACTTACTAAATGCTACCCACGTTTGCTTCAGCTGCAGGTACACTCTGAAGTCTCTCTGGAATCCAGTATCAGAAACAGTGAGGTCAGACCCAAGGTATTCCTTCGCGATGCTCGTAACAATGCCACACGCCTGTTAAGAAACAGTCAAGATCAAATGAGTGCTTCTGAAGAGTGCAAAGACCATGCTGGGGTTGTTTGAAACCTTGACGAATGAAGCGTTTTGCCCTCAGCACGTCAGGTAAGCGAAACCCAAACACGCATTACTGCCAGACTAGTCAGCTACAACATCACATCTATAGAAAAGCAAGATCGGTACAAGTGCATGCGGACTAAGCACACTGTGATTGGATAGTTCAGGGTGCTACATGTGGTGCCAAGTATCAGCACAGCTGGATTCTTAGTAAATTTCGCTGCCATTTAAGCCCTTCTCACTTAACTGGGTCTAAACCCAGGCACTAGTTCTCCCAACTACAGCATCTAACTCATGTAATCACTTACTTTCTGCGCCCAAAATTAAGCAGTACATAACTCAGCACATGACTCATTAAGCACATAACTCAGAAGCCTTAAGAACTGGTTTGAGACACTCTGCTCTACTGCTGTGGAGTACTTAAGTCCTAAAGGATACTTCCCACAATACGATAACCACATGGAAGCATTCCAGCACCTCCTGATACATACGGACCTTATGAGGACTTAACCATCTCCAGGTTTGCAGAACTGCTTAAAGTAATTCCACTGATCAGGTTTGGATCTGTAGGATACCTGAACATCAGTGTAGGTCACAAACCTGCCTGGGATCTTTGAGACACAAAGCTGCAAGAAAAGAAGGGTTTGAAATACCATGGCTTCAACAGGCACACTCTGTGCTTAAAGACAATGTCATCTTTGACAGTGTCTTAAACCAGTGTCGTGGTTTAAACCCAGTCAGCAATAAATCGGCCACGCAGACTCTCTCTCACTCCCCCGCTTTTCTTCCCCCAACTCCCAGAGGGATGGGAAGGAGAATCAAAAAAATATAACTCCCACGGGTTGAGATAAGAACAGTTTAGTAGCTAAGGTACAACACAAATCACTGCTGCTACCACCAATAATAACAATGATAAAGGAAATAACAAGGGAAGAGAATACAATACCACCTGCCGACCGATAATACCCAGCCCAACCCCGCAGTGAGCTAGCCCTTCCAGGTAACTCTCAGTTACATCCTGGGCATGACGTGCTGTGGTATGGAATACTTCTTTGGCCAGACTGGATCAGGTGTCCTGTCTCTGCTTCCTCCCGGCTTCCCCTCCTCCCTGGCAGAGCATGAGGCTCACAAAGTCCTTGGTCAGAGTAAACATCTGAGCAGTAACTAAAACCATCAGTGTTATCAGCGCTGTTCCCAGGCGGAAAGTCAAAAACTGGTAAGAAATGGGCAAAACTAAGATAGGACTGACCAGCAATTGTTCAGAAATAGCAGCAGAGCACATAAAGATTCTGCCTGTTCTCAACAGGTTGAAACTTAAATCATTCAGCATAAACAGAGAAGCCCTGAAGATACCCAGTCTGGTAACTCGATGCATCTCCTGTTACAAGCACCTTGCAACACAGATCGAGATCAGGATCAGCTCCCTCACAACGCTGTCTCTGCATCTAGACCACCAAGCAGTTATGAAGAAACCTGATGCCTTTACTGGTGCAAGGCCGGTGTCCAAACCGGGGGAATTCAGGAGAGCAGCAGCAGCAACCCAAGTCCTCGCTGACCGTCTCAACAGAAAGGCTGTGATGAGCTGGGTGGGCTCCCCCAGGGCACACAACACGGCAAGGTCTATTTGCAGAACAGAAGGAGGGCAATGAGCCCTGCTCTGCTGCAGACCTCACTCATTTCATGGAGAGAGAATTGCAGGCTCCAGATCTTTTAGTATCTTAATGCTGCAGTGAAGAGTCTCATTTCCAAACTAACAGCAATTTCAGAACAGAGGAAACAAACAGGGAATTCCTTGGGTACTTTCTAAACAGCTATTTCCATCTTCGCCCCTTTCCCTGCCAGTGAAGGTGCAGTGCGAATTAAGGGCCCTCCGGGTAACCCCCCCAGTTTCTTTACTTTCCCCAGTACTGCACACGACGTGCTGTGCTATGCATGGAATACGCCTTTGGCTAGTTCAGGTCCGGCGTCCTGTCTCTGCTCCCTCCCGGCTTCTTGTGCCCCTCCTCACTGGCAGAGCACGAGGAACCGAGCAACCACTGAAACATCGGTGCGTTACCAGCGTTATTCTCATAGGAAAGGTGAAACTCAGGGCTGCACCAGATCCTAGGAAGAGAATTAACTCTGCTGCAGCTGAAACCAGAGCAAAGGGGGAGAGACAAGCACAGTGGCAGGGCGCAGGATGCCGGGCCAGGAGCCTCCGAGGCGCCCGAGATTCATCAAGGGAGATTAAGACAGAATCAAGCGCACTGGGGGCTCCTGACCCGGCTCGTCCCCGGCAGACGCACCGGGCGCTGTGAGGCTTTCCGCGCCGGGCGGCCAGCAGGCAAGAAACGTTCCTCTGCGCCCGCCCAAGGGACGGACGGACGGGCGGGCGGGCGGACTCGTTCGCCTCCCCCATAACCCCGGACCCCCGGTGGGCTCGGATCTCACCTGCTGCCGCCGCTGCCGGAACCTGGACCCTGCCCGCCGCCATGCTGCTCCCGGGCGATGCGCATGCGGCACCGAAACGGCCCCGGAGGGACCGGAGCCGGCGCGCGAACACCGGGCCGTGGCCACGAGCACCCCGCGCGCCCGCCCGCACCCCAACGTGGAGCCGAGGCGGCCATTGCTCACCAAAATCCAGCAGCCACCACGTGACACCGGCCACTTCCGGGGAGAGAAGCGGAGGCAAAGGGAGCAGCGCGGCTCATGCGCGGAGCCCGGTCTGCAGTACCCAGCTCTGGACACAGGATGGCAGCAGCGAGAGCGCCGGACGCCACACCGCCGCCCCCCCCCCCCTCCCAGCATCCCCCCCCCGCACCAACCCTTGCAGACCCAGAACCAAGGGGTTTGGAGTATTCTGGGGCCACAACAGCGGCTCCGGCTCCACAAGCACAGCCCGTCATGGAAAGGCCTTTTTGGGGGAATCAGCCCCAAATTCAGCTGTTACCCCCCTTTCTTCAGAGGACCTTCCGGCCCCCCCAGTCCTCTACTCCTCCTGCTCCTCGGTCGAACAGTCGCGCCCCAAATGACTCCACCCACCACCACACCCCAGTTTTTATTCCACGCTGAGGGGGGATATATCCCATAATCCTCCGAGATAAGAGGGGGAATAGATCCCATAATCCTCTGCGCTAAGGGAACATATCCCATGAACCTCCGCGCTAGGGGGTAGATCCCATAATCCTCTGGGATAACGGACCATATCCCATGATCCTTTGCGATAGGGGGGTATTTCTCATCATACTCCGCGGTGGGGGGGGTATATCCAACCTCGTCTGTTTATTTGATCAGAAATGCAGGTTTGCGTTTCTATACAGAAAGAGAACAACCCAGTCTCTTTAGGTAGATGGTATCTCCCAACCCCGCAACCCCCCCAGACGGATCCCAAGCGTTTGGGACCCCCCCAAGCTCCCCACAAGTGTTTGGGGTCTCCCCATCCCAAATAACACCAGGAGGCAGCTGCAGTGATGGGGGTTTATTCCATTCCGGGGGGGGCAATTTACCGCGGGGAGGGGCCGCCCACCATTCGGGATGCTGATGGGAAGGGCTCCGGGAGAGGGGGGTTGATGGTTGCTCATACGTTTCCTAGAGATTGCCATGAGCTGGGCTTCAGGATGGTCCGGAGCCGGTGCCATAGAATTTGCACACAATTGGACATTTAGTTGGGAAAGCGAGGAGCGAGAGCAGTGTCGGTGGCGCCGTTGCAGAGCTCACCGTGTGCAGAAGAGACCCAGCATCACCTTTCAGCCCTGGCTCTTCGGCTGCGGGAGCAGGAGCCATTCAATCGCTCTCTGCGTGCCATGCTGCAGGATGGGCGGGAGTGAGCGCCGGAGAGGTTGCGTTCAATTTTAACTTACATGTACTTGCTTTTGATTCACATTTATTTGGTTTTGTTCAGATTTATTTGCTTTTTATTTACTTTTTAGTGATCTTCACTTTTCTTGGATATTTACTCAGATTTATTGCCTTTTATTCTTTTTCTTTCCCATTTAATTCACTTTTGTTCAGTTTTCTTCAGGTTTGTTCACTTTCATTGGTGTTTATTCACTTTTCAGTTTTATTCCTGTTTTATGTAGCTGCAAACCAGTTTAATTGAGCTGGAGTGACTGCACCGGGCCCGGCCCACACTCCAGGATTGACCTTAGCCCCCTGCGAAGGTGAGACCCACATGACATGACACGACACGACATGACTCCCACACTGCCCCATGGCAACACAGTGACACCCCATAGATACTCCACAGCGACCCATAGGCACGCTCCCACAGTTCCATAGTGTTCTATAGACCCTAAAGACGGGTCCCACAGTTTTTATTGACTCCTGGTGTCATGATGTCACCAGGACCACGATGACATCATCAGCATCATCAGTGACACAGCACTCCAAAGAGCCCCAAGTGCCCTATAGGGCACTCACTACCCTCTGCATCCCATAAGTGGCCCAACACCAGTTGATTTGTTTATTCGCTGTCATTCTTTATTTTTTTAACTTTCATTCACTTTTGAGTTTTACTCAGGCTTGTCCACTTTTATTCATTTTTATTCACTTTGCTTACATGTTGCTCATGTTTTGCTCACTTCAGATTTGATTTAGTAACTTTTTTATAGCTACCCCATTGTGACCCAGAGCAATACATGGACACGTCATAGAGCCCCAGTAGATCACCTCTAGGCCCCCCAAGCCTCATAGACTCCCTATAGACATCCCATAGGGTCCCAGAGCTACCCATAAACACCCCACAGCGACTCTTGATGAACCTACAGTGACCCATAGACAGTTCATAGCCATCCACAGCACCCCATGGACAGCCCATAGTCATCCACAGCATCCCATGGACAACCTACAGACATCCCATAGAGACCCACAGTGACTGATAGACACCCCACAGCAACCCTTGAACACTCCAAAGTGACTCACAGATGCCCCATAGAGACCAATAGATCCCCTGGTATCTTTTCACCTTTGGGGAGGTGAAAAACAAAACACAGGGAGCATGCTATTAAGCTGAATTAATTTTTGAAGGATTTTCTGAAGGTATCTGGGTGAATTACGGGCCAAAGCATCACTGTCCTTAGGTAATTTTTGTTCCACAGTTAACTTTCTGATAATAGTTATTTTTTGTCTCCCTCAATAGGTATTCTTAGCTCGAGGTATCAGTGCTTATGGAAATACCTCAGTGGTACAGGTAGGTAATGTTTCAGGCTATATTGATACACCAGACCCATCGCCTATTATCAGCTATTTGCCTGGGTTGCTGTACAAATTTAGCTGTAGCTATCTGCTGGAGTACTTGGTTAATGGTGCCCAGCTTGCTTCATAAGCGTGCTTTTTATTTCCATCTGTTTCATTCCCATGTTTGTGTAAGCCCATGTGTACGCATACACATGCACATACAATTAAATGTATGCACACCATAGCAGTATTGTCAACATAGTAATTTTTAGCTGTGCAAGAGTAAAGAGGAAGGAAAAAGCACTTAAAGAAGAGGTGATACAAAGGAAAAGAAAATGCTGTAACATCACTGTATGAGATAACATAGTTTATGAAGAGCTGCCTTCATGAAGAGAGCCTGAAATAATGTAAAGCTTTCTTCAGAAGTCAGGTTGTCTGGTGAGAAAATGGAGACACCAAAAAAATTGAAATTCTTGATGTAATAGTTTGTAAGCATGTGAATATAGAGTTCAAAATAAAATATTTCCATGACTAAACCTTGTACATCATGATCTTTTTGTCGCTTTGCCTTTCTGATAGTTATTTTTGTGATTTGGGTTTTCAACTGTATCCATTACTTTCTTCATAGTTAAGGTTCTGTCAGTGCTCCAGCTATAAATTTCTATTTCTGAAGTTTATAAACTGTTGTGGTTTAAGCCCAGTCAGCCATGCCACTCACTCGCCCCCAGCACCACCCCCCCCACCCCCCCCCACTTTTCCTCCAGTAGGTCCCAGAGAATGATGCTGCAGTTCTTGGGGTGGAAAAATCTTTTTCCAGCAAAATCATTGCAAGAATCAGTGAAAACTTTAACTAATGTTTACCATCAAGTTAATTATGCACAGAACTGTCACACAACCTTCAGTCAAATTCTAACCCCAGGAAGTGCTCCAAGGGGGGGAGTATTCCTTCCTCTCCCCGGCTCCTTGAACAGGCAAGCTAACACAAACAGGTAATGCCTGGACTTCCCTCATATAAAACTATTTTTGGAGCATAACTTGGCAGTTGAGAAAAAGTCTCATTAATATACCAATTTGTAAGGACCACTTTTGCCCCAGGAGCTTTGCAGTTTTTGGTAAGGCTTTCCTTTCTACATGTAGAGTTGTAAATTATTGTTTATTTCTTTAGCAGATTTCCTGCATGGATTAGACTTCTTCACTGCATGGATGAGGGGAAAAGGGCCAACCAGAGGGTTAACAGCTCACAAGCAGTACTGTACTATTGACTCTAGTTAATCTGATAAACACCAGACTTAACTGATGTGAGTGTGAATGACCAGGTGCCCTCAAACAGGAGCACAGGGCAGTCGATAGCTATGTAGAACAAAAATGCTAGTACTAGAGGCCACTGTAAACACAACATATATATTAAGCTGGACTGGATAGACCGCTGGGATTTTGGCCACACATACAACAGTTATATTTCATTTTTCATGTACTGTACACATGTGCCTAGAAACACCTCAATGATATTTATCATCATCCTGTGTTATGTCATGTCTGTACTTTCATTGATGTGATGCAACTGGCTAACAATCAGGGCTTTTTGTCTCTCAAGACTAAAGACATGCAGTCTTGCTCTCAATTTTCTCTGATCCTGCAAAAGCTGTATAAAGGCCTGTTATTCACAGAGTTCACTGTTCCGTGGTGTCCCTTACAACCAACACTCTGCCTATTTTCTTCCAGTCTTAATACCTCAGAAACATTTTGCACTTCAGGGGTTAGATCTGATGACATGTAAAACATGATTGTTTAATTAACTTATTTGAAACATTTCATAACAGATGTGTTGTCTGAACAGTTTTCCTCCCTGTCAAATTTTTGCAGTTTTGCACATGCTTTCAGTGGCCTCATTCCAAAAAGATGAAAACTGGACATGCATTTTTAACTCAGTTTGGTAAGAACTTTCAATATATAGGATAAATTAATGTAAGTATAGCTTTACTGGCCTTTAAAGGAGGTCAGTACACTCTGGAGATTTATATCCCAGTCTGGAGATAAATAAATTCAGATAATCTGTTTTAATTTACTTTTAAAGACAACCACAGAAATTCCATTAATGTAATTAGTACTTCATAACCAGCAGCTTTAGCTGTAAATTTTCAGTGGTGGTGATAGCCATTAGCATCCTTAGTAAGGTGTTCCAACAGCTAATTGCTGTCTTCAGTACTTTTAAAAAGACAATTTCTAATGTGAATGTGCCCAGCTTAACTTGCCAGCCATTAGAAACTGTTGTGTCGTCTTCTGCTAGAGTGAGGGCCACCTTTTTTTCTAACACAAAGCTCACATTATTTGGTTAGGACCCCCCCAAACTGTCCTGAACCAAAACCAAACCAACCAACCAACCAAACCCAACAAAAAACGAACAACAAAACAACTAACCGAGGGAAAAAAAAACACAAACCCAAAACACCACAAAAACCTAAACCCCCAAACAAACCTCAAAACAGAAGGTTTCAAATGATTTACTGGTCACCCAACCTCCCTTTAGAGGAAGCTGGGGAAGATGACATCTCAAAACTGCCAGAACAATAAACCCCTTGTACTCAGTTAAAGGGTTGTGCCCTGATGGTGACCTTCAGATGCTGAAGCATAGACCTATAGTGACACTGTAGAGATGTTGGAATGTTCTGATTGTCTCTGGCTTCTACTCCATGAAGATGAGTGTCTCCTGTAGGTTGTGTGTTGGATGTCTTGCTTACACTAACGTACTATGTCTGTGCTGAAGTGCCTGAACTTCTCACCAGCACTTTGTACTTATGATTTTGGTTCAGTGGCTGAGGGGCAGCATGGTCAGATACTGTGATTACTGATGCCACATATATATGTTCATTCTTCCAAGGTCATGAAGGCAGGCAGTATAGGTAGTGCTAGGTGTAGTAATGTCAGAGCACATGGAAAGCACTCATCATTTACACCGAAACAGAGAATGGGATCTAATTCAGTGCCGGGCACTGATGAAATGAAGAAGCATGAAGAACATTCCTGCACTCTTCTTGTTCTCCCCTCTGGTAGTTATTAATTTCAGGGGCAATTAGAATGCCTTTGGCCTCTTTAACTTGCAGGTCTGTAATGTGTTGTGGAGTGCCTCCAGGGACAAGGAGATACTTAAAGCAGAATGGCAATAAAAAAAAAGTGTTACTGCATGTGTCCTGACACAGTCAACTTACAGAAATTTCTACCATGTTACCAGGTATGATGGTGGCAAACAAACTCTCTAGAGTCATCATTGGACTACACAGAACAATTAACTGCTAAACCCTGAACTCCTTAAATTCTAAGCACAGAGCCTCGGGACTTTGGGTTTGGTTTGGTTTCCTATGTTACTCTTCCCTACCTAGAAACATGTGAGCTTATTGCATTTCATGTTTTTCTCATATTCTTGGTGTTCTCTGTGAAAATGGCAGGGGGGCAACAGTATGGTTCAGAGACCTGTTAATATCACCAAATGTCCTCTGCAAAACAGGGAGCAACCTCTCTCTCCACAGCAGAGGAGACAGGAATACTGTTTTATTTGTAAGATGGTGGGAGGCAAAGTATTGGAAAATAAAAAGCCTCAGTATGAGAGCATGGACTTAGTCCATGCTTAGGAGTAAAAGTGAGGGTATTGCAGAAGGAAAAATAAAAATCTTGGGGATAACTGACTCAAGCCAACAAACCTTCCTAAACGTTAAATGATGTACTAGAAACTCAGAAGTGTTACTTGAAGACAGATATCTTCCCAGTTGCATTCCTGCTTCTTAAAACTATTATCTATCATCAGATACTGCAAAGTTAGTACTACCTTCAGAAGGAGCCATTGATGGTTTAGGAAATTGCTTCTCTCTGTTTTTTTCCTTTGCTGGAGAGTTGCTTTTTATTAGCCAAGACCTAGCAGTGATTGCTTCTTGGAAGGAAGGAGTGACATTTGAATAGTTGGAGCTGCTGTGACCTACCTCTCATAATAGCTTGATAAGAAGCTCCACAATGGTTTGTGCTTCTGCACAGCTCTATCTTTCAAAAACATTTGCTTTGTGGGAATTTTAATCTCATCTCTGCCCCTTTGTAGCTAACTAAACATGTGAAAAAATGAAGATTTCCCGAGTGGGTTTGCAAAACTGGATCTGAAACAAGTTAAATGGTGCAGAAAGTTGGTCCTGACTCCTATGTCAAAAAGTGAGAAATGCTGTAAGGTCACAGCAAGTTAACTCTCCTTAGGAACAGGGCATAGAGGCGGTGGTGGTGTGTGTCTGGGGCTTAACATGCTGGTTTTACTCAGATTGCTTGTTTACCCCCGTCTTCTTCCTCTGGTTTAGAAAAGTTCCTTAGCTGCTGGCACTGCTCCTTCTGCCCTGCCTTCCCCACTCCTCCCTGTGTTTCCTTCCATCCTCACACCCCTCTCCCCACTCACTGGTTTTCTTCCTTTTCCTTCTCTCTTAATACTGCTTCTTCAAACCTGGAGTAAAGACAAATCTATATACCTTTATTGATAACTTTAAATCATGTTTTAAATTTGAGATCAGAACTCTGTTGTAGTGTTTGCTCTGATTAAACACACAACAGAGAAATAATGTATTAAGTAAGTTATGGAGAAATTAAAAATGGAAAGATTAAGGATATAAAATCTTGACTTTCCTGACTTCATGCTTTTATTTTTTGGACGAATCATGCTTAATAGATCTTCCCAGAGTTAACTTTTTAGTAGTTTAATATTGAGGCTGTTTATTTCAATAACTTACTGCTATGTAACAAATTTGCAGAAGGTTCAAGACAATGAACTTTTGGCTGCTTTTCAAATCAATAGGAATAAATGAGACATTTCAACAGTTATTTTTCCATTGAAATTACATTTCACTCCAGCATAATGTCATGGAAATAGGCTGCTACAATTAGAAGTAACTTAGATAAGTGACGATCCATTTCACAAAACCTTTCCCAAAACAGAAAAGACAGAAATGCCTCTCCCCAGTAAAAATACTCCCGCAAAAAAGATCTTTCTGTTTGTGCTTATTGATTCGAATAGAGAAAAAGAATCAATTTGGTGTTAAAGCTTTTCTGTTTAGGAAAAAAAAAAACACCCAATGCCCTCAACAGACTCAAGTTAACTAACGGAAAAGCTGTTTTTCTTCCAAGAAGCTGCAGCATTAAATTGGGAATTAGACAAAGGATATGCTAATGCATTTTAATAAAAACAATGTATTTCTCCCTTCATTCTAAAACCCTGTGGTCTTGCATATTTTTTGCACTTTGGCTACTGGCTATGTGAAACTCGGCTATAATTGCTCACCTTATAACTCCTTCTGACACATCTAGAGCAAATTACGTTATCAGAATGTAGGTCTATTCTGACGGCATGAAATACTTTGTGGTTATTCTAGAGCTGCGTTCAGGAGAAATGAAGATAATTTTGAATGGTTCTTAAACCTCTGAAAGTATGGATCTGTTATGCATTTCATGCATATTATACATATCTTGCTATTCTGCATTGCTTCATTAAAAATGTGCATTTTGAAAAGTAATGGCTATGTGTGGAAATATAATTTCTCTACATAACAGTTCCTTGAGCATACCGAGCCAAACTTATTTCCTTTGGGTGAGTCAAACTGAGTGTTATGACTTCCATTTCTTTACTTGCAGCTAACATTGCAAACAGCAACAAAAAAAAAGCATCGAATGCTGAGCGAAATTCTTGTCTCTCTCCTGCACCACTGGTTTGAGCCATTTCACTGAATTCAGTATTCAGGATCCTTCCTCACACTGCATTAGCTCAGGACAGCTTGGTCACCTTTGGGCCCTGAGCTGGATTTGGATGCCTACCATTGGGAAGCTGTGAAAGGCAGAGGGAACTGCTGACAGGGAAACTCTCCCATTTTGTGAATAAGTCATATTTGATTTGCGAATCGTGTTCAGACTTGAATGCCTCCTACACAGTTTTTGTAAAAGTAATTTTTCAGTTTTCTGGTCTGTGTGAGAGATGTTCAGTCACTCTTGCTAGTTGTGTGAATCCGTATGGACCACCCCTTTCGCCTGTTTGAAATACCCTCCCATTTGTCTTCTGTTGCTGAAGCAAATCTGTTGTTCGATATCCCTGCTGGATTTTTTTCTGTTTAAAGTGTTGTGTTTGGGTTTTTTTTCCTCATATGCCCAGCTCATGTAAATTCCTTGGGATCTGCTTCCTTCTGTAACTTTACTAGATATATTCATTTCATTGTTAGTTTGGTGAATCTTGTTTATATTTTTCTTGTCTCAGTAGCCCAACAATTTCCTTTCCCAGTGCCCCCCCCAAAACACTCTCTGGGAAACAGTCCCAGACCAAGTGGAATTCTGACCTTTGGCCATGAGAATTGATGAACAGCTTTTGTGGCAACTGAGCGGTGCTAGCAGAAGGGATTCAGGGCCTTGTGTGACTCTTTGGGAGAAGGTTTGATTTGGAAAAGAGGTCAGATGTGGACTTTGAGATTTGTTTACCCACATCTATAATGGGGTAAACAGTAGTTCCACATAGTTCAGTGTGTGGTTCATACTCTGTCCCATGAGGTGGGTCTTCTGTGGCCAAAGTCCAGTTTGTTTAAGAAGGTTTCATGTGCAGAGCAGTTCATAGCCTGAATTGGTTTAATCTACAACATTTGGAAAAAACTTTACCGAAGTCCCCTGACACTGAAGACTAAGCCATTACTGAAGGTAAGTCCTTATAGCCACTGAGAGCTGGCTAAACTTGCCCCTTGAGATGGTAGAAGGAGTGACAGCCCAGAAGCCATTTAGGCACAGGGGTAGAGCGAATACATTCTGTTTAAGGACTTCTCACTCGGGCACAATTATACAATAAAACATTTAAACAGTTTCCAGTGTATGGTGCTGTGTGGCAGCCTTGGAGCCCAGACAAAGCCACCCTGAGCACTATGCAGCTGCTGAAGTAGGTGTGCTCTCCAGCTCCTTTGAAATTCCGACTTCGGCTTTATAAATCCCTTGGCGATCGTTCTGAGAAAATGCCAGTGTCAGAGCAAATTATTATTACTACTGACATGATAATAAAAGGTGAAATCAGATGTTGCTTAGAAAATTGAATTCCTGCTATAAAATGCTGCTGTCAGGGCTGCGCATTGCACAGTACCTGCATTTGCTCATTTAAAGTAGTATGTCATCTTCTACTCTACAGCTGGCTTTCGGCTCTTCCCCTCTCCTCCCAATAATTGGCAAATGATGGGATGTGATTACATGGCCATTTACAGTACTTATTAGCATTTCATTTATAACATTATCATCCAAAACAGATTTAATTGCTCTCTGGGTGTAAACATTTATATTTTGCAAATGGCAGCTCCATTCACTTCTCTGCCACTGAGGAATACAGTATATTCTCAGAAAAGGAAACACAAATTTGTCACGGATGGCTGCCTCCACTGTACATGAAGAAGAAAGAGCTTAAAAGAAGCTATGGCTCCTTGGGAGTATAGACGAGGATAACAGCATAATTTGCATTCAGATATTTGCAAATATGATACAGTAATTTGGCATGGCTCCTTTTTTTTTTATCTCATAGGAGGAAAATGTTATAATTTTTCTGATTTAGTATCCTAAAAATCACAAGGTCTAGCTCTGTAAAGTCTTTGTAAGAGCATCCACAGCCTTGTCACTGTACAGTTGTACCCAAAACAGTATTTATCTCTGCTTTGCCAAATCTGCATTTAAATAAAACAGTTGATAGCTTGGCATTCATTTCTGTTGGAGAGTATACCAGAAGCTAAGCAGTGGCCTGGGGATTTTTCCTTGGTGTTTAGTCCTAAATTTTATTACAGTTCTCCCCCATACTTACCTGGACATATTTTTAGCTATCCACATTTAAATCTCCTTGCAAGGGATATATGAACCACTTCAGGGAGCTGTTGCTTTCTACAGTATGGTGCTTTTTAAATTCCCACGGCTTATCTCTTCAATAACACTCTGTCCCTGCCCTCAGATACCATTGACCATTTTCTTCTGAGCCCTCTTTGGAAACCAGCTCGCTCAAACCACAGAGCAATGTGCCAGATGCTGCTGTGCTGCGGCTGTGGGTCTGGTCCAGAAGGCGCTGCAGCCATCAGAAAGCCTCAATTTATTTTTTGATTGGGACCATAATGAAGAACAGGGAATAAAATAATGGTTCATAACTTAAATCTCTGAAGTGTGAGCCTGCATCACAGTGCAAAGATGGAGAAGCTGAAGGCTAAAGGTCTTTCACAGCCATAATCGAGAGGTGACAGCAGTGAGCTAATAATTCCAATAAACAAATAAATTACCAAAGTAATTTTTGCAGCTGGAGGAGGCTGAAGATGTTTCGGCAGGTTGGGCTGGGAGCAGTGCAGCAGGCTGTGCTCCCTGCGGGCTCTGGTGTGAGAAGAGAGCTAGGGAGGACTGTGGGACAGGGTGGGGAGTTGAGGCGCTAGACCAGGTTGCTCAAAGCCCCATCTAACCTGGCCTTGAACACTGCCAGGAATAGGTCAGCCACAGCTTCTCTGGGCTTCTCCTTTGCTCCTGTGATGCTGGGGGCAAGAGTCACCCATGTCAATCTCTTTCAGCAAGAGGCTGTACATATGAAAGATGGGAAGAGACTGCCTGCAGTAGAGGAGATATGCTTGTCCTGCCTTCTTTCTCCCTGCCATGCTGCTGTCTCAAGTAGCCACAGCTACTGTAACAGCCTGTCTGTCCATGGGCTC
Source organism: Pezoporus occidentalis (assembly GCF_034315485.1). Taxonomy (NCBI): domain Eukaryota; kingdom Metazoa; phylum Chordata; class Aves; order Psittaciformes; family Psittacidae; genus Pezoporus; species Pezoporus occidentalis. The sequence continues at coordinate 15,022 of NW_026914502.1, forward strand.
AGCATCCAGTGGTGGACGGGGCAACTTTTTCTCCAGGGCTGTGGGCTTCTATTCTGGTCTCATTTCTCCGTCTGGGCACACTTCTGCTCTTGCCATGTAGTTGTGTGCTGTTTCTTCTCCTGTTTGTTCCTTGCTTTCTTCCAGCATGTTCCTATTTGGGAAAAATCACACTCGTTTTCTCTATCTGCAGAGAACCAGCCAGTCACTGTCCCAGCATGTGAGCTCTTGCTTCCTGTACTATAGCCAGATTGGTGAAGGTGAGGACCAAGGTGACTTAAACCTCTGTAAGGAGCTTTTTGGGTATCACTGCAGTATTGTAAGTTGGGAGGTGTCAGAAGGTGCTCAGTCCTCAGCTTTCCCCCAGATTCCTGGGCTAGACTGGGAGCAGCAGGAGCACCCTCTCCCTATACACCTACCTGTAATGGGCCTTTGAGCTGACAGCATGACAGGCTCTTCCTTATCCCACCACCCAGCACTGGGGTGTGAGAACAAAGCCTAAAAGGTTCCTTGGAGCCCACAGTGCACCGAACTGGTCTTTGCTTCAGGAGATGCTGCCAGGATACCCCATCATCCTCCCTAAGAAGCTGTCTACTGTTACCTGAAATGGAGACTGCCCTCTCTGCCTGAGGTGAATCAACACATTAATGGTATTGGGGTTGTTTTTCTCCTCTCCTGCAGCGTATTCAATCTCATCCAGGCTTCCTGCAGAAACCAGATAAGTTTTTACTCTTTTATCAAAGACCAGCAATGCATATTTCCACGGCAGACTGAGCTAACTGGCTGATATCCTTTGCATCAGTGAGATTGTTCAGATTTCCTTCTCCTTTCAGGTTTTGTCCAAAATAGATTGATTCATTTCAGTGTTTTTCTTACTGACCTTGCAGGTTAACTTTTTCAAATGCCTGTGAGGAGAGAGCATCTTTTGAAATAAACCAAAAATGTTGTTATACCTGAACACACAGAATCAGGATGTGAAATGCTTTTTTTTTTTATTTAATTGTTTTCCATAAATGAATGAAGAAACATGAAAAAATGCTTGAGCTTAGGAAGAAAAATAAAAATATGAAAAGGAAGAAAAGTTAAGTAAAAGAGGAAAAAGAAAAGGAGACCAACACCAATACAAGAAATGATAAAGAGCAATTGCAGTGGCTACTTTTTCATAGCTCATTCCTAAGGATGCACTGCCACCTGCTAGTCTTTAAGCAAAATGCAGCAGAAGAAAAAGTGGATTTCGTTCATAATTTTGCTGTTCTTTAACTGCCTGAGTCTCCATGTGGCCTATATATCCATTTTTAAATGAACCTGCAGTCAAGTATTTACATATGTGTTTATACCCTTGCATTGCACATCATGCAAAGAAGCAAAATGCATTGGCAAGGTGCAGAACCCTGGTCGCAGCAGAGATGGCTGTGCCTGAGAAGCAGGGCAGTGCTGCAGTGCAGAACCCCTCTTGCCCTGCACTTGGCTAAAGGTTATGAATGATTTAGGGGAAAAGGCTAATGGAGAGTCGATTTATGCTGGAATTAAAACTGCTGGATATTAAGGGATTGTTACATGGGACCAGGAGGAGTGGGTTGCTGAAACCTGAAGGTGACAAATAGCAGAATGAAAAGGAATATTGATTTAGGGTTGGTGCCCAGGAGTAATGCGATGACATTTCAAAGGGAAACATGAGTGTTTTGTATTAGGAAATGCTTCCTCTTACTGAGATCTGTCAAGCTGTGAATAATATCCCAGGGGAAGCTTCTTCACCCCAGGCATTTTTAAACTAGACTGGAATAAATGATACGAAAGTATTGTAGAGTGAAATCTTACAGTGGCAAGGGGATGAAATAGATAACCTAATAAGTTTTTATTTCTTCTCAGTTTTTTTACTCTCCATTGTCTTTCAATATGCAGCATGTGCAAGCTGTTCAAGCAGTGTACCACTATTACTATGTACACAAGCGTCTGCTGAACATTGTGTTCATCACACAACCCCAATAAATGTGTGGAGTACAGCTTCATCTTAAAGTAGTTGCAGGTGGCAATATAAATGGCACTTTTGATCTCTTGGCCTCTTAGTTTTATTTCAGATGTACCTTTTCTTTAGCAGTGTGTACAGTCAATTACAACAAAGAACTTCATATATGGTTTGTTCAGTATATTTCTTAGAAAGACACCCAACATATTTCTGTCATTTGAAGCAGTACATCACCTTAAAACCTTACTGAGTCAAAAGCTATTTACTAAGTACAATCCAGTTACCTCCCCCCTAAAGTGTAATTGTCTTTTCTTGGTAGGGTTGTGTGGGATGTGAAAATTCAGAAATGCCTCCGGAAATAAAGCAAGCCTTACATCTTCCTCTTAAACTTTGAGTGCTCTTTTCTGGTTGGGATTGAGATCAAAATAACTGTCTTATGTTCATGACTGACTGAATACCTGTCACACTTATTCTTAACAAAGACCTTGTGACAAATGGCAAACAGCTAAAGCAATGATTACTCTCTTGAGAGTTTGATTGTCTTTTTGCATACAGAGACGAAAATGGTGGAAACACAGAGGTGGAAATGTGTGCTGAAAATCAAACCCTTATTTTTATGAGCTGGTTAACTGAGTTCACTCCAAAATACTGGCTAAAAAGTTTTTGCCATTTTTTTTTTTTTTTTAATGTATGTATGTATCCTGAAATAACAGTTTAAAAAGAACCTCTCTAACTTTTGTCAGAAGTGATCCAAGTTCATATAACAGCCATTTAATAGTGCCTTCCAGAAAGGCACCACATCAGTTGAGTATACCCTTATGGGTCTCATGCATTAGCTGCCATCATGACACTGTGAGTTCTACTTCCCTCTTTCCTTGTGAAATTGTTTTATTTATTTTTTTATTTTTCTCTTTGGGAATCATTTCAAACAAGTTGTGCTTACAGATACTAAGACAAGTCTTAGTTTAGGCAGGCAGTTACCATATGGTTTAAATTAGGCATGTACCAAACCCTATTTACTTCAAATGAGTGTTAAGAACATGTGCGTGTTTCTAAAAAGCAGTGCTTGTCTGTCACTGAACATTGGAAACTAAACTGGTGGATTTATTCTTGGGAAATGTCAAGTTTCTTGTGCATTGAATATAAAAAGAAAAATAGTCACTGTTACCTATTTAGTAATGCCCAGGGCTAATCACTCTGAAGACCAAAGCTGGCCAACTGCATGTGGTAGTGCCTGCACTAAGAAGTTGCTTTACCTCTGGTAAGATCAGCAAAATATTCAGTGCCTTAGGGCTCAGTCCTCTGGTCAGACCAGAGGGTGAATTGAGTTGGGCATGTGATGGTCTTTTCCACCAGAAGCACTTTTGAGTTTGGCATTTCTCAAGCACAGCATGGAGACCTCAAGCACCATGTTGAGTTCCTGATACAGGTAGGTTAAAAGTCAGCTGTGAAAATCAGAACTCCAGTCACCAGGGTTCAGTGTGTGGAAATCTCATGCTTCACCCTGCAGTTCAGACATAGCCGGTGACCAATGCAGAGGACGGTTTAAGGATACAGCAACGAAAACGTGGTCTTCTGATCTTGTGGATCACAATGCACAGCGTCATGGCAGAGTGCATGAAGACTTAAGATGCACCTGGGCAGCAATTCCTTGCAATCTGCCTTAGAATCTGTTTTGAGAATAGGGAAGCTGGTAAACAAGGTGATCCCAGCTGCAAAGTCAGTTTCCATTAGCTTCCCTTCAGGATAGAGGGACCGACAGAGGAGTGGCTCTGCAGGGGAGGGTGAAGTTAGTGCCCTGTGGATAAGAGAAAAAGGTGCTTCAAAGTGGGTGAGGAGAAGGAGTTGGGTAAAAAGCAAAGCAGCTGTAGGGGTTTTATGATATATTAGAAGAAAGAACAGATCATATGGATGTATTTGTCTTCATTATTTTGCCTTCTGAACAGAGTATGCTATAGGTTGGGACACCAGGATGATTAAATGTTTGATAAATATAGATTATTTGGTAGGACTTCTGACTTGGTTATTATAGTGTCAGCTTACATGGGAGGCTGGTTTATTTGTAGTATCTGCAGGACAAGAGCAAAAAATGAATACCCATCTCATTTATCCCTTTTAAAGTAACGTATGGATGAGCTAAGCCAACTTGTATGGTTCTATTTCTTAATAAACAAGGAAATAATTTTGAAGCATTTATAGGCTTTATGTTGTTTAATAATCTCCGTTGTCTCACTCCTATTGTGTAGTCTGCAAGAATAAATTAAACTAAATGAGCCTTTATGAAATTCCTATTTAACAATTTTTTTTTGTTTTGTTTAGAATTTCCCCACAAGCTCTATAAAGCTCTTTACATTCCCAGGTTTTCAGACTGATCTTCCAGCATCTATTGTGTTTGCCTAAATATAGAGATGAAAAGGAAAACCTAGTTCTCTTAGATGTGCCCTCTGGGAATAATTACACTCATTTGACTAGACCAGCAGTTAGATCTGAATTATAGTCATGAATAAGTTAGATCTTAATTAAAATCATGTTTGGGTGCAAAAGGCAATGTCATACACGCAAAGAAGCTGCTTTGTAATATGTGGAAATTAATGTTAATAATAATTTGTGTATGAGATTTGGGTTTCAATTTATTCTTCATATTGCTCTCTCTGGTGCTTTACCCATATAAAAGTATATCCTGCTCCTGTTTCCGTATTTGAGTACTCTCAAAGAAATAAAAGGTAAAATAAAATGACCCATTCGATTCACATCAATATTTAAGGGGCTTTGTAATTGTAAAGGCCTCATCAGATGTTTGACAGTTCCCCACTTCTATTTGGAACATGTTGAAAAATTAACAATATCATAGTGTACTATAATTACTTTCTTCTAGAGACTGTCAGAGTTTCCCAGGAGGACAGCCTAGTCTCGTATTTTTTCCTGTTCTGATCTGTGCCGATCTCTCTTACAAACTTACCAATAACTCATAAGTATATGTACATACAGAAATAATAGTACAGCACAGTTTAAAACACCGTTGCATTTGGGTAACCATCAACCCTTGCTTTGATTTTTACAGTGCTATGAAGATTCTTTGAGAAATACCTACTTCATAGTAGATAAAGATGACTCTAAAGTCTACATGGAGTAACCAAAAAACTCCAAAACCACAGTGGCTGTGGCTGGTGACAACTACTTCGTGGTCTGTTTGTCCTGCTGCGTGGTGGTTTAAGTACTCAAAAGCAAAGCGTCACTCCTGTTTAGCACAAGCAGGTAGCCCGAGCTACAACATGGAAGCTTGGCAGGCTTCCTTCTTGTGACATATTTTATTTTCTGCCAAGTGCTGTGTCTGAGTATGTTTGATAACAAAAGATCTCCCACTGGTTTAGTGACTATTTTGTCGTTCCTTTTCATTTCTGAACAAAACTTTCTGAGAAAGACAAAGTGCTTTCTTTTTAAATTCTCTAAGTATCATGCTGTTTCTTGAAAGGAGATGCTATCTTTTCCTAATCCTAAACAACTTCTCTTTGACACTTTGATTCATTCATTTAAGAAAACAAGGGGGAGTTGGAGAGAAGGAAAGCTTAAAATAGATATGAGCCTTTTTGAACAGCGTCTTGAATGAATTATTTTTGCCTTAAACTGAGATTATTTTGGCCAACAATTCTGCTGTTTTCATTAAATACACAGTATATGTTGAAAACAATCCAGGCAGGGAGGATATACTTGGTCACTAAGGAGGGCAGGCTCAACATCAATTTTGTATCCGTTTCATGGCTCAGGTTAATGATTGAGCCTGACTTTCCACTGAAGAACACTGAAGATCCTGGGTTTGGCCCTTGCAAATACAGCATCCAGAGGGTGTGGATCTCAGGAGATCATCTAGGAAAACTGATCTGGCCCAGAGCTGTATTTGGATGGAGGTCAGGTTGTGGTGCATATTTAACTCTGCCTCCATTGCATTGCTGCCAACACTGCGCTTGTGTACACTGCGGCTGTGTGGGCAGAAATTGCTCTGTACTACTCCCGACTTCTAGAGGTCATTTTATACCACTCAGCGGCCAAAGCACTTAAGGTAAGCATGTGTCAGGCAATCTTTTTTTGGAGGAATTGTTTGCATACAAACAGGGCAAATCACAATGGATTTAAATTGCAGTGAGGGAAACTTAGGCTTAACATTGAGACAAGATTTCCAGCAGTTAAGCGCTGGAGTTGCCTATCCATAGACCTTATTAAATTCTGTTTCCTAAAGATTTCAGAACAAAAAAGTCAAATAAGGAACGATTTTGTTTAAGTTGATCTGTGCTTGGCTAGAAGATACAGAATTTTCTGAGATCTTGATGCTTAGTTAAATCATTCAAGGAAATTACCCAGAAGATGTGGAGGGCATCTTTTTACACAGGTTTGGTTTTAAGATGTAAAATATCTTAGAAAAACAGTAGAAATCTTAGGACTTCATCAACTAGATTGTAATGAAAAATGAAAGTATATAAAGTAAGGAATTATTTAAAGGGATAATTTGGACTTTTCAGTGTTATTCCAGAAACGAAGGTAAAGGAAGAAAATGTGAAAATTTATATGGAAGTACTTCTCCCCCCTCCCCTCTCCTTTTTGACTTGTGAGACTGTGAAACTCACTACTTCTGGACATTATTATTGAGGTACTGGGTTTGACTGGGGAGGATTCCACCCCTGTAGTTGCACTACAGACATTCACCTGGGATAAAGTAAAATAAAGAAGATCCGAGCCCTTCTGCTTCAAGATGTTAATGAATCTTAAGTGCCTTGGTTTTGGAAAAAAACATCCTCTATAGGAGCACTACTGTGTAACTCCATGAGGATTTGCGGCACCTGTTGTTGGTACCTGCCAGAGGCAAGATATATGCATAACACACTTATTGCCTGATTCAGCCTAGCAATTAATTTCCTCTATAGGAATTATTATCCAGTAAAACATGGAGTGGAGCCAAGTCATGCCACTTTTCTTTTGTCTTAGATATGGCTTCTTTTCTTCCAGGACAAAACTAATAATTCCAAGTGGAGAACTTGAATTACAAATACAGAGAACATTCCTGTAAGTAAATGACTTATTTTCTAAGAACTACTTAAATGTAGAAGATCTCCATAATTTAGACATTAATTACAGGGCACGCGTGTTGTAAGGTGCAAAAGGATTCCTGTGCTGTGAGGCAAGTGCAGCTGACCCTCATTCTTGCATGTGATGATGTTTATGAGAGTTGCTAAAATTTGTTTCGAATCTTCTTTTCATGCTCATTTGTGCATTGTCACACGGTCAGTATCAGTAATATATTTACTCTTATTCAGCTAGATATATCCATGTGTGGTTCAAGGTGCTTTGTTCCCTTTGGCAAAGGCAGAAGCACATAATTCCCATTCATGTGAATAACCCAAAACACAATTCAGGGGCTGATTCTATAATTAGAACACATTTATGTTTGTATTCTAGCCTTGGTCTGCTGAACAGCAATTACTTTGAAAGATAGGTCCTGTGCCTGATTTTTATTTTTTACTTATTTGTCTTTTCCAGTGTTCCTTTTATTCAGCCATGGGCTTGCAGCAGAAAGATAGAGGAAACTCAGAGATACGTAGTGCTTTGCGTCTTTCTTGGGGAAATGAAAAAGGATACCATGTACCTGATACAATAACCTTCAAGTTTACAAAGACAGCTGCAAAAAGTAAGGGCCATGGATGGAAAAAATTCTTTATGAAAGAAGACCAGAAATAACGGGCATATATTTCACCAAGGGAAATCAAGGTTGGATATTAGAAAAAACTCATATTTAGTACAAAATAGCACTTCTTGAGGAAGACGTGGGCTTCTGTCACTGAAAGTCTTTAAAAAAGATTAAGACTAACTGGTTGGGAAATGCTTGTGAGTACTTGACCCTGCTTAGTGCAGAGCAATGGGACAAGATGGTCTCTCAAAGTCTCCTATAGTCTTCATTAGTTGATGTATAGCTTTGTTGTGTTGTTTCAACCATATATGCACAATACTCGTAAAATGTAGTTACACAGCTGTGGCAGTGATGGAAGCAGCATAAGGATATGTCACCAAGACACAATTGCTTCTATGGAAACGCTAGTCCTTACCAAACGCTGTCAAACTGCAGAGCTTGCAGCAGAGCAGGAGATGACTCTTAACTAATTGTAACTGTGATGACTACGGCGTTCACAATGTGTACCACAAACAAGTGTACTACATGCTATCTGCTTCACTGATGAAGGTAGAAATGCTTCACGCTGGTACAGAGCTTTCACCTGAGGATCTCGAAGTATTGTACAAAGTGGAAATAGAAAGTGACATCATCCTGATTGCACAGTTAGATGAGCAGGATTGCCACCTTCCTTAATTGCATGCCGATATTGTAGCCTGGCATCTTCCTGAAGAGTTGTTCCTTATTTAGGGCTTGTCCATGTGCAAAGGTTGTTTAGCTTAACCCTTCTGGGAATACTCGGAGGTAAAATAGTTCTGTTGTGCTGCAGACCTTATACACATGCATGTGTGTAAGCAAGTACTTATTTTGCTAGCAGAAATTCTTTAGATAATGGCTGTGATGTAGTTTTGCTCTTGTGTGGTATCTTCTTTACAGAAGAAAGTGTGCATCAATCAACATAGCTCATTTTGTAGGTCTGCACCATTAGCAGTGCCACCGAACTGATATATTTACATTGATGCAGGTAAGTTTATGCCCTCAAGAATGAGTTTAACTCTCAGCCAATATTAACTCACTCATGCCACTCATTTTGCTCAGAAGCAAGTGACTGACAGTGCTAGGAATGGAGAAACAGGCCTTCTGCTTTGCAGCATGATTTCTGCTAACAGAGATGTAGTATACTTGGGAATAGATACACGTACACCTCCCTGCCCCAAATATTTATAGAAATAATTTCCTAGCCATTTCACTGTACATTTAGGACCCTAATATGGAGAGAAGTTACCATTTTACTGAGCAGTGAGTAAACATGTAACAGAGATGTCCTGACTGAATGTATGTTGGTGATGAACTTGTATCCACTCCAGTTGCTTTTCCGTATCTGTCTAAGCCAAGGTGCACGTAAGATCAGTGCTGCATGGAGGCCACATAAATCCATATTTGGACCCTTGTAATGTCCTCCAAAGCTTCCTTTCAGCAAGTAATTTCTCTCCCTGCCCTCATTTTTTAAATCCACTTTGCAGGTGAGATAAGAGGATTCTTTTAGCCCATAAATTATGGCAGTTACAAGTAATCTGTGCTGTCTCTGTGCACATGGGGCTTTTTTGTTGTTTTTTGCCTTTTGTCTTTTCCCCAAGGAAAGCAAGTATTTTGTGCTTATGGAAAAACAGATTAGCTGCACCAGAACATGAAGCATGAGTTAACTTGAGGCAAAACCCAGCTGAACAGCAGCAATGCAAATTTGCCCATAGCTCTGGTGCCACATATCTCCAATTATAAATCTTCAGGGGTCATTAAGTGGAAACCAAGTGCCCTTTTTAAAGTTTTCTTTCTTATTAAAAGCAGTAAATATAGCTGAACATCTGCTAATAAATAATTTCTCGCCCCATCCCTCTGCAGATAAAGGGAGGTTTCGAAGGGCAGCAGGTACTTGCTCTCAAAAGGAACAATTCTGAGATGGTTTGAGGCAGTGGCTGCACTTGTGATCAGACAGGTCAGTGACATTAATATTGTTCCAATGCACTTTTAAAGACTCCCTGACCTACATACAAATATTTTCAGAACATGGGCATTCTTATTCTAGCTGGTGTATTTTGTGTGATTGGAGTGGCCCACATCTTTCTCTGCAGACAAAGGTGCTACCTCCCAGTTTTTTGGCTTTGGAAAGGATCTGGAAGATGCTCAGACAAATTATTTTGTGGTGCATTTTAAGTAGGAAACACCAGTTCAATTGTCTAGAAGCTAGGCACAAACTTGAGTTAGCTTCACCAAATACAAGAGTCTGTATTAAAAAGAGAACATCTTAGGAGAGAGATGCCATTCAGAGAAGGTTGCTAATGGTGGCATCTTGTACTCTTCTTTGTTTTGGTGGTGTAGTAAGAGACACTTAGCAGAGAGGGTCAAATCACATCTGCCTGTTTTAAAACAGAAGCTGTAGGGAGAAGCATCCCTGTTGCAGCTGTTCTACTTGTATGGATGCCAGAGAAATATGAGCAGTAATTAGGCTGTTCACTAGGACTCCTTTGTTATAGCCTATGCTCTGCACTGAACAGACAGAAGCTGCTGAGACATCTTCAGCAAGAGTCAATTACTAAGGACCATACAGCCATTTTTTTCAGGCAACTTGTGTTGCTCAAGTCTTTGTCGTATTAAATAGGCAGAAAAATTGTTGTGATTTGCTGAAAACTTGGAAAAGAACTGAGCTTTTCCAATTCAAGAAGCTTAATTTTTTACTTCCTTGGGAGAATGGTATTTTGACTGTGGCAAGTGATTTGGGTTTGTCTTGAGCTTGCAGGATGGTGGTGTGGGTAAAGGAGCCTGTCTACCTCTGGGGCTAAGCAGCAGTGCCAGTAACTCTCTCATGATCATCCTTGTCTGTGTGTTTGGGGATGTATAGTAGGGATTCACATACTTTTTCAGATGAAGTGGGAACTTCTCTTTGAAGTTTGTTTCCAAATTATGCCAATGTCAATGTTTTTTCCAGGGTCCCTGTCTCCTGCTGGAGTAGGGACAGTGTGGCTCTCACAGAGGATTGCTAGAGGTTTTAAACTTGAACAAGGACTGTTGTAGCTGGTATGCTGTCCCAAAGAGGCCACATTTGCATGTTGATCTTGAGGAAAAGTGGCATGGACATTTTGGTTGCCTACCAGGACTTGTAGGTAGGAGGATTTTTGACTTGTCCTGGCAGCTGTCTTGCTAATAATGAAAATGAGAGGTGGCCATCATAACAGTTAGGAAGTGTGAAAGAGTTGTCCTCTGCTTTATGACAGAGCTAAGAAGGAGAACAGGTGATTACAGAAGCACTTACTCAGAAGAAAGTTGGAGACAAGGATGGGAGAACTTGAAGAACGATGAAGGGAAGAGAGACATCTTCAAGGATATGCAGTAACGGCTTAAGGGAAAACAAGCAGTTTCTTACTTTTAGTTGCCTGGCCCCAAGGAGAATTTTACTTGCCAAATATTTGTAAGGATGTTGGTAGAGACAAGGTTGGACATGAGAAAACTCTGAGTTTCTCACCCTAGAAAGAAGGGAAATAATCATTGCAGTCATGTGCAATTCATGCAAAAGAGGAGTTGTGCTTGTGATGCCAAGTGGAAATTGGGAGTCAGAATCACAGGGGTACTGAGTAAACTTGGGGCTCTGGAGCAGCTCATGAAATTCCATTGCAAAATAGCCATGAAAATGTTCATCTTAAAGTATGTGCTGTGTTATGGGAGGAGCAAATGAGAAATGGTGAGACATGCACAGCATTGATCAAACGTCAACATGTGCTGTAACTACCAAGGGCTCAGGCAGATCTCTTTACTGTTTAGGGAAATTCCTCTGCCTCCCTAAGAAACACATGAGAGGCTTTCCCATTAGGCAAAAATAATACTGCAGGAACTTGTGAAGTGTTCATTAAGTACAGTAAGCACAGGAAGTTTGTAAGTGACTAAGTGTCACTTTGATGGATAGACTACAGTAGGTTGTACTCAATAAATCCTCATGGTCCCTGTGTGCATTGTTATTCAAAAAGAATTATTATTCCTAGCTCAAAGGCTACTGAAAGTCTCAAAGGGAAGAGAAAGAAATAGCAATCACTTCTTTTTTTCTTTTTTTTTTTTTAAATGAAGGATTGAAAATGCTATGAGATTAAAGCAGAGACCAGTTCAAATTAGTAAAATACTCTTGGCTTTCACCATATTACAGCTTAGGCACAATTTAAAAGGACTTTGAAGAGCTGGGAGATTATTTAGCAGATGTGAAAGGGTAGGAGAATAACAAAGCAAACATGCCATCTGCATTCATTTGTAAGTGGAACTGAACTTTGTTAGCCTGATGATGTCTGAGAAAAACGCTAACTTTATTTAGCTTTTGACCATGATATTGGGAGTCATGTATGATCTCATTTAAACTTTGTCATTAGGTTGCATCCCTCATCTGTGCCCAAGGATGTGACTAGGATACAAATGGGCTTACTCATTTTCAAATTTCTTTCATTGGACCATGGATGGAAAGCAAACAGGACAGACGTGGGCACAATATTCCAGGGCCAGAAAGAGAAGTTTGTTGATCATGTCACTGTGTAATATCACAGCATATGAGAAGTATAGAGTATTGACAAATCCAGCCACTTAATTTCCTGGAAACAGTGCTAATTAAAAAGCAAAGTGGAGTGGGGAACAGCTGAAGAATATCCAACTATTTCTATGATAATAACTGCTTGCAGTAAAGGACAGATGAGTAAATGTTGTCTTTGAATTGGCAAACAGTCATTGTACATCTTCAAGGCTGCTGGGAAAACGAAATTAAACCTTTTTTTAAAAAAAAAACAACAAACAAAGATGCATTTATTATTCTTCATGTTATTTAGTAGACAATAGCCTTAATAGATACAGTATAATAATAAGGCTGCTTGGTCAGTTCCAAAATAAACCTACAGTGACCAGGTGCTGTAACGTGATTATGTCAGTGTGACATTTTAGTTAACTGAATTGCCCTCCTTGCTTCATTTTCAATGTTCTAAGGCAGTGGCCTTGCAAAGTGCCTATGTTTAGATTAGCATCAGCAAAAAGTGGAGAAGGGCTCTTGGCCAAGGGAAGGTTGGGTTCTTGTCTCTGACACCGTGTGGTACAAGAGGTTTGGGAAGGAGTGGAAGCCCTGAGTTAGAAGCAACATGCAGATATTGTGGAATGTGCCTACTCTGAAATCTGTGCTTTTCTGGCATTACCACTTGCTTTGGTTGATGCTAAAAGTGTGTGGAAAAGTATTAGCCAGCTCTTAATATTTATGTCTCTGCTGGGGTGTACAGAGATGGAGAGTGTACGCTAGAACAGCTATTTAACCTGGAACTTTGACTATGGCTCTGCAGAACTGATTATGTTGTTTTCCTTAATCTGCTTCATATTATTTTTAGGTTGTGGCTGTGAAAAAGCTAGCAGTTTCCTGGAGTCAAGTTTTAAGAAAAGCCAGTGACAGAGTAAGAATTTCTGCCAATCTTCTTAACTTGCACTAAAAGCTTACAGTTTCTCAGGTGGCAAGAGCATGATATTGAGGGGAAAAAAATGCAGCCATCAAAGCATGCTCTTAATAGAAATATTCTGCTAGCTTCTGTGACTCCTTGCTTCACACAGAAATGCCCAGATTTAAAAGACATGACTTGAGTATAGTCCTATACTTCACACCACCAATCTGACCCCACTTCCCCCTCAATTGCTTGCTCCGGTACTGATTTGTGGAAGCTATTTTTTCTTTTGGTGGGTCTCTTGGCATGCTTCTTCCTCTGCTTGTTGCTCTTTATTGCTGAAGAGGTGGAGAACTGAAATGACTGATCATCATATTTGGGCTCCTTCCTCAAAAAGTACCTTCCTTCTGGCTTTTACATGCAGTTGGAAGAGATCGGTGGAAGAATATGACCCTGTATTTTTGGTAGCTTTGTCCAAAAAGGTGGTGAGGGAGGGCTTTAGATTTCTTTCCTGAAAGACTTTTTCTATTCATAGCCCTCTCAAGAAGAAAGGAGGAAAGAAAGAAAACAGAAGGGTGCTGCCCTATGACCATGGAAAACTTGTTCCAGGAAAAGCAAGTCTCCCATAGTTTTCAAAGTATTTTCCCACCTTCTTGCCTTACCAGGAGTTTGTGTAAGGCTGTGAACTGTAAACAAAGTATTGCACTTCTGTGCCCCTAAACATGCCCGGTACTTGTTACATGATTGGTATGCAGTACATGTTGAGGATCAGAAAAAAAGGAGCATGTGTATGGGAAGTAATAGTTCTTTGGTTGGATGTGACACTGTGGGGTGAGGCTTTGCCTTCTCTTTCAGGCAAATCTTTACTGAATTCAGTAGGGATTGACAAGCATTGCTGGTCTTGGAAATGGCCTTGGCTACCTATGAGGCTGCAATAATCCTTACGGCATAGTGATTTAGGTCTCTAGTAGCAGCACGTGGCATAGGGATCTGTGCTATGAGCTTTTCTGCATAGTAGATATGCTAGCCGTGAAAAGCTTGCTCGATAATTCCGTACTTGCTTCTCAGAATATGCCTGCAGTGTGTGCAGGCTCCATGCTCAGAACATAAATCAGGTGCCGTTTTACTTGATTGCAATTGTTTTCAGTGCTGTGGGAATGAGATGCCTGAAAATAAATAAGCTGGCTGTTAATGCTTCTTTTGTTTTTTTCTTTTTTCCCCTTTATTTTTAATGACTTGTACTCATTAACTGGGTGCTGTCTAGGTCCACTTCAGTAGGAATGACACGGGCACAAAGATCACTGGATGGCATTTACATTACTCCGTTTCATTAAGCAGAAAGAGACACCTTTTAGCAAGAGACACCTCAGAAGAAAACAATGGCAGAAGGAACAGAGCTATTTCTGTGCTCGTCTAGAACAGGGCTTCAATAGAGTAGTCTAATTAAGATGGTTATCTGCCGGTAAACAAACACAGCTGACTTCTGTACAGTGGACAGGGGAATTTAAGGGGAAAATGTATTGACTGAGTCTGGAAGAAGAGCTACGGCTCAGCAATGCACCAGATAAACACATGTGCTTTCTCTGCCTCTTTCCTTCACATTGAGCAGGTCTGATTGTGTTGGGGAAACTTTTTTCTGATATTTTTTTCCCCCTCCTATCAGGCCTTACTGTGAAAGACTTTGCAGTGATGGATTGGCAACATGGATCAGCCAATTCAACTCTTCAATGAATCACTTTGTTTAATTCCTTATACTTTGATTCTGTCAGCTCTGAAAACACAGTTGGTGCCGCTTTGGTTGAAATCTATAGGCAAATCCCCGCTGTATGAGTTAAGCCTTGTGCAGATGGTGGCAGTGCTGATCAAAATGACACTAAAGAGGTGATTTCTCTTTTCTAAAGCCAAGCAAGAGCATTTTAAAGAAGAAACAGGCAGCTATTATGATTTTGGTGGCTTTTATCACTACTCTGTAAAAAGGTATACGAGCCCTTAGGCAGCCTCTTCCACTTGTCTAATTTGAAAAAGTAAGAAGTAAAATATCCCCAGAAACTGGTGGGTGTAACTGTTGACTTGCTTCAAAATCTCTTAAAAATCAGAACTTTATGAAGGGACAGATGTTTGAGTTTTGGTGTCAAGCCCTATTTGGACCAAAGACACTCGGGAGTGTAAGGACTGGGGAGGCTTCACTGAGCATTGCCAGAAGTTGAATGAATCCCAGGCAACTCTGAGGAAAGTATGGATGAGGATGTTGCAGAGGGCATGTACTCAAACCAGCCTGGTGCTGTGGTCTGAGAAACTCTCCCTGCTGGCTTCATTTAACTTGGGTAAGTACATTGCCTATTCTGTTGTAAATGAACAAAACATCCCACCTAACTTTTTCTCATTTCTTGAATAAACTTTAGCTGTATCTGCATCATTTCTGTAGAGGTATCCAAGCTAGCTCTAAACGAGGTTAGGTAGACTACAAAGAAGCAGGGCAGTAGGGTAAAAAGCAGTTGGTCTTCTATCCATAATTTGTAAGTTACGGAATAAGTAAGTCATCTAGGAAGCTGTGGGAAACACCTCTGGTCTGTGAATGCAGGTTAAGTCAGGGTTATTATGCTCAAGTCATTAAGAGAGTAACTTCAACCACCTCCACTTTCTACTACTCTGATTTCCACAAGTTTCTCATAATTGAAACCTGGAGCTGGTTTGAGGAGACGCTGGAGAAAGCTGAATGGCATTTCTGTATGAGAAAGAGTCTCAGCGGTTTGGCCCAAACATCTAGCCAAGGTGTGGGGAAATGCCACGTTGTTTAATGGACCACTCACGGGCCATAAATAACAGATAGTCAAGGAGGTAACTGAAGTGACTAGTCCACAGACAGAATCCATATTTGAAATATGTTTGCATTAATTTTTTGCCAAATAGCCTTGAATAATGAGCAGATTAGTAAAAATCAAAGTCCTTTGTGGATAATTTATGAACAGGAACAAAACAAGGTAACTTATGAACTGCAAATAGTTCTAGCTGCACTCGTTGGGCTGTGGAATTCAATCAATGCTTAATATTTTAGATCTTTTTTTAAGAAAAAAAGTAATTTAAATGAATTCAGTTCATCTGGCAGAGCGGACACAGTCAAAGAGACCAGGTGGTTAAGAAAATGCCATGCAATAGCTAGACAAAGGGACATAGGTGGTGTGTGTAAAGCACTTTGTGATTATATCTTATTGAGTATACAGTATCTCTTTTCTGCATAGGCTTTTGGACAACATCCAGCAAGCATACAGGAATACCACGGGGACAAGCACTGTCCACAGTTTGGACTAGAGTGGCAGATCAGACTCTATAAGCAAGAGGTACGGACCCAAACATGATCGCATGTGGCAGAGAAACCTGAAGTGCCAAAAGGTTACAGGCAGCTGGTGGAGCTGGTCTGACAAGGAAGGGGAAGAGCTGTTTTGGTAGGAGGCTTGCCAGGCTGATCAAGAGAGCTTTAAACTAGATGTGTTGGAGGAGAGGGGCATCCTTTTAATATTTCACTAAACATTCCAGGCTTTCAAGTCTGTTTAGCTGTAGGCCATATTGCTCTGGCACTGTGATGAGCAGTGTGAGCTGAGGGACTTTACTCTGCATCAGTTTCACCTACTTTTCCTTTTTTCCAAGTGACAGCTAGATTATTCTAAACCAAACACTGGCAAGGAAGCAGAAGTAGTTCAAAAGGAAAATCTCTAAATGTTCTCCTTAAAATATGCTCCATTAATACACTTTATCATAGATAGCTCAAAATAAGTTTTGAGTCAATAAATTAAAAGAGGTATCTGTCTGATAAATGCATTGCATTAGGTCTGTGCTATTACAGACATGTTACATGCAAGGAAAAAGATTGACAACTTCATTGTGAGAGCAAATTGCCTGCAAGTGTTAGACTGAGTTAATGAAAGAGGAAAAAAAAGAGGGGGGAAAAGCTTATATTAAGCATGATATAATCATTAAACTAATGGGCGGAGCATTATTTCACCATTAGCTTAAAGACTAGGAATTTATAGTAAGCTAATGTGAGGATTGCATTGAGTTATATTTCCATTTCCTGGTGAAATAGAAAAAAAAAAAAATAAGCCCAAACTGCAGGTAATGGTGTGTTATGTGCATGCTTATGTGTTTGTATAGATGCACATCACTCTGCAGATGTAATACATACCTTATACTTGGGAAGGAGTTTTTATTTCCTTGCCTGCTCTGAATAGTGTAAACATGACTGAAGGTAGCACGCAGCTGATAAAAACTTCACAGTGTGGGTATCTTCATCTGAGCTCACCACATGTTCCCTCCATACTGGGAGGGAGAAATAAGGGCTTTAGAACATGGTCTGTTTTATCAAATGCATATTAAGTTGAAATGGGTGGCCTCTTCAAGTGACCATTTTACTTTAATCCATTGACTACAAATGATGTTCATGCTGGCTGCCTCACGTTTGAATGTAAACATATTTAGTCAGGTGAATGCTATACTAGGGTTTGAATTGAGTTCATATATATGACTACACTTAAGCATCAGTATCTGGGTGTAAGAGAGGTGTTTAAGCTCTCGTTGTAGCAGATGAAGGATCTGGTCAATACAGTAAGTCTGGAGACCTGTTCTGCCAACTGTATGTTGGCTGTCTGTGCCTGCAGAATGGAGAATGGGTATGGGTAGACTCACTCAGCATAAAAATGTCAGTGGAATTTTCTAGCTGAAAGTTTAACAGCAACACAGAAATGTGTTTAAGATGTGGTATCTGCTTGGGCTATAGAGGCTAAGCCAACAGCTTTGGGTGATCAGGAGGGGAAAAAAGGCATTATTGTGGTTTTAGGTAAAAATGGGGGTTCAAACATCAAAACCATGATAAGCAAGATAAGCAAGGCTAGCCATTTACATCCTGAAGAAGTATTAATGACCATTTTCCCTGGGGTTTTGTCTGAGGTTTTAACAATCACTGGTTTAAGGACTCGGACCCAGAGTCTGCATTAGAAATACCACATGAATAGTCACTTCACGGCTTATTCTTTGTGACCTTGGCTTATCTCTGTGAACCCATTTCACCACCCCAGCATCCTACTGCTTTGAGTTCCACCATACAATTTTGGGGGATAACACATTATCTCCCAAAATTAACAACTTCCTTTGTTTTAAACTGGTAGCTTGACAATCTTGGGAAAATTTGGGTATTGAGAAGAATGATTGTTCCTCATACCTGGACATCAGTCAGTACCATTTTTTTCTTGCCTTCTGTCATATTCCCTCTAACGAGTGTGCCTTTTCCTTGCTAAAGTTTAATCTATGTGGTTTCCTTTCCAGCTGAACCAATTTCACATCTTACACCATCTCTCTCATCCTTTTCTCTATAGAGTTTTCAATTTCTCCCAGTCTTTTGTTTGACATGGTCTTATTGTAGCTATATTCTGTGTGGGATGAACGTAGTGTGGCTTAGGGGAATGGCAAAATGCTTTTCCCTCTCAAGTCCTTTTACAGGGAGTGCTGATGTTTGGTTTTCCTTGTGACCCCTCATAGCACTTTGCTGGCATTTTCTGAAAAGTATCCCTGATGACTTTCTTTGTGTTTGTAGCTAATGCAAACCCATACATTATCTACATATATAGTTTAAGGTAGCATTTTTTTTTTCAATGTACATCACTTTGTTTTTAAGAACCCTGAGCTACACCTGCCACTTTGTTTTTGGGTCACTTGCAGTATTGTAATATTCTTCTGCAACTCCTCACTGAAGGTTTTAAGTTCTACTATGAAGAATTACTTGTTGTTACTGGTAAATATCAACATAATTACACTTCCTGTTTTCTGGATTGTTTCTGGATGTATTGCGTGATGCAGAGCCTGCCACATGGATGGATGGTTGGGGTCTTTGTGGTGGGTAGCAGTGCTAATAACATCAGGATTCCTCGCCTGCTTTACTAAGAGATATAGCAAATATGATTAAAGATTTGAATAAAAGCACCATTAACAGAGATACAAGAACCTTAGCAATTATGTGCTTTTCATATAAATGTTGTCCCCAAGGTCTTTGGATCACGTAAGCAAATGCATACATTGAAGGGGACCATTCTCCTGAGGCTCTTGTTCAGTTACGCTTAAACCAGGTAAAGATCTGAAGCAACTCTTTAAGTTCTGCCAACCTAAATATCTCACAAAAATGCTGGATATAAGATCAAATAAAATGATAGATTATACCTACCATTGTAATTAGGTGATTTTAATAAATAATGATCAGGCATTGATAGTACAACATTACTGACTGAGTTAATGAATATCTGTCAACACTCAGATAAATCCTTGCTGCAGTGCTGCCCTGATACAGAGAAGGCATTTGATAAAATTAGGTTGACTTGGTCCTTCGTGTAGATTTGTCTTAGTAGATTCATCACCTGGATTTTGTTGCTTTATTATAGCCCACAATCATTTTGACTTAAAAAATGGCTAAATGCTTAATTCTTAAAAGCTGTGTAAGGCATCCGTTATCACTCCTTTTATTTAACACTGCTCTTGAATAGTTGGAAATACAAATTAGGGTTAATCATGAACTGTAATATATGAAATCAGGAACATGCAAGGTTAAACTATTACTTTATACTGGTAATATACTATTATTTATATCAGATTGACAAAAATCTTTTCCTAATATATTGGACATGATATTCAACTTTGTGGAATATTCCTAGTATAAAATCAATTGGACTAAGTCTGGGATGATGGCAATCTCCCAAAATGTAAGACAGAAAACTAATCAATAGCTCCTTTCAATGGCAGTAGACGAGTACTAAGTATTTGGATGTTCAGTTTCCTAGGAAAAGGAATGAAATTGTTAGAGTTAATCTTAATCCTTTAATTATGGAACTGACTAATGACTTAAACAGATGGTAGGCTTTCCCCCTTTCATTATGGGGGAAGGTTAATACAATTAGAATGAATATACTACTCAGCCTTCTTTCCATCCTGAATACATTACCAGTTTCTGTTCCCTCTATTTTACTTTTTTGAAATTTAATATGTTTCAAGTTCTTGGGGATTAAGAAAGAAATGGGAAAAAAAAAAGTCATTGAGGAAATTTAGGAGCCTTATCCTACCCAACATTATGTTGCATTATATGCCTGATATCTTGAGGGCAGATGGCTTGATTGCTAAATCATTATTTTTTAGGGTCCTCAGCGTGACAACAGAAGAGAATCAGTATCTTCCCCGCATTTATGGGGCATTTTGAATTCTGATAACTTGTCTCCTCCAGGACATTTGCCATGGTTAGAGGCAGCTGGAAATGTCCTCTCTTGTAGGCAGAATTTTCAGCTTGGTGAAGCTGCAAATATCTGCTGCTCAGCTACCTCTGCTGCAGGAGAACTGTCACAGAAAGTCCCAGAAGTCTTGTGGAAAATAATGGGTGTATGCCTTTTGTACATCTTGAGGAGAAATGTGCACTCGATTGCAGGAAGAAATTGATACATGAGAGAGAACAAAACTTACGCATGCAAGTACATGACAATTTGGGATCTAATATTGTTCCTGGGTTGAATCCTCCAGAACCATTTTTGGAGGAGTGCTGTGGCCCCTTTTGGCAGGATTAAAAATGCTCTCCATGTGCAGAAAGAGCCTATGTAAAAATTCAGTCACCAGCGTAACTACCAACCACTGGCTTCTCACTTTATTCAATCTAAAACCACATATGATATAGCTCTTCTGACTTTGGCATCTGATTTCCTCCACAGAAAAATGTCCAGGAGTATATATTAGACCCATGTAAAGCATTTTAATCTGGTTCTGTATGTAGCACTTATCACTGGTGCTGTCTGTGAGGATACTGGGATAACTTGTGGGATTGTGCTGTGAATTCTGCTCTCAGTGATCTTTCTTCCTCCTTACCTTCTGGCTGTTTATTTTCCCTTCTTTATTGCCTCTCTGTTTTTATTACTCTTTCTGCCAACTAAATTTTATGTGATGTGTTTAATATGATTGGTAGTTTTACTCATTTTATGGTAATTTCTGTTACCATAAAAAAATAAAGAAGAAGTTTAGAGGAACTGAAAATAATATTGCCCTTATTTCTGATAATGTCTGCTTGATGTGGAGAACAATTTGGGAAAAAGATAGCAGTGTCAGCAAATCACCAAATGACAGCCTTCCTACTGTATTTCTGTCTTCCTGTATGCAGTATCTTTTTATCACAGACCATATTTTAATAGGCAGTTCTGATAATCTCATTTACAAATTCACCCATTATAAAGGGACATTGATTTTTACATTAGCCATATGTAAGCGGCGAGGAGAAGCAGACAGGCCAACCCAATATGGGTGATAAGCAACTTCTAGTTTATTTGTGACGCAGTTCACAAATATATAGGAGTGGTATTCAGCCACTCCTTCTTGGCATAACAGTATTGGTTAGCCCCCACAGCTTCCTCCACATTCTCCTCCCAGGTCCGGTCTCCGGCCACCTGTGGGGGCCACCCCCTGCCTTGCTTGCACAGTCCTCCAGAACTCTATGGTTCTGCTCTTAGAGTCATTCTGCAACAGCCATACTTCCGAAATACTGCTGTTGTGTATAAGTAAGCACTGCATATATTCCACAACAAACCATTGGAAGATCTTGTGCTGTAGCTGTTTAGGACTTGTAAGATATATTTGCATGGCAGCTAGTCATACAGAGATAGGAATAGCGTTCCTATTTTTACTCCAGCTTCTGAGTGCAGATGTGAACAGAAGTGTTTTGCTGGATGGACATAATATTTGGTAAGCATCTTGTCTTTTTTATGCCTTAGCACTTTGCTCATTGTATTTCTTTGTTCTTCTCTGTTTCTTTTTCTAACTATCCTGAAGTCAGTTTTGAGAACACATCTCTAACCTTTTCTAGTGCAATAAGACCATTGTCTGCTACAAATATGATTATATGCTATGCAGAAACAGAGATTAAAGAATTATCAAAAGACAAAGCACTCCTCATGAGAAGGAAATGTTTTTTGTCATGTGGACAAGGAAGGAAAAAGTTTCCAGAAGAGAAAGAAGTTCTAGAGTAAGAGAATCAGATAAAACAGATGTGACAGGGTATTTTCTAGATAGATAAATCATTGAAGCCCCACCAAAAAGCACAGATGTCATCAGTTCCCCTCTGTCAGACACAGAACTTGTTGCAAAGGGCTTTCATACATGGGTGTAATCTGGGCTCAGTTGTAGTCAGTGGGGCTTTTGCGATAATCTTCATGGAAACCGGCCTGGTTTCTGATTTCAATCTGTGCCCTAGATTATGTTTTAAGATTGAATAAATGATAATAAAAATAGCTACATACTTCAGAGAGAATTATCAGGCAGAATATAAAAACACATCTTTAAAGATGGAAAGTTGGTTTTATATGTGTTTTAATGGAGAAGCACACAAAGAAAAGAAGTAAGGATTCATGACTCAATGGGCAGAACCACTGAATACTATCTATTTTGAATGCTATATTATTTTTCTATCACACTGGGGTAAAGACTAGTGAAAATACTATGTGGGAGTCATATAGTTAAAGATAAAAATGAACATTAATTCCTTTTTTAGTTAATTTATTGAATTGAAGCCTACATTAAAAATGTAGTCCTGGCATGATAAACATTGCTTTGCACGTTTGGGATATATTCAGGTCATGCGGGAAAGAAGTGGAAGAAGCACTTGAAAAAGTTATAAATTTTTGCGATAATTTTCTTTTTTTTACTGATAGAAGAAATGAGCTCAAGAATCCTGCAATACAAATTATTATTTTTTTCTTTTGATTTTAACCCCCAAAATCTTTTTCTCCTACATTTATGTATTTTAATCTGGTGAAAACTGACAAATACTGTCATTTCTGCAGTGTCATAACAAATGGAAAGAGCTGGTATTTGGGCAGAAGGAGAAGCTACAAATGTCACAGGCTAAAAAATGGGCAGACAAGGTTTAAAATGCTTAAAAAGGAAGATTTTCACGATATCCAGCACTCTGCAGACCTTCATGGCCAACCTGAAGAAGGCAATCCTGGATCAGCAGGAAGGGCGCTGACTGCTATCAGAACAAAAGATTATTATCTTCAATTTGGATTTCTACTGCTGGGTTACCCTGGCCGTTTTTTGGCCAAAGCAAGCAGCACAGGTAGGTGGTCTGAACTTTATAATCCTCGCAACTTCACACTTTCTCAAGAGAAAAATGTGAGTTGCCATCTGTGTTCAATGCTAGCTTTTTTCCTCACGTGTGTGAGCTTTAACTACAGGAAAATGGAATTATCCTTTTTTTGGCACCAGATGTTTCCCTACGAGAGGCAAGATCTAGGTGCTTACAAAATGACTTGCTGGTGAGAAGAGTTCCTTCCTGTGCTACTTAAGAGGTTGTTTATGCTCTGATACCTGGGGATTTATATTCTTTCCAGACTTTTGTGTTTTCTGGTGTTTATATGCAAAGTTTATCCAATAAAGAAAGAATTAGGCCATGAAATTGTAGGTGACAAGAGTGAAACGAGCTTCTCAGATTATCATATACAGCCTTCCTGTTTCTGCTAGGTGATATGATAGAGAAATATTACTGAGATGAATTTTCATTTTTCTTTCTTGACTGAACATGTCTGTCTATCAGATTCTGACCTCTATAATGCAATGTGTGCTTGTCTACTGTTCATCTTTTTGGAGTTTAGTAATATTTTTAAATGCCTGTATTATTTACAAGCAGTTTATAAAATGTGTATATGTGCAAAACATTTTACAGAAGATGCTAAGGCAATGACATAGATTGCATGATCTCGGTACACTTTGATATATCACAGAGCTGCATTAATTCAGTGTCTGGAGCCAAACACCTAGAATTTGTTTTTGCTTGCACTTTCAGTTTTATAATGTATTAGACAGCTTATTATATTACATACATCTCTGAAGTATAATGGAGAGCTAAGGAACTGATTAGTCTTCCCTCAAAAGTTTGGTTTAGTCCATCCTTTAACACTTTAAATCAAAACCAGCCTTGTGATTATTTGGCTGTGAGACTTTATGGCTTTGTTTTGGGTATCAACAGATGCCAGGAGCCAGCAGCATCCATTTTGCACTTTGCTACATGCTACTCATAGGTCTGTTTCTGAGGATGGTGATTGATACTTTTCTGTCATGAATTTTTAATGACTGTTCTTTGAACAACTGAGGGACAGGGAATTCTCATAGCACCACTGCTCGGTTTCCTTCAATTAGTCTCTTAAATCTGAAAGTATAGTCTTCATACTTAAAAGCACAGATCCCAAGACATGAAAATGGCAGAAATTTATTAGGTGCCTTAAAACAAACAAACAAACAAACAAAAAAAGAATAGGACCACCTATTATTATCACTTGTTCTTGCTTTTTAGTTTTTTTAAAAGGTTAAAATATCAGTGAAAAATGGTGTCTAAACTATAAATAGAAACAAAATGTGAGGGTACAGGCAGTTCCACAACTGTTCAAAACTTCAGGATGAGACACCAAGCTAATAATTTTATAGCTGCTTATTGCAGCTTTCTGTAAAAGATGTGCTTATCTTGCAGGCTAGAAAAGCAGTTCTTACTTTCAGCTGGAAAACCCAACAAAGGGCTCAGGAAAGCTATTTTTGTCAAGGGCATTAGAAATACTCATTAAGAACATGTGAAGGGCCACAAGAAGAGCTGCAAGATTTTGTTGCACTCTTTCAAATGTGAAGCAAGGTTGTTAGTCCTTTCATAATCTCCATACAGTGCTTTTGCACCTCCTTGTCCTTATCCATAGGCTTTCTAAGTTGCTACAAGGACCTTTTTTGTGTCAAAGGTTGACTGGAGATTGGACTAGTGTGTTCCTTCTCTGTCCTCAGCAGCATCTTCCAATTTAACAGTCCTGGTTAATACTAGAGGATGTTTTTCTCCTCAGATTTTTCATTGTAAGATGTGGAATGATAGTATTCTGAAAAAACAGGGGCTTCTCAATATGTGTGTTGTTAGTCTACGTCATAAAGATAGGATTCATAGAAAGACTATACATGATAGGCTAGTTGTTCTGAAGGGACACATTTATGAAGTGTACGAGCACACCCGTGTCTCCTTATATTGCAAGTTGTTTTGCTGAGCAGCGGGTGCATGAAGTACAGCAAGATTTTAGAAAAGCTGAGGATAACTCCAGAAAGAAACTTGTTTTGAGGCACTTCACAGAACCAGTCATGCCTTTGGGAGCATCTAGAAAAGGCATAGTTGTCTGTTCTTGTATTAGAGGTAAGGTCTCTCTTCACAGAGAAGCTATGGAGTTTTAACCAATGCACTGCAATTTCACCTGAATTAAAAACACTAGACACTGGATTTTTTTTTTTTCATCAGTGGAGACTTGAGCAAAGGAACAGGGTTACACACGACCTCAGCTTAATTCTGCAGCTAAGATATTATTCTACCTTTCAGTCTTTCTTTCAGTCTTTCTGAAGAGAAACAGTTTTCTGTCAGGTCTTAGAAAGAAAAAAAAATAATAATTTTGATGTCACGTTAGTATTTAGAGTCAAGAAAGAGCAAAAGGAGAGATGTCCATGGAGACAATGTGTTAGGCTAGATATTCTACTGAAAACTTTATATGGGGGCCTATCTCCCCATACATACAACAGAGAAAATAAACAAACAAAAGCCACCACCACCTCAAACACTAATAGGGCTCAGATGGGCTGTAGCCTACAGATCAAGTTGCATGTGGCAAACAGTTTTAACCCAAGTTATTGCAGTTTAAAACCACTGAAAAAATTAGCAAAGCCATGGCTAAAGCTAATCAGAGTTCTCTTTTGAAATATAAAGGCATTATTAAATGAGTGTGTAACAGGCTGAGAATTTTGAAGCAAGGATACAAAAGCATGTTAGACAGAAACTGTATCTTGAGCAAAGGGAAAATGTCTTCGAAAGAGCCACAGATCTAACTGAATGAATAAGCACTTCAGTGGATATCTAGGATAGGCAGAAACTCCAAGAGGAATGGAAAAACTTGACCAATGAGAAATGCAGGACTGTCCTGAGAATTAATGCGCACACCTGGAGCTCAAATATGATAAAAACCAGGCAGCATTCTTCAACCACTTAAAAAACAAAACAAAAAAAAAAGCATGACAGAAAGAAATAGCCCATAGTGTATCACATATCCCCCATGACATATTGGGATGAAACAGACTTTAAAGCAAGCCTCCAGAGAGAAATAGTAAAGACATCTGCTGGTTTGTTAGATGAATCTTGGTACATTTATGAGTGTGATTATGACACAGCTGCCTGCAATAGCAGGTGACACACTTGATTTCTCAAAGTCTGCTCCAGCCATATATTTCTAAGCATCCCAGCTGATAGGGATGGGAGAGGCCACTGTTTTGGTGCACTGTTATTGGTGCACAATCAAAGGCAGAGCCTAAATGCATCCTTATTTCACAGAGAAATGTTTCAAAGGTATTAAAGCCAACAACCTCGCTGACACAGACAAAGGTCATCCCCAAACATTATCATCACAGACCATGAAGCTGTAGGCGTCAGGGACTGTGTGATCTAATCTGAAGCTGAAGGCTGGGGAGTTGTCAGTGTCCCCCCCTTTTATGTTCCAGTTTCTGATTCTTCAAAATAAAAAGTTCAAACAGACTTCCATCTTAGCCAGCAAAAAAATACGCAAAGAGCAACTTCCTCTGAGGATGTGTCAGAACTTTACATGATAAACCAAAGAGGAACAAGTGCATAAATACTTAAAATAAGTTCAAACTTCAGCCAAGTAATGTTCTCCTACAGGTAAGCACGTTGTACCTTTCAGCATTTTGTGTTCAGTAGGTGCCAGTGTTGCTCAATCCTATAAATCATAGTAACGCTTTCAGAAAGTTAAACTGTAAATGAATGTAATTGCACAATAAGAACTATTTGGCTTTTCTATGTTTTTGGGTTTTTTTTTTTTTTTTTTTTGGTATGTTTTGTTTTTACTGTGCTAGATCACATGTATTAAAAAGCGGGTTTAGTGGAGGTCGTGAGCGTCCGATTGAAAAGTCTTTAAGGGGTTACTAGTAGAACAGGTATGAACTGTGAGCCATCTTCCTGCTGTAATGCAGGTGGAAACTTCCAAGTAAAGTAGGTAACAAACTTTATCAATAGCTTTAGATCACCTCTTTTTCCAGACAAGAAGACTAGAGGCAAGGCTTCTCTCCAATACCGTCTTTCCATCTCAACCAGCCATCTATCCAGCTCAGAACTCTGAGTTTTCAAGTTTTTGGTTCTCAAATAGTACAATCCATTGATTTTGTTACTTTGACTTTTTTTATTTTTTTTTTAGCCCCCACTTAACTTTTCCGAAAGATTGTTGGTTGGGATAATACAGCTTCATTTTGCAAAGTACTCTGAATGGTGGATTTATTATAGGTGTATAAAAAGTAGGTAGAAGCATTTGAGAAAGTTCAACATTAAGATACATATGTTTGTGGTCAGCTATTGTAAGGAATGTATATTCTGCCATCTGCAGTGTAAGCAATTGGAATGGGGAATCCAATTCAAGGGAAAAAGAATCATTAATGATGGTTTTGAAGCTTTTGTTGCTGTTGATGGAGGTTTTTCAGATGATTGATATCTCCCTGTAGGGAAAATTATATTCATGCTGGAAGCAGTACAGAGCAAACATTGTAGTCTGGGGACTCCAAACTTCAGCAGGGGATTGGATGACTAGAGAAAGAAGCAAGAATGTGTTTCTGACATATCCATAGCTAAACAGTCTGTGAAATAAAAGGATTAGAATGTAGAGAAGGCAAGAAATGGGCAATCCTTACTCTCTCATTTGGACCTTAGATTTTTTTTCACTGGTGTCATTGGCACCATTCACTGCCTGGAATTCTGGATACAGCAGCATCTTTCCTTCTAGCCACCCCTGCCAGAAGCTGTTCTGCACCCAGTTACATTAATTCTTAAATCCATGCAGTAAAAAAAGTTTAGGCAAGAAATTTTTGTTGATTTGCATCCTTTACAGTAACAATTATAAGTATTGTGTCTTCTTCTCAAGCAGCATTCTCCTTTTGGAATAGTATGATTGAAGCTTTTCCCTGGCATCATTAAGTAGCACTTGATAACCTACTTCTTCCTTCCTGAAGAAGTACTGTGTAGTTCTGCTTGAATCTTGTGTTTTTCCTGACTTCCCTCTGTGTGCTTTTTTCCTTAGATAAGATACTTGAACACAGGTCTGCTTCTCTTCTGGCTTTGCTTCTCTTCTCTATTTCTTTTATGATGCCTGTCTCATAGATAAACATTTCTATCTCTTTTAAGGATGTCCTTTTTACGGAGTCTTGACAACTACATTTCCTCATTCACTTGCTGTATCTGTACATTCATACTCCTAACAATCCATCTTTGTCAGCATGGGCATTGACCAAGCCCATCAGAATACAATCAAATACATGAGCAAAGGCCACCATTCTTCTGTTTGGAAATGCTGTGTGGGTGGCAGGCTTTTAATAACAAATGCAAGCTCTCCTGCTAGATTTTATGCATCTTAATTGTACTACTTCATATCTGCACCACAAACTAGCTGGCACTGTTATTCTTCTTTGCTATGCTCTCTGCTTGTTTCTCACCCATGTTAGAACATTTCTCGGTTCTGTGTAATTTCACAAGATGTTTTAGCATGTGCCTCCTGCACATGTATTCCAGGTGCCAGAACTGTGTTTTTCCCACCACAGTGCTGCCTGCAATAGCACAGTGTAATGGAGAAGAACTTAATGCTGGTAATATATAACTTATTTTTGCAGTGGAGTACCTTCAATTAATAAAGAGCCATAACTTAAAATTTGGATTGAGTATATCATTTGACTTCTGTTAGAATACTTTGCACATGAATTAACACAGACAAGTATGTGGACAGCCAAGATTTATTACCCAAGATTGCTGGGTCTTTACAAGTTTGATAGGTGGTTGTTTCCACACACACACACAGCATAGCAAGCTTTTTCTGAATCTTTATCCTTTCCAAGATACTTGATTCAAAAGATGTAAGCCTTTAAGAAAGATACGAATTTTCTGTTACAAACCATTCTGTTACTGTATAAAACTTAAATTTCCATGGACGCTTGAGAAGTCTTTGATAAGAAGGTAATTGCTTCCAAAAGATTTGGTCAAAAGTGGTGAAATGGATAACTGTATAATGCAAGGGCATCTGAGATGTGTTAATGTTGGAAGGGCATTTACATATTTTAACTGACACAGTGAAGTCTGAAATACAAGTCAGAGATCAGACTCTATAGACTGAAGTCACAAATATTACTCAATAAATGCCAATTAGCACCTTAAGAGAGACCTCCTTCAAAGCAGATGTCACCTTTGACACTATGCAGTGCTCACAGTGACAAAGTCTAAATATTTCCTAACATTTTCAATAGTTCATAATGCCACCAGCTCATATTTATGACAATTACTATCTGATGAGCCCTCATTTCTATTCAGAGAGGCAAAGGGCAAAGTTGTGAGAATGGTTACAACATGGAGGAGACCAAAAAGAAACCTCAACCTAAACCCCTTTTACTTTCATCTTGAGGATGGTTTCTTTGCGGCCAGGTGGAGAGCCAGGGTTTATTGTAACAATACTGAACCACAGACCTAGCAGAGTTTTCCACAGCTATCTTACATAGGCAAGGTCTCTGTTAATGTATTTGTCCTAGATCATATATTGCAGGAAATGTGGCTGACACCCTGACCTGATGCCCAGGGTGAACCCCAAGACCTTGCAGGTGAAGGTGAAGTGGAACCCAGTGCACCATCAATAGTCCTTGCTGTTTCACATGAAAGGCACCTTCAAAGCAGGAATGGAAGAGGTAGGGTTAGCGAACAACCTCACGCTTAAAGCTGCAATTTTATTTGCCTGTTCGCATGTCTTGTGATACCTTAGAGGCAAGCATTGTTTGCCCTTTGTTTGTTTGACAATTTATGTAAAGGTAGTTTCCTTCAATGTTTGTGCAGATCTTTTTCTCAGCAGTGGGGAAGATATTTTATTGCAAAACAAAGAAGGAACAAAGTAGAACGTTACTGTAAAACCAAAAATATTGGCAGGGGACAGACCTGTACCTGCAAGTGTTCTGGCTTTAAGTTACAGAATTTCAGGCTGATAGTACCCGTGTCAGTGTCTTTCCAGTAAAACAAAACCATATGATAGTTTTATCGTGAAATAAAAAGCAAGACTAACTTCCATGGGATACTACCTTGACAGGATGAAGTGGAGACCCATTGGGAGTTCTCTGCATGAAACATGGGTTCTCTGAATTATCAAGGTGAAGTTAAATGGGTCTGAAACCTGCAAGGACACAGAAGAGGCAATGCTGCAGAAAACAAATTGTTTGCATCCAGTGACAAATGAATTGCATACATTTTCCTCCCTCCGCACCTCATTGTTTTGATGACACGGAGAATTTTTAGGCTGCCCATGGTTGTTAAGATCCCAAAGAAATCTGTGGCTAGAAGGAGATCAGTGCAGTCACTTCAATGGGACTTCAAGACAGGAAAAGCACCTCACTGTGCAGTGCAGCCACACACATGTACATGTGCTGTGCCCAGAGCCTGGAACAGCTGCCAAGTAAACCAGAACAGTTAGGCCAAGGTGCGTCCCCTACACCTTCATAGATGTAGACCAAAGCTTTGCATTGGAAATGAGGGAAAGGGAGGTGACCACCTGTGATCAGTCACTCCATCTTCCCCTGGCAAGAAGTGGCTAGCAGGTGAGAGAAGGTGGCTTTGCAAATTGCTGCCTGCCTGAAGTGCCTCTGGGAACACCCTTGCGGTGTGAAGGCAGGAGGTTAGTTTTTTTGGTTCCCCCTCCGCCCTACTCAGGGGTATGTTTAAGGGTACCCCAGGGAAGGTGGCTTGCCCTACACTGACAGAAGCAAATTGGGAACATTTGTGCAAAGATTTATGGCAGAGTTGTACTTTAGGAAGCTCTCAGTATTTTGGGGATTTCTCCTCTCTGCTGAGGATTGGTACCTGACTGGGGTAGTGTGGCCCGAGTCAGTATGAACTAATGCGATCAATATGAATGCCCATTAAGTATGTTGGTGGGCAGTCTTGTGAGTAAGCTTAGGGTTCAGAGCTGGGTTGTGTAGACATGGCGTTTTAGAAATGTGGGATATCGTCAGTGAGGCTGCACAAAACTCCCTGGGAGACATACTTGTAAAACCTTTTAAATCCTTTGAAAATATGTTGCTGATGGGGAGAAGTTTTCATGTAATATGATAAAAGTT
Source organism: Pezoporus occidentalis (assembly GCF_034315485.1). Classification (NCBI taxonomy): domain Eukaryota; kingdom Metazoa; phylum Chordata; class Aves; order Psittaciformes; family Psittacidae; genus Pezoporus; species Pezoporus occidentalis. The sequence continues at coordinate 46,298 of NW_026914502.1, forward strand.
GAGAAGAATGTGGTCTCACCTTTATTTTCTTTTAAGGGGAGACTGACAAAAATTTTTATTTTACATTTTTATATTTATATATATCTGTATGTAATTGGTGGCACAGCAGACTGCCATGTGCTGTTTTACCTTGAGCACTGATAACAGAAAGCATGTTACACAGGAGATTAACATTATCTTCTTAGTTCCAGGAAATAACAGCAATAGCTTGCTTTTGTGTTTAGAGTCTGTACCAGTGGCAGTGTCTGCAGTAGGTAGGGTCCCAAACACACCACTCAGCAGTTCACAGGTTTCATGCCATAGCAGCCAAAAAGACTGCCCTCGAGACTGCAGGTCTTTCCCTTAAGAAGGTTTGCACTTGCTATTTCTGGCAACACAGTAATTCTTCGTTAACTGTTTGATTGTTTAGTTTTCTACTACGAAGGAGGCTATAGGAAGGGGCTTGAATTGTGTAGCTGCTGTCATCTGACCTTGTAGGCCTAACTGGGATAAATTGCTGCTATGCACTTCAGGTTAGGGCAATTTAAATGATGAGTCAGAAGCTCCTGGTGTCGGCTGCTACACAGGTAAAAGTCTGTATTGGGTAGACTTTTGACCTAGTCTATCTATCTCAACATCATTTAGAACCCTTAATCTGAAAAAGCCTGCTATTTTATAAGCCAAATAATGACAATGCCATAGATACTTCATGGTGTCACAACTAAACATTCATGTTCAAGACTGCGGGACTGCAGCTACTGCTTCTATGCTTAACAGAAGTTCAAGAAATATAATCCTACTGATAAGCGTAGAGATGCCTCATCAAGCATAAATGCTTCTGAAGTGAAGCGGTCCGTCCTCACTTACCGCACTCTGATCTGCCTAGTGTACTGCAAGCACTTTGTAGGTAAATACTGGACTGTCACTTCAGCAGCACAGCAGAGGCTGCTGGCATTCAATCCCTGGGAACAGACTGCAAATAGTTTGCACTAAGCCCTTTGCCCCCAAACGGCATTAAGTATTAGCACCAAATTTGTCACTACAGATCTGCTCCTCAGTGAACTTGCTAACGCACACATAGACTATATGGCACCTCCATGGTTTTGGGTCCAAGTACATCCAAGTCATTACAAATCTTATTGACTTCATTGAGGTCTGGATCAGGCACCTTTTGCCCAACCTTCTCTAAGTGAGCTGTTTGAGAGTCTTTGAATTACATATAGTGGGTTAAGAAAGAGGGGACAGAATTTCTGAAGCCTGAAAGTCCAGATCCAACAGTGTTTTGATAACTTTCTTTACCTTAAGATCAGCTACAAGCTAAAATTGTTACTTGAGATCTGTTGAATAAGAACTCTTCAATTACATATAATCAGGAAACTTCTTTGTGACTGCTGATCTGCTATGCTTTAGAATATGAACATTAGAAAGCCTCTAATATGTATCTGCCAGTATAACTTGGCAGTCTATCCTGAGATGCCTTCAGAGGAAAGAGTGCTGTGTTAACTGCAATCAATTTAGACCGATATACAGCAAATAAATGTGTTTACCTGGCATTTTTGGCATAAGCATAAACTTTTTATTAAGTGCATCCAATATAATTGTATAATGGCATACAGGATGCAGTATCATGAGTGACTTACTGAAAATGATCCTAGTTCCGTATTTTATTCTTAGAAATAGATATGGTGGTGTAACTTTAAAGTCACCTGGGAGTTACTTTCTGTCTGTTGTGGATGTATGATGAAAATCCTGAGAACGTCAGAAATTGAATGTTGGCAGCTGTGAGATTTCATTTCACTCATTGACAATTGGATGCAAATATGAGCCAAAGCAACTGACACAGTATTGCTCATATCTCACATGGCATTGCTGAAAAAGTGTCATAAAAATGAATCACCTCTGCCCTGACATTATTCATGTTGTCTATGATCTCCATGCATACAAAAAAGTAAATTCAAAATACACAAAAAAATGAAATCAAGGGAAAAGACAACATACCCACTGCTGTGGACTGCTTATCTCTAACACTGGTGTGCAAGAAACTCCTAATAAATGTGGCAGGGGTTACCTGAGCCCTCCGGGAAGTTTTTATGAAGACTTTCTTTTTAGCCAAATTCATGCTAATGTTCCATGTAATTTTCATCCATGTGTGCCTGGAGTGACCTTCATTTCCCAACAGGAGTGCTAAGAAAGCACTAAAGAGGGGAAGAGGGGATAAAAACTGCCCATGGGCAGCTGAAGTTAAAATACTTCACTTGGCCCAAGGTACTGTTCCACCCTGTGTTTGGCTAGGTGTGGTTTAAAATACATAGAATCATAGAATGATTAGGGTCGGAAAAGTAAGTATTTAACAGTGAAGTATTTTAACTTTTAACAGGGGTGACTGATCACTCATACTAGGTTTCTTCTGGAAATCATCCCAGAAGGACTCTGTTTTTCCATGATTACCGGGGTGGGGGGGAGGGGGTGGTGGTGGTGGTGTGTAGAGCTAGCTATCCCTAGATGGAAGTCACCCTTTGCAAACAGGCACTGACGTGTTTATCCCACAGTGGAGGGCAGGTGCAGAAACTGTGACGTGTGGAGCAAGGACTGCACTGGTGGCACTCACCCAGCCTTCATGCAATTGCACTGTCATTTAAGGCTCTGAGGAACTCCTCATGAAACTGACCTCCAAGTATAAAGGACCTTGTCTGCCTTATTTTTCAGTAGAATCCTTGTAGAATTGGTTCAGAAGGATGCTACACATTTATTCAAGTGATTAGTTCATGTCTAGAAGCATAATGCTACTCTGTGTGCCTCTCTGAGCCCTCAGACAAAATGCTCCTGAAATGCCACTTGTGTCATGGTTGCAAAGCAGAGTCTTCCATAGATCCGCCAGCTGCATGTGGATGCAATAACAAAGAGATTTGCTTCTGAAGCTGGAAGCAAGCTGCTCAATTAGCCTTTCTTCTTTTGTCTTCCTGTGGTTAGATACCCACTGGTTTGCTCAGCATTGCTAGCAGCTGGGACACTTAAAGCCTGTAGCACATGTTTTCAAGTCTTGACAAAATAATTCGGTACGTCAAACCTTATCTGTCAGGTACTTTCCTTAGTGCTAGAGGATGCTGGTTTGTGTGCTGACATACTCCACAAATATTGCTGTCCTTTTCTTGCTGGTAGCTTTAATATGCATTTTTTTTAAATCTTGATATTTAATATATCATTGAAAACAAAATCTACCACAGTATATGCAGAAATGTCTAAAGTTTTCAATTTTGAAGATATATTCATGCTTTCCTCAGATGTATGTAGCTTACAGTCAGTGGAAGACCGATCTGTAGTATCATTACCATGACAGACCCCCATATATGTTTTTGCATATTAGTATAATTTTATGAACACTGTCAGATGTGCTGTTGCAAATTCTGAGTTTACGGCAGCTGGTCTCAATGCTGGTAGTCTTACAGCATACTGCCTAATTCACCCTCTGTACAAAAGCCTACTGCATCATTATGGATTTCAACCTTTGGCTGCCTGATAGTTTCCTCTCATAAACAATCAGCATTTTCTTTGTGGACCGCTTGTGCACTGTAGCTGTTCAAATATTACATTGGAGCCCTTAAACGCTGATTCCAAGACTAAATGAACAACCTCGTCATACACAAACTCTTGGTGAAACTTGACCTTCCTGCAGTAATCCTCCAGTGCATCCTGAAAAGTCTACTCAGGCATGCATTGTTAATTTATTAAGGAAATGTAACATTTTAAATTATTTAAAATCCTATTTTAGAGCTCTGAATTGGGTGTTTCTCTGCAAACAATGTCATCCTGGATTTTTTTCTTCTAATGTTTAGGATTTTAATCACAGAATTCCTTCTCTCATTAACTGTCATCAAATTGTAATGGGCTCAGGCTTTTTAAAGGCTTAACAGTAATGATAATTGTGGTGAATAGTCCATCTTCATGTACATTTTTAATGCCAGCAGAATAGATTCCTTTGCGATAACAGAAATTATTATAATGCTAGCTGAATATGAATGTATTTTCTCTATAGTACATGCGCTAATACATTCCTAAAATTAAATTGCAAGCATTTCAGTCTTTAAAAAATTTTCAAAGATTGACATGTACTAGAAAATACAGTATCTCTTATGCATTATAGCACACTGAAAATGCTCAGGCAGTCATAGTGCTCAATAAACTGAACTTACTAGCCTTACAGAAAAGCACTACAGAGTCTGATAGAAAATGTTAACTTTTTTGCATGCTTTTGAACCTTTCTATATGATGTAGCAAAGAATGAATACTTGTGGGAGGATGGCTCATAGCTACAGATAGGATGGGATGGTGCTTGGAGTTTTACTCAGCAAAGCATTTAAGCTTGTTCTTGTATTGGAGCGCTAGTTATCTCACTGAGCTTGAATGGGAGTTGCAGATGTGTGCGTTTCCTATTGACTGTCAGGAAAGAGGGTTATGATTCCCAGTGGAGATGCACTACTACTTCCTACAGAGCAAAACAGAGAGAATAAAATATTCTGTGATGGGTTTCATGTGAAAAATTGGGATTTGGGGAGTTGTAGATTCTCTGCTATCCCATTCTGTGTCCTTTAATTTTCAAGCAGCCTGAAGTTAGGCTGGTCCCCTTTTCTCACATCAGCCGCTGAGGGAGCAATCCTGATTCAGTAGTTATGTGACTGCAGTGATTGCTCTTCATCTGCATCTTACAGTTGCAGAATAATTTAGGTTGGCCTGGTCCAACCTCTGGCTCCAATCAGGGCCAGCTTCTAAGCCAGATCAGGTTGCTGGGGGCCCTGAAGAATCAATTTGAAAGAAAAAGTCAAGCTGACAGCATATTTAGTTGACAGTAGGTGGTGCAAAGGGAACTTCTTTGCTGGCACTCGCTCTTAGACAACTGCAAAGTTGCACAGAGACTGAAAATGATGTATCTTAACAGTTTTCCAGTTACTGAAGCAGGTTACTAAAGCCTAAGCTTCCTAGGCTACCACAGTTTATTTCAAAGGAAGGCTTTTCTTTCTAAGGAAAACTTGCAGTCCTGTTTGAACGCAGTGTTTGACAGAAGGCTTTTTGCCCAAATTAACTGCTAGAAAAATGTACTTCAGCAAAGGCCGCCTCCTTCTGAGAAAATGGAATCCTCTGTTGAAATCACTCTATGTGTGTGTATGTGAATATTTGATCTAACACTCCCTCTGCAGTTTCTCTGGTCACATGCCTGCCTCTCCTAAAGGTGTGTTAAAATGATGGCTGAATACAGAAACGTATATATTGAAGACGAAGAATGGAGGAAAAGTCTAACCCTACCTGCTCAGCTGTTTCTCTAGCCTCTCTCACCTTACAGGTCATCCCACGTGCATAACAGCAAAAGACCTGAATGGCACTATATGAAGGGCCCATCCCTCCTGAAGTTTTGCCTTGGCTGGGGAAGCTGTTGTCTGCCTTTTGAAGGAGCTTCTCAGCCGCTTGGAGCCATTTGAGGTGTATAGTGGGACCATGCCAGGAGGCCCACTGAGGGTATGAAAGCAAACACGTGTTGTAAATGCCACATCGTGGGACATGTTGCTCACATCTGCTTCAAGTGGTCAGTGATGCAAGCTCACTGGTGCGAGGAACAGGCCTACTTGCTTAATTATGGGGCTCAGTGCTGGAGGCAGGAGAGGAGAGAGAATACATTTCAATGCAGGATAAATACTAGACAAGCCCGTATCTGCGTAAATATTCATGTACAGGTGTTTTCTTTCTCCAGGGCTGACCCAGTGTAGAAGTCTGCCTTCACAATCTTCCATAGAGGCTCTATTGACTAATTAGCTAAAATGCAGGTTTAGCAATGTGAGTTACATCAGAGTGATTCGTGTCAGCAACTCAGGGGTGCTAGTGATCATTGCACTTTGTGTGGAGATGGAATCCCTTGTGATCATTGTGCTATGTGCAAAGGGTGTGATAAGCGTCCCTGTCAATACCACAGTGAGGAGGAAGAAGAAACAAGGGAATAATTCCCCTGGGTCAACTGTAATATTGTGCAAAGAAATGTTTTGTTCATTGTTTAAATTGCATGAATGTTCTTAGAAGGGGGGGGGGGGGGGATAGGTAATTTAGAGATATGTCCTGTTACAGAACGTTGTGCGCTGAACAAATAAACACATCAGGAGTGGAATTTACGGGGGCTAAGATGGCGGTCAGGCTTGTGACAGGGTTCCTCTTCACCCGCAGAAAGCCCGGGAAAAGAAGACAGCAGGATTGGCTGAAAGCCAAGAAGCCCGGGAAACCAAAAAGAGACTATCCCCAGCCGTTCCCCGTGTGCGTCTCGGGCGGAGCGGAGCCTCCCCGGCGCACCCAGCCCTGCTTGCTTATTGTCTCTCGATATTAATTATAATAAAAATCAATTAAAACAGATTGGCTAGGTTTTTATAACAAGCAATCTCACAGTGCACAGTACACTGTTTACTTATGAAAAAAAGTTCACTCTTTCTGCAGCTTGTTTTGGAGAGCCACAGCCCTGTGGGAAGGAAGGGAGGCTGGAAACACCAGTCTTGCTCAATGGGACAGCCAGGGGGAGGGCGGGGCAGCTCTGGAGCCAGGGGAAGTATTTCCGAAGCGGCCATCACAAAGGAAATAATGTCTCCCTAATCCCATGAATGCTGTTTCTCTTCCTGATCTCATGAGCTCTGCAGGAGGTCTGTCTGTCTAGTGGAGTTTAGCAGGTACTTAAGTGCTTTCCTGAATCACAGCAGCAGAACGGCTGATCCAATGCCCATTCAAGTCAAAAGAAAGGTCTAAACTCAGACCTGATGATGCCCGCGTGGACATGATTAGTCCGAAGCATGCAGTGTTTTGGCTTGTATCCTCACTCATAATGCTGAAAATGTTATTCTCAGTAGGAGAAAAAGGTAAACCCCAAGACTTCTTCCTGTTTTTTAGGCGCTTAGTTTGCATCAGTTACCAATAAGGATCATGCATTCTATAGAAATTTTTCAGACCGGTTTTTTAAAGGTTTTTCTAAAGAACACAAACAACTTTGTTTTTATCTGGCAGCAAACCTTGTGTGCAGAAGCCAAAAATAATTGTATTGCCTCCTCCCGGCTTCCCTTTTTGAAACAAAAAGCAAGAGCCACTTGTCTGTTCTTTCTCAGAAGTCAGTGGGAAAAGTTTTCAAGATGAGGAGCACAGTATGCAGCAGCACACTGCTGCTCACAGCTAACAAATGGCAGGATTCCTGCTTTGCAGTTTTGGGTTTGGGAGAAATTGCTTTCAGAAGTGCCTTGGGTCCATAGTAGTAAACACAGCATAAATAGCAAGATCTCATAATCTTTAAATTTGTCCAACCTGCAACAGGTAGTGTAGATAATAGCTAGGATTACATGTGAAGCAAGTGCATCTCTCAGAGTAACATTTTCAATTATTTTTAGAGGAAACAGGTTTACTCAATTCTGCTTCCTAGCTAGCACATTTATACGAAATACTCTGAGAAAACAGAAGCCTCTGTAAGAGCTTTTCTAAGATGCCAAATATTTGCAGTGTTTGTAAATACACTTACTGTGCAAGTATACGTGTACGGAATGTGTGCGGCTGAATGGATATGGCTCTTAAATAGTAGCCAGGGCATGGGGTATGTCATCAAGAAAGCCCATTCCTGGTTTCCTCACTGGCAAATAGGGAAGTCCATCAATTAGCAGGTGCAGTGGAGCAGTGCAAACATACCCTCATAAACATAAGCTGCTGCTAATAACTAAGGTGCCTTAGGAGGCAGGTTCTCAAAACAGTCAAAATCCATAATGAAAATAGTGTTCCTGCTCCTTAGTCCTCTCCCTGTCCTTTTCCACTGCTCTCTCTGCAAAGGGAGCTACCTTCATGTTTTACTTATTTGTCAAAGAGCTTTGCTGTAATGGGTCCTTTAAGTCCCCTCGATTCTGACATCTCTGCATCACTTTAAAAAGCAGGGAAAAATGGTAGTGTCCTCTCGGTACTGCTGCTCAGCATGAAATTCCTGTCACTGCGCTGGTTGTTGCAGCCTTTCTCTGAGCCTGGGGATAGTGGCTGGCAGGAGACTGCCTCTCTTAACATCATTTTTAATCTTGTTTCAATGCAGAAGCATGCAGAAAAGGAGCCCCGCTGGTACCTGCACGGGGAGGAGAGCCCGGCTCAAACTCCAGGCTAGCCCAGCTGCTGCCACCACAAACTTCTCTAGAATTGTTGGACAAAGGGGAGTTGGAGGAGGAAAGCTTTCCAAAAAAGTTCCTTCTCCTTCTACTGAAGCATCTCGGCTGTCTCATGGTTGGTGGGAACTGCTCTGCCTCTGCTTCAGGTCTTCTCTCTTTCCCATCAGCGTTAACTTCCAGTTGTTGTGCTTATCGGTGCTGGTGAGAAGTTAGCACAGGCAGTGTCATCTAACAGGCAATCCTCTACCCAGTTCGTTTCCAGTGTGCTAAATAACAGCACTCTACGACAGGCAGCAGGGGTAGGGTAGGTAATGTACTTTTATGAGGAGGAAGCTTTTCTTCATCACAGCAGGCTGTCCTTCAGGGGTAATTAAGCAAAAATATTTATTTTTCCTCCGTTAAAGGAGTGCCTTTGAATCTGCAGTCAGGCCTTCAGAGCAGGTTCTATGTATGGAGCCCAGGTATTTTCAGTAACCCTCAGAGACCTCGCTCAGTTACACTGGTGTAATGTCATTGCATCTGATGCAGTTCCTGGTGATTTACCCAGTCTGAGAGGAGTGTGTCCTGGGCTCTCCACTTTTCTGATCTCCAAGCAACGAGTCAAACAAATGCTTTGAAACAGAAGCAGTAGCCATTTGTTCATTGACAGTGCCCATTGGTTTCTTGCAACAATGCACACGGTGTTATTTTTTCCTTCTTCTTTTTTATTTCTCTGAGCAGCCCCAGATCCTCCCATACCAATAAATGTGAGTTATACATCCATCTAGATTGGGAGAATATCAAAACTGCCTGCTTCCTTATTTGTTGTACCTGGCTATGGTCCAGGCTGCTGATTAATTTTGATGTTTCAGAATCTTTGGCAATAGAGTACTGAAAATGTGAAAAAAATATACAATAAAATATATTGAAAGCAACTTGAAATGACAGGTAGAATTCAGTGGAAATAATGTACCCATCGAGGGAGATTAATGTCATTTTTACACAACACTTCACTTCTGCATTCTAGATGGGAATATAATCACTTATTCTCACAATTAATCATACCTATATATGTGAATATTCTTTGCATCTGATAACCTATGCTCTCATCAGGTGCATGTTTCTCTTTCCTTTTAATTATTTCCTGTGGTCCTTCAAAGTGCCGTTTTACCTTTGGGCACCTCCAGCTTGCTAGTGCCTCTCTTTCACAGGTGACCATTCCCCATTTTCAGTTCTTTCTTTTGTGTTGTGCAATATACTTATTTCTGAAACATTTCTTGGTTAGGCAGGGTTATTCTGTTTGATGGGGATGGGAAAGAAATGGTGCTTTTCCATCACAGCTGGGGCTTTCCTCTGGCCTTTAAGTGAGGGGCATTGTTGCTAACAGAAGAAGAATTGGAGATGACTCCTTCCTGGTCTGGCAAGGATGTAAGGCATGGGTGGTGGTGTTGTGTCTTCATTTGATCCTTAAGACTATATGCATGACCAGAAGAAAAGCAGGAGATTATCTCCTTCCTAATTGGTGGGTTGTGGTAAAGAAACTCCTCACACCCACACCTGTCTTCGGTGTTTCCTCCATCTGGTTAAAGTGGCCAAGGAGAGCTGAGGACTAGCAGGGAGAATAAACTGTAGGTGAATTTTGCTATGGAGGTCCTTGAAAAACTGTAGTGCTGTTGACAGCAAGCATTTTTGTCAGAAAATGCTTGAAGAATTGTCTGTTCTTTTCCCTCAAAGGTGTGGAAAAAGAACAATGGAAGTGTTTCAGACTTGCCATAATGCAGACATTATGACCCTCAATATAAGGGTACAGGTAAGATTACACCTGAAATGGACCTCATGTAGGTCCTGGTACTAATCTGGTGTTACTGGGGAAATGTAGGTCATCAGTATATACTGAGCTTGTTGCCTCAAAATTGAAACCCAGGAGTTGCAGGTGAGGGACAAAATGATTTTGCCCTTTACTGAGTTGTTTGTTCAGAAACAACGGCAGTCTTGTATGTGACTGGGGCAAGAAGCAACAGAGTGAGCGCTGTCCTGCCTTGGTACCTGGCATCCTGCCTGTCAGCTTTGACACTGTGCTCTTCTGCAAGTGCACAGGGAAAACGTCTCTCACCGGGACTCACCAGTGTTCTCAAGTTGAAGAGTCCTGCACTGCTCATACACCACTTTGTAGTGAAATAGGTTCCTCCTTTTCATTTAAGGTTCTGCTTTTAGCTTTAGCAGAAACTAGACCTCCTTTTGTGTTTTCTCTTCCAACTGCCTCTTGCCTCATGAATTTTGACTCACATTTGCCTCGCTTCCCTTTCCTGTGTTTTCCCTTCCCTCACCTTTATATTGTGTTTTTCCTAATTTTCTTGTCTCTTTCTTTTGCTATATATGTTACAAAATGCATTTGTTGATTGGCGTCCTTTAACATGTTACTGGACTTGCTCTGGGGCTTTCCTTGACTTAGCACTCTTCTGCTCCTTTCTTTTATCCCTCCTTTTATTTGCTGCTTCTGTTCTCAGCAACATTCACACTATCCTCTTGACATGCTTTTTTCTTTTTTCTTCCTTTTAGTCTCCCCATGTCCCTTTGTCCTTCCACCTACAGCTCTTTTTCTTCCAGTTTCCTTTACTGGAAACTTCACACGAATATCTCAGAGCCTCCTTTAAGATTTCATTTCCAGGAGAATTTGAAGGTGCTGTCATGTCTGAGGATTTACTGCAGGTCTGAATAGTTTCAAAGGGCAATATTACTTGATGGTAGCCAAAGCATCAAACCCTTCATTGCGCTATACAGTCTGGGTAGATAAGGGGGTGAGCGGGACCACCACCTCCATGTCTCAGTCATGAAGCTTGAGCCTGAATTTCCAAAAGCCCCTGGAGAAGGTTTTTAGCTCAAAGCCAGCCAGACACACGCACTAAAACTTGGTAGAGCTGATGGTGTGACAACACATCAGGTGTCGATTCCTCATTTGTCTCCGAGTGAGATGTGTGGGGCAAGCAGCTATACTGCTGCCACAGGTCACTGCATGGCCTGCTGCCATTTCATCCAGCTTCCGGGGCCTCGGCTGAGCAGCAGGTGCATCCAAATAACGAAGTACCTTGGCCAGGCTCTGCGTGTGCTCTGCAGAGGAGGCTTGAGCCAGGCCCATCCTGCTCCCTGGGTAGCTGCTGTACCGAGGAGGAGGAGGGAGCTGCCTTTTTCCTCCTCCCCCTGTGAGCAGCCTATAATACGCGCTCTCATGTGGTGGTCTTACTCGGAGTGTCAGGAGGAGCTCATACAGGTGCTGCTGTGCTTGCCAACAGATTTTGCACAAGCAGAGCTCTGCTTAAGGGGAGCCTGAGAGGTGATGAGAGCTGAGCTCTGCCATCCGCTGTAGTCTTTCGTTAAATACCTGCTTGACTGCCGAGGTGGGGGGAGACCTCTCCCTGGTCCCTACAGGGATGCCTGGGAAGCAAGGGCAGAGAGGACAGCCTGCTGCTGAGAGATGCTTCTGGCTGAAGGCATTTGGGAAAGGTGGGGAGAGCATGGTTAAGGTGAGGGTTGTGGTGTTCAGCTGACTGAAGGTACGGGCGGCTGCTGGAGGGTTTGAGTGTGTGTTGGGCTTGGGGCAAGCTACCAGGCTCCCTGCGCCCTGCAGGCACCCTCCTCTGCCGAGCTGTCGCAGCTGGCAAGCTCTGCCTGGTGTTTGCAGCCGCTGCCTTTGATTTCTCTCTGCTGAAGTCCTGTCAGGCAGCGGGGTTTTAATTGAATGAGGGCCTGGGGAGGCAAGAGGAAGCTGTGATGCGGAGGATGGAGACGCTAACCCAGCACGGACCTTTACTCCCCTCCAGCTGCCCTCCCACCTCCTCCCACCGCCATCGCTGTCTTCGTTTGAAGGGCAGCTGCATCCCCTACCAGCGGCGCCGCTCTCCCTCCCTCCTCCTCCTGCCCGTGCACTGGCGGGGGTCTTGTGGGGAAGGGGAGCGCCCACAGCCACGGTGTGTGCTGTCTGACCCGGCGGATGGGTTTCCTCAGGCTCTTTCAATGAAAAACTGAAGAGGAAAGGCTTCCTTGGAGGCGTCCCTCCCCACTGCCCTTAGCGGGGGGTGGGCAGGCAGGCGGCTTGTCTCCCTCCCTGCCTCGGACACCCTCTGAGCACTGTCTCCTGCGCTGCCTCTTTCCCCAGTATCCAAATTTCTTGCTTTCAGACCTCCTTGCTCCCTCTCTGGGGTCCTTCCGTCAAATATGCTTCTGTCAGAAATCCTTCTGATAGCTTGTTCTCATTATCCTAATGAACAATTAGGGAGTGAATCCATCAATGTAATTCTTGTGCTCTTTCTCCTTGTCTTCGAACAGCATGAGTTATACCTCCAGTCTGTGACAAGCATGGGCCAATGCTCTGCAGCGTGCTCTGGGTTTCTGTGGGACGGGGAAATATTGAAAGGTGTGGAAAAAGCTTCTATGCTTCTGGCTTTAAGACTGTTTGATCTTTTAGAGGAGGTCATTAAAGCTGGATGGGGAAGAGGGTAAAGTAACAAATGAAAACCAACTGAAAACCCGAGGGAGGCTGAGGGCTATTTTATTCTCCTGTAGGAGAAAAGGCAAACAGGGGCATTGAAATTGAAAACATGTCTAACTTCCAGTTGGTATAGGGAGCTTGCTGGACAACTCAGTCCATCCCCAGAAAGGAAACGGGGGTGTAAGCTCCATCTCCATCAGAGCTCTGCTTCACTGAGGCATCAGAACTACCTGTGATGCTAGAATGCTGTGTGCAGTGTACAAATGTTTAAAATAGGGTAATGCAGACTCTGCTGATACCCATTAAGGTTCTGGCTGGGCTTCTTTCCAGTGAGGCTGAAAAGGATGCCACCTTGCACAAAAGGCATAAAACAAATATTTGTATGCAGAGTCTTGGATGATATTTGGATTTAAGCATTCATTACAACTGAAATTGCTTTAAGTCAGTGGGTGAGCTGGGAGGGAAAGACAGATAATGCTACTGTGAATGGGGCCATATAGAGATGCTTTGCTCCCAGCAGATTGTGAAAATCCCGGTAATGTTTTGTCTTTATGTGTTTCTCACCTTCTAAGACAGAAGGTTAAGACAACCTCTTTAACTTTCTGAAGGAGCAGGGAAATAATTGAATGCTGTGCTGACTTTCTGAGTTGTAGTAAATAGCCATGAGAACCACTGTTTCAGGGTAGTAAAGTCGATTTCTTGCCACTCTTGGAGCTATTCACATAGGCTGGAATATAGGAATATTCACATATAGAACAGGAATATTCACATATTCAGAACACTGAAGCAGACAGCACCATGGATCCTCCGCCTTGTTGCCCTGATTCCCCCTTTCCATTTTGAAGGTTAAGATCTCGAGGGGTCAGGAGGAGTACACCTTGGACTACTACACCTTGAACTACTACCAAGGCAATCTGGCTCCATTGAAACCCCATGGCAGCAGGAGCCTGCTCAGGTTTCCAGACAGATTCAGTGTTTCATCATTTGCAGTTTAATAATAGGCACCTGGTACCTGTCACTGTCACCTACAAGGTACTATATTTAGATAAATCAGTATGGTGATCCCTATGTTTGTGCCGGTGGGCCACACTAGAAATAGCACTAAAATAACACACTATATAAAGCAGCACTTACATTAACAAAAATAGAGAATTTTACTCAGTTACAATAATTAAATTAGAACCTCTTTGCATTTTATGTTTTTATACTGAATTAAATTTATTCTGTGCCACCTTCACGCCATTTTTCAGTCTATCATTTTTTTTCCCATACATATCAGATGTGGAAAATACTGTAGGCAGTACAGTAAGAGGGAAATTTGTGTATCTGAAATTGAAACAATAGAGAGCAGTTTGTATCTGAAAAGGAGCAGAAGTTGCTTTCTGGGAGGGTGTGAGAACCCTGAATTCACAGAATTCAGATACTCCTGCTAAATGATGAATAGTGGAGGAGCTCTTTGAAGAAACGAGAACATATCCTTTGTAGATTCTCAAACCTATCAAGAACTCACTTAGAGGAAGGTGGAGTTTGCAACATAGGCCTCTGATTTTCTTCCCCCCCCCCCCCCCCCCCCGAATGCAAGCAGAATGCAATGTATTAGGTGACATTTCATTTGTATTTGTGCCATTTTTTACAACCAGGAGTGTAGGAGTTATGCAATTAATCAAAAATCATTACTGGAATCTGTGGCGGACTGCATCCAAAAAAGCCATAAATCACAAACCATGTAGGTCTTGGTGAGCTAGGTAAAAAGAAACGAACAAAACCCCCAGCACCTTATGAAAGTTTTTTAAAGTGTCAATATTTTTTGAGTGTCAATATTTGAAAAATATTTTTGAAAAATATTTTTCAGCAAATTTGCAATGTGAGTAATGGCTCATTTGTTACATTGGATTGTAAAAATATCAAAAGATTACTTTTCAGTGTTCAGTTTTTTAATTTTTGAACGGGAAATTTCACTTCCAAGTTGAAAGCCATTCCAAACTTGACTGAAATGGTCCATGAGAAAAGTTTTAAAACAATTAACAGCATTCATGCCTTCACAGACTGTTTTGCGGTGTTCTGCTCGCTCTTTTCCAGCAGAGCAAGTTAATGGTGGAAAGCTCCCACAGTAAAGTATAACAGAGCACCTTCCTGCTCAAAATCTTCCATAACCCATGATGGCAGCCACAATTTTTGGGGTAGTTTTCAACAAAGGTTCCCCATATTCTTTGCATACTTCATGAATTTCTTGCTTGTCTCCAGAGGGTTTGATTCCACTGGGCATTCCCGGGTAAGCTGCAGAGTAACCCCAGGTCACGCTGTTTTGTGCTTGGAGAAGATGAAGACACACTTTTTGGTTTCTAGGGTATGTGGAGTTGTTTCTCTCCTTCATTCTCTTGGCAAGAAGTGAGCACTTGCTCCCCAGGTGGAAAGGGTAGTCACCTTCCCCTGCGCTTGAATCAGCAAGCAACTGGATTGGTTTCTGTGTGCTTTTTCAACACTTGCTTATAAAGGGATAGGAAGGAAATCTTCCATGTGTTTCCATGGAAAACACACTGTGTCTTCTCCTGCTGATCCTCCCAAAACTCTCACAACAGAGCAACCTCCATGTGACCATGGTAGCATGTGAAGTAAACCACCTTTTTTCCCCTTGGTTCCACTCCTCAGGGGAAGAGGCAGGGACCTAAGTGCACCTCCACACCTGGCATGCTTCTTCCCCTCAAATGGATACCTTTGCTTCTCCTCAGCCCTCTGGCAGCTTCCTTTTGTTCTTCAAGCATTGGCCTCTTCCCCCTTCAGCTGCATTGGTCCCTCAAGGCAAATCCCTGCTGGGAGCCCAAGGACAGCTCTTCTAGGGTCTCTGACCCTTTTCTCCTGGTTTCCCCGCATCTCCTAACAGGGACCCCCTTTAGTGTCAAGCCTGGTGCCTCTAAGCATGGGTAGAGGAGTACAGCTGCCAAAGGCAAACATCTGATACACACTTCCAGACAAGGTCACGGGTAATGGAGCGTGTGCAAGGCTAATGTGACCTCAGAGCACTTTAAAAGGCCATATTCTTTCCTTCCATGACAAAGGAAGAACTACTGAAGGCAATTTGGCAGGAACTAGATGGCAATTAATTGAGCAACAATTTCAGCCATTGTAAGACTCAGTTGTGAGGGTATTTATGGCAAAGTGAGTGATGCCTCTTGGGCTGCAGATAAATGTGATTCCTGGTGCTGGAGTCAGGCTGACCAAGGAGGAGTCAATAATAACAGGGCATTCTGGTGGAGAAATAGGCTTTTAAGAATGATTAACATCATATACATAATATTATATGTAATGTTATGCATATCTGTTGGTGTTTCTTGATTTTTTAATATGAAACAGTCCAGTTCAAGCCTTGACAGACAGAAGCTAAGTGGTGTTGATTTCAGCTGCTAATGTTGCTAAAGGCTGCTCAGATTGGAGATGTCTGATCCTTCCCCTTCTGTGCCTTGGTCACTGCATCTGGAAGTGGCTATTAATGTGGGTGGTATGAAGAGTAATACTTCTGGGAAGGACCAAGGAAGGGAGCATCCCCTTTTGCTGTGCTGGGCATCCCTGTACCTCAGGGCTCCTTTGCAATCTTGCTTCTCAAGTGGGGCTGGGCCCTCCCTGGCCACTTGCTGGGACAAAGACCCCCAAACATGGAAAAGCAGACTGCAGTGTTTGAGCAGGGTATGCTGCTGAGCCTCTCCTCCTTGGTGGTGTGGGATCTGTTCAGCTGTCAGTGCTTGTGCCTCTCCACTCATGTTGCAAACCTGGGAGGGGGGAAACAGACGCACCACAGCAGATGATGAACGTTATGCATTACCCTCTTTTTGTTGGGAGGGCTCAGCAGTTCAAGTGCTGTGAGGGAGTAATTGAAGCACTAAACACAAAGAGCTAACTTGTCACGGCGCTTGGGAGAGGAATGAAAAAATAAATGGGAGAAAGGAGTTCAGATGTGGGGGAGAACGGCAGTGGCTGAAATTTCTGCCTGCTTGAGAAATCGGCTCTCTCCTTGTATTACTGTCTCAGCTAGAGGTTTTGTGGGGGTGCAGCAGCTGACTTTCGAGCTTGATGAGGTTGACAGAAGCACAAAAGGGAGTTTTTCTTGTTCCTGCCGTGACATCTGTGGGGAGGGAGTGTGGGAGGTTTTGCTCCCATGGGACATGGGAAGTTCCCTGCGCCTCCAGGGACATCTTTACTTCTCAGAGGTCCCTCCCTCGGCATGCAAGGGTAAGGCTGTTCTCAGTGTAGCCTCCTAAAGTCTGGGATTCATGATTTTGGGGTCAAACCCACTTTTCTCCAGACCTTTCTCTGGTGACGGGAGTTTGCAGGGCACTATGGTGCCTGGCACTTTGCTTAACTTTCCTGCTGGTGGAATACACAAAGTGGTAAGTTATTTATCTTTCAAATGTGATCTAAATCCTAAATCCTTGCTAATCCTTGTATCCATAGCACAAAACCATACAAATGACAAGATGTGTGGAGCTTCAGCTCATTAGGAAGAGGCTATTACGTAGCCAACTGCAGCACTGGGCAGTGGCAGGTAAAACTCAGGTGTTTAATTTGGTGTGGAAAAAAAATGAGGTTCAGAACTTGTATTGCCTAATTCCCAAATTTATAAGCATGCCAGATATATCAGGGTACTGCTAGAACGAATGACTTCTGGTTTTAGCCAGAATATACAGTCTGTGTTAGTATAGCCCTCACATTTCCAGTCCTGGGTGGTTTTCAAGTGGGAAAAAGGAGACTTTAAAGATAAGCTGTAAAAATCATAGCAGGAAGGTGAGGAAATTGTATGATCTCTTCTGGTCTCATAAAACAGCCAGTGCCAGACGGATCTGGGCTATGGGTATAATCTAATTCCCATACTCCCGTTTCCTTCTACGGAATTTCCCCATATCACAAAATATTTCTGTAAGGCAAATGGCTGTACAGGATTAGGTGGGAAAGATTAAGCACAGTAGAAAAGCAAAGAAAAGCTTGATACATTCAAAGTATCTTTCATGATTTCAGAAGCCTTTCCCTGTCCCTTCACTTTGTATTACTGATGGATGCAGCCTATCTGGAAAATGGACATGCTTACGCTGCTATATAGAGTGGTTTCGAGTGAGTCCTAAAAGATTTTAACTTATCCACCAATTGACTATACTGTCATTGCTACATAAGACTACTCAGCATAGAACATCTATTGCTGGGGCTCCTATTGAAACATTGCCCTTGTTGTGCAGTACTATTTAACTTTGTCTCTTTGAAATGAAATGTGAAATGTTTTTTTATCTTGCAGGAACAGACAGATTTACTCTCAGCCTTTTGAAACACAGGTAGATGAATCTGGAAACATTTCCTTCAGTTCTCACCAGTAAGGCTTCATTTGTCCTTCAGCTCCCGTGGAAAGTGACACGGTCTGGTGCCATACAAAGAGTGAAATGCATGTGACCTTCCCCCAGGCACTTCCCATTTTTGTGGCTTGGACAAGCACGCCTGAGGACAACATGGGAAAAGGTCGAGGTTTGGATTTTTTTCCTTTTTTTTTTTTTCCCCTTTTTTTCCCATTTCCTTTCTCCCCGCCCCAAAACGTCGGTTGTTAGAAACTTCCCGCTCCCTCAGCTTAGGAGCAGGGGCTTTGGGAAGCCCAGCCCTCGGCCTGGATTCCTCCACTGCCCTCCCGTCGCGGTGCCCGGCCCGGAGCCGGCGCCGCCGCTTCCCGCAGCTCTCCCAGCCGCTACCGCTGGGTGCCAGTGCAGCCCGCGCCTGCCTCTCCCTTGCTCTTTGCGGCTTCTTCCTACTCGCATTTCCCCCCTGCTCCTGCTTCTTTTCCTCTCTTTTCTTCTCGCTTCCCTCCATTTAAGTGCCAGGACGGCCAGTGCTGCCGGCCCACCCGTGCGGCTCCTGACCGCCTCTGCGGTGGAGGCTGCGGGCTGTCCCGGCCAGCAGCGCCTGGGCGGGTTAAAGCGGAGGCGAGGCAGCACGAACAGTGCGAATAGTGAAGAGGCTGAGCCAGAGCTTCCTCTAGTGCACGGTTTGGCAGCCCCCGAGCCTGGCTCTTCGCTGTGTCTTTGACCTGGAAATACGCGGGGAGGGAAGTGGGGCTGGCAGCAAGAAGGGAGGACCTGCTCCTGCGGACCTCAGCGAAGCGGCTGCTCTTTTCCACATCGGGGTGTTTTTCCCACCCTCGCAAAGCACAGTCAGTGCGGACAGCCTGCGTTGAGCGCCGGCGGGATGCAGGAGGGAAAGATGGTTGCTCTGCAGTTCGCATGAGTTGTCCCTTCCTGCAGAGCTCCTGGGACTGGAAACAGCAAAGAGTGGGGACGTGGTTAAAGGGGATTGCTCAGATCACTAGAAAAAGAGTTAAGTTTTCAAAGGAACCTGGAGCTGTGGCTATGGGAGCATGCTGCTATCCTTCCATAGAGCTGAGTGTTTGTGACTGATCAAGTGCAACACTTTTGATTTCAGCAGAGGGAGGAATGAGAAGCACCTCTTTCTGAAAACCAGCTCACCTTAGGCTGTTTCCGGTTGGACAGTTCAGAAATCAGTTGTATGTATCAAAAAGAAAAATTAGACAGGGAAACAGATCAGGATTCCTAAAGTGTTTGTGAATCTGTGATGATAGCTTGTTCCTTCTATAGCACTTTTTAACCAGCAGCTTCACAGCTGCTGCTGCACTAGTGTCTTCACAGACAAGGTAAAAGTAAATGAGCTACATGCAAATAAACTGCGCTTCTCAAGTAGCACAGGGAACTCATAGAAGAATAGGAAAATGAAGGCACAGTCCCCAAGTTCTCCATGCCACTGGCTACAGAGAGAAATGCATAAAGATAACCGTTAGCGCAGCTACATCAAGATATTTAGCCTAGATTCTAACGCTAGGTGGTCTGAAAGTTATTGCCTCTGGCTAGTGCTGTGATAACCCTGAAGCTAGTGATCATGAAGTTGCTGTTTGGAAGCACCTCCACACTCCTGGGAAATTTTCCTCCAACTGATGTTTATTTATTTCCTTTATTTTTTTTGTTACCAAATTGCACAGCCTGAACAGAGGATAGTTCTCAGTGCAAAGTTGTGTTTCTTCTGCAGACCGAAAGCCCAAAGCCTGCCATCACTAAAATGGCTGTAAACATATCCTAATAATGCTGAGGACCACAGATGGGCATCAGGAAGAGCCCAGGCTTTAAAAAGAAGCCTGTCATTAGGGCATCATTTCTCCAGGAGCTGTCACGAGCACTGTGCCTTTTGAATGGTTCCTGTATGGAAAAGTAAAAACCGCATAATTATTTTGTATTCCCAGAGAGCCAGAAGGATTCAGTCCACCCCAGGCTGCCTTCAAAAGTAAACATCCTGCGATCAGCAGCAACCGCGCAGTGAGAGGTGAAGGAAGACGTGAAGGAGGAAGCAGAGAGCTGTGACTGATGGACACTAGTTGGGTGTGGATTTAAAAAACGCCTGTGGGAATGCCTGTTGGTGGTGCCTGTATGACAGAAGCAGATGAAATTGGGCACGTGCCTGACAGTATGAAGTCATCACCTCCATCTCATGGACATCCTGCTCTATAGGGTGAAGGCAAGACGTGGAAGGGGAATGGGTAAGCAGCAGAAAATGAAGTTTGGGCACAGCTCCCCAGGCTGGTGATCCTTCCGTGAGGCCACAGGTGAGGGAGAAAACTCTTGTACACCTGGTCTGTTGAGCCTCGAGCTTCAGCCCTCTCTGGAATAAACAAACAAAATTCAATCACCTTGATCTGTTGGAGTACTTTAAATTTCCCTTGCCTCTCCTCAAAGTGAAAGCCATCGTGCATAAAGCAATGTTCTCTCTACCTGTATTTTCCCCTGCAGAGCCCAAGCCTCTTTTCAGCTCTCCCTTTTCTTGCCCAGGATGTCTCCAGTGTGTCAGCACACAGTATCCTTTTCCAGGAAACACCACATGCACTCCATGTTTAAAAGCATCGCGTTCTTTACAGTTAGCATCCAAATAATGGTAATTCTAATTTCCTGCCTAATTCTATCTCCTTTGCTGGTGCTGCTGATTATGAAGACATTTGTGTGTAAATACAGGCATTCTTCTCCCTTTGTCATACTGATTCCTTTAGCGATGATGCGATCTAGCACTCATGACATCACAATTCATCACTGGTGACTGCATTACAGATACAGCAGGCACCAGGCAGCCTTTAAATCAGGTGGTGGTAGCGGCAGGCACCTGATAATGAAGCAGAAAGCAGAGGCTTTTGCATGTAGACAACATGGTGGCTGCTAATCTGTGACGCTGGGAACGTAAAAGCTGTGGGGTGCCTAAAATGTAACACGAAGCAAAGTTTGCCTAAGCAAGATGGAGAGCGTGGTGGAAGGTGACCTTGATTGTCCTAAACAAGCAGCCTAGTTCCTGAAATGGCTGTTGTATGCCACTGATCACCCCAGTCACCTTCCACACAGGCCTTTGTCCCCATTGAGTTTGCAGGACTGCGGTGGGGTCCCCTGGGAACCCAAGGAACTCATCCATGGTGGGCGGGGCATGGCTCTGCAGCACCCTGGTCTCAGGGCAAGTATGATGGCATGATGGAGGCTGCTAGTCTTTAGCAGCTCTGTTGGGGAGTAAGAGGAAAGGGTGGCAAGAGATAGTGCCTGTGAGAATCTGATCTGCATTTCCATTTTGAACTCTCAGATGTGAATTCAAATTGCAAATACTAAGCACTGTTTCCCTATAACAAGTGTTTTCCAGTTGTGCATCACATCCTACTAGTGCCTGAATATTTCCATTCCCTTTTTCACTCTCTTTTTTTGGTTTTCCTGAATTGATATATTGTCCTTTTTTCCCCAGACCCCTTATCATAGGTGTGCCTGTGTAGTTGCAATGAAGGGAAATAATGCTTTCAGGTAGAAGGGGAAATAGGTGTGGGGGGACCCCATGTACATCACTGTGATAACAGTGGCAGTTTTGGTTTATACTTACAGGTCATCATGATTGGAGGTGGTCAGGCATCACCTCTCTGAATAGTTGCCTGGTGGAGGTGACTGGAAGCAAGGTGGGGGTGCTCACTGGGTGTAAAGACCTGTGGGTTTGCAGCAGTGCCAGGCTACTTGCTGCACAGGGGCTATGAAAGGTGTGTGGGACACGGCTGTCACTCTCACGGCCACACTTACCCATCACCAGTATTGTTTTACACACGGTGTGGACTTTAGGTTTTATTTTTTTCAGTCTGGGTAGGTGAAGCAGGGCTGGGAATGAGCCATCAGTTTAGCTGTGCTGCAGCTGCATGGTGAAAGGGTACATGGCTCATAGGGGGTTCTCTGTTGGAGACTGCCCCCGGTCGCACATTTTGGCTTGAGAGATAGATATATCTGCAGAAAGAGGTTGATTTTTCTCTATTATTTGTATTGAAGTAAACCTCACAACCCACTAAAGTCAATGCTGTTACATTAGTGTAAAAATGGAAAAAAAACCTCAAAACCCCAAACCGTAAGTGAAAAAAACCCACTACAAAATTGCAAGAAAAAGGTAGGAATGGTTTTGGTATTTATTTTTCTGGAAGCTAAATATCTTTTACAGTCTTTGAAAATGGTAATAGTTCCGTTCACATGCATTAAACCCGGCAGCATTCAGTGCCTTTTAGGAAAGGTAGGAGTTAAAATCAAAACTTTTCCTTTTTTTTTAATTGCAGTTTGTAGTAAACCAGCCTGCAGGTTCCCAAAGAGGGAATGGCTGGAAATCTGTCTTTGCTGGTGACTGTTTTTAAGTCACGTGGTGGTGCGGTCCTTATTTACTGCACCAGAACGTGCCTGCTTCTTAAAATAGCACAGAGGGGACAGACAAAAGTCAGAATAAGGATGTTAGTACATTGTTAGTTTTCCAACAGAGATGAGGTTTTAGCTATATCTGTGAATATGAAAAAATACATTATCACCTAGTGCCTCTTAAAACTAGCCAATTTATTTATATTCTTCATGGGTTAGATGTTGGTTGCCAGGATTTATGGCAAACATCTGAACTAAAGGTAGTTGTAGGTTCAGCAGCAAAAGTGATAAAGAAGCTGTGAAGGGCAATGAAAATTGATGGGGAGAAAGAGTGATGAACAGCAAAAGTGCCATTATGGTCAGGTGACAGGGTAGAAGGTGGAAGAGAAAGAGCAATGGGCTATTTGCAGTAATTTGGGTACCTTCAAACCACCTTGTTCTGCTGCCTCCAAACATGTCCTTACTTTATTTAGCGTTGCACTTCTTGGTAATGTCACTGCAGTTCGGGAAAACACCTTAATCTTCTATGCTCTTGCCCTTTTGTTTGTGAGATGGGATTTGTATTATCTTTCTTTATCTCACTCTTCCCAAGAATAAAATGAAAACATCTGCAATGCAAACAAAGCAGGAGTGAAGCTCCTAGGGCAAAGAGCTAAAAATTAATGCTGGCTTTTAACAAAAAAAAATTGCTCGCTCTTTGGTGACCAAGGCAAACGTACAAAAAATACCTTGTTTTTGTGGACAGAGGAGGGAAACTTTTTGGAGGGTAGGTGGATTGCTCAATGGATGTTACGTTTTTCACTGGGAGCAAAGCTCACAAGGGAGGACTTGCAAGTTATTACTTTTAACACTAGAAGGGTGCAGGTGAATTGGTTTCTTGTGCAGTTTATAAAGAAGAAAACCAAACCAGTACATGTTGTGACCCCTTTACATACACAGTGCTTTTACTTGTGGCTGCCTCTGATGATAATGTGGTTACTTGTGGAGGCAGCTTGCCTTTGTCAGGCATAATGTAATCCAAATCCAGCCACTAATGAAAATGGAAGAAAAGGGTAAGATAAAAATTTAGTGGCTCCTCATATCACTGGTGAAGTTTTGATGACTTAAAATGTCAGAAAGAGTGCATGCAACATTTAGGGAGAGTTTTTGAGAGCTTTCCCCCTCTTTGTAGCTTATGTGACCTAGTGCTGCCTAGTGCTGGTAGCTGTAATAAAAATATGAACTGTGTTCTGATTTCTTTACCCAGATTAAAATACGGAGACAAAGTGAAAATACATGATGCTGGAAAGCAAACTAGAGAAACTTCAGAACAGGGAAAACTTCAGGCTGAAGAAATGCTATTAGATTTGGGAAATTCTGCTAGCTGAAATTCTGTTAAGCTCAAAGCCCTGGGTAATGCCCCAAGAAAATTCTCCTTTTTGCTCATTTTATGTTTTATTTGTTTTAAAAATTGCCAGAGAGGTAGGGGGTGGACAGATGCATTCTGTCAGACATAGCGGGATTGGGTTATGAAACTTATGTGAGTGCTCCTTGCCTGCTTCATCATAAAGTCAGCCAGCAAATCGAAGTCTCCTCCAACAAGGATTTAAATTAAATTGACTGCCTTTGCATTGGGGCAACCAGGAGCATTCACATAATCAATTAATGTGGCTCAGCTTTGGGGATGGCAATTTCCAGTTGAGACAATAATGAACAGATGGGGCTCATACCTTATTAAATTGCTACCTCTGTGGCATCTGTGCCATGTACTAAAATGCAGGTGGGGTCATGTTTTGCATAAATGTATTGCATGACCTTGAGGGAGTCTTCCAGTTTCTTTCTGCCTCAGTTTCCCTTCCTCACAAAAGCATGAACTCTTTAGTGCCTATTTTAGGAAGACAGTTCTCTTCCCAGTGGTTCAGACCTACGTTTGGAGTTGCTGACAGTAAAATAATGTTGGTTAGATGAGCTCTTTTAACAATGCTTTCATGCTGATATAAATAAAGCCCTAGTTTAGATGCAGCTATATGGGCAAAAAATAGTGCAGCGGTCTGCTGGTTATCTACTTCATTTTAGGGAAGTTGTGCTTTTCCCACGGAAATGAGGGAGTGGTATTGCCTGC
The DNA here is from genome assembly GCF_034315485.1 of Pezoporus occidentalis. Classification (NCBI taxonomy): domain Eukaryota; kingdom Metazoa; phylum Chordata; class Aves; order Psittaciformes; family Psittacidae; genus Pezoporus; species Pezoporus occidentalis. The sequence continues at coordinate 70,709 of NW_026914502.1, forward strand.
CGAAAGTGAATGTCAAGCTTTGAAATGATCAGAAAAGACATGGACAGAGGAGTGCCTTGCTAAACCTGAGGCAATAGATATTGCTGAGAGAATGGGTGTATTAGCTAGAGTTTGGCTCTGCAGCCATTCAGCTGGCAGAGTGAGCTCATATGTATGCCATGTACTGTGGGAAGATATATCTCGGGTCTCAGCTAGAAGGGTTTGCCCATATAATCACACTTGAAAGCGTCTTCTAGCAAGACTAGGCCCAAACAGGTATCTAACCATGGCTGCAGTACATTCCCAATCTCACTTGTCTTTTAACTGCTATAATGTAATTGCTGCTATTAATAAAAAAATTGACAGGCTCTCTTTAAATAACTGTAAGGCTGATGGACTAGTATCGGTTGGATGCTTCAAAGTTTCACTAACAGTAGAGAGAAGAAGACCTCCATTCACAGCTTCTCATGCAGAGAAGGGCTGGCGCCGGGAAGAGGCAGTGGAGGACTGACGTGTGACACCATGATACCTCAAGGACTTCCTGAAGAGCATTTGCTGAATGGCTTCTTTAGAAAGAGACACACTTTCACACTGACTTTCTGGGCTCTGCTGGGAGTCCTCATGCTCAAAGAATGATTTTAACTTCGTGTGGCCAGTGGCCAGCAGAGCTGGAGTAGGAGAAGATGCTCAAGTGCAACCTGACCTCCTTGAGTGAGCTGGGCTGCTGCTCCAGTGGTGAGGTAGACTGCCCACAGAGATGTGCTGGCAGATTAAAGAGATGTGGTTTATCCCAGGCCCCTCAACACCTGCTGTCAGGATAGTCTGTGTTGGTTTTACCTCTTTTATCCATAAATGGAGCATCTTGAGCAGAAGTTTGGGACCCATGGATTACTGAGGCCAGTGATCAGAGCAAAGATGCCAGCAGGAGCAGAGTGGAATGGTGCCTGGGGAGAGGGAAGGGCACCTGTGCTTTAATGCCCTGCTGTCTCTGGCAAGCAAATTACACCCTCTCAGGAGGATTGTGAGGGGAGGGTATCCAAATCTGACATGTCTCCAAGCCTGGTCATTCCAGGCTTGTGGAGTAGTTGTTCTCCTCCCCAGCACTGCCAGCTGTTGTGTGCTTCTGCTAACTGAGTTTGTAATACAAAGTGTGGCAGCATCAGAATGTGGATAAAGTATTCTGGCTTCCCTGTCAAATGTGAAGGGGAGAACAAGATAATGACCCAATGAGACAGCAGACTGGCATGGGTATAAGCTGTAAAAGAGCTCAAGTGTTATCTGTGCATTTTGTCCCAATTAGCTGAATTATTTTTCGGATGATCTGGCATGTTTGTAAGAGAACAAAATGAGCTTCTAACCAGCATGGGCATTTAGAGTAATTTTTGATTCCCTTTCAAAGCTTCATTAATATCTGCAATTACAGTGAGCTGCAGTGCACTTGACCCAGTGTGTCAGTGTCACCAGGCTAAGCTGAATGGATCAAAAAATTTTTTGTGGCAGACTCTGACCCTGCTTTGGCTACAGACACTGGGGATGAGTAGGAAAATCTTCTACCTGCACCAGGCAACGAAAACACACAGCTACGTTGTACGTGTTCCTCTTAAAACCATTTCTGTTTGCTTATAAACATCTCTAATAACTTAAATGTGATTATGGCATTTCTGCTGTATTTAAACCATTGAATAAAATGATGGTTTCCAGTGACAAAGACAATTAAGCGCACAAGATATAATGAAACTTGATAGAGCCTCGGCTGCTGTCCTCCCTATTAGCGTGCACAGCTGCGCATGTGTGTCAGCATCTGCAGATTAAAGAAGCCTTTAATCTGAGCAGAGTGAATGTGAAACTGTTACTGAAGCACACCAGCAGGTTGTGAGCCTCAGCCCCAACTTTTTCATTAAGGTCACAACTCAAAATTGCAACCAGCTGTGTAAATCTGTTCTTCTCATACCCCATATTTCTAATCAAATTTAAGAGCTGATACTGGTGAATTACATCTTGGTGTCATAAATTCACATTGCCAGCAATTTATGCACCTAGTTTTAACTGACACAGTGATTCATATCTGCTGCGATTAAGAGCTGAAAGGCTTTAAAGATATAGTTTCCAAGGGGTTAGATTACTAAAACAACAAAATGTCAAGGAGTAACATGTAATGCTTTTGCTCACTAGCCTCATGTGTTTGGACAGCCTCATGAAGGCTCTCAGGTGTTTGGCCCAAACTGTGTTAATAGCAGCAGCAGTTGGTGCTTGTTACACTTTAATAGGGCTACAAGGTTTGTAGAGGTTATTTGTAGGAAGCAAGGGTTGTAGTGTCTTTTGAGCACCCTTGTACTTGGTGTGAGGTGGGAAAGGGAGCTGGCTGTTTAATTTCATTCTGAGTATCATATGTTAATGATGGGGCTATCGATGATCTGCTGAATGTACTGACACTCAGAATGGAGACGGGTGGTTTATAAATCACCCAATACTCGTTTTAGTCTGCTTTTCAATCTTCGTTTCTCAGAAACACAAATTGCAGCTGTTCCTTAAGGTGTTTGATCTATCCTCAAGAAGCCAATTTCTTTTTTAATTTCCTCTGATGAGACTCAGAAGACGGTGGATAAAATATGAGGTGAGTCCTTTATTTATTTTGGAGACAGCCTTCTGTATGAAGCACATCATGGTTTGCTTTGCTGCCAAGGAAAGTGCTCATCAAAGCGTTCCTGATGGAAGCATTGTTACTGAGGGGTGTAAAGCAAAGCAGGCCTCTTCTCTAGCTGGGGTAAAGAACATACAATCAGTAAAATGGGTAATTGAAGCAGGTGCAAAACTTGAAATTAACTGAAACATTTTGGAAGGGAAATAGTAAGAAGACATGAGCTACAAAGGCTCTTACTGGCATATTTATTGCACCTTGCTAACCTGCGCTTAGAGAAGTTCCACGTCTACTTCCCAGCACACTCCATAATAAAGGTATTTTATTAAACATTAGAAACCAGGAAGGAACTTTGCAAAATGCTGTAAGAAAAGACCTTCTGCATAAATAGGATTATGTGGAAGTTTCCAATGTGGTAATTTAGTTGGGGATTTTATTATTTTTCAGTTGCTATGGGACTTTAAAGCCAGGGATGTAAACAGCGAAATCAGATTTTTGGAACCAGCTGCTGTGTTGCACATCACCAGGCATTGCTGTCATACAGAGCTGTCCTGTCCACAGTAGTGACAAGGAACTAGTCAAATGTGAATTCCTTCACGTGGCAAAAAGGGACGTAATTTCCTAACAGCATACTACAAAAATAAGGAGGGATCAGAGGGGAATATGATAGCAGCTTGTATCATTTCCCCCTTTTTGTGCAGAACTTAATGTATGGTGCAGAGTGTTGATGTTATTGTACAGGTTTCTAATAGAAACTGGATTTACAGAAAGCCCATATTTGACTTTTGTGTAGTTTGTTAATTGTGTACACAAATAATCCTTGCCACAAATGTGTTTATTTGAAACTATCTGAGCAGGATTTCAGGATGCATTTCTCTTAGTGGGTTGCCCAGGAACTGTGTGACTTTTCCCTGCCCAGGTACCTTCCTGCTTTTAGGTGTTTGCCTATAAAGTGACCTGCCACCGTTTTCCAGTTTCTGATGGGAGGTTTGGTTTTTTTATTTGGCCAAACACTATTGCAGAGCTCAGATTTTGCCTATGCCAAATACGTTGTCCTCTCGTGGCTGTGTGTGGTGGGAGAGCACGTGTCAGAGCCTAGAGGCACCCTGTTGTCTATAACTCTTTATTGTTTGCTATTTCCCAATTCTTGCTACTGTTCTGCTTTATGCCTCTTTTCACATAGAGTGCAGTTTTGGTATCAAGACCTAAGTTTGCAAACTTGTTTTCAGAGGAGATGAGAGCGACCAGTCTTCTTGGGCTCAAGCTGAAACATACAATTTGACTTAGTTTCCCTGCAGACCATAATGAATTAGAAAGGTGAAAAGAAGGACAAAAACATAAAGGAGGTGAGGAAATATAAATAAGTAAGGAGGACAGGGAAAGAGAGGGAACAGGAAAGAGGGATAAGTAAATAAACTCAAATGCGCAGACCAGCAGGAGAATATTTCTGAATGCCTTGGGAGGAAAATGAGCCTGTTTTGATTTTTTTTTTTTTTTTTTTATTATTACTACTACTGGGAAGGCTCCAGAAACCTTCTAATGATGGATGCTGTAAAAGAAGCTGAGTTTTTTTCCTCTAGGCTTTTGAGGGGAAATGTGTTACTTGTTTTAGCACAGATATACTGGGCAGCATACATTCATGGAGAGCTGTAAGAGCTGTAGATAACCACTGTGAATAAAGTAGTGCCTTCTCTAACTGCTGGTGGTATATAATCATCCTTCCTCCTCAGTCTTGTATCTTGAGCACCTTTCTTAAACAGATTTGTCTTGTGAAGTGCCTGGTGTGGGATAATGAGGATAATCTGCAAAGTAAAACCTGGAAAGAAGGAGAGTGTGAGATTCTTGCCTGCCTGCAATCGATAGGACTTGGCCATTCTGCCAGAGGAGGTCTGTGGTGTTGCCATTATCCCAAACCAGGTCACTTAGGTAGTCCTGTAGTTAAATTGCCAGCCTCCAGCAATACTAACCTATGCTTTTTGAACTAGCTTGATGTAAGTTCTCCAGTGTTATGTGTGCCAAAAATTCACACAAAGCTCTTGAGCAAGCCTGGTTAGGTTGTGTTATCAAGCCAATCTTCCAGGGGTTTGGGTTTGATTTTCTGCTTGTTTCAACGTAATAGGGAGTGATTTCAGAGCAAGTTGTAAGGAGGTAAGGCTTCAGCTGCAGAATCGATGGCAACTCGAACCCTGTAACTCTGTACTCAACTGGGTAGTATGCTTCTGTATATACTGAAAAGGATAAATATATTGAAATGCAGCCATGGTAGTCTTGTGGCCAGAATAGCCACGAGTCTGGCATGAGGTCAAGTATTTGAAGTCAGTCAAGAACATAGATCCATGGTGTGACTTCTCATATACTGGGGAAACTTAATGGGCAACAAGAGCCAGTGGGGGGAAAGAGACAGAATATCTCAGTGAAGTGTCTGGTTAACCATATTGGAGTGTGGAGGGTTTTGATGTGGGCGGGAAGCAATTGGAATTCAGTGTCCCAAACGTTGGAGCCACTGCTGCAGAAAGTTTTGTAACAAGTACACAGGAAGCAGCATATTATATGTGCCCATCTATTCCCTAACTTCCCTACTGGGACTGCGAATTAGATCCAGCTCTGATGGTGGCTTTTTGACACTTCTGCTCACTGGGAAATGGACTCAAACTAGTATTTCATTGCATTTAGGCTTTTAGACAACATCAGAGAGAAATGACTTTCAGCTACTCTGTCTGAAATGGATGTGAGCCAGCGCTCCACACAGGAATGGAGAGGTCTTGGTTTGACACAGCTGTTCCCTAGTGTGTGGCAGGCTTTATGCAAATGTACTGGGCACCCTCATTTTCCTACATCTAGTAGGAGTGTGTGCACCTCTGATTATTTCAGGTACTGTCTCTCCAGTTTCAGTATTCATAGAAAAAGGCACCTATTAGAGGGGAAAAGGAAAATCAGAGGGGAAAGGATGTGAGATTTTAAGTGAAAAGAGGCTTGCATCCAATTCCCCCTGAAGATGGACTAAGCTGAATGCCCTTTGTACCTTGTAAATTTGACCTTTGGTTCTCACAAAAATAATGCTGCAATCAAGACTTTAGGCTAAGTGTCTTTTTCAGACATCATTTGGTACTTTACGTACCTATCATACACCTATTTGTCTATGCTATGTGTGTGTATGGGTGGTTTATGTTGTCTTTGCTTTTTGAACTTTCCATTTGTTGGAGTATACTGTAGCTAGTCCCAGGATGGCCTGTACTTTTGGGGTGTTTGTCCCCTCAGATTTTTCCAGAGGCTTATCTAGTTATTTTCCTTTCCCGATTTAAATCCATTTCCCCTTGTCTGATCTTCTTCCTCTGGGAAAACAGAGCTTCACTGAGTTTGCATCCTGCCATCGGAGGGTGTTTTCTTAGCTACCCGTGGTGCTCTCCTGTGTTGTGCCCGGTTGGTCTGTATCTGCCTTCAGGACAGCGGCTCACAGCAGTGCATACAGGAGTCTGACATAAGCTGAAGAAGAGAACAATTACGTCACTGTGCTCATACACCTCTGTATAACGTGTACCTTCCTTATGCTGGCCAGGCACCAAGATGAGCCCCAGCCCACACTGCCAAACTGCTACCCTGCAGCTCCTCCCCAGCCAGTGCAAACCTCTGATGTGTCATGCTTTATGTGTTTCTCCCTATGGTATCCTTCTTTTTGGAGCATTCCTCCCACTTGTCAGGCCAGTCCTGGGCTGTCCTCTGCTGTGCACTGACTTCCCGCTGTTGTTTTCCAAAGCACCAAGGTCCAGCTCTGTTGGCTCAGCTGATGTTTTTCCTGCTGATATGTGTGTGTGCGCACCCACACGGGCTGGTCTCAAAACCCCTGCATTTGTATGCACACTCACTAATGGGATTTCTGCCCAACTAAGAACATCTTCTGCTTACATTTTTAGGGCGTGTGTGCACATGAGCTTCCTTCACTGCTGGACTTTCTTCTATTGACAGAGGATCTGAGGATGGTTTATCAGGGAAACTTTTTTATTTCAGGCTTTTTCAAGCTTTCCTTTTCAAAGTTTCCAGCAGGCATAATGGAGCATGCAAAACAAGCAATGCCAAGAGCAGAAGAGAGGAACTGGTGGTGTATTTGAGGGGAAAGGACTTGGATACAGCTGTCTGTGTGCCAATTAGTAGGGATTTTGGGACACAGTAATACTGCTCTTTGCTCAGTTTATAAACAAACACAGTTTAAATTTTAATTCCAGCATCTTTTCTCACCCTATTATATAATATTTTAAGTCATTTTGCTGTAGCAAATGAGCTAGAATGTTGCTTGTCATCAAAAGGGACTTTGTTCTAGCCTTGGCTGATGTGGGGATGAGCTGGTCTTGCTCAGGTACTGCACTTCTTTTCTTGATGTGCTTGACTGTGTAATCTTCCAAAAGCTACAGTCTAGATCTTGTTTTTCACTGAACAAATGAAGAACATGGGCTTTCGAAACTGGCTAAAGGGAGTAGTGAGCTTACTGCTGTCATGTGCCTCTGTGTGTGTAACCAGAAGGAAGTATGGCAAAGACACATGGGATTTCCCATGGTTTTGGGAACATTATTCTCCATCTCAATAAAATAAATCCACGTCCTCTCTGAAACTGGTTATTTTGTCATTGGCTTAGGAGGTGACATATTCTTGATGAGCATGTCTCTATCTACAATCGTGTGCCATCCAAACCTCCCCATGGCGCTGTGGTTCTGGATCTGGGCTGAACATTCAGTCTGGTCTGGTACATAACATGAAGGTACTAAGGTATTCTCGTTAGTGGGTAAATTCTTCAGGCTCCCTCACCTCTTGTTAGCAGCCAAGTCTGAAAATTAGACATGAAATTTCTTAAAGCTTATTTTGTCTCTCTCAAGGGCTGCAATAGAATGGCAAACAGCACGCTGTTTGCTTTATTGTTTCAGTTCAAGGACTGTCTACAAAGAGTCCCAGCCTTGTGGGACTTAGCATTACACGAAATTATTCATTTTCTAGCTGTGCAGGAAAGTGATTGAATTGCAGATGACTAACATAAGTTGTATTTTCTTTTCCAATGCCTTCCTTGTCCTTTCATGGCAGACCTTGGTAGGCATCGGAACACTTTGCTTTTAAGGGGCACCTTCTTCAGAAATCTGTTATCAAGGCTGTTTCAGAGAAGCTGCTCTTGCTTGGTGCATCTGGTAGACTGTCTCTAGAAGCCAAACACATTGTTGCTGCAGCAACTTGACCTCTGCTAGTCAATTTATTCCAGCTCCCAGCTATATTCAAATAATGTTTTTTTTAAAGGAGTAAATGCAACCCTCTTCACTCTGAGCAGTTGTACTAGGATAAAGAACTCTGTAGCACTTTTCCTTTATAGATGCTTCAGTTTCTTATAATCAAATCTGGCTGCCACACTTGATCATGGTAGCAGTATAGAGATTTTATCAGTTTGTGTTTGGCATGCAGGTACTACTGCTTATTAGCACACAAGTGAGATAGGCTGGATGCACCAAACCGTCATTTAAACTACCGGTTCTGTCTTGTTTCTGCCTTGTTTTAGAGACAGGTACAGTGGTGATTTTTGTGTTCAGAGTTTTGCTCTGAGATTGAGGCAAAGATTAACTCGAGGCATTCAGCTGTACTGAATTTTAGGCATTTTCTGCTATTTTGCAATGTTAATTGCCTAATCATCAGAACAGTGAATGTCATCTTGTATAAAAGAATAGATGACAGAGCCAGAAGGGACCATTGTGATCATTTTGTTCGACTTGCTGCATGATGCAGGTCCTAGGACTTTTTTTATGAACTGGAACAAAACTTCGAAGAAGACAAAAAACCCAATCTTGATTTAATCGCCAGCTACAGCGAATCAACCAGAGCACTTGGTAAATTTTCTAGCAGCTAATTGCTGCCATTGTTGAACAAATAATTGCACTGCACTTCATTTCTCTTCTCTCCCCTTTCAAATTGGGTCATTTGGTCTTGTTACACTTCTGTCTGATGAACTGACAAGCACTTTAATAATGTTCTGTTCCCTATCTTGGTCCCTGAAAATTGTGATCAAGCTTCATCCTTAACTTTCTCCTGGGTGTCTTGACAGTAGACTCCTGAAGTCTCTAACTCAAAGGGAGGTTATTTTGTGTTTTACAATTATTATGGGTTTCTATTGTTTTCTTAGCTATTCATATATGTTCATCCAGTTCTGGGCTCCCTAGTATAAGAGAGATGGAGTTAGTGGAGAAAGTCCAGCAAAGAGCCATAAAAATGAGTAGGGTGCTGGAGCATCTCTCCTATGAGGAAAGGCTGAGGGAACTGGGACTATTCAGGCCAGAGAAGAGAGGTCTCAGGGGGATCTCATCAATATGTACAAATGCCTGAAGTGACGGTGCAAAGAGGATGAAGCCAGGCTCTTCTCAACGGTGCCCAGTGACAGGACAAGCGGCAACAGGCACAAACTGAAACACAGGAGGTTCCCTCTGAACATCAGGAAACATTTTTCCAGTGAGGGGGACCGAGCACTGGCACTGGTTGCCCAGAGAGGTGGTGGGGTCTCCCTCTCTGGAGCAGTCCAGAACCCACTTGAAAGTGGTCCTGGGTGACTGGCTCTAGGTAATCTTGCTTGAGCAGGAGGGGTTGGAGCAGATGACCTCCAGAGGTTCCTTCCAAATCCAGCGTTTCTGTGATTCAGGATCTTTCTTACATGGTAGGCAGCAAGGCTCAGTGCCGTGTTCCGGTAGGAGGTGCAATACCAAACACACAACGAATAGCACAGCAAGCATAGGAAATGAAGACAAAGAGAGGTGAGTTGGGCCACAGAGGAAGGCAGTGTCAGGGCCAGGGTAGGACCTGCTGCACTACTTCTTGTTCGGGCCCCATTGCAGAGCTGTTTCTTCATCCAAAAATAAGACCCAGCTGTTTCAAGGATTTTGCCAAGAGAATTTCAAGGTGTTTTGGGCAGTTGGTTTCTAAGCGGGTGGGAATCTGAAGCAGGGAAAGATGGAGTGACTTACATGATTTCATCCGTCAGCGCAGCATGCATCTGGCTATAGACCTTGGCTTTTTAGAAAACTAGAAGCAAAGATTCATCCAGTCCCTTCCACTGCCATGCGGGAGCCGGCTTGCTGAAGAGCGGACTCCATTGGCAGGAATACTCTTGAGTTGGGTTGAAACCAAACTGGGTGTGGAAAATTTCCCCCAAACTCACATAACAATGATTGGCAATGAGAGAAGAACCCCAACCTTAAAGGCGCTTAGGCTTTGCATTTAACTGAGATACTTTTCTTTGTCTGTTTATTGTGCTACAGGTTACTTTTTAGCTATGTCAGTGGTTTGTGGGTGTTTAGTCAAACGAGTGGCAAATTTCTGCTCTGGATACAATGCTTCAACAAAGCTCTATAGATTTATGCTGATATAAACCTCTTGGAAACTGTGCTTTCTCTGCAGACCTGACAGAGGTTACAAAGAGTACTTCTGAAATCAGCATTTAAATTACATTTCAAAAACACTAGAAACCTCATCCTGGATATATATTTTTAGCAGTCATACAGGCAGTAAAAACACTGTGAAACAAATGCGCATCTTGCAACTGGGGAAAAAACACCAGTGCTGCCTAAATACTGTGTTGATAAACATTCAATTAGCCACTAGGTACCTTTACACATCTGCAGTTGCTGAAACCTGGTAAGGTAAGAGCAGTCCAGAGGTAAGTATGCATCTTGTTCTATGGGGATTTGTTTCTGAACTTGCCACAGATCATGATGAATGCAGCCTTTCACAATACAAGTGAAGACATCTTGCAGTTACCCAGGTTTGCTTAGAAGTATAGAGCAAAACCTGTGGCCGTCATTAGATGGAGTTGCATTTTCCCATTTTAATTCAGGAGCTCAGTCCCTACAAGACCGGAGTCAGTCATACACATGCGCATAAATTGATTTTCCAGTCTTCCCTGACCACAGCTATGCCAGTGTCCTGGAAAAAATACATTTTTTGCATGTTTTAAATTACTGCTCTCTGCCTATTCCTCATGAAGAAAAGCTGTATGAGGAGCTGTAGTCTGGCCTGTAGCAGGGAAGGACCTGTATATCCCAGTGTGGGGATGTCCTGAACCATATGGCTATGTCCCTGGAGAGCCTCCACCCTCTTTTCTCTGCGTTCATCATGTGATGGCAGTACACCAGCACATCTGCCATCTATGAAAACCTTTACGGAAAAACAGGAGCACACAATAATCTGGTGGACCTAATGGTGATACTTAACACATCTGCCAGGTACAGCTGTTTGTTGGATGGCACTGTGCAGGTAGTGATGTCGGCAGGGTGGAAAGTGTGCGTCCACTTTGCTGGTGGCCCTTTAAACCAGTGGGGATGTGGAGCTAAGGTGTGAGGTGGGCTGGGGTTTGTGTTCAAGTTGCTGAAGCACGGGGACGTTTTTCCTTCTCTCAGCATGTCTTGAGCAGATACCAAGGAGCTGGTAGGGGTGGTGCTTTCTGCAGGGCTCTTGGCCAGTGAAGTACTTTAACGCCAAATACATCACTTTCAGTGAGGGAGAGCTCCTCGCAGCAGGTAAAACCATGCCTGCCCCTGTGTGATCACATACCCTGTGTTTTAGTGAGATGTCTCCTACCTGTTCTGCCCATTTCTTTATATGTAGTAACTGTCATTCTCTCTGCCATTTTCTTCTTGCTCAGGGACAGACTCATGTCCTGTTCTTTCCTACCTACCCCAGTGACTCAGGGGAAACAGATTCTGTGAGAAACCATTCTCCAAAGACAATGAGCTCCCACAGACTTGGCAGAAGTATTTAGCTCTCCTTTGCTGCCATTTTTATTTCTTTACCCTCCCTCCTTGGTGTTTTACTAATGCTTTCTTTGCCCCATCTCTGTCACTGTCAGTTTCTGTAGGCTGCATTTCTGGGGGATTTAGTGGGGGTTTTTTGCCTTGTGTGTTAAGCAGTGGGACTTGCTTAGCAATTCCTGCTCAGTGACCTCTCCTGATTCCTCACATTGTGTTCTCCGCTGATGAGACCCAGTGGTGATTAGATGCTTAGCAGAGGTGGGCTGCACAACTTCTGATACCTTGCATCCCTGCTGCCTGGGTTTCAAAGAGGTAATAATTCCCAGGGACCTGCCACTGACCCTTTGCTCAAGCTTTCCTCAGTCGCCTTTTACTGTCCCTTTTTTTTTTTTTAAAGAGCTTGAAGTACCTGGATTCTCGTGGTAGGGCAGAAAGGACACATGCACTGAAATCCAAATGATTTTACCAGTCTGTCAGAGTACTTTCACCTGAAATGATATCAGACAGTAGGTCTGTATCGCATCTTTAATGCCTTTTGGAATGAAACCTTCAGCTCCTATTCAGAGATCCCCTTTTTGTTCACGCAAAAACAAGAGGACAGTCAGTGAGATAGAGAGGTGGTTCAGTTCAATATCTGTCCTTTTTAACTCGGTACTGGCAGCAGTGAGTGGAGTGAGCCTCATTGCCAGGCAATGTGACTTGGTCTGAAACTTGAGCAGGATTTTGAAAGGACTCGGGTGCAGACAATGAAGCTATTCACAGTGTTAGCTGTGAACAACTAAAACATGAAGCTGAGCAGATCCGAGCCCTCAGCCAACCTCTGACTTGGAGATCAGAGGAAACTTCTATTTCTGGGGCTTACTGTATGGTTTCTTCAAAATGTCGAATCAAAATGTTTGATACTGACCATGAATGCTATTCTGCTGTTTGGAGTCAGTCTAGCTGTCTTTGCCATCCGAGTTATTGATAGCATCTGGCACCATAAAGGCAGAGAAAATATTTTTACATATTTTGCACATTTTATTTGAATTCTTATGAACAATACAAAACCAGCTAAGAATAAGGAAACATCAGGCCTATTTAGATTATTTAAATGGCCAAGCTTTCTCCTGAGAGTTAAAATTGTGCATCCAAAATCCTAAAGGCTACATTAAATGAATTGCAGACACAGAGAAAATTGACTTTTAATAGTATGAAAACAAATAGTCCTGTAACTCCTCCCAAAGCCCCTCGATATCTCTTTGAGTCCGAGAAAAGAGCTAGAAATTTATTTCCAAAAGCATAATGTGCTTTCTTGTTGGGTCATTTTTTTCCCCCATTTTTGCTTCAGTAACTGATACATTTGAAATGTTTCCTTTGGGTTTCACAGCAAGCAGATGAAGCAATGAGGTTGCATATTTGGAGGTTTTTTAAATGTCTTGGAGAAAACCAACTTCTGGTTTATCGCCAATGCACTCGCAACATCAGTAACAACAGCCTTCCGGATGAGAAAAACCTGCATGGAGTATGTTAAACAGTAAGCAAAGCTTGGGTGCCGAGCCTCATGAAAGGTGTAAGAAAAGGAAATTCTGCTGTTTTGGTGACAGCGTGTATGTTTACAGCCTTAAATCGAAGGCTGTCTGCCCCATCTTTAATGAGTTTAGCCCCTTCCCCCTGCCCCATCTTCAAAATGCTTCACAAACGGTTGTATTTGTGCCTTCCTTATTTGTAATTGTTCTGGGAATCATTTGTCTAAAAAAGCTGCAGATGTTGTATTTGCTATAAATCAAACACTCGGGGTTTTTTCCTGCTCAGTCACTTGACTTAGGTGGTGCTATTCCTCTTCTTTCATTGGCAGAAAAGCTTCATAAATTGGTGACTAACTAACTGTAAGCTTCAGACAAATTCTCACGCTTGAAGTAAAAATGTGCATAGGTCAGAAGTGCAAGTACGGGGAAGCTGTACAAGTGCAGTATCCTTTGTGTCTGCTGAATGAGATGAGAGTGAAAGGAGACTAATGCATTTGTATAAACATGGTTTTATGTTGAGACTCCTTCACCTACATTGAGAGCTTCTTGCAACAAGAAAACCTTTCTGGTTTCTAATAGTTTAATCAGATGTGTATGTAGAGAATGCTGTGCAGTATGCAGTGGTAGGTAACTGCATGCCTATTTATTAATCATGTACCTTCTTAGACATGTTCTCTTGGTTTGTCCCCTTTTATAAAACAAGGGGAAGAAGGGAAGGAAGGGAGCTTTTCCCTACCCTAGAAATCCTCAGAAACTCAGAATGGAGGAGGAAGCCCAGGCTGTGTTGCTCAGATCTTGGCAGAGCAATGCTATTGCCCTGCCTCACAGGAAGCTGAAGGATGGAGTGGCCATCCCATGGCAGCAGTATGCCTTATCAAGACTTCAGGCTAGCTTGTTCTCATGGGCTTATCTGTATCCTGGGTCTGACTGGGGCAATGGCTTGAAAGTGGATTAGTCAAGATAGTATAAAGTTATACACAGCCTTGGAAGAAAAACTGCCATGAAATCTCTCTTGGCACTATCAATCCTTGGTGAAAAATCAAATGGATTGTGTTGAAGTCTAATAATGGGCAAGAAGGGCCAATAATCTTACCTGATTCAGATATCCCAGAGGTATATGTATCCAGGCCTGTAAATCAGAGAGTGTTCTGCCTGGGAATCCTGCTGTAAGTTACCCTCCTCTTGCAGGGGTTCAAGGAAGCTTATGGTAGAGTGTTTGTGCCCACTGAGTTATCTCCTGGCTGGCACAGCAGTGCTCACAGAGCTTCTGTGAAGTCAGCTGCAGTTAAGAGGAAGGTGAACTCAATGGATTGGGCTATAGTCTAGTGATTTAAGTGCCTAAACTCCCTGTTTATTTCTACAATAAACACTGTGTGTATCTTTTAGCAAGTTGTTCAACCTCCCCACTTGCAGATTGGGTTTATTAGTGCTTATGTTCTTGGCAGAAATGTTGTGAAGGAGAGGTTCACCTGAAAGCAAGCAAAGCCTTTGAGATAGTGTGTGAGTGTGTGTGTGTGTGGAGCCTGCAGCCAAGGAACAGAAGGTAGATATGAGAAAATAAGGCTTTTAATTCTCAGTTGTTCTGTAATCATGGGAAAGTTGATCTGTATTATAAGAGTAACTTTTGCTTTTTGTGACCTGGGTTCATGCCGTTCTCCACTTTATCAGGTGTCTTGACAGAAAAGGTGAAATAGTATCTTTGGTTTTGGGGAAAGCTATATAATGTTTTCCTCCTTTCCACACACATACAGTGTGCCATATTTTGCTTACTTATGGAAGAACCTTCAACACCCCATTGGTGCAAGGGCATGGTGGTCTCGGGATACAGCAGGCTGTTGTAGCTTGTGGTGTTATAAGCACGAAATTGCTAAGCAGGTGATAGTTTCTGAGGAGCACAGGAGGCTGGAAGCTCTGGTCCTGAGGTAGTGGTAGCCTGGAGCACACACAGCTGGGGCCACAGGACACCCTGGCAGTTGTGCATCCTCCTCCATCACACTGTTCCGTAACCTGGACAATGGGGACATCTTGTTTGTTTGACAGGTATCCTCAGAGAAGGAGAAAGCCATGTACCCCTGCATGGAGCAACCACAGATTTTGGTGCAGGAGTGGAGCAGAAACTCATATCTGCACCTCTGAAACCACAGAGAGGTGCTCTGACTGCTGTGTCTCACTGGTTTGCATTCTCTATGTATGTGCCATACAAATGAAGAGGCAGGAGAACAGAAAGTAAATACATTGAGGTATTTCTCAGGGGGTTTGAAGACCTGTGAGAGGACTTGGAATGCCATGGTCGTGTGCTTGCACACGAGCACAAATCCTGGTGTTGGCTCAGACTGAGCAGGAGGTGCAAATGGAGCTGTGTAAGCCCGGTGGAAGGCAGAGAGCTCAGATGGAAGCTGCTAAGCATTGGGTGGTTCTGAGGCAGGTGCGCAGTAATGTATTGTAACGTGAGCTGGTCAGTACCGTAATTTGAATTTGACAGCGTGCAGATAGAAATGGAGAGGAAATTAGAGAAAAAAATCACAGACTCCTTTCCCCATACAAAGCTTGGCTCAAGGTAGATTTGGTGGAGCCCCCCCTAGCTAACATCGGTTAATGGTTTCTGGACAGCCCCCCACTTCCAAATCCCGTCATGTTGTAATAACTGTCTGCTATTTCAAGTCACGGAAAGAGTATGAAACTACTGCTGTCTTTGAAGTCCACAGCCAGGGCATCATGGTTACTAAAGACTATTAATGATCTCAGGAGTCGAACTGTGCAAGGCAAAATTCCAGTACAAATGGCAAACAGCAAGTCTGATGTTACACGGCAAGATTTCCTCAGAATACTGTCTACACACCAAGAATAAAAACTACATGCAAACTCTAAGCTCATTGAAACAGCCTGCAGAGGTACATGTATAAATCAAGGATTAAGGAGGAGTGTGTTTTTCTGAAGAAAGTAAAGGCACTTTGTGTTTAATTAACAGAATGCCAATAGGATGAATGAGAACTGGAAAGGAAACACAGAGTGTCTATAAGAGATTGGTGGTGAAGCTGTTAGAGTTGAATATTTGACCTGTGAATAGAAATTGTAAGTCAAGAGCAAGCCTTAAATTTGAGAGTTGTATTGAACACAAAGATGCTCAGAGAAATACAGAGTCCTGAGAACGAATATGCTCCGACAAAAAAGGGCTATTTTAGCCAAGAATATGTGAATGCTTTATATGGACTGACCTCCTTGCACTAACTGCAGTTTTACACCTCGTGATGATGTGGGCAAGATGGGTTTTGTTTTTCTGTGTGGGGAAAAAAATGGATGCATCATCTGGATGCATCAGAGCTGAGAGCAGGGAGGGAAAGGAAATCAAAAGCAAGTCTTCGCTCATGGGCCATCACATTAGAAGATGTTTGAGAGGGGCTTTCCTCATAGGAAATAGGACCACGCATTTCACCATGGTTACCAGGAGTGTATTTTGAAAGTGTGCAGCCCTTGGGCACCACAGTCAGGGGTGTGATAAATCTCAGAGTCCAGCCTACAGGGAATGAAAAAGCAAGCATCTCTGAGTCTGCGTTCATGGTTGGCACACTGCTCAGGAGGCGATGCTCTTTGGCGGTGTA
This sequence comes from Pezoporus occidentalis, assembly GCF_034315485.1. NCBI lineage: Eukaryota > Metazoa > Chordata > Aves > Psittaciformes > Psittacidae > Pezoporus > Pezoporus occidentalis. The sequence goes on from NW_026914502.1 coordinate 87,195, forward strand.
AGCCCACTGTTAGGGCAGCAATGAAAGCGCTTCAACACCTCATAGCACCACCGGGCTCCCCGAGTGCTGTGTGTGCGAGCTGCTTTGTGCAAGCCCCACTTGGCCTGGTAGTGCCAGGCTGGTGAAGAGGTTTTGCAGATTGACAAGTCTGCCCTGCAGTGCTGTATTGAATGCCTTGACAACCCTTGCTCAATGATTATAAAACCCTTAAGACCAAGTCCAGTTTTGTGACTGTGCAATGGGAAACTGCTTGAGGCAGTCAAGGCAGCAGCCAAGCAGAGAAAAACAGTCAGTGTTACAAGAGGTCTTCCAGAGCACTTGCAAAGTTAAATAAGCAGAAAATGATTCCACTCATGTGCAAAACTCATTTAGGTTATAGCTCGAAACAAGGCTCTGTGAAGCACTTCACTCAGTCTCCTCTTTTATATGTATGTTATTTTAAGGACTGGAAAGAAGGATGAATACTGAACATAGGTCCTCTGGCTCTCTGGAAGAGAAAAACAAGCCATACATCATAACAGTCCCTCATTCTGAGATATTGACAGCTGGCTTAAGATGTGTTCACAGCAGTGTTCTGTGTCTGATATGTATGTGTATGTATATAAAAGAACACATATATCTTCTTTAAAAATACATTCTTCCCAATTAATCCCCCAGCCTGTAATTTAGTTTTGCACGAGCACGTATACTTTATTTCCTTGTGTATGTGACGCTTCTCTGGCATGCTCTGATTCAGTGGGCCTCCAGCATCAGCACTGAGAAACTTCAGGACTGAGCCAATGCCTCTGAAATTCGTTGGTGTCATTCTGTTGGCCCGGGGTGGCCCTGGCAGCAGCATGTGCACTGTGAAAGCCAGCAGGCTGAGAAGCACTGGGCTGTACCCCACATTTACCCATCTGAGCTTCATTGCTGCAGTCAGCCCCATGACAAAAGTGGGATGTGCTGGTTTGTGTCATAACCTATTGCTTCTTCTCGTCTTACTAGTGACAGCAGTTTGATTTATTTTTTTTCCTGTGTCGAAGTGGACTAAAATGGAGCGTGCTCCTCGAGCTGCAGTGAGTGGTCCGAGCTGATTAATGACATTGGCACCTAGTACGTTTGATGAGTCTCAGGATCTTGGATTCATACATTGTTTTGTCAGAGACTGAAATTGATGGTTTAGCATATTATTGACCAATTTTTTTTTCTGAAGCTTGGGACAAATTAATGTTACCACATCACTTAGAAGCTTTGAGGACATGAATAAATACTGGATTTGGCACAGGGAAATTAAGCAAGATGTGAAGTCTTGTTGGTGGTTGTGAGCAAGTAATTGTATGTTAGATTTGGGTACGATTGATTGGGTGGATTGTATATATCTGGAAAATTCACTTAGATTTTATTCCTGAGCATGTGATTCCCCACCCCCCGTAAAATTGATCAAGGGATTTAATTTTTTGAGGTGAATTAGGCTTGTGAGTTGATTGAGCTTGGCATAGCGGTGTTTTCACTCCAGAGATTACTATGTTCCTTCGGTTGCAGAGGGAAGAACCAAACAGCCTCAAAACAACCAAAGTCAAATACAGTTGCATGCTTTCAGATGTTGCATGATGATATTTTAAGAAGGTGCACGACCAGCCGGTTGTAATTGGAAAAATAACATTTCATTGAATCAGATAACATGCTTGGTTACTGCGTCCTGCCCAGCATATGCAGCTGACATATGCTGGGGAGGGGGGTGTGTGTTTGCACCTGCAGAGAGCTGTGTTTTCAAGGGCTGTGTGCCAGCATAGCATCTGAATGCTGCTTCAGTGGGCTTGTCTACCCTTAGGATGAAAGTTGTCTAAAGAGGCCACGGTTGCATAGCAGCTGGCTGCTTGTGTCCTACCGTGCCTCAGCAAAGAAGATTCCCTGAAGTCCTGTGAACCACTGCACAGGGTCACCCCAGATGGTCTGCTGGCAGCAGGCTGGAGCCAGAAGTAGTAAGCCTGGCTGGGCATGAGATAACTCCAAGGGAAGCTAGAGGGATACGACTGCACTTTGCTCCCATCTTTTCTTGCTCCAGTTCAGCACTTAGCAAATAGACACTTGGGCTGGCTTTCCCTGGAGCAGCTCTAACCAGGCAGGGCTTCCAGACAACCTTTCCATGCCTCCAGAGAGCAGGCAGGCTGTTTCCAGGGCTGGAACCGCTCCTCATAAGCGTGGTATCAAGAATATGCTAATGAGCCCTTCTGGGCTTGCACGAGTCAGCCTCTGCACGTCTGGCCTGGTCCATCCCCAGACAGAGGTTAAAGGGAAGACTGTGTTGGTGTAGTTTCCCTTTACAAGAGGGAAGTCGAGGTACAGTGATGCAGACTGAATGGAGGTGTGGACTGCAGCACATTTCAAGAGGCTTTCACCAGAGAGTTCAGCCTTGAGAAATTTATTTTGTTTGGTGCCATTTGGGTTCAACTGAAAACCACAAATCTCTTCATTTTCAGGCAGACCCCTTTCTGCCTTGTGAGCATCCTTGGCTCTGGATGCGTAGTGAGAACCAGAGGAAGAAGAATCGCATGACCCAGCAGCTCCAGCGTGCCTGGTCCAGTGCTGCTGGCAACAAAGCCCGGCAGTCAGGCTCAACTGTCCACAGTCCAGCTGGGGCTGTGGCTTTGCTGATGTCTATTTCCATGCAGCTTGACTGAGTTACAGCTGATTCCAGTTGCCCTATGTGTACTGAGATGTTGATTCTGGCTGCAGCACAGGAGCACCCTCTGTATGGTGTTCAGGTCCACACAGGAAACCTGTCCTAGGGTAGGGAACTTGAGCTCACTTGTGTTCAGAGTACATGGTTAGGTTCATCCTTTGGCTCTGCAATGAGTTTTCTATGCAAAAATCTTTACAAAATTATCATATGTGTATAGGGAGAGAGTCTCAAAGCAAAACCCCTGTAGTTTCCTGAATGAGAATGAAGGAGATAAAATATTTCCTTCCGGAGGTCTCATTTTGTTTCAGGACAGTTGTTCCTTTTTGCTAAGAACCCTTGTTGGCTACTTCAATATTAGCATTAATTATTCAGGATGCTTACTGGTATTTTGGTTTATAGTTCTTCTTCAAAGAATATGGTGGACTTGCAGGCATTGTGGAGTCCCCTGAGGTCCTCAAGAGCTGCTGCTCTGGGCTCCCTCCTCCAGGGCAGAGGTATTGCCAGTATACTGCTAATCATTGCCTTTTTAATTAAAAAAAAAAAAAAAATGCAAAACTGCAAGCAATAGTTTACAGTGCAGCTACAACCCCCTTGCTGACAGGAGTTTTGGCGTCTCTTCGTGTGTTGGCTTCCGTTTTTGGTTTCTTGCCATTTTCCCTAGGGTCTAGATTTTCCCTGTAAGTTTCTGAGACATGACAAGGCAGTCCCTGCAGACCAAGTCATCTGAGAAACTGAGAGATTTCCTGTGCAGAAGGTCAGGCCATCCAGTTCCAAAATGCATCCTTGTTAATCATATTCGGTGTGTTTTGGGGAGCAGTGCCCTCGAGGTAAAGTACGAGAGTAATTGATTTTGCCACAGTTTAGATCCAACCTGGGTGAACAGCATGTACAAAGTTGAGATTTGACTCTCTTAGGATTCTTGGATTCTCTCTTAGGACCTAAATGCAGTGGAGAAACTCCTGTGTCTCTAATCTAAAATAAAATAAAACGTGAAGCAGCAGAAGAGGAATCCAAGGATGAGTCAGGCACTCTTCAGCTCCCTGCGTCTTTCCTCTGGGACTGGCATGATATTCAGCGTATGGCCCTGGAACCTGTTTAATGTTAAAGGTTCCAGGAAAATTGTTAGAAAATGAGTCAAAACGCAATTCAAAGAAACCTGAGGGATTAGAGAAAAAGGCTGAATTTCCTTCAATGCGTACCTTGATTTCACAAGTTGGTGACGGCAGGTCGTCAGGGATAAGAAAGGATAAGGCCACATTGGTGTGCATCTTGCCAGCGTGCTACTTTGTCAAAGTCACCAAAAATCCTCCAGTGTTTTCCTTGATCGTGAGGAGGAGGAGGATTTTAAGATCCAGTGACTTCATTAATAGTGCTCTGTCCCTCACTTGATCCAGTGGAGTTTCACCAGCGTACAGGCTCACTTGGTTGTTGAGAGACGCTTGGCATGCTACTGATATGAAGGAGAAGCGGGAAGAAATGTCCACATCGCTTCTGAAATGTTGCTGCAGGCCCCTTTCCTGTACATCTGATACATATTTGTAATCTTTTGTTTTGCAAAGTAAGGTGCTGGAAGTGTGGGAGTCATTGGCAGTTAGTTCTTTTCATAAGGTAGAAGATGCTGAAAATCTATGTAATTACAGACCCATTTCAATTTTATTTTCTGCAGTTAAATTATTTTGATGTCTTTTTTATGGGCAAAATGAACAAATTTAGTTTACAAATATTTTATTACCATTAGAGTAGCTTGATTTCCATTATCATCATTTCACAACTGTAGTATTATTAAAAGTGACAAATGACTCTGTAGTCAATTGCTCTTCCGAATAGATGTCACTTTCTGTGGTGGTTTATCTCTGCTGGCAACCTCTGATCTAATGAGAGGCAGCAGATTTTATTTGGCCTTTTTTCTTTCTTTTGGCACGTGACAGCTTTGCCTTAGTGACAGGAAACCATTCATTTTCAAGTGAGGCAGCTGGAAATTTTTCGGTAATGAAAGATTTGGCATTTTGCATGGCAACATTCGGGGACCACGCAGCAGGCTTTGACAGTGTCCTCACCTGTACCTTTCAACATCTGTCTGGCAGTCTTGAACAACAACACAGAACTGCAACAACTTTTTCCCCTTTTCTCCTGTAGGTTTCCAAGGGGCTGGCCTGAAGAGCTGGGTTTTTCAGCACTTCGTGTTTTTGCTGACTCCTGACTACAGTCAGTCTGTGACCAAGACTTTTACAGCAGTTCCATCTGGTGAAGGGAACTGTGGTGGCTTCGGTTACAGGTACTGACTTCTCAGTGTGCTCCCCAAACTCCCTGCCACCACTTGTATTCCTGCCCCAGGGTATCTGGTTGCTCCATCGTGTTTCGGTCAGGTTCTGATGCTGAAGGTGTTCACCAGCTGCTCCTTCTCTCACGAGCGATGGTGGGGCTGTTGACAGTGGGTTCATCTGCCAGCAGATCTCCCCGCTGGTGTGCAGGTGAGTATGTGATCTGTCCCTGCTCACCTAGCCCTGAGGTGACTGTGTTGGTGTGAGTCAGCTGGGAGCTTTCCGCCATGGGGACAAACATCTCGCTGCTCTCTCATGCGGTGTCAGTAGAGAAAGCTGTTGACAGTGGTCTTTCTGACGTTTCAACGTTAATGCTGTTGCTCCACTGACTGAAGAGCAGTGATTGTTATGTGCATCCCTGCCATGAATATAGGGGGAAGTTGCTGAGTCAGAGCTCAAGAGGGTGAAATGAAACTTGGTGGATTTACTTTTTAACCCTCATTGGCGCTGAATTGAAGGTGAACTTGAAGAGGTGGCTGAGGTTGGTTGGTTAGTTGTGATGAATGCTTTCCTGAGCCTGACTGCTCACATGTGCTGGGGACAGATGGCATTTCCCAGCTGAGGCCACTGGGAGTGAGCCTAGTCCTGGGGTCACCCACTGGTAACATGACTTAATTGTCCTCAGCAGGCAGGTTGCTGCATGGGCTTCACTCAGCTGAACTGGTGGAACTTCCATTACAATCTATACTTGTCCTCTTTCTCTCTTATGTAAGTGGAATAATAACAAAACCCTGGGATAACTGTTGGCCTATCAGTCATTGTCAGGTAGTACGTACTCCTTAAGATCATAAGACAAATATAGATCTGAAATACGAAAAACTTCATGTGGGAGAGAAGTGATAAGGCTCAGATATTTGCTGCTTTGAATAGCTGACATCAATTACTGGCCTGGTTGAAGGGTGTATTCTGGTTTTGGACAGTTTACAGTTGAGGCTCTTTGATTATTTGTTCCTGCTGACAGACAGCCGTGTTTACTCATTTCCCCCTCTTTAAAGCATTAAGTGGAAATTCTTGGAGATTTTTTTTTTTTTCTAAAATCTGGTGGCATTAAATTTCTAAAAATGAACTTACAAAAACGTTTGATTCTACTTTTAAAGTTTACATTTCTTTAAAGTATACTGCAAAGGCCACTCAGTGCAAATGTTGGGGGTAAGTGACTATTTTCTTCAGTGCTTTGTCACTCAGTTTTTTCTATTTTTAAATCAGTTTATCTGCTTTGGTCTTACATGGTTTTTAAAATCTTAAGCTACATAATTTTCAGGTAGTGAAGAAAAGCAGGGAAAAGAAAGCAAAAAGAGAATCATGAATGTAGAGGGGAAAATAGCAGAGCTTGGTGAAACAATTGCAGTTATCTCTCCACCATGGATCACACTGGAGGCAGTCACAGCTCTGCTCTGGTGCCAAACTTGCTGTGAGGAGCTCTGGGTACGTGCCAAACCCATTGCACTTTCCCTGTGCAGTGCTGGCTGTGGAGGCAGGTCTGAGGTCAAGTGGGAAGTCCAGTCCCCAGGCTGGAGTCTCGATTGGCACAGGATGTGGCCAGACACAGGTTGAGCCATAACGTAGCTCAGGCGAGGAGCAGTGACAAGCACCTGAGACTGAATGAGATACATGAGTACTGGCAGGGGAAAAGTTTGCCTGTGAAGTATTGCTCTTTGAGCCAAGCATGGGTTACACGTGGGTGTCCCAGCTTGATTGAGGATAATAGTTTGGAAATTTGGTTTGTTATATTGTCATTATATTGGGTTTTTAGTATTTCTTTCAATGAAGCACGATTTCTCCTCCTGCCCTCCTGAGATCTTCTTGTAAAGAAACCCCTTTGTGACAAAGGGTAATTCCTTTGCCTCCCTCTGCAAGCCCAAATCTGTTTTTCTGATTCTGGGATGGAAATGTGGCCATTACTGTTTGGTTTATGCTGACATTTTTATTCAGTTCCTGGAGTTAGAGATCATCTCTGATTCAGTGTGTGAATCTCTTCGCTATTATAGACATATCCCTGATTTAGATTTACTGGAAGAGCTAAAGAGACTTCCCCCTCCTCTTCTTTGCAGCGGCTGTACTGTGGGCTCCAGTGTTATATGGTGCAGTTATATGGCTGCACAGATGCCTGCTAGGTCCGGATTCCGTTCAACCCTCTCTGTATATCGCTGTGGAAGTAGGTGGCTCTGATTGAATCCATGTGAAAGTAATTCCCTGTTAACTTGGGCGGCTTACCTGCTGGGAGGGTGATTTGTGAGTCTAACTGCCTCTGCCCCATCAGCTCTTGACCCTATAAACCCTGCTCACTTATGTGTTCCTGCAGAGCTCAGCAGGTGTCATGAAAGTGATCATGCTTTTGCCAGAGCTCAGATTTGGAACTGGTTAATTGCATTGTGTTTAAACGTTCGAGTTTCATTGGGGGGGTCTTTTTTTTTCCCACCACTAAACAATTGTTCACCAATGTTTCCGTTATTGAGCCATCTGCAATGCATGCCTATCAAAGGAAGAGCAGTCTTATTAATAATTACTGTCAGCCTTGTGCAGCGATGCAGTCACTTTGCAGCGTTCACTCTTGGTGTAATTCCAGTCAAATGGGCTATTTCAAATGTCAGCTTGATGCTCCTGTTGTAAAGAGGAATGTTTTATCACAGGGAAATAAAATCCACTTGTAATCCAGGTCTGTGGTCTGAGGCAATGCTTCAGAATGTCTGGGGTTTTCAGTTCTGTTTTAGTGTCTGCCAGACTTACTTTTTCTTTCTTTCATTCTTTTTTTTGAGGTCCCTGCATAGCCTGAGGTGGTTTCTCCATCTGGGGGACTAGCCCAGCTCAGCACAGCCATATGATTTGAAAGCCACCCAGATAAAAAAACAGGGTTTAGCTATTCCTGTGCCGCAGGAGCAAATAAGAACAAGCTCCTCATCATCCTGTTAAACAAAGGTGGTGAAAGCATGGGACTTAAATGGCCTTTTATGGCCTATTCATGGTCTCACCTGGAGCTAGCTGCTGGGAGGGCAGGCCCATGGGACCACATGTGCACTTGGTGACATATCTATGCAAGTCCCTAACTTCCAGCAGTGCTCTGATCTTCCTTGGAATTATTTTTTTCCCTTGGTAGTTCTGCTGCCTCATAAGGCAATGGGGATTTTCCTTTGTAGCTATCCTCTCCCTGTGTCTCAGAGCAATGGGGAGCTGGGATGCCCCTGGAAGGAGGAGCATCCCTCACCGCAGCAGCACCCTCCAGGATTTCTGTGCTGTGAGATGTTGCCTTTATCTCAACCCCTGAATTTTCTCACTCCTCTGAATCTCTCCCCCATCCCACTGGGGAGGGAGTCAGAGGGTGTCTGTGGTGCTTAGTTACTGGCTGGGGTTAAACCAGCAGATGGGGCTGCTCTCCTGCCCTCCCCAGTTAGCTGGTGCCTGGCCCTGCTCTGGGCAGTGAAGCAATGGGGCAGGAGCAAGGGGCCCAGGGCAGCCTCCTGGCTGGGGTACAGGGCAGGGTTCTGCTGGTGCCGTGCTGTCTGGTGGGGAGATCAAGGTTAGGGTTAGGGAGTTATTCCCGAAAGCCTGGCAGCACTGAACCCAGGAGAAGCTTGTATTTTAGGGGCAGTGATACGCAAATTTTATGCAAGGCTTTGCATTACATTGCTGAGCCTTGCAGACCCCTGCGGATAGCTGTTACAGGCTGAGGGATGGAAACCTGCTAGGAAAAGATTAAGCACCATTCTCTGCGTGCCAGAGGGGGGGCTTTTTGTGAGTTGGGTTCAGCTTGCTCAAGTTTCTAAGCCCCCTGTCCTGTGGTTGGGCTCCCTGGGTTGCATAATTAATGGCATATTTGAGGTAGCATCTGCTGACACCCACGCAGTTGATACATGCAGACACAAGGACCAACGTGTGCTAGCATCATGTTATTCACAACAGATACTTGAATGCCGGAGAGTGCTGCTACAATGGCTTTTATTTAGCTCTCCGCTGAATAATGTTGGCTATATACCTTCCCTTGTACTTTTGGTTTTAAGCCTGAATAGCAGTAAAACCTATTGCTGTTAAAACTTAGTTATAACCATGTCTGCAAGAACAGTTTATTAAATCTCGTGCTTTATTTGAGTTTGTCATGGTTTAAGCTGAACCCAGGACATAGTTGAGTCATTCTGAATGTTTCTTGCAGTGACAAGAGTGTCATTTTTGCATTTGGCATTTCTTTGTGGCTTTCATTTGTTGGTTTATTTGCCTAATAAATATCACAGTTTTATCCAGCAGTACCTCATAATACCAGTTCTGTGGACCAGGTAACAAAATTCACCTGTTCTTGGGTTTGTTTCCATAGTCCATCTTGGTAAAACTCCAGGGCAGAGGGGGTCCAGGCTGCTGTGGAGTGAGCCTGAATAACTTTGACAGACCTTGAAATGCATCTGTATGGATTAGATTACCTCGGATGTAAGAGGAAATTTATATTTATTGGAAGGTACTGGCCCCTTCTTACTACTTCTGCTAGCACTGAGAAAAATGTTAAGGGAAGCACTTTAGAAAGTGTACAGTTAATATTGCAGGGACAGTCTCGGTGCTGGGAGACCACAAAACTGGCGTGCTGTATAAGTTACAGTAAAATCCCACTCTGAGAACTCACCGTTTAAAAATGCTCTTACTCGACACATCTGATTCCTCTGTGCAGGGTGGCATCTGCTGACTTCAGTCACAAAAATAAGTTATTAACTGCTTTTTATTCCCATCAGTCCCACAGAGCCACTGCAGCTATGGGACCTCAGGTCGGCTGCGGAGGACTGACAGCCAAATTAAATCCCCCCTGCAGGTGCTGTGCTGCAGGCTCACCAAAGCCAGAGGTGTCAAACGGGCAGACAGTAGTTGAGAGTAGAGTGGGTCTGCAGAAGAGGCGGTGGGCAGAAGAGGAGAGATTAAAGCAGCCACTTCAAATCTGAGGTTCTAGGCTGAGATAAAAGAGCCCAGATAGGCACGGAAAAAGGGGGGGGGGGGGGGGGGGGATGCGTCCACACTTTGTGTCTCTCCCAGTTCAGTTGCAAGTAGTTTTTTTCTTGATAATTAAATGCTGTAGGGGTGCTGTAGGGATGAAGAGTTAATGTTCAGTGGTGTTAATGCTGGTCTTTCTTTATCCCAGCTTATTTAAAAAGTCTCATATTACTGCAGATTTTGATGTCTGCAATGCTTGTTTTCTTGTTTTAACTCTAATATTCCTGTAGCTTTTCCCATTTTTGAAGCTGAAACATGCTATGTTGTTTATTGCTTTTATTTCCCTCCTGAATAGCTGTGAAATGTTGACATCAGCATTGTGGTTTTGGGCAATAATGTCAGAGACACTAAAAAGTCGTAAGCCAGACCTCCCTAAACCCGCTGAGACTTTTCCTTTTCATGTAGAGAACACCTCGGAAAGGATGCTATGAAACAGCTGTGTTGGGCTCTTCTCAGACTGAGTTGAAGGATCACTGCTAACAGAAGAGGAGAAAAAAAAAAAAACCTCCACAGAGGGGGTGATTCACTTATTCCTACCGGCTTCATCTCCCCTTTCCTGGCCCTGCTGCGGACCCCTGGCTAGAGAGGGCTCCCACAAGAGAAAGAAAGATACCCTGGTCAGGTGAATTGTAGCCCAGGACTCGGCGCCGGGTACAAATCTCTGCCATGACCCTCTCACAGTTTCAGCGCTTGTCTGGGTCCATAGATACGGATGTGTGTATATAGGTTTATGTATATTTCTATGTCTGCATTTTATTTCAAGTGTCTTGGTTTTCAAATCCTCACCGCTGAGCGTCTGAAAACCAGCTGCGGGCAAGGCTGGACTCTGCTCCCAGCGGCGGCAGCAGCCGGCTCCGGGTGCCCCGCAGCGCCGCCTGGAGAGCCCCCAGGCTGCGTGGCGCCCGTCCCGAAGGCATGCACTCATCACTGGAAGCCAGCTGATAAAAATGCTCTCGGGCTGAGCTCCCACTCCCACACAAAGTAATTTGAGGGTACGTTGGACCTATTATACATATGAATAGACCTTTAAGGGATGTGTGAAGGAAACGAAACCTTTTTTGATCTCCTATCTCTTCAGAGCACTTCCTGTTGTTGCCTCTCTCTCTTCACTCAAATCCTGCTATTTTTAAAATTCACCTGCCCTGCCACATGCATGGCATATTAAAATAAACAAACAAAAAAAGTCGTTTGAGGACTGGTATTCCAGAACGGATTAGAGATGGGGGGGGGGGAGGTGGAGGGAGGAGCTGTTATGAAAGGCGCACGTATGTGTTTGATGTAGTGTCTTCATAGCAGGTCGCATAGTACTTATGTTTCAGTAGATACGGGAAAAGAGGGTCACATTTCAGGAGGGTCCTATTGATGAGCTGAGGGAGTGGGACTGACCCTGGGTTGTGACCTTTTTAGTGTAGATGAAGAATTAGGATATGCACCAAAAACGACCAGCTATAAATGATTGCGATTGTCCTCCTTGGGTATTCTGTTATGAATAAGCTATTCTATAATATGCAGTGTTGCAGGGATTCTCTTTGTATGGTAAGGTGGGTTAAGTAGGTGGTACTGAGGGGAAACTGCACGAATCTGTATAAAAATACTTCTGGTTTGGCACTATGCAGAGCAATAGTGTTATGAGCATGGGAACTAATGAAGCCTGGCTCCCTATGGGCATGCCTCTCATGGCTGACAGACTTCTAAATTGAATTTTACCCTAAAGCAGCAGTATGAGGTCACCTCGTTCAGGTAGCAGAGAGTCTGCACATTCAGACTGTGAGGGGAGATGTTCAGATGGAGAAATGCCGTCTGGGAGGAAAGCTGGAGCCACACAGCAGGTTTTCTCGTGCCCAATAAGGAACAAATTGTGGCTGAAGCTGTTTGCAGTGTTAGGGCATCCCTCACTGGGAGGACCATTCCCTCCGTGGACTCCCCACTTCAGTCTGCCCCTCGGGGAACATGAGTTGTGGCGCTCTCTTATTTCCACAACATTCAAAGGAACAGAGTGTCATTGAGGCTTTGACCTTCATGATGCACCAACCTTTGGGATCAGAAATCTTCATAATGGGATAATGGATTCATGGGCTAAAAATTGGCTAAAAGCCCAGGGACATGTATGGGTTTGTTGCTGCTTTGTGCCATTTGGGCATCCTGCGATTCTCTTTCCCTCTCTCCCTCCCTTCCAGCATCCTTCCCTTTCTCCCTCTTCTGGGGCTTGTTGCCAGAAGACAGTGCTAGTAACAAAAGCCTCAAAGCTCTGCAGTCAAGTAATTAGTGCAGGGGAATGCCATGAAGATGGTAACCTTTGGAGTCATAAGCACTGTTGTCTCCCATCACGTGCTAGAATTACTCTTAGCTGGTAAATGCAATCTGTGGTGGCATGGGGATGCTCAAGAGGCCACCAGGCTGTTATCAGAAACGATGTGTGGGATCAGACACTGGGCACTGGATAGCCCGTGGCCCAAAAGGCAACATATGCCACGCTTGCCCTACTGGAAAGCTGTGAGAGCAAGAAAGTGCTGGGAAGTTTGCTGGGCTCAAGCCGCTTCAGAAGGCAGCGCAGTCCCGTTTGGTATCTGCAAAATTCCATGTTTTGGAAGCCTTTTTCTGGCCATTTGGGTCTCTGCTTTTGCCATGGCCATTAGAGAGAAACAGTGTCACTGAAGGCAGCTGAAACAGGCATCAGGAGCAGGAAGATGATTTAAAGGGGGAGCGGGGACCTTAACTCAAGACTTCTTTGCTCCCGTCAGCTTGCAACACTGCCTTTAAGTTATTTTTATGTCATCCTTACATACTTTATTATGCACAGTAGTGTTCAGTTTAATGTAGGGTGACCAGATGCCCCGGCATGACTCAAACTGTCTTTATTCTTAATTAAATGTCCTCTACGAGTTTGTTTTTTTTCTTGCTGTTTTCTGAAGTCCCCGGAATTCAAGACGGCTCTCACTTTCCTGTTATTAGCAAACATTATTTCATACCTGGCTTTACAGTCTTTATTATACAGTCAGCTGCAGAGTTAAAATTGCATTATAAGACTCCCTTGAATACTCTGCCTCTCAGTATACGCTACCTTCTGCAGCGCGGTGTTTCTAAAGTGTGTGCTATTACCCAGTGATAATGCACAATTTTATATTTTGCTATCATCTACTGTAAAAATAAGACCGTAAAAGTTTGTAATTTACAAGGCTATAGATGACATCTGCAGATCTTATGGGTTTAAAGATGTATTGGTTCAGTTTCACATATATATATATATATATATCAGTCTGAGACGGAATCTATTACACTCCGCATATATTCAGCATATTGCTTCTATTTACACTCTATGCTGTCATGTCTTTGAGGGAGAACATAAAAAAGCGAGGGCAAAAATAGGAGTATGGACTCTGTTAACTACAGCAGATGTTTTCTAAATATGCCAAGTCACAGGGGCTTGATAGACCTGAAATGGCAGCAGAAACAGTCCAAAATCTTGAAAGCACATATGGATGTGCTTTAAATTTATGCATTGGAATAGTTGTGATTATTTTAATGGAAATGTTTATGGATGTCATGCTAAGTATGTGCATGACAGTTTGCAGGACTGGATGATAAAGAATATTTTATCTTAGGGCTAGAAATTAATTGTATATATATATATGGGCAGCCATGAGTTGGTCTGTGAATTACTTGCAAGATCATTCAGGCAGTCTTGCAAAACAACGTGTGTGATCAGAAGAGCAGACTACCCTCAAAACCTCACTTTTACCAGTTGGAGAAGGGCAGAAAGTGCGCAGAAAGAAAAATACGACTGTGGCTGTGACCGCACGTAGTTGATCCATCCTCTAGCCTCAGTTGTGCCACCGAAGAAGGCTATTGCTCCTGCGCAGTTAGCCAAGATCACTTGTTTACGTGGTTTGGATCGAGCCAGCTGGTGTAGCCCCAGTGCGCAGGGAGGACCTGGACTGCTCTCCCCAGTGGGATCTGCTGAGGCTGGACTTGGGCAAGAGTGCCAGCCCCAGGCCAATGATGTGTGAGGGGAGAGCACTGCTGGAGGATGAGGGTTGCCCCTGCTTATCCTGGGGCTGCATCCACCATAAAAATAGGTGAGAAGGTGCATCATTTGCTCAAGGAACGATGTTTTGAGAAAGGTAGTCTCAAGGCAGCCACTCAGCAATAGCTTATGGGGGATGACATGGTCTTCATCTCACAGAAAGGGACTTTGTGTAAAGGAGCAAGGGAAATGTCCTGTGGTGTAGCTACCCCAGTGCCTAGCTGCTGAATCCCGAGCAGAAAAGCAGCCTTTTGAGGATAATAGTGTGTAGTAAGTGTAACTGTGAGCTTCCACACTCAAGAAAATTATTTTTGAGAAGGGGAATATTTTTAATACTTCTTTAATCGTGGAAGCAAGAACAAAGAAGAAAGCTCTTGAGAGACACACCTAACCATTGCATGTGAGAAAGATTGACCATATCATTTGTTCAGATTAATATTATTATAGATACATTGTGATGAAAAAAACCCTAACAAAACCAACCAACCAACCACCACTCCCCCCCCCCCCCCAAAAAAAAATACAACAAAACCTTTTGTTTTAAAATAGACAAGAAGATGCTTCCAGAAAGGAGAATCTTGGTATACAACAGCAAAACAATGCTGTATTTGTGGGAGCATCTTTAAAGAGGCAGGGAAGTCTTGGGGTATAAAATCAGTGAAGGGCTGTGATTTCACTCAGATTGCTTTGCACTCAGTCCTGAGTGGACATTTCCAGCCTGAAAAAAAAGGTCCGATATCTAATCAGCAAAGGCTGGGGAGTATCATTGATTTTCAAATGTTCTTAGAGGAAATACTTTTTCCAAATACCTATGTTAGTTCAAATAAAAAGATTCCGGACAGAGCAAATAATGTACTCATTTGATTAAAAAGGCATCAAATTCTCATATTCCAGTTTTAGAAACTGCCATATTGCCACTAGTAAGTATCCCTGTAGAGCAGGACAGTGTAATTGATTGGGCACATGTTCATCTAAGCTAGAGTAGTGCATTTCAAACCCATTTATTGTCTTGCAAAGCAACTAAGTAACTGCAGTGTCAGATACTTCTTTTTCTCTCCAGTGCTCTCCCAGGCTGTGGGACAGAACGCTGTTCAAACAATAGACCCATTCATTTAACTGAGTAGGTGCTTGCAACTAAATATATGGCATAGTTACCATGAGCTTCAGTACCATCAGCAGGGTGTCATTATCGCGTTTAACTTAATTAGTATGAAAGCTCCTTTAAAAGAAGGCATCATAGAGAGGGATGTTGTAAATGTATTTTTGACTTCTAGTAAATAAACCAATAGGCTAATGCACAGTGAGGAATTTATAACACAACTGCTGGAGCGGAAGGCAGGCGAAGTAACGCACGCATTCATGCTTAAGGAGATAGCAGGAGAGTTGGCAGAGACAAGCTCACCTAGCAGCTGCTTATCATGAATGTATTATGGCGCAGCATTATCTTTTCCGGTGTGCTCTGGAGGAGACACGTAGCTTCAGGAGTATGGGTAGGACGGGTGGTCTTGTGTGCAGCTATGAATTTCAGGTGCCTCTGTCCTGCTGCGCATCCCAGTGTGGGAAGGCAGGTAGCCGTTTCTGGACTGCTGCAGAGGAGTTACAAAAACTCAGCAAGAGTGAACGCTGCAAGTAATCTGAACAACTAGTGTACCCCTATGGAAAACGTGAAAGGATCTATTTCAGCATTTTGGCCTCCCTGGTCGACCAATCTAGCCTCCTCTTTCTTCTGCTCTGTTCCTGAGATCGCCTCTCGAAGCTCCGTGAGGAGTTACTGCTGCACAGCACGCACATCTGCTTGTGACATGCTTTGGATGGGTTTTATTCAATTGCAAGTATATACAGATGAGCTGTCTAATGAGCAATTAAAGATAGCCGAAGACTAGGTGTTAATTGTTTCACTTACCCAGCTGAACAGGCATGCAGCCCCTTTCACCCAATATCCTCCTATCTCGCTCGGAGACAATAGGAGGGTTTTTCCGGGGTTTTTCAAAACGCCACATCTGAACGCCAGCCGCATCCACTCCAACCTAGGCACGGTCACGCATAATGCTAAAAACATCCTGGAGCAGCTCCCTTTTTTAGATTGCTTTTCAAAGGAGAGAAAGGCAGTAGGGCCATGATCTGAGTGAATAAGAACTTGTGCAGCTCTTTGGCCTTTCCTCCATAATAATTTATTGATCAGGTTTCACAGCGATGTTGGTGTATTTAACTTCCTGCAACTTGCAAGGCAAGGAGTAGATGGAAAGGCTTGGTTTGAGCTCAACCCTAATTAGACTCAAGGGAGTGAACAGACCAGGGGAAGAAGCAGGAAGAAAGATTACAGGTGTCACAAATATGGGAAAACCTTCAATTAGGATTTGTATGAGAATGGGTTTGTAGGAACCGTGGCTTTGTTAATTTGGCAGCTCAAATAAATAGACTGTCTTCTGTTACTTGGGTGCTTACAGTTCACCTGAGTACCAGTTTTTCCAGCTTTTCCTTATAATAGTCTGGTTCAGGATTGGTTTTTTGGTCGGAGATCAACTATTCTTTCTTAATCATGAAAAGCTTGAGGAAGCAGAGAGCCACGATAAAAGTATGTGAGCTGACATCTCTGACAATGAAAGGTAATGAAATGAAAAATTTCCCTGTGGGTTTCCTCTGCTGTGGGCCTCCCTCAAATTTGCTCTTCCCACATTTTGCTGAATGTTAATAATTAAACATCCTCCAAAGAGGCCTTGAAATTACCTCAAAAGAATAAAAGGATTGCAATCTACCTCTCTGCCAACAGAGGCAGTTTTGTAACGTGTATTTGATTGTGAACCTCAAATTAAGTCTAGCAGGACTGCTGTGGGCAGCGGCTGCTGCTGGCTGCTCTTGGCGTGATCCAGCCCTTAGTGCTCGCTTTGGCTGCACCCCCGGGCACCTGCATCAGTGGTGTGGACAGGACACAGGTGTGCCTCGAGAGGAGGCAGGAACTCCAGGACTGACAGCTCAGGCTGTTAGCTGGAATATGTTTCTGAAGCAGGTGAGCTCAAAGACAACCGCAGCTGGAGGAGAAGTAATTAAAATGAGTCTGGATCCATTAATTATTATTATTATTATTATTATTATTATTATTATTATTATTATTATTATTGGGTTTAGTGTATTTCACATCTTCCAGATGGCAAAAGGTAACCTTTCAGCTTTCACAACAGCGTGAGGTCCAGGAATCACTAGGTTTAACAGCAAAACTATAAACAAGCACTGGACACAGTTCATGTCTGATTGACTGCAACAGACAATATGTCAGAACACTTCTGCTTGAGACTGCAGGAAGGTGGAAGAAAAATTGGGGCCATTAGGTCAAAATATTGCTAGAATGAAAGTCCAAGAAGAAGTAGAAGGAGCATCAGAAACACTTGGAATTAATTGTTTTAAACTTCTAAAACAGATGGGGAAATGCATCAGTAGACGTCAGTCTGTGATGGTGAAGTTTTTCTTTGTCATTTTTATCAGGAGTAACAAGGGGGAACATTTTTACTTTGTCATCCTTGTAGCTGGCTAAACTCACAGCTCCTGATACAATTCTTTGTTACTGTTAAGCTGTATTTCACATGTTCATGGAAAGCAAACTCTCAATTGAACAAAAGAACAGCTCCATGGGTAAACCGGACTGGAACCTTTGGCACAGGTAAAGTAGGTACAGCTGAAGTATTTGAGATAGGAAGCCCCTGATGAGACACGGGTGGGCTACAGAAGAATTACAAATACCTGGGGAACTTAATCAGTTTCTGAAGGAGTCTGCAGGTAAGTGATCTTCACTACAGGTAAATGGCAGTGCTTCTGTGAGATCAGTATGGATTTATTTTATTGAGACTGATCCTGAATTCTTAATCCTAAATTATTTGCCCAGAGCTCTGATGTCCACTGAAATCAGGGGGAGATAGGTTAAACCAACTTGAAAAAGAAGGTGCATGCTGTTTCTGATGTGAAAATCAATGATGTTATTTTGAACACAATGTGAGCAAGCCTCACTGTTTGTTTTTTTCTGATTAAATTTAATGCCTTAGGAGTCATGGATGAACATGCAGTCAGAATGCCAGGGGAATAAATAGTGTATGGATTTTAAGCTTGTACCAAAATGTGCTGCTGGAACTTGATTTGATGTAGGCATTTTGTCTGTTGTATAGCACTGTGTTGCAAGCCATGGCATCTACAGGTGCTAAATTAGCCATGGTAGGACACCTCCTTGTGTTTTAATTTCAGAAGAAGCATGTTGAATGTGGTCGGGACAAACAGTTTGTTTCAGAACTCTGTAAAAGAGGGCCACAGGATTAAAAGAAATTATCTTGCCCTGTTCCTCTGTAGGTGTGCTGAATTCCTGGCAGAGCTCAGTTAATCTGCTGCTGGTTTTTGCTGCTCTGAGAATGAGAACCAGCCCGTGTGTTAGCTCTCAAGTCACTCCTGCAAACAGACCATTGGCTGGATAGCAGCTCTGTGTGTGTGTGTGTGGTGTAAACTGAGGTTAGACTGTAACGGTGTGTTTGGTCAGGAGATCCTTGATCCCGTGGTACCCCCTTATAGAAAGTGACCGTTTCTTGTCTTTATTCCTAATTGTCTGTTGATACAAATTTGAACCTTATTGAATGAGCATCAGTGTTTTCCAGCTCTGTTGCCACTGTATCTCTGACACGCTGCGAGGCAGCTCCCTATGCTTAGAACAGTAAACAACTGTGAGGGTTGCAATTTGGTAAGTGTTTAATGCTGACTTTTCTCTTTATTTCTGCAAAACCTAAGGGCTCCTCTGGCTCTTCTTACTATTCCTAAAAGTATGTCTTGCTAGGTCAGCTGGATTAAGCTGGCATGCATCTGGACCAGTCTGCATTAAAGCAATTTTTCTCTTCTCATTACCTGAACTCATTCATTCACAGCTTGCTACTGAGAGTGCTGTTCTGAATACACATTACCGTGGTCATCTTCTCCTCAACCCTCTGAGATAAGGAGGGAAGGGGTTTAGATTTACGATCCAGCATTAGATTTGCCATCTCTCAAACTCGGAGATAAAACTCGAGGGAGAATAAATGGCTAACCCAGAGCCACACAGAGACAGAGAAAAGAAACAAATAAACCCCTTCATTTGGGGAAAGAGTTAACAGCAGTTTCTGCTTTCCACCATGCAGAGCTCTACGCATCCTTCTCTTTTCACTGGCAAAGGAAAAAATGTCTTTTGTCTCCCCAGCCACATAGGAAGGGTTCCTCAAATGTGTTTACGCTGAAGTGGGCAATTGTTGCACTGGTTAGCTCTATAGTCAAGTACTGCATTGACCAAAATTATGCAAACTGTTTGTGACATCCACAGCTTCATTGCCAGTGAAGAAACAAAGTATCTAAGTTAAATCCACAGATGTCAAACCACTTAATAATAAATCGGGGCCTTGCGCTTGCTGGGGGTGGGCTTGGTCTGAAGCTATAATCAATTTCAGTAAGTAATTCAATCAAGGATACATACATGCCCTAGGGGAAAATGTATTAGGAAATTAATTCCTTGTGGTGAAGTAATCTTCCTTATGAAAAGAAAAATGAAAATGAGCATGGTAATATTCCTTATGCATGTACAATGTAACCTGTATTTATTTGTTTTAGAATGAAAATGCACATATATCATGGAGAAAAGCATACATGGCAGCGGTGAGCAGTGGCTGGTCACCCAGGACCACTGACAGGCTCATTCTTCCAGGCAAAAATATACAGTAGGCTTCTTAATATGCCTTGTGACATGCAGAACCTGCTCAGCAGCTGAAGGTGTTGTAACAGAAAGCTCCAAACAGAGCTCTTCCAGCAAGAGCCCTGCGGGCAACTTCCAGGCTCTCAAGTCTGAGGACTGTCTCTGGTACGAAGGAGAGCTCACATGCCAATGTTTGAGAGATTTATAGAGCTCTGTCTACATCCTGAGATGAATAGAGAGCTCATGAAGATTTTGAAGGACCAATATAGTGTTCTTTCCACAACTTCTACCTCCCAGGAGAGAGGTGTGCACTGCACCTGCCTCAGCCTCAGAGCTTCCTCTAAGTGTTGCTGCGCGTGAGCTGTACCACAGCACTAGTCCTGGTGGCACTGGGTGAACAGCTACCTACCAACATGCAGAGCTCTGCTAAACATGACAAGGTTGCCTCTGGCCAGCCACCCTAGTGCTGTGCTAAATAAACGAGGTGATACGAGTAGGCAGGGATACTGATGGAGGCCCTTCTAATCAACTCAGTACATAGCAGAATATGTAATAAAAACTGATCTTGGTACAAGGTTTCTTTTCTGCAATTTCCCTTTGTTGCTCTTGCAGAAAACTTGGGAGAAACCGTACCTGTTTCTATACAGTGAAAAAGTGCTTGCTTCAGCTAAAAGACCTTTGCAGGTAGTTTGTGTTTGTTTTTTTTGAGTGAGAAAAAAAAACATTCCCTGCTGGGAATGAATAACACTGGCCGCTGCAGGAACATATGGGCACTTCTTATGGCTATATCTGTTGTAAACTTCTATGAGATGATAAAGAAATGACTTCACTGAATAAAGCTTTGCCCAACAAGATTAGCTGGTCAGCTCTGTAGGAGACTAATATGTAGTTAAGTTTAGCAGGACATGCATTTTAATCATACAAGAACAACAATCACCCATATTATGGAACTACTGAAGTTAATTCTCTTGTCTGTAGTTAGAGAGTTCCTTGAAACAAGGAATTATAGTGACCCACTGTAGGTCAAGATATAATTTTTAGACCCTGCTGTGAAATTTAGCAGGGACTTGTCTTACAAATTATTGTTGTATTTCATGCTTTTACAATGGTATTCAGGTGTGTAGAAAACACATAATACAGTAATTTGAGACCACGAGGCACATAAGTACAAAATGTAATCTGTTCTAAGTAATGTTAAGTTTGATGGCTTTGTAATGGAAAATAACTGCGGTGCTTGGAGGTAGTTGACATAGTTCCCTCAGGGCCTCAGTACAAAAGGTGTGAGAAAAGCAGAATAGAAGGACGGGACCTGGGATGGGGACTAGTAGATGTCCAGGATGAGAGCAGTTAAACTAACTGATAAGTAGAAGGCCAGGATGATTGCTACGTCTGTAATGTTAATTAAGCTTGTTGGGAAAAGTAAACGACCCTTGAAGACCACCACATTTTTGTATGCATGCCGGAAACCTTTTGGAAAATGATGTAATATGCTCAGTGACCATATAAGGATGACCTGTATAGCAGTTCGGGGACACACGTTAGGAGGAGCTACCCCCCGTGTCTCCCGGCGCCGCAATAAAGAATACCTGCTTGTCAACTTGAAACTCTGTTGGCAAGTTTGTTCCTGGAGTATTCTCCGAATCGGTATATAGAACGTTTGTGAAAGCCTTGATTCAAAGGTGAAATATTTATATCTTTCAGTTTATCCTTGAATCGTCTTCTGTGCAAGATTGTTTGCCACTGAATTTTATTCAAAGACAATAAGCAAGGACGGTTTCTCGTCTGACTTGAGCTTCATTTTTTAACCTTACTGGAAAGCACATTAAGGTTATGGTACTGAATGTTTCCCAGTGCCCTTTAAGTGGAAGCTGCGATGCTGAGGGAGTGCAGGTAATGCATGGAGCCAGCAGCAGGACTGGATCATGCTGCAGGTGAGGCTGGGAGCTGCACTTCTTTGCTCAGCGGTGTGGGACTCTGGTGGGTGGTGGGGAAGCCGGTGCACCCAGCCAACCATCCCTGCTGAAGGCTTACTTAGCCTCTGCAATGCTGTGCCTCATTGTGGTGGGATGAAGACTTGGGCCACGGGTTGTGGTTTTGTGTTTTCCCTCCTCATTTTCCATTCCTTCTGTCCACTGATCCATTTCCTAAACCCAGATAGAATTGGGACGTTCCTCTGCCTCTTCTTGGATAACTTGTTCCCCAAAGGAGGTACGCACCAGTATTTCAGGTATCTCAGCTGCACTTTAACATGTCTTTTACCTGGGCAGGGGAGGGGTGATGGAATTTCACACAGCAGTGCTGCTTGGTTCCTGGCTCCTTAGAGTCTTCACTTGGCATGGGCAGTCTTGTTAGCAACTTGCTTTTCTCTCCTTTGTGGCCGTAACAAAAGAAGAGAGGATGGCAATTCAGTGCTGACAGTTGTTATAACTCCTGCAATGTCCTTGATGCCATTCAGGAGAAGATGGAGACCTGACTGTCCTTGGTAGCCTGAGATACAGGTGATCTCTGTCCTTTTTGGAACTAGCCGCAGCCTGGAACGGTGTCGATCAAGGATCAGTTTGCTGGTGGGGCTTTTTTTCTGTCCTGTCAGGTGTACTTGCTAGGAGGATATGGATGAACAAAGTACTTGTCTTTCCCTGAAGGATGTCTCTCATCTCACCGCAGGTTTCACTCCCCTTTGCAGCAGCCAGCAGGAGTTCTTGTAGGAAGAACAAGGGAATATGGCTTGTGGCCCACAAAGGATCTTGCACCCAGTGGGAGCACAATCTGCCAGCAAGGTGCTATTGTACTTGACACAATGACACTTTGTACCTGAAAATATTCACCAGAAAAATGGTCCAGCAGAAGGCATATTAACCCCAACAGGTCACTGTGCTCTCTCTGGCTTAGGTATTACACTCGCCTGCTTTGCAAGTAACTCTATTCCCTAGCACCTTAAGGAAAGTAACTTTCCTTAAAAACCTGTAAAAAGCGGAAAGCAATCAAAGCACCCGTTTTTCAGTATAAAGTCATCAAAAATATCCTCTTTAATGCTGCCTCTGCTCCTATGAGCTTGACAGTAACTTTTCTGTTCTGCACAACTTTGTCCGATTTCCATAAGGCTATCAGCCCTCACCCCCTGCTGTCAATGTGTTTTACTGCAGAGCACAAAGCAATGTGGAAGCTTTTGGTTTTGTATCAACAGCGCTGTTGCTGTAAACTGAAGCCGTGAACTGATAGTATTTAATTGACTAGTGCTGGATTTTCACAGCAGACCCCTTGGGGTACACCAGCTCTGCTCCTCATGGCAGCCTTTTGCGCCATTGATTTTAACTGTAAGACAGTGGTACAGCATGCAGGATACTGGAATAGCATTGACAGAGTTAATTTACTCTCTGTTTGGTCTTGATCTCTTGCAAGAGAAAGGTAAAATCATCACGAAGCCATGGTTGCATATGCAAGGATGGGAGGTGATCTCTACTGTTTGAGCCAGCAGTATCCCAGGAGACTTTCAAATAAACATACTGGCTTCAGGTTGCAATTAGGAAGTTCTAGGCTGATAAAATCACTTGATACATTAAATTTCAATAAGAAAGGTAAATCTTGACTCTTGTCTGTACTTGTACAAATCTAGAATATCTCCTGTGGCTGAGAAGGATTTAACCTTGTGCTGCAATTCAGACTGAAAACTGATTATGAGCCTCTCTACTTCAGGGGAGAAATGAGAGTAGGGCACAACTGCTGTTTTGGAGTGCTGGGAGGGATGTGAAGTGACAGAATCAATGTCTGTAGAAGTTTCCAGACTAATTTTTTATGACTTTGTTACTGGATACTGTGGTGCCAGGTTTTACGTGCCCTATGACCACCCTGTAGCGTTTGGGCAGTGGTTTGCCAGCTGGCCTTGCTCTAGCAGTGCCTCGAGTGGTTTTGTCCGTCTGCGCTTGCTCCGTGTGGCCTGAAGTCTCCATCATCATCTCCATCCCATCTTCTCTGCTGTGTCAGCTGAGAAGCCCGTGTGTTTCCTGCTGGTTAATGTGTGCTGCTTCACAGCTCTCTCCGGAGCCTTGACCTGGGATGTGGCTTCTCCCCATGTTTTGAGTAGGTTGTGTCTGCATCCCCTGGCAGTCTGCAGTAGTGCAGCAGATGAGGCCACCGGCAGCGCAGACCTCCCAGTGCATTATGAGAGGAAAGCAAGTGAGAAGTAAAGCAGGTAGAAGAGGATGAATAAAGAAAATAGTCACCCTGAGACAAATGTAATATGATGGGTAAGATTAACTTACATAAAGAGAGTGAATAAGGTAATAGAAGCAGGAGGCAAGCGAGATGTTTTTAATGTGGTGCACAAACCCATTACTCAGACTAAAATGTTGTTTATGTAGCGTTTTGTGCCCTGCACAGTATGCAAGGTCTGTAAATCTATCTGATCTATACAGAAAATTTGTGGGTCAGGATAAGCAGAGAACACAGCATCAAATAGAAAAAAGCAACTGCCAGTAAAATCAGTGATTAGGACATCTTGAAACAAACGTGCAGACTACTTTGAAATGCTTGCACAGTGGACCTCTTTTTGAGGCATCCAGTTATAAAACACAATGTTTCCTTATCAAAGCCTTATGGCTGAGCTGCTGTGATAATGTGGATTGCTTGTTATTGTCTGTTTCTTGAGCTTGCTTCTTCTTGTTAGTTACAGAAGACCCTGAGTTAGAGGATAATTAAATGAAAGGACCATTTGAAGGAATTATCTGGATAATTAGTTGTGATAAATACAATTTTGCTTTAGAGCACTGAAATAATAGAAGTCACTGAATTGAGACAAGAAATCATACGGGATTCCTTTCATCTGAACATATTTATTATCTGTTTTAATTAGCTAACTAAGTAATAAATGTAATGTAAAGTACTTGTCTAGGGTTTCTTTTTGTTAAATGACTTCATTTCTGAAAGTCCATTATGCAGCACCTTATATATATGCATCTCTTTATGGCTACATCAGTGGCAGTGTTTTACAAAAGGACAGCAAAGTGAACTATTGAGAAATATTAACATTTTGAACTAAGTTGGATTTTTTTTTTTTTTTTTTTGGTCTGTGGAGATCTGGATTTGAAAGGTTTTGTGTATATTTGACATACTCCTCGTGCCTGGAGTCTTTAGACTATTAAAGCATACAAAAGCTACTGCAAACAACATTAATTCTATGATTGAAACTCAGCAAAGCGAGAGAAGTCTGAGGTTGAAATGCTTTGCTTAGCTTTCTCATGCCTATTCCTGGATGCTTGTGCAGAAGGTGAGAACGCAAGCTGCTCTGTGGCACCAGGAGGTTTCATAACAGGACTTTCTTACCAAGAATAACTGCAGAGGCAGATCGATACTGGTCTTTCTTACTGGAATTTAACAAGGTTTGTATTTCCTTCAGATCTCAGCTTATAGTTTTTGGGACCAGAAAAACCCCACCTTCTTGCAGTCAAATATCCGAATCCACAGAATTCTATTTGCATCTGGAAATCAGTCCTATGAAACTTGCTGTTTCTAGCTACATTCTGGGTATATCAAACATGTGTTCTTTGTTACTGTTGGAGAGAATTTTTGGAGGCACTGCAGAAATTACCTGATCATTTATCTACATTTTTGTGCGGACATCCATGCATAAAAATGTCTGTGCCACCATCAGTATGTTTGCTTAAAGAAAAAACCTCTCTTAGAGTTGTAAGACACTTTATTAATGTAACGTTCATCCTCACTCACTTATAATGTTATCCTGATTGTTGGAAAATTTGACCTGCGAAAGCCAAAGACCCTAATTATTCCTTCAAGGGCTTTTAAACTTGAGCCTGCCATTGTACTAACATAGCTCCAGTATATGTACGGAAGGCACCACCTTCCTGACTGCTAGGGGCATGAGTAATTGATTCTGGGTGATCCCCTCTATTGTAGACATCCTCAGGTCTCCAGAATCCTGCCTCAGCCCCCTAAGTAAAAGGTTTCCCTTCATTGTGTACTGGCTGTAGCACACGGGAGAATAATTGTTTGATAGCTTAATTTCCTTTTCTGTTTTATGATAGCATTTAAAGGAAACAACAAGCTGTTGCCAAGTGCTACAGCATTAAAGCTCCCTTAAATCCAAGGTCCTACTACTGGCCTGTTGAGTTTTATTTATTTATTTATTTATTCCTTCCTTCATTTATTTATTTATTAATTTAACCGTACAAGCAGCAACAAAGAAACCACACTAAATAAATATTAGGACTCTCATCAACTGGGGATTGAAGCTTAATTGTAAGCCACAAATTCAGGTGAGGCTTTCTGATACTTTGGGATCTTCTATCACACCTGAAGGATGTCTCAAACATCTCTTAGCTAGTTTCAGCAGAGAGCTGTGTGAGAAACTGAGCAAATCTTGGCTGAATGCAATGTTGAGCTCACCCCAGTGTGGAGGGCCCATGCAACAGCACATCATGTGAGCCTTTACCGTAACAGACCTGTCCCCTGTGCGGGCAGCCAGAAGCTTCCTTCCCATTTAAGTCTTAGTTTATATTTTGAGAACTTAAGTGATTTATTGAGCTTGTGTCATCCTTTTGCCCCAGACTGAATTTTACCTTTTAATGCAGGACTCGAGTAGGATTCTTGTAATTTCTGAACCCTTGTGCAGAACTGCTGTGCAGATATGATTTTCATTGTGAATTTTGTGGTTTGCTTGAGTTTTATCTCAAAGTGAAACTTAATTTCATAGCATTTCTCGCGGTCATAACCAGGTCTGTGTCAGTCTTTGGATAATGGAGTTTATTCTTCAGCAAAAAAGAACTTTCAAAAGAGACATAATTTTGCAAACTATATCACTCTTTTGCTTAAGTAGAAAAATTATTTTACTTTTTTTTATATATTTGCATGTGTACTTTCAGAAATAAAGTATTTGTTAAAAAAGAGATGGGATTTGAGGACTGGAAGTTTGAGGTCTTGTGCTTTATTAATGCTCTGTTTTCCCTTCAGGCAAATTATCTTCCTTTCCCCATGTCTCCATTTGTAATGTAGTATAGAATTGAAAGTTATTCTCCTTCATAAAGTGCTCGGTAGATAATGTGTGTCAGGTATTGCTAAATTCTCACTAAAATATAATTTTTGTCAAAAAAGTCATCTGACAACTAATAAACTGTTAACTTTTCCACAATTCATTACTTCCAGTGTTTTGTATCTCAGTCATTTCACTGCAAATTTAATGGACTATTTCATCAATGTTATAAAAAATATTATTCAAGTAAAATAATTTAATAAAGTATTTAGAATTTATAAAATATAACCAATATAAAATATAAATTACTATATTTGTAGTAATTAAAATTTTAATAGTGTTTAATTGGTATTTAGCCAGAAATTGTTGCAGTATTTTATTTCATTTTAAGCAATGTTTTCATTACTAATTTGAGAAATAAAAAGGGGTGAAAAACACACTGTAAGAGACAAAAAAAGTAAACAAAAAAAAAAAGGAAAAAAAGAGGACTATTTTGGGATGGATTTGGCTTTTAGACTTGACCGGTTTTAAATGCTGCAAAGTGTGCTCGTGTATGCCGTGGCTTCCTCTGGAAGTGCTTGTGAATTTAAAGGTAATGCAAGAGGTCCCATTTTTGGAGATTTTTGTTCAGGTCCTAATCACGGGTTGGGAATGGCAGGATTTAACCTGAAGGGATTATCAAAATATTTTCTACTTTTTTTTTTTTTTAATTACTTTCTTTTCATTAGTTAAAGGAGTACACGTGCATAGCCATTTTTTGGATGCGGTTTGATGAATTCATTGGACCATATGTGTAATGTCACCTGTCTATGTGTTGCTACAGGTTTTTGGAAAGTTTATAGGGCAGTGGTTTTGACAATTATTAGAGGAAAGTTCCACATTGCGGTTTTCTCATATCTGTCTTATGATCACAGCAGAGTCCTGAAGATTCTTGTTTGTGCCCCACAGTGTGCATGTTAGAAGAGGCACTTCTGTGATGAGCACAACTGATTTATACATGCATGTTCTGCCTACTCTAGAGACCCCTCTATTTTTTATGAGATACAGGATTGAAAGGATTTCTCTGTCTCATTGAATTAAATCCCACTGCAGACTCAGGCAGCCGCCTTATATGTTACTTCCAGAAACCAATAAAGCTTCACTGTAAAACAGCTAGATTTCCTGCTCCTTAGTGCTTCTCCAGACTTTCATTCCTCTTATAGTTAGAAATCATGCTCCCAGCCTAACCTTATTTATGTCCAGGTTCTACCTTTTTGTTCTTGTGCCAGTGCTGGCCTTTAGTTTAAATAGCTCTTCTTCTTCCCTGATGTTTACCTCTTTGACATATTTATAGAGAACAATTATATTCTGTCTCAACCTTCATTTGTTAAGCAGCTTCTCTTGTCCTCAGATAAGTTTTTTATTTCCCTGATCATCCTAGAAGCCGTTTTGTGCACCTGCTTCAGTTTAAATATCTTAAATTCCTTATTTTTTGGAATATGGATCACCAAAGTTACCCAGAAGGCTCCAAAGGACATTTGAGCAGTTCCCCATGCCCCATGTCTTGTGCAATTACCTTTGTTTAGTATCACTTATAATATAGCTCATTCATGTTTTCCTTCTCCTCAAACTGATGCCCTTTCATCTTCTGCCTGCCTTTCCCATCCATCCCTTACTACTGCCGGCCTCCACTGCAGTATTTCATCTCTTTTTCTCCAACCTCCTGTTAATTGCTAGTGTTTTACTGTGTGGCAAATGTTCTCAAGCTTTGTCTTACCAGCATGTTACTTAACTGCCTCCATACGTTTTTTTGCTCAGTCCACTAACATAAATACTGCTGAGTAAGATTGTTTGAAATCAGTCATTGAGAATACCCTTAGTTACCTCCCTTCAGCTACTTGCTAAGTAGCCCAGACTGTCACATTGTTTAAGTCATTTCCCATGCAGTACTATAACAGATGTTCTTCTAAAGCCCAAATATACCGTAGAAAGCAAGTTTCGGATTAATCTATTTTGAATTTTATTTTACCATTTCCCTTATTTCTGTATCTTTGATTATTGCTTCTTTATAAATTGATTCAGATATGTCACTGGAATTTATTACTTTTTTTTTTTTTTACTGTTTTGTAAGTGCAGGTAGAATATTTGCTATTGCTACCACAATATATTTCATATGACAGTTATCCTAGAGTTTTTGGATTAATGTGATTTGGACACATCAGTTGCATGAATTAAGGTCCTTTGACTTTTCATTCCACCTCACTTTAGCCTCTGTTTTATGATGACCCTACTTTCATGACTTTATTTTTCATCATCTGAGTATTCTGTACTGTCACCTTTAGTGAAAATATGTTGAAGAGCTTGTGTAGTTTATGAGCCCTACCAAAATTATGTTTAGTATTGATCCCATCTTTAATCTTTACCACCTAATGACCTTGCTATTTTCTTTACTTTTTATGTATCAAGCTAAAAAAGGTTTACTGTACATTATTTTTCCCTTGAACACTTTCCACTTGCATTATGACAGTTTGTTTTATCTTTTACATATCCCTCCAATTACTGACATAATGTCACTCCCTTTTTGTGTAGGTCTGATATGTTAAACCTCTGAACATTCCAGTTGTTGTTTCTCTTTGGATTCTGATGTGTGTCTTTTTTAGTGTATTCAAAGTAGACAGACGCAATGTGAAAGCAAAGAATTTACACAGCACTGAAAGAGAAAGTAGTACTTCATGTATTTCACAGTCTATCGTCCTGCTTATGTATTGTGGCATCATGTGTGTTTATGTCTTTTGTATTAGCCCAGCTTGCTGAATTGCACTTATTTTATAATCCTCTATGATAGTACACCCTTTTATGCTGAATTGCTACTTTGGTTTTCTTTACAGGTCAATTTTCAACCCTTTCTATAAGCACCTTCACTATCATTTTTAATGCAGATTTGTGTCCAGCATGGTCAATGAAATCTTTCCTTTCTCTGCATTTTGAATGCATATACTATATTTGATTTCGTCCATTTGACTTGGAGGCATTTTTATGCCTTCTCATTTAGGTCCTTGAGAACTTCAGTTCAATTGACTTTAACAAGCAGGTCTTCAAGCTGACCTGCTCAAAATAAACAGACTGTAATTATGAGCTGGGAGAGTCTCACCTTTAATTTGAATTTGTTTGAATCATACAGTCCTTTTCTACATGACAATGTCCTAATCATTTAACAGTCTGCATTACATTGCCTTTTATTGGTTTGATGACTGGTCAATAAAGAAGCTTTTCTGCTGCCAGTCTGGTAGGTCTAGGTCACAGAATCTTAGAATCATAGAACAGTTCAGGTTGGAAAGGACCTTAAGATCATCTAGTTCCAACCCCCCCTGCCATGGGCAGGGACACCTCGCACTAGACCACGTCTCCCAAGGCTTTGTCGAACCTGGCCTCCAGCACTGCCAGGGATGGAGCATTTACCATTTCTTTGGGCAACCTGTTCCGGTGCCTCACCACCCTCACAGTAAAGAACTTCTTCCTTATATCTGACATGAACTTCCCCTGTTTAAGCCTGTCCTGGGTTCAGCAGTAGCAGCCATTTTTCTCCTCCTTGGTAGCTGGTGCAGTGCAGTGTTTTGACTTTCAGCTCGGGAACAGAGCTGATAACAAGGATGTTTTGGTTTGGCCAAGGACTTTGTGAGCCTCATGGTCTGCCAGGGAGGAGGGGAAGCCGGGAGGAAGCAGAGACAGGACACCTGATCCAAACTAGCCAAAGAAATATTCCATACCACAGCACGTCATGCCCGGGATGTAACTGGGAGTTAGCCGGAAGGGCTGGGAGACTGCGGGGTTGGAGGAGGTATGGGTCCGTGCTTGGTTGGGCTGGGGGGGTGAGTTATCGGTCTGCTGGTGGTGAGGTGTTGTATTCTCTTCCCTTGTTATTTCCTTTATCATTGTTATTATTGGTGATAGCAGTAGTGATTTGTGTTATACCTTAGTTACTAAACTGTTCTTATCTCAACCCGTGGGAGTTGCATTCTTTTCGATTCTCCTCTCCGTACCTCCGGGAGTAGGGGGAGGGAAAGAAGGGGGGGGGGAGTGAGTGAACGAGTTACCTGACTGGGTTTAAACCACGACAAAGCCCATTACCTTTTGTCTTACTGCTACAGTCCCTGATGAAGAGTCCCTCTTTGACATCCTTGTAGGCCCCCTTCAGATATTGGAAGGTCCTTCTGTTGACAACAGGATTTACTTTTTGGCCTGCTTTAGGGATTTTCTTGGTTGGGTTTCAGTAAGAGCTTGCTGCTACATGTATTTAGCTAATTGCTGGTTTGCAACACTTTTTCTGACACTCCCCATTGAGAATGACAACATACTGTAGGTGTGGCCCTTGGCTTGCTTTGGGTTGCTTTGCTGTGCTTGGGAACAAGGGACTCCTGAGGATGGTCAGGCCTGGCTGCAGGGTGTAAGTTTGGTGTACTGGGGTGCTCCAGGGAATGGGGAACAAAGCAGGGAGGAAGACCCACTGCTGTGGGCTTGCTCTTGATTTAGAAGCAATTACCATATTCTGGTATTCAGCAGTCACTTCAGGTTCACCTGTAACTGTGGAAGCTGCTGTCTTGGTGGGGCCCAGGGTAGGTGCAAATCTCAAGTAAGACAGTAATTTATCAGGTCATCTTTGCTTTTAAAAGGATGGTATAATATATGTTAAGAATATTGAATCTTTTCCAACTTAGAACCTTTCTCTCTCCTTTCCCACCAACTTTAATCACTGAAAAAGAGGAAAGAGAAAGCATTAATGCACCTACAGTAGTGGTGATCAGATTTGTGCTGATATAGCCAACTTTTTGTGCAGCTTTGCAGCTGTCACAAGGAAACTTGCTTATTTGAAATCATCTGGAGTGTGAAATGGGACTTCCTTAGAAGAGAGACGCTTAGCCATTGATTTAATTTGTCTTTTTTCTTTTTTTTTTTTAATCAGATACAAGGATACCCAGATACTTTAAATTCCCTTTTATTGAGGAATTGATGTCTAGCACTTTGATTTTGCTTGGTCTCTTATTGAATGAAAACTTGCTCGGTTGTATTTACATGAATTGGATAACTTTTGAAAAGGAAAGCTAAAGCTCAGCTTTTGATTTTTGTGTGTCTAAGATCTGATTCTTTGCTTTCTTTTTTTTTCAGCTCTTTGAGCACTAAAGATTTACATGATCCCTGCTATGTATCTGAAAACTAGCCAAAGATCCTTCTAGATTTTCAAGTTGGTTTTGTGCTGTTTGCAAGATTTTCTTGGAAGAAATCAGACATATCTCATTTCTTCATTACTTTTTAATGGATATTCTTTCAGTATCTCCAGGTATTTTCCTCTGATCTTGGAGATATGAGGCTGTTATCATACTATTTAAAAATTTTTAAACATAAGATCCTCTGAGATTTTCAGAACAAAGCATGTTCAGCTGTGACGCTCCAACTGGTGAGCTATAGTACAGCCGGAGCATTGAAATGTCATACAGAAAGAATATGTATTGTAAATTTATTTTCCCCTTATGTGTTACTAGCAAATTGAATAACATTGTTCCTACTAAAATATGGCTTCCTCAACAGGTAAGATTACACACTATTACGGAACACCTATGTTTAGGGGAAGGGGAAACTAACATAAAGGAAAACCAAGCTGAAACAGACCTTGGCCCAGGCTGTTTCCTGGGGTGCTCTTTGGTGCTTGTGAATTCTGACTCTTCTCCTGGCTGTAATGTGATGCTTCTCTGCAGTGTGACAGCTTCAGCTTTCTGCCTGAATGATCTCATCACACACATGCACAAAAAGCCAAAAATGACAAAATGAAAACTCTCATATTGCTTATCTGCCCATCTTCTTGGTGAGGAGAAACTCATAATGTCTGTGCAGAACTTCAGACATAAAAAATGCTATATAAATGCTTAACATTATTATGATGAACAGAGAGAAGGCTGAGAATGGGATAGGATTGCTATCTGTAAATACATTAGGGAAGTAAACTTTACAAAGGAGAAGAGATATTTAAGGTAGAGGACAATGCTGGTGCAAGAGGAAACAGATGTAAGAGGGCCATGAATAAATATAGGCTGGAAATGAGAAGAAAGCTTTGCTTAGAGCAATGCAGCAACCCTCAAGACACAGGCACAAGGTCAAGATCTTTCCTGGCTGTAAGATGGAGTTTCAGATGTTAGAACTGTATGCTGCGGTTGCTTGCCCAGAGGGAAACTGGAAGTTTGGGAAGTATTTTCCATTGCTCACCTGGCAGACCAGAAAAGTCTTTGGCTACAACTAGGCACCCTTCAGAAGGTCTCACCCCTCCCAGTCTGGTCACAGCCTGTGATTTTCCTCCTTCTGAAAGAAAACAAAGAAATAGAGTGTGAAGTTGTTTTGTTTCCCTAAAGAAAACCTGTTCGTCCTTGATTTGCACCAACTTGTACTTCATATCCAAGCACAGTATCTCTTTGTATCTTCTTATCTATAAATATCCTGCAAAAGCCAAGGTATAGCTTGCTGGAGGAGAGTTAAGAAAATTTAATTTACACACCAGAGCAACTTTCTGCTAGAGCACTCATTCCTGTGATCTTAAAACTCCTTGCTTGCGCAGGCAGGGAAACGGGGAAGGAAGGCTATGCAAAGGGTAGGAAAATGAAGTTTGGCTAAATATTCAAGTGAAAGCAGTTGTTCTGCATCTAAGTGCAAAGAGTGAGGATGTTGTTCACTGCATGAACCAGCTGAGATGACTCAGAGTTTTGCATAGGAAGTTGGGCTCCTCAAGACCTACAGGAAAAACACAAGACAGCGAACAGAAAGAGCCACGTAGCAGTCAGCAGGATATTCCAGTTGCCTGACTTGAGTTATATAGTGCAAGTAGCAGAGTGGAGGGGTCGGTTTTTCATCAGTTGAACGAAAAGCCTCTCCAGAGGCAGTTCACAGCAGGAACATAACTCCACTGCTGTAAAAATGGCCCTGTGGGACTACCTAGCCAGGCTGGGAATAGAATAGGGCAGAGGCAAAAATTCTCAGAATTTTCCATTTGGAAATTTTAAATTTTGGTGAAGCCCAACTAACGGTAATTTCAGTGTCTGAAAGTTTCTGTCATCTGTTGTTAGGAAAGGTCTCAAACATTAAAGTTGGGAGTCATCTGTTACAAACTTTACAGGTAAGCACCATTCTGGGCAGTTGGATTAGGGTTGTGTGCTGCACAATGTATGTGTAGAAAGGAGCCAGAATTACTTTTTTTGTGGCAACATAAGCTTACTGATAATTGCAGTTGCTCTATGCTATTAATTAGAAGCTAAACAATGATACTGCCAATGATGACTGAGTCTACAACCTTGTTTTCTGACTGCTAACATCAGGAAACAGAAGTCTTTCCCATTTGCCACGGTAGAGCAGAGGCAGAAAAAAGACTCTGAGGTCTGCAGCTCTAAAGAATAAAAATGTGCAAAGAGCCATGTGTTCAAGTTGGCCTCTAATTTATATTAATGTCCTAAGAAGGCTCTAGTGGATAATTTGCCTCCAAAAGGCAGTCAGTGATGTCACCTTGTGCCAGAGAGAGATCGAGAAGGCACTGCACTGTTCCGTATTGGCTGTAGGCTAGTGCTCAGAGCTTGATTTTGAGGTGAAAGCAGTCCTTAGATTCCAGTTATAGGATGATGAATCTCAACTGCTCACGTGAGACATGTGCCATAACTCAGAGGAAATATTTCTGGCTGTGATCTTCATTTTTTACCATGAAAATGCCACACTGTATATGTTTCTTTGGTGATAAACTCAGCCCGCTGTTTTGTGCTGCTAATGTGGTGGAAAGCAGTTGCAATGCTCTGCAGACTGGGGCCAGCACTTCTTGATGGGAATAGGGCTACCTGGGGAAAGCCTGGGCCCTCACACATCATTTAAAAAGTGGATAACAGATGTCTGTTATGTACAGCCTGCTCTCCTATGTTCAATGTTTCCCTACAGAAAGTAGCTGCTGAAGGTTATTTCGAAGTAACAAGCATGGGTTAGGGAAGGGTAGGTTTTTGGTAATATGCGAGGAACTTTATGATGTGAAGTTAGAAAATAATTGAATTTTGTCATCCTAAATAAGTTTGATCTCTGTCAAACAAAGCAATCTCACAAAACTGTGTAATTGTGCAAAAGAAATGGTGCTCTATTAGTTCTCATATTCCACCCTGATCCTGAAAGCTTAACCATTTTCATTTATGGCTCTTCTATTTCACGTGGTTTTTGTCAGATTTCAAATCACAGCTGACTTACTGCTGCCTGCATCAATAACAGCGATGATTTCTGTGGAACAGTGTTTCCCAGATCTTTTAAACCTCCCTGAAGTACATTTCATGAAACACTTTTCTGTGTTTATATAACTGATTGGATCATTAAAAAAGGGAGAGAGGATTAAAAAAGACATGAGAAAAAAAACCACTGTTTCTGCGTCTACAGTTGCGATGGTGCTTTAACCAGGAAGCACTCGAGAGCTGTATCAACTGGGCAATCTCCTCTCAACGCATCATAAAAAGTCTTTGGTTAATAATATTGCTTCTATTGGTTTCATGCATGTGAATAACACAGACCATCCGCGGACTGAGAAAGCCCCCAATAAACTAGACAAAAGTAATGAAATGTGTCTATATTAAGATACAGAAACCCAGAGAGGCTAGCACTCAGCTCCCCACTTGTTTTCATACAGTATGAAGTACAAATTAAACTGTACATCTATTTCTAGACATGGAATCCTCTGGATAGTGAGGATTATTAGCTTTGGAAGACATGTCTATATAAAAAATGGTAGTGTGAGAAGAACACTTTGCTGGTGGTGATTAAACTGGAGTACATGTACCCTGGTCCCTGGCAGGATTGCAGCTGTCCCACTGGAGACAATGCTGTCACATCTTCATGCTTCCTGCAACTTATACTAGCTGGGTTAAATCTACCATGGGACATGTTCACAGCCTGTGCCTCAAGCCTGCTTTTGTCAGCTGCAAATGGAGATGCTGTGATTGTAAAACAGGAGAAAACCTTACCAGAACAAATGCGTGTCTGCCCCCACCGTGGGCTGCCACTGCTGCCCCTTTGAAGCTCTCATGCAAGGGGTGGCCGCTACAAAGACAAAGTCGCTGGCCTTTCCTGAATATCAAGATTGTTTGTCAGATTAAATTTTGTTGGCTGAAAAAACCCAAACCAAACTCCAGGGAATAAGCTTTTGCTCTGCAGAAATTTGTCCTTTAACTGCCCTTTTTAAGTGGCAGATTTGGATTACTGCTTCTGTTAGAGGTAACACAGGACTGGAAAGGAGATTTCATGGTTAATTGAGTGCCATTCCCGGCTAATGCAAGCACTGTATTGCATGATCTCCTTCACTGCAGGACTGTATGTTAAAACCAGCTTTCTTGTCCCTCTTCTTCCCATCAAAAACCTAATCTAATTCTCAAGTCTGTATTTTTCAAGCCCAGATAATACAATTTAAAGCATGAATTCATTCTTTCTTGAGTGAACTCTTGATTTTAGCCTAAATAGTGTAGGGTGTAACAGTCACGCCCCTTTTAGCCTTCCTATCTCGAGTTTCTTCCAGACTTTTCACCAAAAATTGGTTCTTCATTCCTTTGATTATCCCTGTAATTCTTCCATGTACCTCTTTCATCTAAAATTTTATTTCTTCAAGTAGCAGGCGTCCTTCCCCACCTCTACAGAAGCAGCTCTTGTTTATGCGTGCTAGGATGGCATTTGATGTTTTCACAACACCCTCATGTTAGTGGCTCATAGACCTCCTACAATCAGCAAGCGGAGACAAGTCTTCCTCCTTCTTAGCCATTTCCAAGGGAGGAACATTCAGACTATAAGAAAATTTATTACTGTTAGTACCAAAGATTGTGATCCTTCAGTTTGTACTTTCAGATTTCTTTCCATTGTATTAAACTAATCTTCAGTGTTATCCATTTCTTTGTGTACTGTAGTGTAGCTGTCATCTGCAATGAAAACGCTTTCCATTTGTGAGTTATGTTACTTTTTCATCAGTGTTTTCCTAGTGTTTATTCCCTGATCACTAGTGACTTTTATGAAGTTATATGAAATGGGGTAAAAGCTGATTCTTGAGGAATCTCATTTGTAATCTCTTTTCAGCCATAAACCTTCTCTTTCAAAAAAGTACACTTTGTATCTGACCTCAGACAGCTTCTTATCCTCACAATTTCCCTGCTAATCCCCATCTCTTCCTGTTTTACTAATAATTCCCTGTGTGTTATCATATGCTTCATTGAAGTTAAGACAGATGAGATCAATCACATCCTTTGTCTAGAAGTAGGTTATCTCGTCAAAGAAATGTATGAGGTTAATCTGGTACAATCTACTTTTGTTAAACCCATGCTGTATTTTATGCCTTTTTCATTTGGCCTCCATGTCTTTAATTATCTTTTTCCTTAAAAGCTGTTCTGAAGCTTTGCATGCCACTGAAGTCAGAATGCAAGCACTGTGGTTACCCACATTCCTTCTTTCCTGCTGGCTAACCCCTTCCTAAATACAGGCACTATATTTTCTAGTCATCTGTCTTATGTTACTTCGTAGATTTATTACAAAGTATTGCTAGACAATCAAGAAATTGCAGTTTGCAGTAAGGTATTTCTGGTTTGAGCCTTACAAGCAAAAAAAAAAAAATTCCCACAGAGGTAAGACTTGCATACACAGAAGTGTAGTGAATAGAGGACCACAAGTAGGAGAGTTTTCATGACACCTTTGTCTGAGAAATGGGGGGGGGGGGGGGGATAGATGGTGGAAGTGGTCCCTGGAAAGTGATTTATACTGGTGCACTGCAGTTATGCCAGATCTCACTTTGTTGTTAACTGTCTAAGTAAGGGGAATTACCTGACTGCTCAACCAAGGATGAAGCTAAACCAAGGTAACCTTCCATCCATGACACTGTGGAGGATGCTCTTCAGCAAGTGATGTTGCTGGCCTGCTGACACTGTTAATTAAAAATTCAGAAGAATATTTAAACTAGAACCCAGAGAAGATCCTGCAGGTATGGAACTATGGGGACAACCCTCAGTGCATCTCCAAAACCACTGTCAACATTGCAAAAAATAGGGAAGGCAGATCAGGTTGGGCAAATATCAGCTGAGAGGAGAATGAGCGATGATATCTCCAAATGTGTGGATGATACAAGGGTTTTGGTTTTTTTGATTAGTCAAAAACTGTGCTTATGATGAGGGATTCGAAAAAGGGCTGCCTACAGTACTAAGCACGTGAAAAGGAGGTAGATAAATGTAGGGTGATGCAATGCAGTTAAGAGAGAAAAAAATCTAAATTGTGCTTATGCAGTGCTGAGCATTTAACTGGTAGTTACAACTGAGGCAAAAGAGTTTGGAGTTGTCCTTGACAGTCCTCTAAAATCACTGTGTGGATGTGCTGACAGCCAAAGCAGCAGCACAATGTTGGATATCATTAGGAATGTACTGAGAGCAAACCAGAACACGCTCTTTTGCTCTTCTTTAAAAACCTTGATTCACCTTTTGAGTAGTTCGTGTGATTCAGGTCTCCACAAATTACGAAGGACATAGTGGATATAGGAAAGGTACTAGGAAGGGCAACTGACTAAGAACGTGAAAAACTGCTTTATGGAGAGAAACTCAAAAGGCTGGGATTTCTCAGGCTGGATTGAGGGCTGAGGGGAATATGATGGTTGGTTGTGATATCACAAATTGATTAAGGTAATGCAAAACCAGGACTAGACCTAGGGGGTCTAGTCTGAGGTCTAGGTCTCTTGACTGCTAACCTAGACCAGACCTTTTCTAGTGCAAGACTTGAACAAGGAGTATGCATTAAAACTAGGACAAACTGGTTTAAAATAGATTAAAAGGACCTTTTTTTTACACCTCAGAGAATTAATTTCTGAATCTCTTGAAAAAAGGAGGCTGTGGAGGCAGATTGCATCAGTAGGCTTAGAAGAGAAATGCACAAAGTCATGGATATTTAATTAGGTCTATAAAATTACGCTAATGAATATAGTCAGGGATGTACCCCCTAAAGTTTTCAGTTCAAGAGTTGTGGAAGCTGCAGGAGTATGAGGAAAATAAACAGCTAAATAGCTGCTTCTCTTGCTGCTATTGGAGAGCACTGGGCTAGGAAGTCTGACACAGCAGCGCTTCCCCTATGCTCTTTGTGTTGCAGATGCCCCTGACAGCATGGGGTGTGGTGCTGTAAGCAGACCCCTGAATGGAAAATGCTGTGTCTCAAAAGGGTTCACAGTCATCTTCCAAGAGGATTCATCCCTGTCCTAGTGGGAACCCCTCCATATTGCCCAGTCCTCTACCAACATATCTTTCTTGACTTGTTCTTAACTAAGATCCTGTATTTGCCTCTTCCTAGAGATTAGAGCTACTCTTTTTCCAGTTTTCCAGCCTGCGTGGGCTATCCCTCTCACTAAGAAGAAAAATAAAACTAAATGTATCTGTACACACACACATACGTGCACACATAAGAAAGGCTAGAAGTGTGTTCATTTAAACTGAATATTTTTGAGTGACTTTGGTTATGTATGAAAGCAGTTATTTATTTGATTGAAATCCTCATTAACTTATAAGCCCTCCTTCTTACTAGTCCCTCACCTTTATAAACTCCATTAGCTTTGTGTGTTTTGGGTAGTGTGGAATGTTTGCAGGGACAGAGAAATTATAGGTTATTTTCCATTTCCTTTCAATTTGTTTTTACCTGAGGGAGAATCTACCATTATGTGGCCAAGTAAGAAAACATACAGATGTGCATGCAAGCTCTTTTCAAGATGCATTGTTTCTTGCTTTTGACTGACCTCACTACCAGCCTTTTCCAGTTAGTTCTTTACAAATATCTGCATATGAATGCAGAGAGCTGATGCAATGGCTGTTACGAGCTCACCAATAGGGGCCTCCAGAGATTTCAGCTTTGCACACTGAAGCATTATTTCTGAAGAGGGCAGTGCTGGGAGGGAACTGGACATCCTGATGCGATTAGATAGCAAGATTGTAGGGTTAGGGACCATATTTGTACTGTTCAAAAGTATTTGGCCTTAGCAGGAGGTGAAGCCTTTAAGGAAAAAGAAAACCAGACTGAACTGAACAAAGAGGGAGAAGGATACCTTTAAATCTGTAACTCAGAGTAAGTGTGAAAACAGAACAGGAATTCTGATAGTCCTAGACGGATAAGATTTGTTAATCTTATTTGTTAATTTGTTAAAGAAAATTGTAAATTTAAATAAAACATTAAACACCAGTTAAGACATTCCCAGTGGTAAAAAGCAGTGGAACACAAATGTACTAAATTGAGTAAGACAGTAAGGGACATTATACTACTCTCAGATGGAACAGCTCAACATCTGCTTTTTCAGGAAGAAGGTGGCCTTTAGTGGAACATCCTGCTGAGATGTGTGCTCCTGCCTAGATGGGAGCTTGTAGCAGTCACTCATCCCCATGCATGCTTCATTAGTAGCCTAACATGCTGAAAGATCAGAGGCAAGAGACAATGCACCCTTCTCTGTAAGACATATTTTAGTCTTTTTAAAGTCAATTATTTCATTAGCCTCAGAGTATGCAAAACTTATGAGGAGAATTGGAAAGAGGAGTGCTTCCAGCTCAGCTGGTGACTGAATCTGCCTTTGCCATCAAAAAACACACAACAAGGTGGCTCTGCTCTGTTTTGCAAGAGGTGACCTGGAACTGAGTGCTTCTCTGTCCTTTATTAGGTGCCCAGGCTAACACAGCCAGCAAAGTACCAAGCACTTCAAATTCAGAGAATTATATTCATAAAAGTATTTGTGGGCTACATAGAGTACCTCTCTTTAAATAAAACACCTATTAAGACACTTTCTTCACCCCTTTGTAGTTACAAAATGTCCGTAACATCTTTAATACAAAGTAAGCAGAACACCTTGTAATTTAAGATCAAAACTTATAGACGAATGAAATGAGTATTTTACAAAAACAACTCCAATCTACCCAGCTTCACTATACTGTTTGGCACCATTACTTCAGCGATGTGTTAAAATGATGAAAGGCTGATAAGATCGGAACATGGTGATTGATACGGAATTCAGTTTATCTGCCTTAGAAGATGTGATGAAGATTTGTATGTGTACAACTTCTGATTTATCTTTGAAATTAGAGGCTTTCCTATGCATATCAGGGTTACACAACAGACTGGTTTGCATGCATCATTCTTAATTTCATTATTGGTCCAGTTGTGTTCTACGTCTGTGTTGAATTAGACTGCAAAACGTGGTGTGACTGTAAGTCTGCAGTAAGATAGATGTGCTCCCTTTGCTTCTGGGAAACAGGCTTCCCATTTCCCTTCTATCACATTGTGAAATTAGTTAGTAGATCCCTGAGTATCCCCTATATATTGCTAAATAATATGGACTTCTAGTATGGATCTGTGCTCGCGTGGTTCCAGGTCAGTATGTCAGTATGTCTTTGATGTGGGGACTTGAAGATGATTAAAAAAAAGACGGGACTGATGTTGTTCTAGGGAATTTTTGTCCTTTTCTTTTGTACTAGGGGCAAGATGATTTTGTGATGGTAATGAAGCAGACAGGAATATGGATAGAGCTGTGTGCACCTCAAAGAAAGAGGTGAGCTGGAGAAAAGTGTTTAATAGTCTCCCAGTGGTCTGTAGTCTTGTGTGAAGCACAAGTGTTGCAGTGGCTTTTTTCAGTCCCTTTGCACCCCTTTCAAATTCTCTCTGCACTCCAACTGATGCACCTTTGAAGAATGAAATTCTAGTTCATAATATCCATACAACTCACGGAAAGCAGTATTTTGCAGGTTAGCACTGGGTCAGGGGAAGGGAAAGGGGATGCACCTAGTTCATAACAGTTTTCCCTGCTGAAGTCATAGGGCTCACTGCCATGGTACTCTCTCCCAGCAGGACAACTCAGTTAGATCTGCGCTGCAAAGCCTGCACCTAGTTCATAACAGTTTTCCCTGCTGAAGTCATAGGGCTCACTGCCATGGTACTCTCTCCCAGCAGGACAACTCAGTTAGATCTGCGCTGCAAAGCCTTGCTCAAACCCTCAGGATTTCAAGGTGGTTTTCCAAGATCTTACGACCTTGCATCTGCAGTTTAATCCATAGAATCAGTTGGCCCTTAATGATGAAATTTCTCTATATTCCAAGTATGGGAAAAGGTACATATGAAGATAGGTCTGCATCAGAGGACAGCACAGTGCAACAGGAACAGATCTGTAGAGTCAGACAGCTGCTCCTGGGTGCCCAAAGTCAGCATTACATGCCTGTTGGTGACATTAACCTCAGTTTGGCTCTAGGCTGCCTGTTGACCCAATGTGCATTCATAGCTAGACCATGCCAGATGCACCTCAGGGATGTATCTTTTGGTTTGGCCTCATCTATGGGGATCCAGTTTGCAACCTAGAGACTTCTGCAATGTGGACTCAAATGCAGGAAAGGGAAGTATTAGGAAAGTATCTTCAAACCAACTTTCAGCTAAAAACTTTCACCGAGGTCCACTTTGAGCAGAAAGCCCAATGCCCATCCCAATCTGCTTTTCTCTTAAGGCTATGCATGCTGTTTGAACTGTGTCCTACAGCCAGAACATTTCAGGAGAAGAAACAGGTAGTGGAGT
This sequence comes from Pezoporus occidentalis, assembly GCF_034315485.1. Lineage (NCBI taxonomy): Eukaryota > Metazoa > Chordata > Aves > Psittaciformes > Psittacidae > Pezoporus > Pezoporus occidentalis. The sequence continues at coordinate 129,414 of NW_026914502.1, forward strand.
AGAGGCAAAGAACCAATAATTAAATGATTGTCATAAATAAAACATAAGAATGAGCTACTATATTTAAACCTAGACTATTATTTTTCTTCCTGTTAGGAGTCTGGAATGAACTCTGCCAAAATATTAGGATTTCTGACTGACTTGTTACTCCCCCTCAGCCGTCTTTAAAATGGGTCGAAATGTAAATGCGGTATCTTGTACATGCAACAAAGTCTTCCTCCAGCAGCTGAATCACTGACAGAAGAATCTATTGCCTAGTTACTGCTAAAAGAAGATTATTCTGAACTTTCAGGGTAGAAATATATGCTTTCGGGCACTGAAGACCCTGACTTTGACTCTCAATGTTTATAACACTGCAAGAGGGGAAGTTGCAAAGTCAAATTTTCTGCTGTATAATCTGGTGACACTGTATGGATTGGCACCAGCTGAGGACAGGGGTCACAGGCTGGCATCATGTTTTGGCAGAAGTAGGGGTGTGGAGCTAACTGAGGAAATAAAGAAATTGGGGAGCAGCTGTTGTCACAGTTCATCTACCCGTGCTGCCATTTTGACTTGCACCTCTCTGAGGAACAAACCTTCAGTGATTACAAATTTTGATCAGCCAGGGAGCAAAGTCCTTGGCTACTCATTACACTTACCTTCTGGCATCTTTAAGGAGATAGTCCTGATCATGAGGCTATTGGTAGGGAGCAGAGGAAATACAGGGAGCTGGCTTTGGAGAGCTCAGTATGTTCAGTCATATGCTTCAGCATGGTAAACAAACTGCATAGCAGAAGCTTAATATTCAGTACCTGTCTGCCTCCCAAGCCAAGCACTTCAAGAATTTTAGGGTTTTGGAAAAATGCTTGCAGTTGCAACTTTTTGGAAAGCTGATCTTTGAAGACACTTCTTTGGTGGGTACCAGTTACCACAATGAATTACCTCTGAGTATCATCGAGGGTGTCATTTATACTTTATAGGCATTTATACTTTGCACTGTAGTGTTTACCCAATATTCTGAAGATCTAAATAGCCTTAAGCATATTCTGAAATTTGGGCTTCTGATTTTTAGCCATCGATAACCAAGATCTCTTTTCTTCTGTAACCCACAAGTGACAGGATTTCCTCCTTCCCCTCCTCTCTTTTGGGTCATCTTAGCACATTAGACAGAACCTCTGTCCCATGCAGTCCCTCTAGCACAGTTAGGTGACTTAACTCTCTGTAAAAGCTCTTTTTCAGCAGGCTGAAGATTGATGAGGTCACACCTTTGATTTAGTGAGGACTCTACAGTGCATCTGGGAAACTTGAGGCTAGTATCAATCCTACCTTGCCTTCAAAATTAATTGAAAAAGCACTTCACCAGTAGCTCGATGACTACCTTAGAACACACAGAATAAATTAAATGAGCCTAGTTTTCAGTCTGGATAGTCTCTGCCCATAGCTCCCATAAAATTTATGGACAGTAGTCTCAAAAAAAGGCAGTCTTCCTGAACCAACGTTCACCTGTCCCTCGAAATAATTTTAGCACATCTCTCTCTTGAAGTACACTTCAGTTTGGATGTTTGCTGACACACTGTTGACAGTCGTTCCATATGCAAAGGGCCGTTAACAGCTTTTGACAAAGTATTATTGGAGGGTATGTTAAAAAATTGCTCAGTGGCCAGAAAGCAGTCAGTTTACTTAAGTCTAAGTGAAACATAAACAGACAGTTAGAGACTTCTGGAGATGATAAATAGTCTGTTTGGCTCATTTTAAAAGATTCACTAAGCAGTGGCTTCTTCTCATAAATGGTAACTGCGCTAAAATCCAAAATGTCATCTGAATAAAATATTGTATATGGCCATCCTATTAGGTTAGCTATTGCCTGTAAGGAAGCCACATACCTCTAATGCTCAAGGAGCATTAGAAAATTCCTTTTTTTTTTTTTTAATAAATTATGTTGTATCATGCTCAAAGAAAAATAGTTTAGTGGTTAATATTCTGTCTGTCTAATTCTACAGACGAAATCTGAAGCGAGCATTGAAATGGTCCGCTGGAATTGTAAATAGCGTGCATGTGGGGAAAAGATGGAAAGTTTGTGATAAATGGTACTTCTAAAATATAAGAAAAATAATGTTCTGGGCATAATTGTATTCCATTAGAGTGGATAGGTGCCTGGCAGCAAAGCTGAACAAATGTATATGCACTGAAAAGATAGTATCTTGATGGAAAAGGCTATTGTCATTTAGCTCAATCTGTGTATGTACAGATTTTGCTGGTGAACACAATGGGAGATGCTCAAATTGAAACAAATTAAACTGGTTCACGAGGAATGCATTTAGAGGAGCTGGGAGCAAGATACTTGACTGTCTGGAAGGTACTGGTGCTCCCTTCAGCAAGAACAGCTGAACACATGTTCATAAGACAGCATTATATAAACACCGCTGAATAAAAAAATTATGCTTTGCTATTTTGATATCCACTGGAAAAACATTAAGACAGGGTTGAGAGTGGGGGGGGGGGATAAAGGGTTTTTGTTTTGTTTTGATTTTTTTTTTCAAGGTATTACTTTTCCCGTCTTCCAAAGCATTAGCTAAATCTGATAGTGTTCAACATGCCTAAAAAAGCCAAGCACATGTTGTTTAACATTTGGGTTTTTAAAAATGGAAGCAATCCTTAAAATAGCTAACATGACATGAAATGTCACTGACTGTGGCGTGGGGCTGGCTATTTCGTAACTTGAAACACATACACGGGCAAAGTTGTGACCATGTCTGTACAGGCAAAGTGGGAACCCAGCACTGGAGTAGATTCCTGTATGTGTGCTACATGTGTTACCGAGTTCACTGTAGGAGCAACACACTGTTCTGTGTGATAGGTTACAGGTCTTAGTTGCCACTTCATGTCCAGCCAATCTGTTGACAGCTTTAATGCTGTGATGAAATGCTGTAAAAAAAAGTGTAAGGACTTTACATTGCAGCCCCAAACAAAGGTCATGAGTGCTCAGGCAGGAAGCAAATTGCTAAATATGTTCCCCAACATGTGAGCACATGAAGTGTGAAGCCCTTGTGACTGCTGCACGTGACAAACTGAGGCTACATCTCTCGTAAACCAGGGTTTGCTGTGAGGACCAACACTGCGGGTGCAGCTGCAGGAGCAGTGATGGGCCAGTGATTCCTCTCGGGACAGTGCCAGGTCCTTCAGTCACCACTTTACTTTAAGAAGATGAGTACCAGTGCTCATTTCAATGCTTACAAGTTTAAAGCCAAGTATGTGCTTAATATTGTGTTTAATTAGGGGCTTAAAAGCACAGCTGTCTGCCTGCTTCTTATCTGTGCACACAGAGCATCTTTCTTAGCTGTTTAACTTGTGGAGCCTGTGGCACAGCAGCCTGAACAGCTTGGTGATACTTTTGGGGCTCTTGGAGGGATGTGTACGGCCTCAGACTTACATTCCCCTGGAGCACACAAATACTTACTTGTGTGGAGAAATGTATTGCTCCTTCTCAGGCATCAGTTCTTCAATACTAAGACTCTGTATTCTTGTAAATTGCTTAAGATTTGAATACAAGGGAGTAGAATGCTGAGACCTGGGTTACATTTGCTCGAGGAGGGCCTCTGGGTCTGCCCTGAGTAGGGGAATGGTGTACTCAATAAAATCTGCTGTATTTCCTCTCATGATTATACAGCATATTTCTTCCTCAGAGGCTTTTCTGCTTATGCTTGAAAAATCATTTTGCACAGCTAAAGCACAGCTTGCTGCTGAGCGTTAGTCTCTTTTTGAGTAATTACAAGTTTGCTGGCACCGGACAGTGGAAGACAGAGAGGATCAATTCATAGAACTCTCTACCTACTTTTTCTGAGGTAGACCAGAGGAAGAAGGAAAAAAATAACATCCCAGAGCCCAGGCTTCTGGCAGCAGAAAGCAAGCAGAGTTTAGGCTGAATCAAGTTGTAAATGCTATTGACAAGAAATTTTTGCATCTACCACAGAAACTTAGTATATTGTACAGGGGCTGTGGCTTGGTGACCTCCAGAAGCATGTCCCTTCTTTTCTTCATGAGATGTCCTCAGTTTCCCATTGCCAGCTTCACAGCTGTAAGCTGGGTTCTTTTATATTTCTGGCCAGGAGCTGCAGACAGGCAAAGACCAAATGCTCCCCAGAGCGATGCTGTGACTGTGCTAAGTGCAGAGCCTTGTGCTTCAGTAACATGGAAGTCCAGCTGAATGGCAGGGGCTAGGAATGTGAGGGTCTTGGTACTGCTTAAAAGCAATAGCAAGAGGGAAAGTTCAAAAAGGAAAAAGAAGAGGTGAAGTCACGTGTAGCATAATTTATGCAGAATTCCAAAGAGCTGCCTTTTGGGTTTTTCCCAAAATATTCATGACTCTCCACCCAGGTTTTGTCTTATCGAAATGGCTGGGGAATTGCTCTTTTTGCAAGCAAAATGATTCAGTGTTCATCCTCTAGTATCTCTCATGTGACCTGTCCCACACCAAGAAGACCAAATAACACATATTCAAAGCAAAGGGGTTGCAAATATTTCAAAGACTGGAATAAGTGTGTGGAAATGCCTGTAAATAAGATATACAGTCACAATATTTGGATTGGTTCACAAATTATTTGCAAGCAGGGAAAAAAAAAAAAGGGATGAATATCATCACATAGTTTATTTACAAAATAAATAAATAAATGAAATAAATCATTTGACCGGCTCTGTTTCTCAACATAAGAGCTCAGTGGAAATGAAAGAGGACTCTGTAGTTCTCATTGCTGAATTACAATAATTTTTTGAGCTTGACTGTGAAACGAAAAAGCGAATGCTTAGATGTTGTTTGACCAGCAGCTGATGAATGCAGTCTTTAGAATGTAAATAGGTTTTTTTCCAACAACCAGCAATACGTAAAATGTGAATAGAGTTTATGTGTAACTTGATTAGACTCCTACTTGGTCTCATGAGGTGTGAGGAGACACAATTAAATTAATATACTAATTGGATTGCCCCACCACCTTATAGGTCACATAAGGCCTATTTCATACAGATACCTTTTGGACCAACAAAGACAAGAGAAAAATGATATTTGCTCATTAAGTAGTTGATGGTGATTTGAAAGACCAGACAGGTCTACCAGAAACAGCCAATTTTTCAGTTCCCTGTAAAAATAAACATTTAAAAAACATTTTCTTTTAAAAAAAATAAATCTTTTTATCACAAATATAATTTGAAATAAAGATCAACTATAGACTAAATCTCCTGGAAAGATTTAGACTCTTGATAACTCTCTAGCATGCCTTGTCGAGCAGTTATTGATTGTGAGCATTAGCCAGAGGTATATAAACACTTATAAATATTGTATGCAGAAGACTAGCTGCACTTAGATTGATGATTAATAGGTCTGCCCTTGTTAATCTATGGCATCTCTTTTGCATGAAGCAAGCAATTAGAAACACATTTCCAAATATCACAGACAGACCTTAGATGATACACAGCATAAAATTGAAATCTTGAAGTACCTGCATACAGAAGTCTAAATTAAATATATAGATACAACGCTAGCATTTCCCATTGTAGTTATTTGGAAACTATCGAAGTTCTTAGGCTGAAAATGTAATTTAGTTTTATCTTTACTTTCTGCATGAACCCTAAGGTTTTTTTTTTCTCTTCCTTTTTTCTTTTGTTACATTTTAATATAATTTTTATATATTACCCTGTGTTAAAAATAAGAACAAAATCTATGACACCTGTCTAGCATTTGTAAGCAACAATAAAATTATGAACTAGCTATTATGTGGAACTGATGGGAACAGCATTGATTAGGCAATGAAAGAGGATTAAAGCAGCACTCTTTAAAGGGGTGACACTCATCATCTCATGTCCCCACCAGTGTGGTCTGTGGCACCAGGCAGTTTTCTCCCAGCTCACCCTGAGGGGATCATTTGGGAAGCAAAGGTGCTTCTTCATCTGTAGGGATGCAGTTTTTCACACACATGAGTATGGGGTAGAGGCAGGGATGGAAGGCCCCCAGATGTGAAGGTACTTTGAGAGGGAAGGTTGTACTGGCCAAGGACTCATATGGCTTGGTAAGTAACATGGAGTTAAGAAATGCAGAGTTAAGTAGTGTGGGGCTGATGTTGAGGTATGATTTCCTCTTTCAGAAGCCTTCTTACACATCTTGTTTCCTGCGGCTGCAATGAAGATCAGTGTATTGCTCTCTGTGGGTATGTCAGTCAGCCATCCTCCCACTCTCCAGCTGTCACCTCTTGCTTAATTTTAGTCAGATTTGTCAGATAGGTAAAGACCAAAAAATCCCACAAAATGCATGGTCTAGGGGTGATGTGAAGCATGTGGGACCCTCAGGTTCTCCTGCCAGCCGGTGGCTGATGAGGCTCAGGTGGGACATGTGTGCACTCATCCTCCCATGCTCTCTCGCTGAGGAGACCCATGGGGATATGGGAGAGCTGAAAGCAGCGGCATGGGAGCTCAGGCAGTGCTGAATGAAACAGAGATGCTTGCGCTGGAGGGAATCAGAAGGTGAGGAAGATGATGTGAATACATGTCTAAAGTCAACAAGGCTTCTCTATTCTCCCATGCATAGAGCTTCCTGACTGTATAAGAGAATTATTTGCTATCCTGTGTTACCCTGCATTGTTTTCTTTATTTTTGGAAATAGGTGTTCAGTGTTATTTTTTTTTCATTATTTTAAGTTTCTGTTCACACATCTGTAATTTTGTAAAAGAAATTATGAATGCACTGTGACAGCATGCTCAGATATAGCATTTGGTATTACAGTTTTACCTGAGGGAGAACAATTATTAATGTGCTTTAATTTTTTTTTTTTTAATTAAGGAATTAACCCCTTCATAACTCCCCCAGTGAAGTCTTGGAAGGAAAAAAGTATGTAATTGTGAGTTTCTCCATTTAGTTCATTAGAGAATAATGAAGTGCATGATTAAACCATAATTTTACATGAAACCCCAGTTTTAGAATCCTTTTGAAAGTAAAAAGGAAAAATCTTTTTTTCTGTCCTGACTTTCTCCTGCTGATTCGCAGGCAAGAGGAGGTGTTTTCAGTCTTCATACAGTTTGGTTGTAAAGACTTCGTATTTCTGCATTAACCGCCACAGCATGCTGTCGATAAGGGGTCTTTCTTCGCTTTGTCTTGATACCTTTAAAACACAGGAACATTTGAACTCAGAAAAATCTCCAAACTTGGCTAAAGTTCTGAATTCAGCCTTAGAGTGCAAGATAATTCATGTCCAGTACAAAGTCATATCCTTAATCTATTGTACCTACAAATTGAAAGGGTCACCAAACCGCCAGGAGATCTTCTGTAGCTGCAGTAGGTGCCACGAGTCCTCAATGCAAACAGTAGGCAAAAGTCTGATGTTAGATACAGAGCAAGAGGTTCAAGCTTTCCTCTGAATTTCCTTACTTTTGTTCATCCAAGGTCAGAACCTTAATGTTGTATGAATACATCATGTTTTGTGATTTGATAAAGCAACGTTAGAGGCTAAAGGTCTGCCTGTTGAATGAGTTATTTTTAACGTGTCCTTTAACTTTATGAGACTCTTGAGGATATTTTTATATGAGTAAAGTCATCAGGGATAATGCTGGTCAAGGGATGATAAAACTTAGGGTAGCATTTATCCACCCATTTTAATTTTGCTGGTGTTCACAACTGGTGTATGTAAATTAAACCTTCCATGTATTGTTTAGCAACTACTCAGAGCTTAAGACCTTAAAGAGCCCTGCTTCGCTCAAACCTCATGGTCAGCAAAGTCTGGTGGAAATGTCTGTGTAACATGGCAGCTGGGTCTTTCTAGAGACTCCAAAAGGCAGCATTCCCTCCTTTCTTTTTTTCACTTTCTGTAGCTAGTACTAAAAATCACATCAAGTAACAATTTCCCTTAATTTAACTTAGGATTTAAACCACACCTGATTATTAAGGGCCTCCAGTTAGGCTCTTAAAGACCCAGGGCTGTAACAGGAACCTGGAAATCTTTCCTGGGTTAGTGTACTTTCCTGTTAGTGTTCCTTTCCGTTTGTAAGGTTGTAGATCCATTTATTCTAGTTCTGTCCTACCTTGGGAGCTCAATTCCCAGTTTTAGGTGTCTCCTCATGTAAGAAGACTGCATTCTCTTTATCTCCGTTTTATACTACACCATTGTACTTTATTGCACTATTTATTGCAAGCCTCACCTATTCCTTTTGGTGTAGCTGGAGTGGCAACCTCTTACAGCTGCTGCTACTTGTGCCATTCCTAGTTAAGACTGCACTGATCTCTTGGTTCATTGGCTTATCCTTCTCAGAGAGTTCCTTTTCACAGTTCCCTGTTGAACAGAAGTTGACCTGTGCTCTTTGGTGCCATACTACAATTCATTAGTGCCAAACAGAGATCAGAACCTGAATCTGTAGTTCCTATTCAATGTGTGCTTTGATATTTTGATGTGATTTTCCATGCTCTTGAGGATAATAGGAGTGGTAGGGGGGAAGGGACATAGGTGCTGTCTTTCAACATATGCTGCACTGAAAACTGCTCTACCCTGTTAAACTGTGGACCATGATCATAGATTACTTTCCCAGGCATAACAAGTGGGAGTTTTATATCTGATTTTAGCCATCTAAAAATGAAGCATCACATCAAAGGTAAATGTTTAGACTCTGTCTTTAGTCAACAAAGATCAATTGTTACAGAGAGCAATTAATTCTACTGTCTTAGATAACTATCCTAGAATGACATGAAAATTGTGTATCCTCTCAAAGTACCTAATTTTCTTCACCTACTGGAGAAGGAAGCTAAATAACTAGCTTATTTGTAGAAACTTTTAGAGAGGTTGAATTGGAAATGAGATTGTTTTGTATAGGACAGTTGTTTTCCTATTTAACAAGCATCCATATATGTGCCTGCTTTGCTCCAGTGCATCATGTATTCCCCTGCTGCAATGAAGGACTCAACTGGTTGACTTTGCAAAATACCTTTCTCCATGTCTCTCTTTTCTGAGGGTCAACATCTCAATTTATTGCAGTTTAATTTTTAGATCAGAATATGATGATGATTTTGGTGATTTCTTCTGTAGCTTTGGAAAATGACCTAGCAGTTGCCACTCCTTTTGAAATTGAACTGGAAGAAAAGAAATGGCCAGTGACTTGTAGGCACTGCAGGTTTAAACTCAGCTCCTCAGATTTTTGTCAAAGGTGAAGTGTTTGTGCCATTAGCTATTAAATCTTTTTCAAGTTTGCATGACTTTTATAACCCATGCATTGCAGATGGGAAATCTCATCTTCCTATTTTAGGGAAGTAGGCTGTTTGCCGAGCCCATTTTGACGAAGATATTAAATTGTTTATAGTTGTTTCAGCTTATCTGGACTGTATGTAATCACTTAAAATTTTACACGTGTGGACAAAGTCCCAGTCACCTTCTGTGCTTGAGCGTAGGTCTGCTGTTCAACCTGTGAGATGTAAATCAGTGGTCTCTGGGTTTGACCTCATCGTTTCAGGAGGACTCTGACACTTCCTTGGTTGAAAGCATTTGTGGGAAAATTATTTATACATTCCCAGGCTTACAGGACTTGAGATTTACAGTTTTATGAGAGTATTGTGAGGAGGTCTTTGTGGTAAGTTTCTGAATTCTTTGAGTCATTCATGCTGTTCTGTTTCTGTCAGTTTTACATTCTCTGTGGTGGCTTTAGCAACAAACTTTTTGGACATTCCCAGCATCTACCTGAAGTAAATAAATGTCTTTGCTATATAAACCAAACCTTTTACTAATCAGTTTCTCTGGGTGTTTTCTCCCAGTTGTAATCACCATCTGGTCTCTAATCACGAGCTCAATTACCATGACTGCTAACTGCAATTGCAAGATTAGGTCTTTAGCCTTAAATCAGTCACAAATTCTTCTGGATTTTCACCCTGTGTTTGTTCAAAACTTCTCTCTGAACTATTTCACTTTTATGAGTAGTAACATCCTTCTCAAATTAGCCTCACTTGCCTGAGTTAACTGAAAACTCTTACTTTTTATTTTTCTTTCAGAACTAGCTATTACCATAATTTTTCTTCTAGCTGTTGTCCTTTTGACTGATGCACTCTGCTTGCATGGAGTGTGTGTGTGGGGGGGTGGGTAGTGAATTAATATATTCCTATAACTCGGGAAGATGCTGAAGTGCTTTCTACCAAGTGTGAGCCAAACTCAGAGTAGCCTTATGACACATGGGCCTTCTCTGAGAGCCATGTTGAAGCATAGTCACCCCACAGTCTCCTAGCCTTTTCTCTGACAATTGAATGTAATTTTTCATGGTGCAAGAAGAGGTAATCCTAGCTAGTCAGCTTCACTGTTGCATGCATGATAACCAGATTACTTTTTCTCCTTTAGATAGGTGAAGAAGTGTCATGTTACCAGCAGGTTTTGTTATTAGCTATACTGCATGCATACAAATTTCATACCTTTTACCACCTGGAGAGAGCTGTTTGTATCTGTCCTTTCTTTTCTAATTGGCCTTGGTCTCTTAACCTCCCTTGGCCATCCAGCAAGTAATCAGTGCAATTAGCCTCTGCCTCACTATGCCAATTGCTAATATTGTGCAGTTGATTTCCTCAAAAATACCCGAGGAACCTGCAGAGGGAAAAAATAAAAATCAAAGACCACAGTGACAATGAAGTATAAAACATGGGGCTACAAAGGACAGGACAGGAAATTTGTCACTACATCATCATCCATGTATATGGGTGTAAAATGTAATTCCTTTCTATAAACAATGGAGCAATCTAGCACAGACCAAGCAGAAAACTGAAAGCTTTGCCTATGTTGGGATGGGCTTAAAAACCTAATAAAGGATTTATCATTGCCTTAACAACTTTAAGTGATGTAATAGCACAAAGGTTTCTCCCTTCTTCTCTTTTTAGATTTCTTTGCAATTGCATGTGTTTCATTGGCGTATCTCCTTTCTATGAGACAAAATGCATAGCATGTATAGAGAAACATCACATACATTTGGGAGATAAAGCGCAAGAACGTATTGCTTCCATTCAGTGATTCATGAAACTGAACCCTTACTCTTTGAGGACCTTAGGCACACAAGCTGCAGGAAGGAGCAAGATTTATCATACACTGATGACTGCACAATTGTTTTAATTTTCCTTGAAAGTAATAATTACAGTCAAGACAGCCAAAAAAGCTCTTTCAAGACCCCTTAAGGTGAGTCAAGGTGAAAAAATCCAAAGGGGATTAATTCAGCTGGAGAAGGACTACCACCAACCCCAAAATACCATACAAATTGTCTCAGGAAAGCAATTGGCAAGTGTTCATTTGCTTATTTCATAAGCAACCTGTTCCAGAAATTCTTCAGCAGTATTTATATTTGAAACACTTGTACTACTTTTTGCTTGTTTCCTCTACCTCTCTTTTTTCCATGAAAGTGACAGTATTTTCTTTGTCAAGCTTCAAGAAAAATATCTTAGCATCTGCTGGGAGAAAAGTTATCCCAAGGAGCATCAATTCATTCAAGAGTAGACATAGGCTTTCTATCCTGGGTAGCTGATTTTTTTGTCCTTGTTGCTTATAAAAGTTTAATATAGACTAACAAATTCTGCAATAATTCAGAACAAACCCCAAACAGGTTGCCAAATTTGCACATTAACCCTCATCCTGATCCCTCCTCCAGCTTTGACATCAGGTTGTTGCCTTCTGTTTCTCTACCTTCCTCCTTTTGGGAGACCAGGCAAAATTCCTGTCTTAGATTTCTATTCAGATCTGAATGGAAAGTCAAACACCTTAACTCCTTGTAGGGTGAAATAAACAGTACAGGGGCTACTATGAACTACCCATTCAGAATGGCGTGTGCATTGCTGAGGGTTGTATTTATGTAGCCACTCGTCCAAAGTCTCCAAGAGAATTTACTGGATCGCAAAGAAATAAAGTGCTTGCTTGGCTGTGTCTTCTCATTGATTTGATAGAATGCTTCTGGGGATAGGTGAGGCAGAAGACCAACCAGCTGGCAGAGGGAATAAAACCCTATCACAACACTGCAATCACCCCTCACTCTGGGGTAATATGCCCTGTGGATAGATCTAGAATTTTCTGTTGCTCTCAGGTGCCCTCATTAAGGCCCTGAGGGTATTAGTAAGCCTTAATGACCATAAACAGCCTCACCTGTGCACCGAACCACACCCAGGAGCCCTCTTTAAACCCAGCTCTGTGCCTTTATTCTCTGTTTGGGCTTCGTTGAAGGAACATTGCTCTTCAGCTCTATTCGTGTCTGTGGAGTTTCTTATTCTGGACTTTAGACTGACCGCCTGGCTTGGCTTTGTCTGTCATTACAGGTCAGCTTGGTGATTGTTGGACCTGACGCTGACTTGTGGACGGGATTGCTACCTCATATCGAGCCTGCCTTATTGTTAGGTGATTGCCTTATGATCTAGGCTCCTGAGTGGACTTGGCTGCTGCTGGACCTTCTCTTCTTGGGTACTCTGAAATTGGGCCAAGGCTGGTAGAGGTCTCTCTTCTTGCTGTGGGACCTCTGAGGTGGCCTGATCTGCTTTTGCTTCCCTGAGGTGTATGGAGGTTCCTGCGAGGTTTCCAGGCAGCGCAGAGGACATCTTCCTGAGGGGAGCCTGTGGTGCGGCACCAGAGGGGCCCCCAGCCAGCGAGCGGTGAGTGCTGTGTGTTCCTCCTCACAAACTGCCTCGGCCAGGGAGAACAGCCAGGCTTTTCTGTGGCTTTTTCGTGTATTTGCTGGTCTTGAGCAAAACACTTGGCTGCTGACTTATGAACTAACCCCTCACGCCTGTTTGAGGCACTAAAGTGAAGAGCTGGAGGTAAATGCTGGCTGTCCGAGGAACAAACTATGTCTGTTCTCCAAGTGCTATGAGGTGCTGCTACAGAAGCACCACCACAAGGCAAAGCATGTGGGGCTGGTATGCCCTGTTTTCTGCTATATGTGGGACTTCACTTGGAAGTGGCGTTTAATTGCAATGTTTCAGATCAGGCTTGTGGGGGGAGTCTGGCTGAGGCTGACACAGCTCCCAGTTTGACTGTGAGTTAACCAGCTAATTGGAGAGACATGGGAAGATGTACATCAAAAGAGGATAAGAGGCCTCTAAAACAGGAGGTGGAGAAAGAGCACTCCGTTCAAAATCCATTAACGGGAGCTTCAGCCAACCTCAAGGAGTCATTTCTAATGCAGCTAAAGCAAGGTAAAAGTGCTGAGCCTTATTGCTTTTACTGATAAGACTTTATTCTTTAAAGCAGTATGCTGAACATATTTAAATGCTTCTATGTATATTTGCATATATAACTTGTATTGATGTGTCTCAAATGCATTTGAAAGCTGTTTTGTGTGTCTGTGTGCTCTAGTGTTCCTCAGGGTTGCTACAACTACCAGGTGCTAAAAGCCCTTCAGAATAAGACTTAGCAGTAGCTGCAAGATACTAAAAGCAAACATTCAGATACTAATCAAACTTTCTGTATGTCTCAGTAACTGAACAAATACTATTGTGTGTGCACAGCTACACGATACTGCACTTTCTGGGTTTGGCTTGGAAAAGATGTCTTTGTGTGGTGTTTGTCTCCTCAGGTGAGCTACAGGCCTGCCAGAGCAGACAGAACCTGTGATGCAGGTGTTCTCCATTTTCTTCAGCCTGGTGAGGTTTCTGTTACCTTGCCTCAGGGAAGTGAATGAATCTTTTTGTCTGGGAGGCTATAGCTGTGTCTAACCCTGTTCCTATGCTGGCTGGGGAAGGAGTACCTTATGGAAAGGAAGTGCACCTGTGTGGTGGTAATGATTACGTTGCTGAAGGCTATATAGAGGTGATGCTAGATTTTCTGCATTGAGACCCTTTGTTATATGCTTATCATATAGTTAAAAAGCAAGTGTCCTGATTATTTGTATATGTACAGTTGTTTAAAGTTAGTCCTTGTTACGTTAGGCTCTTTTGTACTTCTGCAGTGGTTCTAGGTAACTTGGACCCTCTGTTGAATTGATTTTTTTAGCACAGGTTCACAGGGTTAGTCATAAAACTGAGTTCTTCATAGGACTGGGGCTCCTGAAATGTTTTTCTGAGTCTTTGTTCCCTCTAGGTGAGCATAACCTGCACACAGCATGGTATTCCCAGCCTCTAGAAATAAGTGCTAAGGGATTAGCCTATCAAGTTACGAGGAGAGAGAGGAAAACAATACCCAACTGCTAGCTATTTCTACATTTGGTTCTAACTGTGCATGTAATTAGAAATTAACAATTTACTGAGCTTCTTCTTTTCACTGCTAAGATGGTCAGAAGCAGATAGCAATTTTCTTGGATTTAGTACTTGTCAGAGACTTTTACACAATTCAGTGTTTGCTCCTTTTTTAATCCATGGAGGGGAGCTGAGCAGTTTCCTTGACATTCAGCTTCTGAGCTGATTTTTTCCTATCAGGAGAAAACCTTTAAATCACTCACAGACTAGTAGAAGATAAACAAACACAGGGTTTAATTTTTATGCTTAACTGTTGCACGTATCACTTGAAAAGTTCATGATCTCACTTTAAGAGACTTGCTCATCTCGGGGCGGGGGGGGGGGGGGGGGGGTGGCCATTTTCCTCCCTGAATGGAGAGGTTCCCTTAGGGTGAAAAGAGGGGGAATTTTAATGGGTTACAGAATGATCTCTCTAAATTCTTGCTTACTTTCAATTTTGGGTATGTAATAGCTACTAGAGTTATTAATCTTAATAACTTGACATTTCTAGGTCTTCAAGATAGAGAGCTGAGTTAGAGTTTTTTGTGAGATGTAATGCTAACTATTGGGTGATTGTTTTTCATAGACATGTCTATGAGTTAGCTGTCAGCATAGTGGCTGCCTAGTTTCTCCCTTAGGGCAACGCAATGAAGTGTAGTATGTTCTAGAAAGTCTATGTGTAGGATGCATGAATTTTGATGGCTGCTGCAGGAGAGGAGTATTTATCGTTACTGTGGAAATGTGTTGCTGGGTTTTATATTTGCTTTAGTTTGGTGTGTTTTCATCTGGAGAAAGCAGATTGTATGGTTGGAATAAGAATTTAGCAAAGCTGGAGAGACAGAAGTGCAAATACTATGTGAAAAAAGCAGAACCTAATGGGTGGTACCTGTTAAATAATCTTCTGTACTGGTGCCAGGTCAGGGCAGTGTAATGGTCGGGTCTTCTATGCATGAGCTTTCTAGGATGTAACATGCTCTATCTGTGCTCTCCTGGCATTATGTTCTACTTTGGCTCTTAAAATCTTAAATGTTTACATGAGTACCTTTTTTGAATTTTTTACCCAGTTATAGTGGACAATTAAATAAAAGCTGTTATCACTCTTCACCAGTCTTGCCTCTCAACACCATTATGTCATCATCACTACTATAAAACTTAATCCTTTTCTTTCATGCCAGCTTCATGTTGGAGGAGTTCCTGTCCCAGAGCCTGTATTGAATTTATGCCAGAGCACAAAACTTCATCTGAACTACTAGTACTAGTCACAGAAACTGAAGTCATGAACACTCCCCAGTGATGCTTAATCAAATCTGCCTCAGGGAAGCTGTGGTAGCAAAATAATGTTTAAGAGGAGAATTTAACAATGATGGCTTCTGAGGTGTATGGATAGCTTTAAGTTTTGGTTACTGTAAAATGAAATAAATCTATGTGCATCAGCCTTTCCATAAGGAGTGTAGTTAGATCCTTGCCTAGTTAACTGAAGTACTTGGGTGCTGAAGCTTAGTTGAGAAATGGGGAGAAGGTTCTTCCTGTGTATCAGATAGTGGCCTTTAACATAAAACTTGCTATTTTAGTATGAATACTGGAGGCAGCAATCTTAAATTTGCTTTCAGATTACATTTATGATCTAAACTCAGTCATTTATTTGTGGAAAGCTGACACTGAGAGAACTTGTGTTTAGACTAGAGTGGATACTTGGGAAACTTTTTAATTCCATTAGAATACCTCTATTTATAAGATGGATTTAGATGGGGAACCTGTCAAACTGCCCCAGAAGTACAAATCAATGGAATATTTTGGTCCTTTTGTGCATATCTTATCACTTTAACATCGCATCTACAATGTATTGACTATAATAGGAGCCCTGGTTATTTATGAATGTATAGCCACATTTCAAGGGGAAAGGTTTGTTATTCCTTTTTTGAAGAAGCAAAGCACTCTGATCTTTGTGTAATTTTGCAAGCAGCCAGATCTTTGGATAAACTGGGGAAAGTCTTTTGTTTGAACTTTCTAGTGCTTAAGTTTTTAATTACGTTTTCCTCTGTAATGCTCAGTATGTTTCTATTGTAATTCTCAATATGTTTTGATAGTGTTCAGGGGAAAAAAGGTAAGGCTGCTGTGGCTAATTTAACACCTGTAAGTTCCTTGCAGATGAGCAAGGAAGGAATGTGTAGCCCTTTGGGGGGGGGACGGACACACGGGACACATAAGTCTTTTTATATAAAAGCAGTAGTTCAAATGCTGTTCAGATAGATTCATTAATTAGGAGTTGCATTTTCCATCTGTGCAATTATAAACAGATTAGTTCATAGCATTTTATGCAGATGAAAAAAGCAAAATAGACCTGTGACCAAAATATCAGGGCAGGATTATTTCCATGCTCTTGTCTTCATGTTTTATTTGGGGGATGGAAGAATTTTATCAAGTCTTCTTTTTTTCCCCCCCCCCCCCCCCCCCCCCCCCCCCCGTCCTGTTTTGCACAAAATGGTGTATGAATTTCAAGTTAGTTGACCAAACTACTTGTTTGTTTTGGTCATGGTCATTCCATTCCATGACAAAAATGGAATCAAGTAGAAACCTGTGCAGAAGCCAGCCTTTTTTTTAATGTTGCAGTTTGAGATTTTTTCTTCTAATGGATTGTGCCTTGAAACTGATTTCAGAATACTTTGAAGAAAGCTTAGATAGTCTTGTTTTAAAGATTTAAAATCTCAAGAGAAGAAAAACTTGGATGTTTAACTCCTGGCATGTGTAGGATGATTTTGCCATGAGGAATAGACTCTACAAGGCTTGGAAGGACTTTATAAGAATTAGCTCTTGGCTCAGGAGTGGTTAAATAATGCTAACCAATAACAGGTTAAATGACGCTGATCTTTCTGCACTGCAAGAATTTCTCTAGACTTAATTTGCTGTAGTTGTAGGTGAAGGATCTGAGCATCAAGAGATGAAAGAGTTTAAAGAAGCATTTGGGTAATGAGCTCAGGAGGTTCTTTAGGGACACAGGACAGTAGTGAGCTGCATAAAGTTGTCTCCATGCCCAAGGTCCCATGTAATTGGTACATCATATTTGATAAATTTGCACATTTTGTATTTTTATGAAACTTTTTTATTTGTGGTTTTTGTTTTAAATCTAAATGGCACTTTGCACAAGATGTCAGGTCCCTGATTCATAATGTTGCTGTTCGAGACTGAAAAGACAGTGGCTGACGTTGTACTGAAGTGAGACCTACTGGAGTTAGTGGTGGTAAACTGCAATAAGATTGTAGCTTTATAATCCTGATTTTTTTTAGGAAAACAGGAGCATAGACCTACTGCAGTAACAACAGGTGCTAGAACAGAGAGCATTCTCAAGGGTTTCCAAAAGAGGTTCCCAAACTTCTTTCTTTCAGACTTGGTGTTGGGAATGAACATGCATTGCCTCAAGATAACCCCCCCCAGTCTCTGGTAACTTTATTGTATTTTTTTTTTTAAATGGAATTTACATATAATTACATTCCTTTGGATGATCCATATATGACTAGTACTTTCTGAAATACTGGTGTTTACTGTGCCTTTACTGCTTTCTTTTCAGTCTTCCTGGTCACATTCATCCTTTGAAAAGAGAAAGTAAATCAACTGATTTCTGAAATAAGGGTATATTGCTTTAAAGCATTATCTCAGTATTCTCTCTTAGAAGTAGCTATCATCTAATAATACTCTAATTTCCTGGCTTTAACTCTGGGCCTTCAGCTGGTTTGCCTTGACTTTCCTGAGCATGCCATGAGTAGATAAGCTCCTAATGTATGTTAGGCTGGGGTTTTGCTGCAAGCATTTTTACATGGATGTTATATAGGCAGAACCACATTCCTCTGCACAGAAAGATTAGCTGTGAGACTGCTCTAGCTGGCAGGTTTGTCATCATGGCACTAGCCCAGCGATCATGCTGGCAGGGTCTGCCACCTTCTTCCTAGGGCTGCTGAGTAAGTGCTTTATACAGCTGTTGGACTGGAGTTGGCATACAAGTCATGGTGAGGATGGGAGTTCAGGTCATCTCTTGGTCCTTTGAGCAGGTGTTAATGCTGATGAAAAGCAAATAAGCTAATTTTTGAGCAGTATTTTCAAAATGGGCATTCCTTAACATTTAAAGTGTTAAAAATCGTGTGGTTAGAGGTGTCATAAAGCACTTTTTTTTTTTTTTAAAGAAAGATTCTCCTAAGTTTTGTGCAGCCTGAATGGCATTTTGAAAAGTCAAGTACAAACTGGAATTCATCAAAATGGGGTATTTTTGGTTGACAACAAAATCTTATCCCTTATTACTTTGATTGCTCTTTTAGTTATCACTTTCAAAAAAAAAACAGGCAAGCTATGTCCGGAATTCTGACCCTGAACAATAAACTTGGTAGTACTGAAGGCAGCATGGAGTGGAAAACTTCCTATCAACACAAGGATTACTCTTCAAGATTATTCTGACAGTTCTACTGCTTGTTAAATGTGGGAAGGGTAGGAAAAGTGGAGAGCTCAGGGTGTGCACATGTGTATGTATGCATGCGTAGCACTATGTGTGACTAAAGTTAGCTTTTTTTATGAGTCTCTGGAAATTTCAGCTCTTATTTTGAACAAAGGATTAGGAAGGTTCATAATTCCTCTGAATTGCTTATCTAAATCATTCACCTAACCTTTTTTAATTAACAAGAGGGTTACACAGTGTCTAAATCAGAAGTCTGAGTCTTATTTCTGCCAATTGCTTGCCTGTGATTTGGGGGTGCTGTGTATTTAATTTTTTTATCTTGCTGTAATACTGTCTTGATTCCCTGGAAGTGTGCCGACTGATCTTGGTAAAGGAAAAGTACTTCATGCCAGATGAGTGCAGGAACAGTTGGTATCGGGCTTCTCTGCACCAAAAAAAAAAGTGATTAAAATGAGATATGCACCTTTTTTTTTCCACATTAAAAGGAACAAAATCATACGCAAATAGAAGTGCAAATTCCTGGACAAATTACATATGCTGTAAAACTTGTCTTCTGTGCTTTAACTTCTGTCCATTGTGATTTTTCAAAGTCAAATTGAACTACTTTACAAAAGCCAAACCTATGCTATTCTATTCTGCGCACTATATGTTTAAGCACCCTCTGTGGCTCATTACCCTGTAGGTTTAATAGTCCTGGAATTAATTGTGGTGGCTTAGGAGAAAAAACTGCCTTTTCCCTGTCCCTGTGCCTGGTGCGGCAGCAGCAGCTCTAAGGTAGTAAAGGGACCTATGTGGGGAGGGTGATGCAAGTGGTGTAGCTTTAGGGGTGCTGGTGTCAGAGACATTACTCCCACTGTCCTGTTAGACTTGTCAACTCAGCTGCTTGTGAGCAGTGCCTGCCTCATTTCAATTAAAATGCAAAGGTTTGGCTAGTCTACTTTCTGTGCAGTTGCGTGGGCAGCCTGCAGAGAAGAGCTTTCCCCATGCTCCTAACATTGAGCTCAATTGTTTTCTAGAGCCATAATTGTTGCCACCACCAGCCTCCCTGGGGACAGACCTTGCAGAGATATTTGCCTATCCTTATACTGCTTAGCCAAGGTAGTGTGTGCTTTGGCTGTGACTGTGTGGCTACCGCTGCAGCATGTGTGCTGGCAATCCCCCATGCCCCTCATGAGTGGGGGACAGCTGGGTGCCCTTGTTGCTATGTGAGGTAATCAATGCCCTGAACTTGGCTTGGGTAGGGCATGGACCCCTGGCCTCCTGTGCAGTGGCTGGGAAAACTGCAAGTTAAATTCTCCTCTTCACCATGGGTGTGAGGTTCGTGTACCTTGGCTGAGGCTCATATGCTTTGAAACAACTTGTTTCAGATAAGTCTGACTCGCTGTAGTTTTTCATTGTTTTGGTTGTGTAAGGTTTTGACAGGCACAATGTAGTACATGCTGCTTCTAAACCTTTGAATGGTTTGATCTTGCTTGTGCCCTAGGTCACTGTTGTAAATGCTCTTGCTTGAACCACAAAAAATTCCCCATTTGCAGCCCTGTTATTCCAGATAGTCCTAAACCCCATTTTCAGTACTAAGGCATTTGCCACTTTCTGCTTTTGCATCTGCAATATATAGCTTTAATGCAAATTACTCAACAGTCCCAATGTGCTCATACTCATTCATTAGTGCCATAAAAACCTTGAGATTTATTTAGTAACTCTTGATATGCAGAATACTTTACTTTCATTTTAAACGGAATTGTGTCGAGGCCCTTCTGAAATTATATGTCTAAAACTTCAAGTTATGAGCTTTAGAACTGTGTTTAAAATAACTTTGTCAAGGCATATTTGAGTTTTTATTGCTGTATTAAACCACTTTTTATTGTGTCATAAAACGCAGAGGCAATATTTACACTTCCAAATATTTTAAATTTGTAGCCAAGGCCTTTAGAAAAGATGTAATATTGGCATCACTTGCTTTGGTGAGGTGCTGTTTCATACAAATGCTGCTGTGTCATCGCCTCATTATCGTGTGGATGTGTTTGCTGGAGTACACATAACATCTTGGTTAATATATCTTCTGTGGGTAGAGAACTTACCTGATAGGCAGCCTTTAATGGAAGGGTTGCTGCTGCAGAGAGGTGCTGCTGGCCTACTTTCTGGGCTGGGGAATTAGAAATCAGGAGAGCAGGAGTCTATTCACTGAGCTGTTGTTGCCCAACCTTGAATATTCTTGAGGAAATTGCTTAACCTCTCCAAGTTACTGTGCCTTTTCTTGTGAGAATACATAACAAGTTGCTTGAAAAGTGTTTGGATACCTGTAGCTGAAAGATTCTAGCAACCCATGCTGTAAATGTGCATACTACCTTTCTGTATGGTTTAATTGTCCTTCGCACCCAAGGAGGATACTTTTTGATCATTGTTTTTTCCATTAGGCATTGCTTATTAAGAATAATCCTAGGTATTACCTAGGTGTAGGTAATCCTTAGTGCACAGGAATCCTTTGTGTGCTAAGGATGACATACTTGTCTTGCTTGAAGGCCTGTGAATTGCTTTGGCAGAAGTACAACTTCACATTTTAAAAATATTTATTCCACATTGCCCTATTAATGTACCTTAGCATTGTTCCTCAGGGACTTGTTCTAGCGCTGATGAGTAGTAGTTATATTTCTGTGCTAGTGCAATTTCTTGCATCAGCTGACTTGCTGACAAATGTACAATTTCTACAGGCATTTGACCTTTAAAAACTGGCCTTGGATCACTTAGCTGCTTCACATTCATCCCAAAATTGCTTTGAGACTTCAATGGGGATGAGCCTAATATTCAGATTTCATTGCGAAGCCTATATGGAAGTAGGATGCAAAGTGCGTATTGCCTACAACTAAATATCAGATACTATAAGCCTCTCTCTCTGTGTTTGCCCATTGTTTTGTTATGCATTATTTTTTTGACCTTGTTGTTCCCAAACAGAAGTACTGCTGCTTTTAGCAGAGTTGTTATCTAGATTGGTTGTTGGACCCAAGCTTGGTCAGGAAGTTTTACCTATGAGTTTGTTTTTGTTGGAAAGCCAAGCTGAGTTTTGAAACATATCAAATCCCTCTCTCTATCTTTTCTAACTTACCTGAGATCATGAAGGTATTTCTGCTGGAGTTGAAACAAAGTGATAATTTTTTGCTTTTGTGCATACCTCAAACTGTGGAAAAAAAACAGTGAAAGTTGCATTTAAATTTTTTTTAATATAAAAGTAAACAAAAATATTTTAATGCTATTGAAGTTCCACTTTCCCCCTATAAACACATTCCTTTGAAATGTGTGGGGGTTTTGACTGTTCTGGGGATAGCTTTGCAGGATTCACATTGCAGAAGTGACCTATTTGAACACAGGTTATCCTGAACGGCTACATTTCAGCTCAGCAGCTCCCCTTGCTTCCCAAAGAGACAAAGAAGTTGGTCATAAGGGGGATTCTCTTTCTAAATAAGAAAAAAAAATAAAACCTCACAACCAAACAACTACCTTCTCTCTCAAGTTCCTAACACAGAAATTAAGGGCTCTTTTATACTAGGATCCTGAATCAGCGAGCCAATTTCAAAGGCTTTATTTGGAGATTACTTGACAGCAGATTGAAGACTTCACATCTGGAGATAAAGCTTTAAGAAGTTCAGGCCATATGTTTGACAAGTGCTTTTTGTGTAAATGAACAGAGTAAGTATCTGACTAAAAGTGGTGGAAAAATTCAGAAAAAAAACCCTCAAAACATGAAAACTAGACACTCTTTTGTAAAGAGCACACTAACATCTGTTACACTGGTATGTTGGAAACAGTCATCTGGAACATCCTCTAGGTTGTCCAACCCTCTGCACAGCTAATATAGTCTTCAGCCAAAGACCATTCTATTCATACATGGGCAGGAGGGTTTTAGAAACGAACAGTGTATCTATGTTGAAGAGCTGGAGTAAATATGCCTTAGAATGTTTGTGAATGTTTCCAGGTTCATACCTGTTGTAGGAGCTTATTAATACCCGAGTCCTCTACAGCACACTGTCACCCACTGGTAGTGGCTCTTAAAAGAAGATGCTCTGGATGCAGATAGTACTTGAGTACTGAGGTAACCATCCGCCCAAGACCTAGAGACCAGGTCTGTGTTCAGAGCTCTTTCAATGTGGCTGCATAGCCTGTAGCAATGGTATGAATGCTTTCTGCTTGCAAGGAAACATTCTACCAGGTTTGCAGAAAACAAATCACTGAATAAGGTTTAAGATTAAAATACGTAATTGTATGAATTCCTAGTACGTGCTTGTGCTCAGGGGAGGTGGAGAGATGTGCGATGTGAGCTAAGTGCCAATGAAAACAGCTGGAATTCCCAACAGCAAATAAGAGCACCTATCTATTCAGGCAGAAGGTGTAAGTAAATAGTAATTCATGGAGATAATTCCATAGATAATTTCTGAATAACAAAATTTATCTTAAGATCATGAGCTGTTCTGTTCCTGCTCCATTCTGGCAGGAGGTGGGAAGGAATTCAATGAGTTACATTATTTATGACTTTTTCATACAGCTCAGCCTCTGTTTCTAATATATATGCTCTGCATTTTTTATAGATGAAGAACTTCCTTCTGCAGGGCTGTGTATTGAACTTTCAAAGCTGCTAAATTTAATTTAGGAATTGGGTGCATGTCTGTGACCTCCCTTCTCACTTCAGTCTCCATTAAAGCATACTTGCTTCATTTTTTTTTTTAATTGCATTGATAGAAGTTTTTCACATAATTGAACAATCTGATGTGCTGAAAGGTGCTAAGACAAGCATGCAGCTAGTGTGGTATGAGCCACATCTAACCCACTTCATCTTGTTTCAGTGGGGATAACAGTTTACCTGGATTTTTCTTTGCAGTGATGTATTAAAACTAGGCACTCGGTCCCACATTAGTGTTTATTGTGGCCTTTCAGAAATTTTTACTATCATAACATCTTTGTCAGCTTATGGTCAGCTCGTATCCCTCATAGTCTATTTCTATTCATAAGTCTAAAGCAGCAACGAAAGTACTGCTGTTTTGATGCTTGCTTGTGAAGTAGCATGTTTTTCTTGGGTTTAAGCAAGTTTTTTTCCAGAGTAAACAACTATATCTCTTTTACATATGATAATGCCAAAGGAATATTTTCATGCTTATATTATCAGCATGTGCATATGTGGACTGAATAAAAGCAGGAATTTGCATGTCAAGTTACTGTTGTGCAGCTATTGCCCTTTTCATGATGCACATGATTATTTTGAAAACATAAGTTCTTTCACAAGTATATCAAAGTTCTCTGCCAGGAAATGGCCACTCTTTTCCCTCTACAATTAAATCAAGCCCACTGGCACCTGTATCCTGATTTATGTTTTACAATATTATCCACATCCATTACATTTATATAGATTACTTCCTTCAGGATGCTTGCCTTCCCACTTTAAATCATACATTTGATTGAATTGTAACTAAAATAGAGTGAATTAAAATGCCTGTGATCAATCAATTGCTTGATTCCCTGAGAGGAATCACTTGCACTTCTCACTTCACTGAGCTTATGGTTTTATCAGCATCTCCTGTTAGTATATTTCAACTGTTTGATATTTTTTGTTACCTTTTGTTGTTGTTGCTGTTTGTTCCTTATTTTTTAGGCCTTTTTTTTTTTCTGATAAGTTGGAACATTTCTATTCTCTTTTTTTTTTCCCCTCCTCAAATTTTTAACTTAAATCTGGCTGTGACAACACAAGCCTCTAAAAGCTGCCAGTCCTACTTGTTAAAACTAATGTGCTTTTAAGAGCCTTCAGGTGCCATTCATTTAAAGTTATGCTTTTTTTGAGATTTTTGTTCCTGTAAGCTTACAAGCTCTTACTAACTTAAGAGAGTGGGTGTGTTGGTTGTTCTTGTTTTCTGATGGTCTCTTAAGCTAAAACTGAGCCTTTAAAAGAAAAGGCAACCAGAGAAACAATGCACTGGACTCCAGCAGAGACAAGGTCAACTTTGAGTTTTGTGGCCATATGCTTCTGGGACCAAGGTATTTCCACTGGGGGTTTAGATGGAAATTATGTGGTTGGCCTCTCTGCTTCAAAAATTGTTTGATACTTTTTATCTTAAATGCTACCTCTCTATAGCTGCGTGACTCCTTAATATCTGAGTTGTTCTCAGTATTAATTCATTCTCGTGTTACTGGAGATGAGGATGAGACATGGGGAAGGTAAATTACTTAACCAAGGTCATACAGGAACGTGGTGGAGGATCTACTGCAACCTAGCCTTATGTTCTTACTGTGTTATCTTCCACTTTCTCTAAATTTTACGCTAATTTTTGTGTAATCCTGCGTCATTGGGGGTGGTTTCTTCAGCCCCAGATTATTTGTGAGTGCAAACAGAGATAAGCTTAGTGATGTAGGAACAAGCTTTGGCTAAATGTGAGCACTTGACGATACCTAAATGTGTATCTATTTCAGTGTGTGAGATTGGATGAAGGTGTCACTTCTGCCTGTGTTTCTCAGTTGTCCTTGTTGGAGAATCTATTTAGAAAAAGTGAACCAGACTCTTGCAAGATGAAACTAAGCAAAGATGCTGTGACCCACCTAGAGTGCTTCAAAAGCTTATGGCTGTTCACTCTGCAGGAACATGCTAGGCACAGCATAAAGTAAAGGTCCTGGAGTTCCTATGGAGTGGAAACTGCCCTCCAGCTGCTTGGCCTTCAGATCTGCCCCTGCTGAGCTGCAGTACTTGTGAATGAAATAAAAGTCAAGTCTGCCAAACCCTATAAAAGGCCTGCTCTAAAGGCACCTTCATTCTGATTTACTAGTATTTCTATAAAGCTTTTTTCAGTGAGACTGGGTTACATGTGCATGTTTCTAATCTTTGTGAGCACTTACGATGAACACCAGATTTTGGTTGGTTTGCACAAGCTCTTCACGCATTTGTTGTTCATAGTGCCTGGAGTTCGTTGATGGTCACTTTTCTTTGTGGTGCCTTTTATTTGGATGCATTTAGAAGTCCTTACCATATGGAGGCAGGGTTAGTGCACTAGAGCACTAGCTTTTCATGACATGGTTTTCTTGGGTCATCAAGCTTATATGTTCTCCCTCTTTATCTTCCCATTTCCACTTGGATAACAGAAACATTCTGAACAAGCAAGTTTTGACTAGAAAGTGTTTGGGGTTCTATGAAAACTTATAAGACTTAGGGTTTTCATATGCTGCCTGGGATCTCTGGCACAAACGTAAATGTGAATAACAACTCCGTTGCAGCGAATGAATTCTTGCTAATAAACAGCCCTGATTTGTTTATATAAGAAAACTCAGCCTTAGAGAATTTTGTTAAAATGCAGGCAACAGGGGGTAAGACTTTCAAAACAAATTTCAGTGCTGTCTGTGCAGGATGCTGCTAGGTACTAGGGAGTCTTAAAATTCCTTCCATTATTTCTCTTCAAATCACTTTTAAATCTTTTAGAAGAGCAATGCTTCCAAACTACAGGGCTGCTGCAGAAAGCAATGAAGTAGTTATTACTGTATTATTATTTGGAGGAAAAAAGGGTTACTTTTATCCCTATCTGATACCATGTATCATTAATTTCTGCCTGAAGAAGAAACCAGACAGTGCCGAGCTCACACTTATCTTTTGTTTTAAGTTAACTTGCTGTCTCTTTATTTCAGTAGTTTAATTTCTCTTGTCCTGGGTTCAGCAGCTTAAACCAGAACACCTCTTCATGCTCTTTCCATAGGGTTCTTTTACTGCCTTCAGTGGGAATGAACAGGACACCCAGAGAACTCTGGAATTCAGAGGAAAAATCTATAAAAGGGTGTAGCTGAACAGCAGCACCAGTGTTTTGCTTGACGGCAGTTGAGGAAATGGTAGGATGCAGAGAACTGGTAGCAGTATAGTACCTTGCGCAAAAGATCCTTTGGGAACTGGTATCTGGGAATGTGACTAGTATGCGAAGTCTCCCTCTCTGAACAACCCTGTATCAGGACAAAGATATGTTAAGCCTACACTTGTGATTACTATGCTCCAATCTTATAATGCTGGGGTTAGAATAACCTGTATACACCAAGTATAAACTTTTGCCAGTATCAATTTTTCACATTACTTTCAAAGTAGGCTGTTAAGTATTTTAAAGCTTCATGCTCTGCCTTGCTCTTGTACTTGCACCTACAGTGGGCGGCAATTCACCAGGTTGATTTATATAAACACTGGGGCTTCTGATGCGTGGAAGGGGAGGTAAAGCAGTACGGTATCTAATGAAACAGGATAACAGGTGGCAACCTCTAGGAACCTTACTTCTGGAGTAAGGCTCTCTTTCATGGGGGGGGGGCGGGGGGAGGAAGTTTTGGGGAAAAAAGAATATAGAGAACTTTGGTCACTGGGAAGGACAATAGTCCTTGGAATACTATCCTGGGTAGAGGTCAGAGAAAAACTTTTGTTTGTTGACTGATTATGAAACCCCTGAAAAGCACTTCAAAATGCGCAGTCTAAACCTACCGGTGCAAGAATCTAATGCCTTGGGGGAGAGCAAGGAGCGCAGATATAAGAGGGGAAAAAAAACAATCCCAACCGTGCACTAAGCCACTGGAAAGGTCTTCTTTGCTTGGAACTTGGTTGATACAATTGCATTTGTATCATTCATTGCTTTCTTTGGAACATTCAGTGCTGACCTGCTTTGCTGCATCAGGGTTTAGTTAAGAGATTTTAGCTTATAGCTAGCTCTAAAACAGTGGGCCCGGTGATAGAATTGAGGATTATTAACAAAAGGACACTACTTGGAGATCTGTACCTTTCAAATGAAATTAGAGCCAACTGCAGCTTTGGAATGGACTGATTTTTTTTTTCTTAAGGTTTGCATGTGTCTCAATACTATGCTTTAAAAATAGTTTGTCACCATATTCAGCACTTGCAGCTGAGCTTGGGGCTGAAACTAAATTTACCGATGAGCAGGGATCCATAATGCTGGTTCCTGAGGCTGGAGGGCAATGCAGCACTTGTTTTCTTGGCCAGAAATCATGTAAATAATCAGCAGGGTCCCCGAAGGTCATCCTCCTTCAAGTGTTGCCTAAAAAGGCTTTTTGCTCTTTTCCTTTACTCTGTTTGAATTGATCTTGTCCAACAGGGTCTGGCTTTGTACACAACTCCTTGCTAAGCTTTCAGTCTGCACTCTGGCTGTGCTAAGTTGTCTCATAGCTGTTGGTATACAAAACTCGTAAGAGATTACTGGTTGGAAAATGCTGATATTTTAGAGCTGTAATCTGAAAACAGACTGCTCCAATGCTGTACTGACTACCATGTCTGTAACAGCCAGTTCAGGCTATACTGTATTGCTCCAGAATTAGGAGCTGTAGTGGCTTGGCAGGACAGAGGGCACAGAGGAAATCTGTGCCTCTCAATTAGTTGGTTGTGGCTGAAGAATCCCTTTCTCTTCCCAGTGTCAAATTACATGGAGAAAAGATGGGCTGCTATGAGTTTGTGCTAGTTAAACCCTCTTCTATGTATTGAAGAATTTTTGAGAGTACTTAAAACACTTCTATGTTCAAGAAACTGAAGTGTGCTCCTCAAAATTTACCTGCTTGTCAAGATCTGGACTTTGGTATCATGCTCTTATGGAAAAAAAACCCTAGGGAACTGGTTCAACTTTAAGTTCTCAGTTTCTTGTATCTTTACAATTTGGTGTGTAAGTGGCTCTGTGACCAACAAAACTAAGGAATCCTTTTTCCTTCCCTTCTTTCCTATTAAGAATAACTTGTGTTTCAGTTTGCCAATGTCTAATGAAGACTCTGGCCTTCCTTTAACAAGATCAGGGCTAAGGTGTCTCTCTTCTACCTACTGATTAGTTTCCTAATGCATATAAGAAATGAACAACTCTTGGATCTCTATTCATTTGTCAATTTTATTGAAATACAGATGACAGTTTTGAATTTGGTCAAAAAGCGAGTTCATAGACAATGTGGTCATACATATGCTTGTGAGGTAAGCTAAAAATCCTGACATTAAGAATTTTTAATATTTGATTGTAGATTAATAAATGTACTAGGCTTCACCTTTCACTTGACAGAACTTTATGTGAAGGGGGAGGAGCAATCTGTGTTCTTAAGGACACCTTTTCAGTTGATTGGGCTATGAAAAGAAGTGACAGCTCTTGTGTATATTTTGAATGGTTGCATCTGGAAAGCTTTGACAGGCAACAGGTAGACATGTGAAATTCAATATATCATATCATTCTACAGCTTGTGTTCCCAGGCCTGGGATGATGAAATAATATGTATGTGTTTATGGTAATGCGATTCCCCTTCTCCCACTCCCCACTTCAAAGAGCAGTATTTCAAGTAACATCTTGCAACTTAAAGCATTGTGTCCCCTCTGGACATGCTCGTTTCTAACTCTGAAACCAGCTAGATAGAGCTAGGTGCAGCTTTGTGTGATCAAAATTGCTTTTCACTTCGTTCAGAGTAGGCTTTCACAGGATGAAGGAGTGCTTGACCTAGTAATACTGGACCAAGCCTTTTTATTTGGGGAAGTAACATGACAACTTTCATATCCACTCAGATTGGACAGGCACTCTTATTCCGAGGTCACATCGCAAAGGCATATACTGAATAAGCTATGTGTTCTTCAATTTATCTACATCAAGAGGACAGAAAAGGGAGCTGACCCTACTACAGCTTCATCCAGTAGCGCTTTCATGCCCACGAACTGCTGCTCTGGTAATGAGACCCTTGTCCTCGGGGATGATGGCTATCAGTGTGATTCTTTTCTAACTGGCTCCAAATGCTTTTTTTGAAAAGATTTAATGGCTTGGTAGACCTGCATCAGGATGTGAACTGTGGGGTGACAGCATTTTACCTTGCTTTGAATACCAGATTTTTCTGAATACCTCAGCTGCTTCCTCTGCATAAACAGATATAGGAGATTTTAGTATATGTGGTGGTTGCAAAAATTAATGTAAAGATGGAAAGCCATGACAATGATACAGACTTTGAAGGAAGCTGAGAACCTAGAAAGATAGTAAGTAAAAAACCGAACAAAACTAAAAAGCCCACAACAAAAACCTGAGAATAGACAGTTTTTATACTGCTACATCTTGGACAGTGCATGGCATTAAGAAAGCTAACACAAAGTACAGAAATATTTCGGTAGTTCTTTTTAAACATGCACATGTGACTTACAACACTCAGCTTCATAAACAGTAAGTCTTGTGTTGAACTGATTCTAAAACTAGTAAAAAAACTACCAAAAGATTAAAATGTCACCTATGGCAACAACCATGTGCAACTTTGTAGTTATATAGGGGCATTCTGCATTTTCGTGTTTTTTATTTGGAAATAGCTGTCTTCAGGGAGCATGGACATAGCAAGCTGAGAGTACTTGTGTTTTTTCCACTGATTTTAGTGGGTTTATTTTTGCTGTGTGCTCTCTAGATGAATGAAAGCTGAAATTCTTGTCTGGGTCCAGAATGGTGTCCTTCTTTTGCATTAACAAATGACAGCCTGATGGAGTGATAAATAATTTATGAACTTGGGATATTGATTTTTCTTCAGTGCTTATAGGAAATTATACTGTGGTGATTTCAAGAAATAATTGGCTCAATTTAATCGCATAAAAAATATAGTCCTTTTTAATTGTGTTCAAATGGAACTTTAATGACCACTGGGTGTGTTACAAAACAGAGCAGAAGAGAGGGTGTCTGCACAGACTGAAGAAAAAGGAGGGTCAAAAATGGTGGGGCTTACAGGTCTAACAAAAAAAAAAAAAGAATTGTTTAGGTTGCAAAAACCCCTTAAGAGTATGGAGTCCAGCCATCAACCTAGCACTGCCAAGTCCACCACTATGCACCACATCTACCTTTTAAATATCTCCAAGGGTAATAACTCGACTGCTTCTCTGGGCAGCCTCTTCCAGTGCTTGACAAACATTTTGGTGAAGAAATTTTTCCGAA
The DNA here is from genome assembly GCF_034315485.1 of Pezoporus occidentalis. NCBI lineage: Eukaryota > Metazoa > Chordata > Aves > Psittaciformes > Psittacidae > Pezoporus > Pezoporus occidentalis. The sequence goes on from NW_026914502.1 coordinate 159,936, forward strand.
CCTCCAATCTAAATCTCCCCTGGCACAACTTGACACCATTTCCTTGTCTTATAACTTCTTACCTGGAAGAAGAGACAGACGCCCACCTTGCTACAACATCCTGTTAGGTAGCTGTAGAGAGAAACAAGGTCTCCTGTGAGCTTTCTTTTCTCAAAGCTGAACAACCCCAACTTCCTCTGCTGCTTCTCATAACTTCATGCTTCTCAGACTGCCAGCACGGCTCATATTCAGCTGGCTGTTAACCAGCAGTCCCAGTTCCGCCTTTTCCACCAAGCAGCTCCCCAGCCGTTCTTCCCCAAGCCTGCAACCTTGCATAGGGTTGTGACTCAGGTGCAAGACCAGCACTGAGCCTTGTTGACCCTCTTGCAACTGGCCTCAGCCCGTTAATCCAGCCTGTCCAGATCCCTCTGCAGAGCCTTCCTACCCTGAAGTAGACCAACATTCCTGCCCAATTTGATGTTGTCTGCAGACTTACTGAGGGGATTCCCTCACCCAGATCATTGACAAAAATATTAAACAGACCTGGCCCCAATACTAAGCCCTGGAGAATACCACTTGTGATCAGCCCCCAGCTGGATTTAACTCTGTTCACTGCCATTCCTTGGGCCCACCAGCCAGTTTGTTACCCACTGAAGTATATACTTGTCCAAGCCATGAGCAGCCAGTTCCTCCAGGAGGATGCTGTGGGACATGGTGTCAAAGGCTTTACTAAAGTCTAAGTAGACAACCCCTATAGCTTTTTCCCCCTACACTAAGTGGGTCACCTTGCCAGGGAAGATCAGGTTAGTCAAGTAGGACCTGACTTTCATAAATCTCATAAAGTAGGGCAAAGAAGCAATTTCAGGAATTCCACCAAAAATATGTTGGTTTTTTATTTTTTGAGGGAGAAGCACCCTACTTTGTCAGGGTGAGGTTTCAAGCCGCTCTGGAGCAATAGCTAGATTCCATCTTCAAATTGTAAATGTAAATTACTCCAAAATGTAAAAGGATGAGTGTGGCTTGATCTGGCTTAAACTTTTTTTTTTTCTGAATGAAAATGGGGAAAATCAAACTTATTTGTATCTGCAAAAGAGTATTACTTGACGTGGACGTGAAGCTTACGTAGTATAATGTATTCTGCACACCCATAGCAGGAAAAAAACAAATAGGCACTATTTAACAATGGAAAAGCTGCCAACAATTTCAGCACTAATAATGAGATTGTATTCATAATAACTCATACTGGTAATCCCTGTAATGCTAATGGTAGGCTTAATGTGGCGTATTAAATGGTAAATTGATGCCTGGTGTTAGCTGGAGGCTGAGAGTTGCAGAGCATCTCAAAACATTTTCCCGGGCAACAAACTAGATCCAGGAACTGTGATGCAGGCAAACAAAAAAATGTCTTTACGTGGGATCTTCTACCACCAGCCTGGGTGCCAAAGCAATGCTAGCAAGGCTTCAAACTGAAGTGCTGCCTGCTGGGGGGAGTTAGCTGTATGTGAGTAGCTACACCATCTTAGGGGCAGAGCTAGCTAAGGGGATATACTGGATGTGGGTATTTCCTGCCTACGTGCCATAGGGCATGTCCAGGTCTTCTGAGAAATGTGAAGGACTTCTTGGTGCCCTTTGGACAGCTTACTCCTATGTCAGATTTGTGGTAAATTTGGCCTTAAATAAGCATAGTGACAGCATGCAGACACTGCAAGACCAGTTTTCATAGGTGGTGAGACATTTTAGATGGCTGAAGGGGAGGGTTTTTTCTTTTTCCTGGGACTTTGGAGTTGTCCTCATCCGGTGGCCAGCAGAGAAGCTGTGAAATAAGTTTTGGTTGTTCTGTTCAAAGCATGACGGTGTCACTGCTGCTGTACAAGGAACGTACTGCAGTGGTTTGTGCTGGCTATAATGTCCTGCTTCTAGATGTGATTTCCAGATATGAATCTGCAGATTTCTAGTTCAAAACACTCAGGAATGTTCCTCTTGACTGCTTTATTCAAAACTCACAGTAGGTATTATTAAAAATGCTATAAATATAGAAAGCATGTGCATCTACACTTCAACACCCGTTTTATGACCACTGAATGTTTACTTTATGATTGGGTAATAATAATTTTATTAAATATAACATTATGGGTGTTCTGTTTCAATGCACAGACGTATGCAAATAACTTGCATTAGCATTTTTATGAGTGAGATTTCAATGGCAAGCTTATTAATAAATCCCTTGGTAGCGTTCAGGCTGATAACAGTAGTTCCCTGTACCTTTTTATTTGGGCAGCTAATGAATCCCCCCGCCCCCCCGTTGATGAGAGAGTAGCACAAACAGGACATGGTTGTGGAATGCCTAAAGCTATACTTTCTTGTTAAATTGCTGATTCAAAGCCATTTTGGGCTGGGTGGTCAGCAGTGACCGAAAAACACTTTGTCAGATGCCTTACTGGCCTGCATTAAGTAAGATCTTAATGCGTCCTGCGTTGCACGCACTCAGAAAGGGGCAGAGGTGGAGGAAGCCCATGAGTGTGCTCTGTTCTGCTTTCTTCCTAAACATCTTGTTTTTCCTGGAAGATGATCTTGCTTTTATACACAGGCAGGGTTCATGAGGGCACGTTCTTTGGTGCCATGTGCTGTGTAATACAGGCTGGAGCACAGTGTGTGGGAGAAGTTGATACAATCTGATAATGTGTCTCCAGTAAAAAGGAAAGGACAGCACACTGAGGCATAGCTGTTGGAATGGCAGCTCAAAGCCCAGCCAGCACAAGCTGTGTTGGGGCGGGGGGGGGGGGCGGCAGCGCAGCTGGGAGCACATTGCTAGGGCTGCATTTTGTGCAGTGAGATAGGTGCTTGCTGCCAATGCCAGTGGTGTAGCTGTAGATGGCAGGTGAGAGGTCGGGCACAGTGGTGCAGTGTGGGGGGATGCTCGGTGACTTGTGGCAGGGAGGGAACAGGCAACTGAAAAGAAGATCTGAGATGGAACTCGAGCACTTTGGACCTTGCTCTTTCTTCAGTCTCCTGCTGCCTGCCAGTGTTTTATTAAATATGAATGCTTTTGAGTCTTTGAAAATATATAATGGAAAGGTCATGAGGGGAATATTGCAGCAGATCATCTAAATGTGCTGTAAAAGTCTGAAGCTGCTCAGATGTCTAGGTGAAGCCCTGAATTAGCAAACCCCTCAAAGCTGAGATTCTATTCAATGAAGTGCTTGTGAACACAATTCTCTTACATCAGCAGTACTGAAAAATGCTTGCAAATGCTTTGCATGCCCAACCTCTACATTCCATAATGTTACAGATGCCTACAATATAGCCTGGTAGCTGTTTCTTATTCCAGGCCAGTTTCTTTGCTTTAGAGTATGGATTCTGCATACTGGAGATAAACCAGAGTTTACTGTTCAATGAGAAAATTTTGTTTTTGTGGAGACAGCATTGATCTCCCGGACTGTTACATCATCTGTCACTGTCTAATCACAGAAAATGCGTTGCTTGTACAGCAGAGCCCAAATGAAACCCTTCTAACAAGTTAGGGTGCTATTTCTGCATGTAGAAGTGGGTTTCAGAACAACAGGACATTGGCATTTGGCATGTGACTGATTAAACTTTGAGGAAAAAGACAAGTCTGCTTAACTTGGCTAGGAGGCAGTGGGAAGAAACACCTGAATGGCACAGAATTTTTCTATTTCAGCATTGCGTAAGTGGGACAGATTTGATCACAAACCGGTGGTGGACAGCTGTGAATTAAGAGGCACTATGTTCTTGAGTTCAGCAACTTCTGGGGTTAATATTCTGGACAGAAAGGCCAGAGAGATGATTAGCCATGACCCCTGACCCTTGCTCTCTGTGGAGCAACTGACCAAAAAAAAAAAACCAACCTAAAAATCAGCTGTTTCTTACCAAAAACCAGACTGAGAGTCTGTGTGCCAGACACATAAATGAAGGTCTGCTGTTCCTGCGCCTGCCACTTATGCTCTATCGGTCTGGATACTACCCAGACTGCATATACATGCCCATGCTCTGGCTTGTTTGGGAGTACTTTTCCTTTCTGTCCTTCCACTTTTCAGCTTTGTCTTAAGATTCTACATGTGGCTTTGCTGTTGACTGTTTGAGTGAGTTTAGCCTAACGCAGGGTGACATTTCCCAGAAAATACAGTTGGTTATTGATATCCCAGAACCTATGTGCTTCCTGGCAACTGGCTGGCTGCTACTCCATGGAGATCAAATAGAAAAGGAGAAGGAGAAATGACAGTGTGGAGACTCCTGCTTTCCCACCTCCCCCTGTGCTCCTTCCTCTGCTTGTTGAGAGCCCCTTACAGCCTGAAGGAGTTTCCTGGGCTGATGAAACAAGACTGTCAAGAGTGAAAAAGAGGACATATGCTTTGTGGGAGTCTTCAGAGGTTAGCGCTGCATAGTGAAGCTTGTTATCTACTATTTGACTATTGCTGCATGTGTACTGTAACCTGGGGCCCCTTATATTTATTTAGTTTTTAACACTGCTGCCATTCTGTAGGGGTGAAGAGAAAGATGTCCAAGGTGGATAAAAGATGACGATGTAACCAGGAGATTCAGTTAGACGAGGAGCAGCAGCAGTTAAAGTATCAAGGGATGGAGCTCAGGTATGATAATGACTCTGCATATGCTGTTGCAAATGGCAGTGATGGTTGCAGTTACTGGTAGAGGGGAGTAAATGCTCCTCTCTGCAGGTGGAGAGGTGACTGGGTGTGGTGCTGAGGATGGCACGACTGGGAGGCAGAGATGTGAGGCTTGGGACAGCTGAAGAGGAATGGCATCTAAATGATCTGATCCGCTGGCTCCTAGGGATGAAGGATTTTATGACAAAGCTGGGCAAAGGTCTGGGGAATTTAGTGGATCTTTGTGGAAGGTGCTGGTAGCAGATAGGCTAACAGTAGTAAAGGTGAACTGATGGCATGAGTAAAGCAAAAAAGAAGTGTGTGCAGGGGCACTGGCCACAAGGGTGAGTATGGACTAGAAAAAAACATCCCAGTGATCCCGAGTCAGTCTTTTTGATCCCAAGCTGTGATACAGATAGTCCTTAACTTTTCCTCTATAATGAGCTCTGCCAAGAAGACCAAACATTTGAAAAGCTTATTTTTTTATTTGTTATTACAGTCTAAGCCAGGAAAATTAACATTTTCAAAAAATGGAAACCTTTGACTATGTAAGACAAAACGGGGATAAAAAGGGATTGTGACTAACTCTTCCCTGTCTTGTTATATCCTTCCAGGGAAGGTAAGTGCTTACAGACTCCGGTTCATTCAACCCTACTGCTGGGTGAATTTCAGTAGATGCTGGTCAACCCTGCCTGGTCCCTGGTTCATCAGAGGACAATGGGTTTGTTCATAGCCTCACTCCTGCTGCAGGCAGTACTGAGTTTTGCTCAGGTCATGGGATAACTCTGGAAGGAAGGAACCCCGGGAGATGTCTTGCCCAAAACCGTGTTCAGAGCGGCATCTGCTGCGAGGGTAGGCATGGCAGCTGCTCCGGGCTTAGCCCAAGCTGCCTGGAAAACCTCCAGGGACAGAGCCTGCATGTCCTCACCCCGAAGCCTGCTCCGTTGCCTCCCTGTCCTCAGTGGGAACAAGTTTCGTGCTGTTGTCCCTGTCGCAGGCTGGAGGCTCTGCTCCTGCAGGCAGCACAAACACGCCCTGGCAGGCAGAGCTCTGTGGGTCTCCGTGACAAAGCGCAGCCGGCGCCCCGGGCACCGCATCCCCAAACCCCGAGGAAGCGCCGCTCGCCCCGCGGGACGCTGACGGGACAGCGGCGTGCTTCCGGCGACGGGGTTGGGCCGCTACCCAGGACGGGCGCTCTCGGAGGGCCGGTTAGCTCAGTTGGTTAGAGCGTGGTGCTAATAACGCCAAGGTCGCGGGTTCGATCCCCGTACGGGCCACTATTTTTCGGCTTCCCCCCCTTCCCCCCCCCCCGAGAGAGGGAGGCCGCGTGGCGATAGGCGCGGAAGAGAAAACCGGTCCCGAAGGGGGCCGTGGGTGCGGGCTGCAGGGCCCCACGCAGGAACCCGCTGCTGCAGAGGCTTTGGTTTGCTTTTCATCTCCCCTGAGGCGGAGAACAGAGCCCGACCGGCGCATCGGGAGAGGAGGGAAGGTGTGTGCCGGGGGATGGCAGACGAGAAGCAGAAGTGCGTGCACGGGCGGCTGGTTTAAGGTGGGCTTCGCAGTTGGGGCTTAGAGCTGAGCTGGGGGAAAGCAACCAACCGTGGGAGGCGGGCATCGGGACAAAGGAGCAGCAAGGGCAGAGGGCAGGGGGTCTGCGGGGGAAAGAGCAGTGTGGTCTGGGAGGAGGGAAGTGAAATAGGGGAAAATGCTGTAGAAAAAAAAAGGCCCATGTAGGTAGGAAGTGTGCTCTGGAACATTTTAAATCTTTCCATCGGACATCACCAAATATTTGATGTCTTTTGCCTGGGAGCATCTTGTCATCTTATGCTTCTTTGGTTAATCAGCATTAGGCCTGCAGAAAGCTTGTGGGATTTCAGATGGTCCTCGCTTGTCCTTTGTCATCACAGATAACTAAAATTTCATACCTGGTCTTTAGTTCATTACATTTGTATAACTCTGATGGCTCTCTGCTGTCAGAGGCTGGAACCAGAGGTGCTGATGTGAGTGGGTTTTAGTTGATTTTTTTTTTTTTTTTTTTTTTTGTCCTTTGGAGGAGGAGGAGAAGCAGGCCTCTTGACAGCCTGATTTGTCAGAGAATGTTCTCAACTCCTTATAGGAGATGTCCAGGCTGGATAGATATGCTGCAGTCTGAAATGGAATTTTTATTTATGTATGGTTTGTTCAAAAAAGAAACCCAGGACAAATAGATATTCTAACAGAGTAGAATGAGCAAGAGTGGCTGAGATAGATCCCTGCTCATCCCACTGACCAGTATAATGGTGCTTTGTCTTTAAGAAACTTCTCTTGGAAGCTCAAGACAAGTATTACTTTTGTCCTATCTACCTCTGAACTGAAATAGGATTTCTTGAGAGGAGGGAAACTTTCTGGTGGAAATGTTTTCCTTGTAGAGATTGGTGGTTTCATTACTGGAGCTGCATACAGACAGACCACAGCTTCTTTGGGAAAACATCTTGAGCTAACAGCATTCTATTGATTTCTTTCACAAATCTGCTAATGTGCTCCTTCGTTCTCCAGGCTGGTTGGTTGAGGCTTCTTCCAGCTGCAGTTTGATTCAAAATAAGTGGTAATACTAGAAAAGAAAAAAGGAAGAAAAGCAGGTGACACCCATGTCGAAGCCAGAGTTTTGACATTGCATCTTCCCCACAGTGCCACTAAGGTACAACAAGGGCACATGAAAAGTGTCATTTCAAAGTCACAATGCAATTTTAAAATCATACAGATAAATATTCATGTCATCTGGCATCCAAACTGCTCCCATGACTCCATCAGATATCGAGGGAGAGTAATGTGGCATTGGTTTGATGACCTTCTGTCTTGTGCTCCACTCAATGAGCCTTTTCAATTCCTTAGGGTCCAGTTGTAGTGGTCAGGACTTGACTGTGTGTAATGACATCCATTTTAAATGAAATAAAAGGAGAAACAGCACAGTGTTACTTTTCAGGGAGGAAAAAAAAAATAACAGAGAATAACATTGCTGTGGTTTACGTTTCCCACATTAGGAATCAGAATTTTATTGCAGCTATGTTTTTGTATAGCAGAGTCCTTGCTATAAAGCAAGGCGATGCAATGGCTCCTTGGCCACTTTTTCAGTTCAATTTAAATTGTTTATATTCAGTGTGGTTTTTTTTGGTGGCCAGGATTGTATGGGCATATATTCCCTAAATTTAATTTCAGCAGATGGTTGTCAGGTTGTGAGGGTCAGCCATTGTCCCAAGGGGAGTCATTGCAGAGCCCATTCTTCAACCTCAAGACTAGTTGGAGAATAAAAGAAGATATTACACAAACAAACTGCTACAGTGGAATAATGCTCTCATGAGGATAGTGGAGGAATTTCCATTTTGAGCAGGCTGCAATGGCAGATGCCGGGGCATATTCTGTGGTTATTCTTTGGTGTTTCTTTTAACCTGTGATCTGATTGCTTAACATTGAGGCCAGAAGGGGTGTTGGCTGCTGTGTGCTTAGTGTGGTGTGAACCACAGCTCCCTTTCTCCACAGTGGACAATGATGGCAAGGATGAACTTTCTTATTGCCTGTGACAGTGCTGAACAGTGGCAGCTGAGGAGAAACCTTCTAATTAGTCTAGCCAAACCTTTTCCTTCTGTTACTGTTTTGGATGTTAACTGTTGCATTTTGGAGTTACACAAACCAAGTAAGCTAGTCAGTATCATATTCTTCACTGAACTGACTGTGTTTTCTTGTGATGCCTGGAATGCTACCAGGGAGGGTTTTTTTATTTCAAATATTTGAAGCTAGCCAGAAAATGGATTCACAGTGTATTTAATTTGGTAGATGTGTGTTCTTTCACTAGGAATTTTCTGAAGCATTTTCTTCTATGGCCAATTCAGGTGGTGAATTTTATAATTTCTTATACTGTGTTTTATTACTAGTGCATCTAAGAGTCTTGCCATTTGAGTGCTTTATTCATTCACTTTGCCATTAGGGGTCTTAATTATGGTGAAAACCTGACTGGAAAGGATTCATCTGGTGTATCAACAGAGTAATGCAAAGATACTGTCCAGAAACAGCATTACTGAAATTAAAGGCAGGAAGTGGTAGAAGTATTTTTTTTCTTTAGTTTGTGTTCAACAAATGCTGTAATCGTAGATGAAGCTTAGCCTTTGCTTAAAACTGGTGAGTGTAGGATTTACCTTCCAAACACTAGGAAAAAAGGCAGCTCCGTCAAAAAGCCCAAGTCTGTCAGAACCCTAAACAAAGGTTTTCATTTAATGTTGCTGTAAGCAGAGATGCAGGTGGGAAAGGGATGAGGAAATACCATAGAAACAGACCCAGAAAGGAGCAGCCAGCCAAAAATGTGGCTGAATGGGCACAGACAGCCCCATGCTGCTGAGCCCAAGATTTGGCTAAAAGGAGCTGGGAGCTGTAAGCAAAAGCCCAACAACCAGCCGCCTGTTCTGGTTCTCTAGTATTTCAGAAACAGTTTATTCAGGAAAGAGGATTGCATGAAAGGGATGCTGGCTTCCCGGTGTTTTTGCTTTGCAACTGAAATAACAAGAAGAACCCTGATTTTTTTTTTTTTTTTTTTTCTCCTGCATTTCCCATCAGAATGGGGTAACTATACTTACTGCTGAAGCTGGGGAAATACTGTCTTTAAATTTTTATGTTCTTAGAAAGCCATCACTAAAATGAAGTATAAGCAAATCTGAATAATGTCTTAAAGCCCAAGAAAGTGTGATGGGCTGGAGCTGAACAGGGATCAAGTTTTTGCTCCTGAGGTACTGTATAAAACAGTTAAGTTACTTTGTAAATAAAGTACCTGTCAATTTCTCCCCCAGTTTTGAACCCATGCCTGTCTGTAGAGTTACTATGTTTAAATAACCAAACAGTCTTTTTTTTTTTTATTGTGGAAGAATTCAGCAGCGCCCATTGTACAATGGGCCCTGTGGTGGTCACTGAATTCTCATTTAAGCATGTCCCACATAGAACCAGATGGAAGATAAATATAAAAACTATCTGGCTCCTGGTGTGCATTTGTACTTGTTTTACAAAGAAGAAATAAACTTCTACTAGATCAGCAGGGGAGTAGCTACAGCTATACACCAGTTGTGTGTAAGGCTTCTTTCCTCGTGGCGAGGTGCAACAAGTGTTCAGTTTAATCAGTATCTAGTCGCTGTTTCATAGGAAAAGTAAGCTAGAGATAATACAACCTTTTATGTTCTCTCAAAACTTGAAGTGTGTTGAAAGTTGGTGTGAGTTTTCCTAATTTTTGAGAAACAGACTTTTAAAGACAAATAATATGAATGGCATCCTCAGACTTGAATAGGAAAAATGTTCTACTGCCCCAAGGGAGACAGCAAATGACAGGCCCCTAATATTTGGTATGACCAGGGCTGATCCTGCCTTCTCATGTTCTTCAACAGACAGTATAGTTATTAAACTTTGTCTCTGAAGCTTATCATAGTCACAGCTGGCTAATATCTATCATACCTTTTGGAAGTAAACAATCTGCTTTTCTATTAAATGGTTAAAATGCTTCATAGGAATGCAGACTGAAGCACCTTCTGGCTTGGCTTCCTAATACTTAGGGGTTGGGGGGATTCTGCCTTCTTCTAGTCTTAAATCTAAACCAGAGGGGGAAGAGAAAGTCCTGTGGTCGGTCCTGACATCGACTCCCTGGTGGCAATCAGCAGTTCATATTCCTTGTACATGCTATTATTATTAGTCTTGAAAGCAAAGAGCAAACAGGCTAAACCAGGACAGCACATCTTCTGTATGCCAGGCCACAAGCTTGGCAAAATGTTGTGTCAGACTTCACAGAAAGCAGCTCTTGCACTGAGGTAGGGGGTTGCAACTCATGCTGATGGGGTGTGGGAGTAACTGTTAAGGTGGGTTAGTTTTGAAAAAGGAGCATTTGGCATTCTACCCTTGAAATGCCTCCCAAAATGGCCTTCAACTACAGTTTCTGCCACTTGCACTGTATTGCAGGGAGGTGGTTCAGTCTGCAAAGTGCTGCAGAGGTTTCAGAGAGTCCAAAACTAGGCATAAAAAAGTACATTTCAGTTTCTGTGGCTTTCCTCCTTGGCCTGAGAGGATTCAAATACCTGGTTAGTCCAAAGTCATAAAGACAGGTGTTAGTGTCATATCTTCCCAGTTGTTCTTGAAATCAACTTTCTTTTCAGCTAGAGCAGGTTTTGTGTTTCTTTGGCGTTATGGAGAATTTCCCGGAAGGTCAGGGATAGGACAGGTTGAAAGAGTTAGTTGAAGAAAATACAGTTCAAGGAGTGATTTATCTGACGCATGGAGTGAAAGGCACAGATAACTGTCGCATGCCCAATGCATTTTCACGAGCTTGTGAATACATTCTGTCATCACTTTCAGTAAAAAAAGCTTTTTGGTGGTAAACTCTTTACTCTTGAATTATTGAAACTATTTCTTAATGAGAAAATATTCCAGCATCCCACTTAAGCATGACTTTTCTGGTTTTACCCTTGTATATACAAATGGAAAACCTGAATAAAACCAAAACAAATATAATTCTATATTTTGCCACAAAGTATTTAATTTCAGCAAAACCAAAGCAGTATGGTCTCAGCATCTGACTAAGAATTAAAGGACAAATGAATATAAAACTTCTTAATTCTGTTTTTTACTCCATGCCTACACCTTCAACTCTTTGTGTGTCTTTTTCCCATCTGTACGGAAAGGTAAAATGCATATTCTAATTAAGAAGCACTCTTGAAAATCCAGAGAGAAGTGCTACAAAATCTCTCTCAAAGGAGAGCTGGCTACCTTACTGCATCCTAGCTGTCAATCAACAGCTTCTTGAGCTTATCTGCGCAAATTAAAAAAATTAGCCATTAGAAAATGTTTAAAATATTAATTTATTTCTGCTAGGCAGAAAGCGTGCTGAGACTTCCATATGGTGATGGAACTTTTTAAAGTGGTAACTTCTGCTTAATATTGGTTTTAATGAGGAAATTGGGTTTTTCACCTTTCAAGTGTATATATTTCTGCTCTTCTTCAGTTTTATTCTCCAATAGACTTGAAATTGCCAGCAACGTGAAGGGCAGGCTTGCTTATAAGCAGCTGATGCTCTAAGCAACAGATGTTGAGGTAGCAGATAGAGGTTGTATTTTTGAGGTATACTTTGGTTGGTACACTAATCAAGTTTATTCCTGCTTTTTAAGGAATTAATCTGAGGTACTGTAACTCTGGCCTTTTGTGGGCAACAAGGATAAGAAGAGTTGCTGCCTGCAAAACCTGCATACACATTTTCATCTTATTTTGTCTCCTTTTACGTAGCTATTCTGGGAACAAGCTGCTGAAGCAAGCTGGCTGTTTTGAAGTTAAATTTTTTTTAATGAGGAAAGACTCTGCAGAGATTAATAACTTTTCAGCTCTTGAATTACGTTTCTAGCTCACGTGATGCTTCTTTTTGTTTCCTACCACCCTGCTGATATCATCTAGTCCTAAAAAGCAAAGTTATATGGTGTAAATCATCCATGTAAATGATTCACCAGTTACTTGTGGTCATATCTGGCAATCTTGCTGATGCTGGACAGAATCGTTTTTGGTCTTTGACAGAGGTTGTGACTCTGCAATTTAAAAAAAATGGTACTTCAGTTTTGTCAGAAGTTCAGTGGGACTTGCAAAAGTACAAGGATGAGCTTTGTGCAATGCCAGTATGCCTTCTTGGCCAGTTGTGGTTTTTGACTGCAGTTGTACTTTTATTTCCTCCTCCACAATCAAGGGCAAAACTGGTTGTAGATTTGGGCTGCTGCCTGCCAGTCTGTAAGAAGTCTCAGGGAAATGTAATGATTATAATGATTAGTGAGGGAGGGAAGGTCAGTAGAGGGTGGCAGGAGCCCAGAATAGAATCGGCCGTTCTCACAGTTCTTCCATTCACTGCATATAAAACTCTGGCCGGACCCCAGCACTCGTCTAACGGAAAACATGATGGAAAAATATCTTATTTCTCCCCAGATACTGATTGGAGGTGCTGGCAGTGGTGTCTTAAATGTATTGTTCAGAGAAGTTCTGCTGGCCAGGGTGTTTAGCCAGAAGACTTATGGTCTCCTCACTTGCAATGTTGTACAATGGTCTCCTGCATTTGAGCTGTGCCAAAAAAGCCATAAACCTACCAGGTGATCAGAAATCATTGCCCGTGGCAGGGGAGATGGAACTAGGTGATCTTAAGGTCATTTCCAACCGTAACTGTTCTGATTCTACGTATACACTCAGGGAAGCTCCAGGAAAGCTGATGGAAGAAAAGAAAGGTGTAAAATACCTACCAAGACGAAACTGTTCAGGCTCCCAGGAACTTCTGATGTCACTGTCTACAAGTGAGATGCCAGTCTCCTTACCTACTTGAATTTGCTTCCGACTTTTCTGATGAGACAGCCCTGTCGCAGACTCTATGCTCTAAATTCCCCTTGAAGCCAAAAGTGGCAATAAGTAAAATCTTGGCACTTGAAAAAAGTGGTGCAGTCAGTGGAAATGCACTCCTTTTTTCAGCAGTAGGGAATTGCTGATTTCCTCATGGTAACTTTGGATATTTGGGGTCTTTCCTGTCCTGAGTCAGAGCAAGTTATTGATCTTAAAAGAAATCGCATGTAAACCCCAAATTTGGGTCAGGCCAATCTGTTTTGATTTGTACTGAAAGACTAGTTCAAAATCACTCTGTCCAAATTCCCGAGCTGTTGAGATGCTGGAGTCCCAAATATGAGATGGAAGTTTTATTTACATTATGGGTATTTCAATGAATGTGCATTTTCATATCTATTTTTTTTTTTATTAAGAAATCCCTGGTTGGTGTATTCTCCAGCAGCAGGTAAGCTTGAATGAAAAGACATCTCTGGCTTTTTAGGTTATTGGTACTTATGAAATAGTTAGATGTCAAAGTAGTACAACATTTTGTGTCACATTTAGATGTTGATGGAAACAGCCCTACTGTGCAGCAATATGTTTTTCATCACCTCTAGAATGACTTAAATTCTTTCACAGAAACACTGACTTCCAGACTAATCACTTTAGAATGTTCTTTTGGTGCACTTGAATTACCTGCACATTGTGCAGTTGCTTAGCCTCATCCTATTTCTCACGTCTTGTATCATCTTAAACAATTATTTTCTCTTGGGTTTATGATTTTGAAATACTTGACACCCTGCAGCTTGCACTAACATTCATTTTCAGTCTGAAACACAGGAATCTTCAACCCCTGAATTGTACTTGTCCTCTCTGTTTGCAGTTGCTTTAATATATGTATAGTGCCTCTCCCAGCAAGTGTGCTGTCACTGATTCACTGATACACTGATACCTTGAATTGCTGGACCCTACCTGCGTAGTTAGGTGTACATATTTGACAGCTGCGATCATGGTCTGATCAATGTTGATCTCTCCAGCCTATTAGTCAACTCTGCTAGATACTAGTTCTAATTTTAAAATCCTTTCCTGACTGTGAGGTTCAGGTTATTGATATCGAACTTCATTTGGTGACTTAAGTAGGCACCGATAGCCATGAGCTACAGTACTGCTGAAAACCATAAAAACCAGACTTATCATCCCACACTAAAAGGAACTTCAGCGTGTCTTTCATGCGGAGGAGAATTACTGCTGCTTTCCTTTATAATTAGTGTATGTAACTAGTTATGATATTAAAACTGTCTTGATGTCTAGCCATTCAATTCTACTCACTGGGGGGCTTAATTTTCAGTAATGGTACATTTCTTCTGGGCTCCTAGTGCAGGTAGAAACAGTTTCCTTCTCCTTCAAAGACAAAAATGGTTTACTTCTAGGTTCTCAGGCAGGGTCTACATTGTGGTGCTGTACAGACACTCCTTGCTTTACAAAACCTTTACCATGACATAATTAGAAGTATCTATGAATTAGAGAAGCCTCCAATTCTAATTAGAGGTTGGTGTATGTGGGTGAGCAGTAATGATTTATATTCCCCTTGTTTCTTCTCTTAACACTTGAGTCTGAAATATCTATGGTACCGTGTGCCAATTTTTCTTCTCTTAAACACGTTGCTCTTCAGCCCAAGACTGTCCTCTCTATTTACAGTTGCTGTACGGCATGTATGGTGCTTCTTCTAACACATGTACTACCACCATGGTATATTAAATTGCATGTTAAGAGCCCATTGACTGTTCTGGGGCTATCTTTGTTTCATTGTCCCTTCGAAAAGGCAGTCTACTTACTTTTATTTTGTACTGTGATATTTTGACTTTTCTTGTTTTGCTTCTGAATCTAAATCAGCCTAGTCTCCTAGAATTTCATCTCTCTGGGAATTTTTGTCTGAGCACTTTGCTATTCTGTTGCTTGGTTCTACCAGTTCCATCCTTAAACCTAGGCTTTCCTCAGATGTACAAGTATAATCCTTTATTGTGGAAGATATTTTGGTTTCCAAAGATGAATACATATTTGAATGCCAAATTGTTAACTTTGAATTCTTTGTATTAAACATTTAAACTTTGACCCTGATTCTGTCCAGCTATGCAGGGTTTGTAGCTGTTAACTCCTGTGTAGATCAGCTGTTCTGTTCCTTATCTTCTGTTTTTCCATGTTGAAATGTGTTGCAACTGTTCTGTCTCATTGAAGTGTATCACATACCTAGGGCAGGCTCAAACCTGAGGGACACTGAAGTGGAGAGTCTTGTATTATCAGTCTCCCAAGGCAGTTGCTAGCTGCAGTGTGTTTTGTCTGTGACTGGTTTGCAGTTCTTCCCATCTGACCAGTTCTAAAAGCCTTTGTGCTAGAAATAGCAGAAAAAAGACTTATTTTCTGCTTATAACATCTGAAGAGAGGGAAGAACACTTATGTCTGTGAGGTTTTTAGGAATTCCTCATACACTGTAGGTATAGTTCAAAGGATAATGTTGCCTAAATATTCTAACACAAATTTAAATGAAGAATAAGAACTTTCTTCCAGGCTCTATTTCCATCTCTCTCCCCCCCCCCCCCCCCCCCCCGTAACTGTTGCAGAAAAGTGAATATATAATATCTTTCTTGCTTACATATTTGTTCAAGGAACATTAATGGGACATCCTAAGATCCCTGTTTAGAAGGGGAAGAAAGGGGTAAACAAATTCTGAGAAATCATGTTTTCCCACTCCCCATGTCAGAGCAGCTCCACATTCCAATTCATTCACACCTAAAAGCCAGTGCTCTGCGGTTCTGTGGTTTTCATCAAATGTCCAGACAAGATTAGGTAATCCTCTGCAAACTTGCACTCAGTAGGCTGGCAGAGGTCCAAATGCTAGGAACAGTGATTGCACAAACACAAAGCGTTAGCTTTTTCTTCTCTTTATTTTCTGCCAGACACAACTCAGCAGCATTCCAGATGATACAACTTCTGTTAAGTAAGGGGAAAGGAGTGATGAATGCATTCAGAAGGGAAATCGCAATAAGGTGGCATCAGTTCAGCACAGTCTTCCTCTCTTGTTAATTCTAGCCCAGCCTAGTTCTACTTAGCTGCCTAATTTTGATCGAAGATGATTGAGCCCATCCTGTTTGCTCATAGCCACACCACCTTTTAAAATAAACCCCAAGCCGCTCCAGTGATACAAATGCAACTCGCTGTTAACAGATCAAGCCAAATATGGGGTGCATCCTCACAAAATACATGCTTAAAGTGCTCCAGCAGGTACTGCAATTTACATGGTCACTGAAATGATTGGATTAATTCAAAAGTCTGTTCAGGTTGGAGGGTTGTTGCATCGAGTGGAAGGGTGCCACTGCAGAAGCATCACTGCTTGCTTGTTCAGTTCCCATGGCTCTGCTGTTTCTGCAGGTGGAGAGAAAACACTGGGCTGGATGGAACTTTGGTCTGTGTGCTCTCCTCACAAAGCCTTGTATCAGACTGGGGCATTTGGGCCGTGTGTAGTTTTGGACGAGAGGAAGCAGCAGAGGCAAATGCCTTCTGTGGTCAAAGTCTGTCCTGTTATTTGCTAATTGATTTTTTTTTTTTTCCAATTTATTTTTTTTCAGTGACTTAATAGATCTGTGCTATCCTTTTTCTTTTATGCAACACTTTTATTTTTAGGCTCTTTAGATGGCCATAAACTGGTTTAAGGAAAGCCTTAATTTTTTGCAGATGTTTTCCTTGTCCTATGTATGTGTAAATACATATGCAGGTATGTTTACACATGTATGTATATTTATGTCAACTTCAAAAATGAATTGTTTTTTAACCACTCTGCTATGATGGGAGCAACATCAGGTATGCTTACATATGCTGAAAGGTGGTGAGTTAAAACTTGTGACAACTGGATCCTTGTTTTTTATTAGAAAAGTTATTCTGAACATTCTGGGAATTTCACAATATGCACCATTCAGGCTTTGCATGAGCTACTGCTGGGTTTGCAAAGGCAAGGCAAGTATCTCAAAGGTACCTACCCTAGAAAGCAGATTATTAACGTTTGTAAAGGAAGTAGGGATGAAGAATGCTGAAGTTAATGTAAGAATCAACCTGATAGATGGTCTAGGACAAGCTTTCTGCATTTCTGTGGTTTCACAGTGAATCTGATTGTCTACATGTAACTTCAGGGTGTAGGAACATAGGACTGGAGAAGGCCTGGATAATTAAGTCCATTCTTCTATTGCAGGCAACAGCATCAATTAATCATATCTTAAATGTATTAAAACCACATTTCCTCTGGCTTCACACTATCCAGCAAAGCTGATTTATATTCTCTCGAGTAGCTGAGCTGCATTTGTTGCCTGCCAGTTGCCTGCACTTGAGAGAGAGAGGATTTGTAGCAAGTGATCAAGAAAATCTTCATCATTATTAAAGAATAAAATCACAGTTGGCTAGGGAGAAAAACAAAACACTATAGGAAAGGAAAACAGGTGAGCTGTGTTAATGAGTTGAAAGCGAATACCGAGATCAACACTTCAGAAATCCTCTGATTAAGAGTAGAGGCAGCTTTCAAAGGACAGTTGAGTAAATCAGAGGGACTTCGTTTGTCTAGTCTTTGCATCATGTACTGCAACTTGTATTCAAGTGCTATAAGTGAATTTTAGTGCCTGGCTTTGCATGTTTGCATTTGAGGATTGTACTTTGTTCACAGACTCATTGTTTTAAGAGCTAACAGTAGGAATGTAATGAATTATCGTTTTGCTTGCATTAGACCTTGAATAGAAAAGGTTAAAAGACCTGAGAGGGGGAAAAAAACGTATTTTATAGTTGTGTGATTTACAACAGTAGCCTGTCTCATCCGTATCATCACTATACGATGAAAGAGAAAAATGTGAGAAGCGGCAAGAATAGATCATCATAACAACAGCAACAATGTTCTTTATCATTTTGGACTTGTCACTCTTGGAATGATTAGATGCTTGCCCAATATATAGTAGGTGTGATGTTTCCAAAATGAGTTAATGAAATTGATGTTTTGAAATACAAGCAGAAATTTGAAAATATATTCTAGGAGGGTTTTTTCAGTTTTGACAAATGACTTGAAA
This sequence comes from Pezoporus occidentalis, assembly GCF_034315485.1. NCBI lineage: Eukaryota > Metazoa > Chordata > Aves > Psittaciformes > Psittacidae > Pezoporus > Pezoporus occidentalis. The sequence goes on from NW_026914502.1 coordinate 177,979, forward strand.
GCTATTAGATTTTTCTTATTCCACGTTTTTCTGCTGATGTCAGTAATTTTATTGACCTGACCTTTAGTACATTTCTGTGGCATTTCCTGCTGTAATTGGGTTATGCTGCTTTTCCCATTTACTGGCTGGTTTGGGGATACAAAGATGTTAACAGGCAGGGCATTCCCTCCTCATTGTCCTTTCTACTGCCTTTTTTTGTCCCTGTCTCTTCATATGGCTAAGAGGAGTGCTAATATTCCAAATGGATGAGATATAGTTTTTAAAGTTGAAAATTCAGCTCTGCCTGTTATTAGTTGAATATAAATGTCTTTGATAATGTTGTTTGTTCATTTAGTAACAAATCTTCATCAATGCTGGATACTCTCAGACAGAATCGGGGGTTATGACTGTGTACCTTTTTCACTGTAGCATAACCATGTTCTGTACATAGTCCAGACCCATGTTCCTAAACAGCCTGCATTCTCAGGAGCAATCTTGCCAGATCAAAGTACATTTAGCTTTGTATCCTGTCTCTGATAATGGTCAGGTATGAGTAGCAGAGGGTATGGGAGCAGGCATGGCATTTAGCAGTGTTTTCTCAGAGCACTCTCCCAGAAAGAGCAATTTGTGACACAGGGGCATCATGAACCAAAAGTGGTGATTTGTACTATTAGCACTCTGCAGATGTTTCTTTCATAACTGTGTCCAGTCTCTTTCTGACCAACAGGAATGTACCCACAATGTTCTGTTGCAAAGAGCCCTGTAGCTTAACTTCACATTATCTCAAGAAACACCTTGGGTTTGATACTCCTACCTCTCAGCTTCTCTCAGTGCTGTACACCTACCTGCTTCATAATTCCTTATTTGGAAGCTAGTAATCATTTTGGCTTTATACTTATCCACAGATTTATAGTGTTTTTTTTTTAATTGTACCTGCCCTTAGTTACCTTATTTCCATCTCTGCCATCACTTCAAGCTTTTCTGGGTGAACTCTGACATCATAGAATTATAGAATGTTTAGGGTTGGAAAAGACTTTAAGATCATCTAGTTCTAACCCCCCTGCCATGGGCAGGGATGCCTCAGCCTAGATCATGTCGCCGAAGGCTCTGTCCAACCTGGTCTTGAACGCTGCCAGGGGTGGAGCATTCACTCCTTTGGGCAGCCTGTTCCAGTGCTTCACCACCCTCAAAGTAAAGAACTTCCTCCTTATATTTGACTTGAACTTCCCCTGTTTAAGTTAAAACACATTACCACTTGTCCTATCACTACAGTCCCCGATGAAGTGTCCCTGTCTGGCATCTGTATCAGTCTTAATGATTCCTTTCTGACCCTTTTCCAAAGAGAAGGAAAAACTCAACTCAGCCTGTTAAATACTGTGAGGTTGATGGGGAGAGTAAATCAGGTGTTCCCCCACTCTAAAAGCTTGCGTGGTGTCACTCCTTGATGTTGCGGCAGCAGAATGTGTGGGTACCAAGGCTGGCGCTTGCTCGGCTGAGTGGAATTTTCACTTGTTTTGGAACTGATCTGTTTTTTCCCTCAGAAGAGGTTAGGGCTCTGCCTGTCCTTTGGAGTGAAGAGAGGGCTCAACAGGTATGAAAATCAGGCCATTAATTCCTGGTTACTGGAGCCTCTGAACTTTGCTCTTTGGCGACGTTTCCGTACTCTGTTTTTGTGAAATGCATCTCCTGAAGTTGCTTCTTCGTAGCTGGGTAGAAGTGTTTTCATGAACCGCAGGCAATCAAGATACTTTGGTTTTACCTGTGCAAGAGTTGCTGCTACTTCCTAACAGCTGAACTGAGCATTCAGACGCCTTAGGTATAGAAATGGGACATTAAGAACTAGGTCATGCTTTTCTAAAGAAGAAGGCTACCTTTCTTTGAACTGATCAGTACTGATAATTGGGCAAATATGCTCTCATAAGAGAGAGGCAGGTTAAGGTTATACTTCTTTACCAAGTTGATTTGGTGCAAAAAGGACTCCAAAGAGAAAAAGCTTTCTCCAAATTGCCCTTATTGGTATTCTGTTAAGACAATAAAAGGTGCAGAGCTGTTTATTTAACCACTTTCTTCTCTTTCATGTTTCCCAGGGAACACTGGTAAATGTAGACCTGTACTTGGAAAGGGAAGATAATTGGCTGGCCTTCTTCAGCAGAAAGTGTATAAGAATACCCTTCAAAGATCTGTGTTTGCACTGTGTGCAGCTGTGATTTCAGCTCTGCCCTTGAAACGCAGATTAAGCAATGCTGCCAACTTGTATTCTTCTGTCAAACATTTCACTGCCTTGTGAGTCTGTACACAGCTTACAATGTATGTCTTCTGCCAGGGTTACTGCAGCCTGATGCTTGGTTGTGGTTTGGTTTTGTTTTTTTTTTGTTTCCTGTTGAGCAGAGAATATACTTCAGGTACTTATTTGTCTGCTCCAGAGGTAATGTGATTCCATGTATTTGCTGATTTGAATATTCCAGATTTGTGTTGTCACTGCTGAGGAATTCACTGACTGTAAAATAAAGTTGCTTCTTCATGGGAAGTGTAGGGGAGGGTATCATCCAGCGCAACATCTTCCTGTTTCTTTCCTACAATGCTTTGCATTTTAGGCAGCCACCTTTAGCTTGCTCTTGCTGGCCCCTTTCCATGTAGCTTGCTCTTTCCTTTCCAAACAGTATTTTGGCAATGAAGATGCAGGCATGTCTGCTTACATGTTCTCTCATAACCTATGCACCTGTTGTTGAGATAAGTTCACTGACTTAATATAAATATGCTTGCCTCTTTCTTAGATCTAAGGGTCTGCCTCTTCAGGGCCAGCCAAGCCGGTGGCTGCTACAGAAACAACATTATTTAAAAGCGTTATTTTGTACGCATAATTTGAGGTGTTCTTAAGGAGGTTCTTGGGTATGTTGACATTTTTCACCACCAAAGTACTTGTGGACAGTTGCTCTGAACTTTCTCTACTTTGTCCCTTTCTTTTTTATCCTTGAAGGCTTTAAAATGGGCCAGTAGATCATTCACAAACTCCACAGCTGTGGCATTTACTTTCTCCTGAGCCTCTCTGGCTTGACTTCTGGTTCTGAAGTGGAAGTACAACAGTAGGAACACTTGTCTCTTGAAGGTAGAAGGACCACCATGTTTGGTGTCACACTGCAGGTGCCTGTACCTGTCCAGAGCTCCTGTGGAGTAAAGCATTGGTGTTAGGTGGCAGAAATGATGTGCAATGTCTGAGACATAGGAAATGTTACAGTGTTATCTGTATCTGGAGAAGTCACTTATAAATTGGTGCCTCCACTAGCTTCAGGTCTTCTATTAGTATAAATACGCTATCAAGAAGGACCACGCTGATCTTTTGGTGATATATCCTATGCAGTAGTTCCAGCAGGATGTAAAAAGCCATGTAACAAAACCTGGGAACACCTGCTGAGTTGTGGCTGTAGGTAAAATTCATTTATAGCTTTTATGGATGGAGTTTTCTTTTGGCTGGCAGTAAAATGCTTGTTAACACAGTTTTCTGAGAAAAGCCACTGATTTTAGATCTGTTTCTTTACCTTCTTTTAGCAATGTTAGTTACAATATTATGGTTTTGAGATGTAGTTCTGATGTGTGTTATTTCTGTAGCTTAAGGATGGACTGCTTCTTGGAGGAGAGGCGTGACACTTTTTGTGAAAATTGACTTTTTTTTTTCCTGACTGGAGGAACTGCTAGGGTTTGCTTAGGATTTAAATCTGAGCCAAGTGAGCAAAAATGTCCCTTTTTAATTTGAGAAGGAAACTGGGATATCTCTTACCACTCCCTAACCCCCCAGTTGCTTTCCCCTAAATAAGTATCCTTGTATGTGCCGTACTTGTGCACTATTGGCACCTTGTCAGTCTTTAATAAGAAACTTGGAAAACGTCTGCTGCATATTCTCAGCCAGTAAAAACAATCCTTTAAGAAACAGAATTTATGATGATTGTGTGTGTGTGCTTCTCATCGTTTTTTCCTCCCCTTCCATTTGGCTAATCTGTTTGTTCTGCATTAAAGTATTTTATTTTCTTGTTGAATGCCTTGCACTATACATGTGAGCTATCCCTGTGAAACTGGATGCTGAACTCCATCCTCTCTCACTACTGGTTTCTAAACAGTACTGCATGCAATTTATACCCTTGAGCTGAGGGCATGAGGAGAGTCGGGAAAACAGGCCAAGGTAATTTCACCTTAAAGTGTCTACTGTGAAGAGCAGGACATGGGTGCAGGGAGAGCACTGACAATGTAATTTTGCAGGATTTACTTTGGAGTGCCTCTTGTCTTGTAGGATCAAATTATTGAGGGATGGGGGAGAAATAAGTGCATTGATGCCTTCAGTAGTAAAGTGAGCGTCTGGTCCAGGCTTTGGCTCTCTTGATGACATACTGTTTCTCTAGGACTCAGCCCTGTGTAGCGGTATTATTGTGGCAGTGACATCTCCTCTCCACAGCCCTTAGTTTGTTGAACTTGAGAACTGCAGGGTGTGCAGTTACTTACATGAGTAATGAGCTCCAGCTAAGCAGACCCAGAACAAAGCTTAGAGGAGGGGCACCAGGGGCTAGAAACCAATGTGGTTGCTCAGCAGGGTAGTGATTTTTTTTTTTTTTAAATTGTTTGTAATTTAAACACCTAGTCAGTTTTGTTCTTGATAAACTTGAGTCTTGTGTAGCCTTTCAGCTCTTAGGAGGCTGAATTTTCACCCAGTTTGGATGCAGCCCTCTTCTTCAGGTTGGATTTATTGCAGGACTGACTGGAGGTGTTACATTTATTCAAAGCTGCCTTCTGAATTCCTTCAGGAATTTGTCTAGTGGAAATTAAAATTCTCCTAGCTGTTCTCGAAGAGCCTAGCAAGCAAAGCTTTAGCTTCCTTGTGCCACAGGTCCAGATATAAATATATATATATAATCTGTATGCATACATTTGCTTAATTTATCTCATTACAAAAGTAATATAAACAGCCTATTGTTAACCTGGAAGGTGTTACAACTGGCAGCTGAAGGTGGTAGATTTCTCTATAAAGAGCCTGAAAAAATGACCTTTTAATGACTCCAGAGAAGTAAAAAAAGCTGTTTTCAACAGTTACAAAAACTAGCTGTGGCTAAAGACAGCCTAAGATGCTATGTACCTGTAGCAGGTACATCCAAGTTACAGGCACTGAGGGATGGCCTTGGTGGCAATAACCAGGCTTGGTTTTTTGTTTGCAGGCTCTGTATATAGAAAGATTAAGCAAGAAATTTTTACCTTGACAGAAGCTGAAGTAGAGAGCTTATGAGATGTTTGAGGTTTCTGAGGTAGGAAACTGCCAATTCTTTGCTTCTGCTGTACTTGAAAGATGGGTGGATGTTTTGAGCATGTTGATAGTGGATAAAACACTTTGCAGTTGTTAATTTGTTTTCAGTGACTGAACTGTGTTCTGATGGATGTAAGATCCTGAATATTAGCCAACTATTTGGGCCCAGAGTCACAGACATCAGACTTCTCGGATTATATGGAGACTGATATGTGAAAGTAACATATATGTTTTGGGGCAATTGACGAGAGGGAGGCTTGCAGTCTTTTTGGTGAGTTTGATGAACCCATGCGCATGCCATGCCTCCCCAGGCAGGTGGTGGGCAGAGTGCCAGGGATCCTGTATTCCATCGGGCCCACTGGGTGTCAGAACCTCTGCTGGTGGCATTGCTTTTGCTGTTGCCAGCTTCTCTCTGCTCTCCAGCAGCAAGTATGACAGGGAGCACAGCTGCAGACAGCTGATAGGTGAGCAGGAGGTGTCCTTGACTACGAGCCTTGGTGAGTTCAGTAAGTGCTTTTTCACACGCAAACAAAGCAAGCTCCTGTTTAAACTTTTGCCAGTTGTAACCTTTCTAGTGCTAAACAGCCTATAATGAAGTTGCTTAACGTGGCACAGCATTAAGTTGTCACAACTTTTATTTACATTGATTTTTTGCTGTTTTACATTTGATAATATCTTTTGATTTTTATTTTTTTTTATTTCAAAAGTGTGCAAATCAAGCTTGGAGAAATAGTGAAGCAAAGTTCGACATTTCTAACTTTAATGAAATAAACTGCACTTAGTCAAGTATAGCAGGTCAGATGCCAAAGTGAGAAATAGCAAGGGTTTCTCAAGGATCAGGCAGTAAAGTCTCAGGCAGTAAAGTCTCACTCAGTAATTTAGAGAGAGTGCTGTTGAATAGCTTGAAAGTATGAAGAGAGCCTCCCCTTGCCTTGGGTCAGAAAAAGGAGTGTGACTTCTGGCTCCTGAGACCCCAATTCTCAGTTGCTCTCTTTGAACCAGAATGTAAGGTAACAAGAAAGAAGGATAGCTGCTATCCACCTTTGTATTCTGGGACAACTGAGAGCTTTTAGGTATAATATTAGAGCTTTTAGAAGAGTCATATAAAGGACTTCTAGTAGTACATCAGCAACAAAAGGAAGCCAAAGGAAAACATGGATCTGCTGCTTAATATGGCAAGGGCTCTGGTGACAAAGGACACCAAAAAAGCTGAAGGTACTCGGTGTCACCTTCAGCTTGGTCTTTAATGGTGAGATTTACCTTTCAGGAATCCCAGGTCCCTGAGACCAGAAGAAAAGTCTGTAGCAAGGAATACTTACCCTTGGTGGCAGGGGATCAGGTTAGTGAATGCTTAAATCGGTCATGTGTGAGTCCATGGGTAGGATGCCCCATGCACGCTGAGGGAGCTGAGTGATGTGATAGCATGGCCACTCTTGGTCACCTTTAAAAAGTTGGTGACTTGGAGGTGACTGATTATTGGAAGACAGCAAATATTACACCCTTCAAGAGGGCAAGAAGGCAAGTACAGGCTGGTCAGGTTCACCTCCATCCTTGGAAAGGTAATGGAACAACTAATCCTGGTAACCATTTCTAGACACAAATGACTAAAGGGTAATCGGGAGTAATCAGCAGACCAATCATTAGTAAAGTACCCCAAGTGTTGATATTAGTTCTAACTTTTATCCTCTTCATTAATGATCTGGATGATGGGACAGAGGACTTTGGGACTTGTATCATCTTTGGAAAGAGTGGCTGACATGCCAGAGGGTTGTGTTGTCATTCAGGGGGACCTGCACAGGCTGGAGGACTGGGGGGAGAGGAATGTCAACAAAGGGAAATGCAAAGTCCTGCAGTCAGAGAACCTCTCACACAAGTACCAAAGCTTTCATTCCCATGTGCACACAATCTCACCCAAGGCTGTGCCCGGGTGAAGCTTCTCTTTCTGTTCAGCTGCATACTACTGTTCTTAAATCTGCTGCAATTTGATTGCTGTTTATGAGGTCTCCCAGGCTGTAAATAAGATTAATATGGAGATACACTTACATCTATACGTTTGCCTGACTTAGGTTGAACTTCCTTTAAAAGGGTTAGTGAACCATAATTGCATTCTTCAGTAATCGTGTTAAAACATATTCTTTACATTGATCATTTTAGATGTGCTTCGATTGTTTTTTAATTGGTCACAAAGAAAGTGACTGTGTTTTGGCTGGGTATCTTCAGAGTTGAACACAAAATAATCAAACTCATTTTGTGAAAATGTCAGTATAATTTTTAATTTTCTGGCAAAATGTCTGTAAATTGAACACTTCTACACTTAAACTTCTCAAAATAGGAAATCCCAGTCTGCTGCAAAGCATGTATGGGTCATTGGGGGGCTGCAAAACTAGAAATATCTCAGGAAAGAAAAACATGATCTCTCTAAGTATCAAGACAGTATTTTGCAGGAGATAGGTATTGATCTTGGTTAAATGAATTTAGGTTATACCCTTCTTCTACCCTTGTTCTACCTAATGAAACACATGGAAACTCCATGGGTTCAGGATCAGCAATTTTGTGAGTGGCAATAATTAAACTGCTTTCACTTTTTAAAATTAAAAAATAACATAAAAAAATTCTTAGCTGCTTCCTATCTTGTTGACCTAGTAAAGAAGCTAAATAGTAGATTGACATGGAAATTCGAAGGAGACAAAACCAAATTAAATCCTCATCACTTCTAATTAATTCTTCCTTCTCTCCACCACCGAGTGTTTAACAGCAAAAGAATAATTGCCATGTGATTCCCTGTCCTCCTGTCTACAACATTTCTGGGAATCCTTAGTTAGGTGCAGAGGTAACACAGTCCTCACAAAGAGGAAATGTTGAGTTTGTCAGAATGGAAAGTGAGTTGCTGCTTGATGATTATCACCAAGCTGCTTGGTTCCCCTGCTGCTCTCCTTGTCTCCTAACATACCCCTTTTGTTCTGTTAAAGTGAAATTTAGTGCCATATTTGGAAAAGGAAAGCAAAATAGGACATTGGTTTGGATGTATGAAATACATGCAGTGCCAAAACTGAAGGCATCAAGACTGCAGGAATTTTAAAGTGACACTGTTTTGCAGAAATCCTAAGAGAAGGGTTTTTTATCATCAAAATTTAGTCTCACCTCACATGTAGGACTGCCTGATGATGATTTCACAAACTTGTTTCTACTTTACAGTCATAATTTCTTCTTGGGTTGTTGTAGCTTACACCAACCTTAGGCACCGGTATTTCAATCAGGCAAAATGCACAAGATCTGAGGGCAGGGGCAGGCATCGCAAATGACAGTGTCTGATGTGTCTGGTATCTGATGTGTCTGGTATCTGATGAGGCAGGCTTCTGTTGTAGGCTTGGCTGGTTAGTAGACTTTCTTTCACTATGGGGATCTACCAGGTAAAAATATATCCCCAGGTGCTACCTCTTTTCTTGCAGCCCTGTGCTGCAGCAGCATCTGGACAGCAAAGCAACCCACCAGTTGCACTGGTAGGTACAGCCATGAACTACTGCAAAAGGTCGGGTCACAGGGGAGCATGAGAGTCGTGTTGTGTTCTGCTCTGCTCTTGGCATATAATACTCTACAGGTCTGTATATTTTGTAGTGTCTTACTTTGTTTCCTTTTCCTAAAAGAATGGTAAAAGGTTTAGCAGCTTCTCTGATGGAGTTGTCAAAGCTGTGGAAAAAGGCCCAGAGCAGAGTGGAATTTGAGCTATCTGTACCTGACACTCTCCGCAATGAGTTTGCTTTAGTTTTTGTCCCTTGAAGCTTTTCCTGCATCTGTGATAAGCTGCATTCAAGTTCATGTGGTGTTTCAATATGTACAAACAGGCTACTGCAAGCAGAATTTATTTGCTCTGCATCTGTGCTCCGAGCAGTGATGTATGGCTTACTGTCCACTTTTTGCTTGGAATTGCTGTGTCAGGGTTGGCGTCTCTCTCAGGGATGAAGCAAAATGAAAGTAAGAAATGTGTATTTGGGTGCTTACCCCTACCTCTTGCTGATGCAGCAAAAAGACTTGAGGTTTGCTTGCCATGTGGAACTTTTTCCCCTCTCTCTTCTAATACTGTGCTTCACACATAGCTGAGGGCCTAATGTTGCTGACACAACTGTACTTGTTTAATTTTATCCTATTGACTGTGCCACTTAGTGTGCTTAGTCATCTGCTAAAAATCCTTTTGTTAAGATTGGGAACCAAACACAATACTAAGTATTTGATCCTACCTACTTATGCATGCCTAACATCATTTATGTTTAGCTTGCTGCTATGAAAATAATAGAATATTTATTCAGTTGTTAAGGAGTAGAGTGTTTCTTCTCTCACAATCAGATGATCTTTAGAGGAGGTTCCTTAGAGAGAGGCTGTGGCATTCTCCAGCACTGCTGTCAGGGAAAGGCTGCATGCTGAGGTGGGGCGTGCATTGTTATTTTGACAGGCTAGACTTTTTTGCTTAAAGGAACTGTGGTCAAAGCCTTTGAATTTCTACTTGTCTTTTGATGTCACAGGTGTCTTGCTGTGGACAGCTTGATTTCTGATCATCTTTTAAATGCTAAGTTTCTTAGGTGTTGGGGTGCTCTGCAGCTTGCCTTTTTGTGTTAGGTTTTGTAGGATTTAAATCAACACAGCTGATGTTAACTTGCACGATGCTGTATCACTATAAGAAGTAGTGAGCGCTGAGTCGTGTTCAGATTTCTAGGCCTAACCCGGAAGGTGAATTTCTTTTGTTTCCTTTCTCACTTTCTGGTGGCACTTTGATGTGGTACCTTTCATCTAGGGGTTTCTGCCTTACCAGCTCAATGCTGGGTATTCTGGGCAATTCAACCTGCAGGGTACATTGCTGTACAGATGAACCCAGCGGAAAAAAACTTGGATATGTTTAGCTTACCATATGTTTTCAGAAACCTCTTGTCCTGGAATGAACATTCTTAAAATGAAGCTTACTAGCAGGCTAGCGTCTGTTTATTTAGTTGCCAAGACCTAGAGTGTGCTTAGACAAGAGACAGTAAATGGTGGAGATGAGGGAAAGAGAAAATATAATTAAATGACCTCTGCTTTCCTCCTTAACAGTCATACACCCACATACCCTGAAGAATCATAAGTTTCTTGTTGCTGTATGTTTTTCTTGTTTCTATTAGATTAAACATTTCCTGCAAGGAAAGGTGAACCTCAGGCTGAACTTCAGGTTGAAGTGTAGTTTTTATATCATTGAAAATCTCAGCCAAGTTAATCTGTTTCTGACAATAATGCCAGTGGCAAAGTGAAAAAAAGGAAAAAGAGGGCATTTTATCAGCTTTCTCAGTGGCTCTAATACATCCAGGCCTTGAAGAAGGGACTTGAGAGAGGCCGACTTTTCTGTTAAGATTTCAGCCTCTGCCAGTTCTATGTAATGTTACTGAAGCGCACCTAAGCAAGAGGCATATGGAAAATATATCGCAGCTTTTTCATGCCTCGTCAGTTTATGTTGTAATTGTTGGATGAGTTTGTAAGATATTCTGTGTGTGGGTGTTTTTATTGGTGTTGTTTAACCTCTTTCACTGCTGCCATGTGGGTTGGCTCTTCAGTGTAACAGAGCATCTACATCTGCAATGTAATCACCAAGAGCCGTGGCATCATCACTTTATTTTTTTTCATGCAAGTTTGCGTATAAGCAGAGTATTCATATCCGAAGCTGGGCTGGTCTCCTTATCTCAGAGGAATCGGGTACATCCCTCTGTGCACAGGATAGGAAGTGAGCATCCTTTTTTTATAAGGATTGGTAGGTAAGGTTGCAGATGTGCATAGAGCTAAGTCTCATGGTTTTGTTGGCACCAGCAATTGAAATTCATACAAATGTATTTCATTATATGCAAGAAAGTTGGAAGATATCTCTGGGCTTTAGGAAGATTTTTCCTTTCACTATCTGAGTGTAATCTGTTACAAAACCATGCTGGCTAGGACAGAGTCCTCCCTGTTGGTATTTGGTGTGTATCTGCAGGGCTTTAAGGGGACTGCTCACTGGTGTTCATTTTGGCAGTGGGGATAAGTCTTGCATTTTGTCTAGCAGCAGCAAAATAAGGCACCTGGACACAAAGTGGAAGAATGCAGGCCCTCTCTTTTTAGAGGGAGGGGGGCCAGTCTTCAAGCTGATCACCCAGCAGGGTGCTAAAGCCACCCTGCTGTTGGTGCTAGTTTAGGCCATGGAGCCCACGCTCTCTTACTTCAGAAGAAAGTAGCCTAATTTTAAGGGTTAGCATTTGGAAGGAAAAATGCAAAATGGGGAGCTTGGCACCCTGCTGTGGCTCATCCTTGAGTTTCAGGCAGTTTGTGATCATCTGCCTTTGTTTAGTGATGACAACTCAGAATACTGAAAAGCCCAAGTAAGTGCATCTAAAGCAGGAAGTGAAATAACTCGACTTCTCTTCTGAAAGGGTTCCAGAGCCTAGCAGATACCCTCCAAAAGCCACAATTAGTATGTTCTCTCTAGGTGATGAAGAACAGAGGTTTCAAGTGCAGGATGTGACTTGTGGCTGCCATAGAAATTGAACAGTGTTTGGAGCGTGATATTCTTGTACTACCATAGTGGTCTGGAGCAGGAGGAAAGATGGGGTTGTGGGAACAGGTTGAGCTGTAGGGAAACAAAGGAACTAGAAGTGCTGGAGTTAAGGTGGAACATGCTTAGACTTGGGGGGTAAGCTCAGGGAGGGAATAGATTTCTTTTGGGAAGTGTGGGAGTCTGGTACTCTGCTGTTTTATTTATTTACAGTTCTGAGAATGCTAAAAATGGCCCCTGCAATGCTCCAGGTACTTTTGACATATGTTAGAAATACATGACAGAAGTACCTTTAGTGCAGAAGTACAAATGAATATTTCAAGGAAAATGACAGTAAAATGAATTTAGGGTTGAGAGTTCACATTAATAATGCAGGCTTATCTACAGCACCTTCATTTTTCATCTGTAAAATGGGGATAATGATGCTGACCTGGTTTGTAAATGAGCCCTGAGATCATCTGATGAAAAGCATCACCAACAGGAAGTGGTAGTGGTAGAAACTGGTGTTAGAGATGTGGTATAACTGTTTCAAACTAGAATTTTACAAGTGCTGGGACAGAAATACAAATATTTTTAAGAGTGGAAGTGTTCTCACAAGGTATATGAATACTTCTGCTGAGCAGTGATGCCATATGGTAACCATGCAATTACAAGCAATGTGGGGTTTTTATAGTCATGGATCAAACTGATCTTTTTAAAGAAACATAAATGTTCTTGTCTTGGCTCCTTGTGCCATCTGTCTGTCACTCATCAACTTCACATCACAGGCTGTTTCTTACCACCTTCCTCTTTCACTAATTCCTACTTCTGAGGACCTTTGTCTAGCGATAAACCACTGCTGAACACTTCATTTCTTCAGTGTTTTTGGTTTATGTACATAGGCAGTCTCTGTCATCATTTTGCTGACTGCTTGTTTTAATTCTCTACTGTTCCCTCCATGCAACCTTTTTACTTGTGCTTTGGTATCCTGAGAAAGCCCCTTTGTCCCAGTTTCTTTGCTTGCAATACAGGTCTAAGTTCTGTCATCTGCTTCTCAAATATGTCTGCATCTGGCTCCCCCACCCATCGTTCACCTCTGCGCACAAAGCTCTTTGCCAGCCTGCCCATTGTCTTCCTTACATGGTCAGTCTGTTTTTTGTTGTATCCTAAATTTAGCTTCAGTCTCCTCTCTTGTTCCCAGCACTTTGACCTGAGACCTGTAACTGCCTTCCCTTTCACCCTGCCTCTGCTGCCAGCTGGTTCTTTGCTCTTTCGGTTTCGCAACAAGGAGAAAAATCTATGCAAATTCTGACCAAATAAATTAGAAATTATTAAAAATAAATCACTTTAAAATAAAAATGTTAGACTCTCCAGGTAGTCACTTGTCTAGAAAAAGGCACTGTACTTTATTTTACTACTGTGTTTTACTGACCTTGCTTACGTTGAAAACCAACCAACCAACCATACCCAAACCTTGGCTTCTGATCCTAGCCATACATATTTAATTTTGAGTGTGCAGTATATTCCTTTGGGTGCCAAGATAAGCAAATGAATAAGCATTTCCTAGATCAGAGTATTGGAAGGCAAAAAAACCGAAGTGTGAAGCTGTAGCAGAAGAGGTGCCGATATAAATAGTGGTGGGTTGGTATTCACATGTGTCGTGGTTTAAAACCAGTCAGACAGCTCGTTTGCTCACTTCACCCCCCTTCTTGCTCTCCCCCTACTCCTGAAGGGACAGAGAGGAGAATCTAAAAGAATGCAAGTCCCACGGGTTGAGATAAGAACAGTTTAGTAACTAAGGTATAACACAAATCACTTCTGCTACCACTAATGATAATAATGATAAAGGAAATAACAGGGGAAGAGAATACAACACCTCACCACCAGCCAACTGATAACTCGCTCCCCAAGGCCGACCAAGCACGGACCCATACCTCCTCCAGCCCTGCAGTCCCCCAGCCCTTCCGGCTAACTCCCAGTTACATCCTGTGCATGATGTGCTGTGGTATGGAATACCTCTTTGGTCAGTTTGGGTCAGGTGTCCTGTCTCTGCTTCCTCCCGGCTTCCCCTCCTCCCTGGCAGACCATGAGGCTCACAAAGTCCTTGCCCAAACCAAAACATCACTATCAGCTCTGTTCCCAAGCCAAAAGTCAAAACACTGCACTGCACCAGCTACCAAGGAGGAGAAACATGACTGCTACTGCTGAACCCAGCACAACATGCTTACCTTGATACATTCTCCAAGGTTTCTTTCTTGTGTTTGGTACTGATTTGTAGCATGATTGTAAAGGATGTAAAGAAAACACCCCTTTTCTCCGTTATTTCTGGCTGTTAATTTCTCAGACTGCTAGAACTTCAAATGCTAGAAGCTGTACCAGGGCTGATGGCTTTTATGGTCTCTTTGTATTTGTGTGCCTGAGACCAGAACAGGACTGACCTTACACTAATAGAAAGATGGGTTGGTTGAAAATTCAGCTAGTAATGGAAAACTGCCTTTCACTGTAGCTGCGCAGCAGGCACTCTGTAATAATAAGCCTGTCAGGCTTTCTCCCTTCACGGTGTTACAAATGTTTGCAGACTTTTTAGCAGAGAACATTTTTATAAAGATAAGGAGTAAAGTTAATATGATTTCTGTCTGATATGCAAGTTTGGTAAAATGTTAGGAGTAGCTTTTGTAACTTTGAATCTGTGGGGGTTTGAGGACTGCTACTCTCTGTTTTTTGACGGTGCTGTTTGACAGATTAAGAAACAAAATGCTAAAGTAATCTTGAGTCTGAAAACAAAGATGGAAATAGAGCAGATGTCATTTTGCAAATGGGGAGTAAAAAGGTTTTTGTGTTTGCCAGCATGCACAGTTTAGAATAATTTCAGTGCATCAGGAAATGAGCTTTAAATTATTCTAAAGTGGTTGATAAGTGGGAGCAACACAGTTAAATTTATTAAAGCTTTTTTTTTGTAAATAATTGATATAATGTTGCAGTAAGAGTACATTATACCTCATAAAATGCTACATTATGTAAATAGATGTAGCACACTTTTCCTTCAGCTTGATAATAGATTCTGCAGTCTGACTAGTAATTGTGAAGGAGCTCAGTTTTTTTTTTCTCCAAGAGCCAGGGCTATTTAAACCATAGACAATTGTCAGTAGTGCTGTTTAAATTACCTTCTTCATCCCTTTACAGTGTTCAGATTAATTTAGAAATAAAATAATAATAAAACCCTCATCCCTGGAGGAGAAGATAGGCCAGCCTGCTTACTGTGAGTGGTGGGAGTTAAAAAAGGGAACTTGACATGTCCCCCAGTGCCACCTGAATGTTGTTGAGAGACCTATTGCTCTGGGCAATTTGCTGCTGTTGAACTCCTGTGCTCTTCTATGCCTAATCCAAACACTTGTTTGAATACAGTCTTTATTATCTCTGACTGTGAGGAGTAGTATAGTTGTGGTTTTATTAAGGCAGCAAGATTATTAATGGTAAAACAGACTGTTACTTTCAGATTTTCAAGAAGTCAGGCTTTAGGTAGAGCGGCTCTTAGGAATTCTCGTTTGACAGGGCACACCTCGTACCATGTCTCCGCAAGACCTCTATAATAACTGCAGTGTGAGAATCTCTTTTTGATGTTAGTGCATTGCAAAACTTTTTCACATTTGCTGTTAGGAATGAGACTTGTGGTGAGCCCATTGTCTGCTTGGGCACCTTGTGCCTAAAAACTTTGTTCAGTGGCTTAGGAAAGTTTTACTAAATGTTGAACAAAGGTATGAAGTGTAAGTATAAAACAGCTGTTATGTCTTCTGCTAGTAAATTGTAGTGTGTTGACCCTGGCTGCGTCCTGGGTGCCCACCAAAGCTGCTCTATCACTCCTCAGCTGGTCAGGGGAGACAAAATATACAATGAAAGGCTCATAGGTTCAGATAAGGACAGGGAGAGGTCATTCACCAATTCCTGTCACAGGCAAAAAAGACTTGACTTGGGAAATTAATTTATTTAGGATAATGAGAAATAAAAACTAAACCTTAAAACTTTTTACCCCCACCTCCCTTCTTCTCAGGCTTTCCTTCTTCCCCGCAAGTGGCACAGGGGAATGGAGGTTGCAGTTAGTTTCTCTGCTGCTCCTTTCTCTCCCCACACTCTTCCCCTGCTCCAGTGCAGGGTCCGTCCTATGGGCTGCGGTCCTTCAGGAACAGACTGCTCCTGTGGGGTTACCAGTCCTGTAGCTAACCTGCTCCAGTGTGGGCTCCTCTCCCCACAGGGCCACAGCTCCTGCCAGGAGCCTACTTCAGTGCGGGCTTCCCACTGGGTTATGGCATCCCCATGCTCTGGTGTGGGGTCCTCCATGGGCTGCGGGTGGAGGTCTGCTCCAGTGTGGACCTCTCAGGTTACCCTTTACCAATGAGATGCTGATGAAACCTTTATTTAGAATATGACCAGACTCTCTCTTCCAGTTTTATTTTCCTCTGAGGAAGAAAACTAGGAATATTCTGGGACATGAAAATGTGCTTACTACATGCTAAACTGGGTAAGGCTCACCATCTCACTTAGTGACTGAAGTCTCATGCCACCATTCTTGTGAATAAGTTTATAGTGGCATACAAGTATTATGGCAAATCCATGCAGAAAATCTCTCGAACAACTGCCTGGGATTCTGTGGCATTAGAGTATTGCAGCAATACTTCATGATTATGTGCTTCCAGTTTTCTCTTGAATTTAAAACACTGTTTCGAAACACAACAGCGGCACATGTGCCTGATCTCTCTGGACAGGTGAAGTAATTTTGATAGAACTGCTAGGAATGGCAGTGAACTTCTACAGATGACTTCAGTCTCCACACTTCCTGATCTGTATTTACTAAGGCCTCGAGGTGGTATGTAAATAAATATCTATGCAGATGAGTAATTGGTAATGTATTTCTTGTCACCCCAGATGTTGTCAAAACATTGCCAGAAGCTTGGAAGGGACATCAAGGACTTATTTACTGCAGTGATGCAGTGATGAGGAGTCAGAGGTGCCTCTTTAGCAGGAGGCAGACACAGTAGTGTTTGATCTTGTTGCAAAGAGTGAATAGGGAATCACCCTCTCTTCCTTTCCTCTCTCTTCCTCTTCCCTTTCTGCCTTGCTGTGTGATATGAATTTGTTTTGTGGCTATAGTGCATAGACCCATAGAAAGGTCACTTGAAATAAATGGATTTTCTGCTGGTGTGACTCAAAGCAAGTTTTTGTTTTTTTTACTCTCTCCAGAGTCTTTTTCTAAGCCTGCTGGCATTAGTAAAAGAAGAGAAATGTTTATACAACAGCAGTATGGAAAAACTGCTTAATTTTACAAGATGCATCAAGAAATTTGTTACATCCAATTCAAATAAAAAATATATGCAAGAAGTGACTACGGAGTTTAAACATGGAGTGGAACTTGCTGTGCAGTCTCCACTTCTTTTCTTCCTGTGACATTTTCTCACTTGTTTCATTTTCCCTCTGCTCTTCCCAGGTGCAAGCTCCTTCCTTGAGGGGCATGACAGTCACAGTGTACCTACACTAGTGTCTGCTCAGCTTAGATTGAGCTGAAGAATTAATGGAAATTGTGTTCATTGAATTTGTACTATAGGTTGATTCTTCTCAGAGCTGTACCTTGGCTTGGCAGTGATCACCCCAATTACCCCTTCTTGTGAGTCCTCCAATATCTGCACCTTCCAGGCTTGTTCCATGGCAATATTTTGCACCACTCCTTTTCTCCTGCCTTTCTCTGACCAGTTCACCACAGTGCCTTTAAACTGGATGACTCTCTGATAGAAGGCAGTTAGATGACTTTCTGAATAGAAGGCAGTTAGGAGCGAAGCACTGTGTATTCTGGTAAAAGTCAGAGAAGGGGTGTGGAAACCATGCTAAGGGAAATGACTCAAAACCTCATTACACACCTGCAGTGTCTGCAAATGATGGGGCACATGGGAGCTCATGGCGTGTGCAATAGTGGGAGGGGGACCCACTAGACTGAGGGGCAGGTTTGCTCAGTAGAGGATGTACCAAACCCCCGTCACTGTGCAGAAGTCAGATGCCTGGAACTCAAAGTGATGAAAATGGAGGTAATAAGGAGCAAAGAACTGAAGGGTGTTATGAAGCACTTCTGGAGTGCTCATTGAACCCGTTCCTTGATAGCAAGAAAGAAATATGACCATTTTATAGGACTTAAATTGGATCAGATAAAGAGTGACCCCTTTGGCCGGGTTTTTGTCTGGGGTTTCTGAATCCAGTTACTATTGCTTTTAATCAAAGTCTTCTCTGAGCTCTGTCTGTGCTCTCATCTTCAGTGTCGTTTTCTTTCCTCTGCTGCTTTCTCTCTGACATGTTTCTCCCAGAACCTATGGTTTCAGTTGTGCTTTCAGTCATTCTGCTATCTGACTGACTACCTGTAGACTTTGAAGTGTGAGGCAGAGTGAAAGGAGTAAGCGCACCCTGCGATGGGATGTGCGGCAGCAGGGGGATTGTCCCCCTAAGGGTCAGCTCTCTAACAGGGCTTGTGAAGACAAGGGGAAAGTACAAGATTAATGAGGCAGGCTGTAAAAATTGCGTTGCTTGTTTTCAGCTGCTATGCTGCTCCAGTTCAGAGTACTTAAGCACCTAGGAAGGGTGAGGGAGCACATTTGAAGGTACAGGAGGGGCATCGAAACAATTAAGATGATGTTCCTGCTTTGGATCAACAGATAGTTTCCCTTTCAGCTGTTTTATCCTCAGTGCTGGTTTTCTCTCCTTGCCAGCTGCTGTCGCTTCTGACCATTGTCTGGCATTACCATAGCTTGTCTGAGCAGCCTTTTGTGAGGATTGCCATGGGATGGGGCTTTGTTCAGGAAGAGCTATTATTTGTTGGTCAGGTACAATACCCATCAGCTTTTATCCTGTTTTAACTCACCCTAACACAATCTGATTTCTTGGCAAAAGAATCCTTTTCAATGTATGTGATGGTAGGATACCTGTTCTAGGAAAGGAGTGGATTAGTGTGGTTTTGAATAATTGAGTCTGACAGTCTTGTGGCAAAAATTCGTTGGAAGGAAAAGCATTTTGGAGTAACCCTGATATTTTGCTATATCCTCAACCCTGGAGCCTGAGCAGTGCTTATGGCGTACTTCTGTTTTCTTCCCTGCTCTTTCCACCTTGTTAGCCCCATGCTGTAAAGTGTTCCAGATAAATCCCCATAGGAGCTGTCTGAAATAAATGTTTGCTGTTGACTAGGTTTGCTAGAGCTGGAATTATGCTTGGAGAGAGATGTGCAGGTTATTCATCCTTGGAGGTGGGCTAATTGGAAACAGATCCCCTGCCTCCACCTCTGACAGCCGATTTCCAGTGCAGGGGTTAAAGCAGTAACTGAATGTCACAATGCTCAACTTATACTTTGGTTTTGTATTTTTCAAGTTCTTTTTCCTCCTGCATTGTCCAGAATTGAACTGAACTGCCTTTCCCTAAGTCCTTTGTGGGGGGGGGCTGGATGCAACGGGGAGTAATCAGCAGGAAACAGGCTGTAGATAGACTGAGATAGGAAGGCAGGTCAGGCTTAGCGATGGGATGCCAAGTGCTTTGCTTCATGGTGCTTGGTGGTTTGTTAGAGGCACTGTCTTCCCTGCTGGGGGCTGAGCCTGTTCCTATTCCTGATGCTTATCTGTGATAAGCTGATCTGATCTAACTCTGCCCTAGGCAGCAGGAGAGACAGCCTGACCGGTAGATGGCTGAGAGAACAGAAGAAGTATTTTGAAGTGTAAACAGTGAGAGAGAACACAGTTTCCTCACTGTATGTGAAACACCTGTATGAAATGACAAGTGGTAATGAAAGCAGTTGTGCCAATTAATTTTGGTGTGGAACCATCCTTAAGAATAGCTCATTGAAAGTTTTTTCTCTGGAGCTTTCAGTGTAATGGGGCAACACAATAAGGGAAGCAGGAAAATACCATCTTGGGGAAGGACATTCAGCTTTGGTTTTCTCCTATGCTTTTCCATTTTAAAAATGACTGTGGTTTTTCCATCACTACTACCTCTTATGTCTCCTATTGTGTGAAAGCTGGTTTTGTTCGGGTTTTTCTTTTTTTCTTTTTTCAGTTACTAGCTGCTACTATATACTTCTTAGTAGAATACTAATGCTCATCCCTCCCCGCTCTGCAAGTTCTCTGTGACTTACGGAGTGATTTACTTACTGATTCATGCCTTCATTGGCTGTTTCTCTGATGACCAGATTGATCCGAGTATAACTGAGTGCATGCAGTACTTATTCTTAAGGAGGTCACCTTAAAAGTTGTGAGCATTTAATGTTGTAAAACTGTCCAGTGCTTGGCCTCTTCATCAATAGGTGGTGCCCTTTGCATTTTGAGATCTGCAAGCTGTGTTTTGGGAGTGTTGGCACCAGTTATAGCTTCAGCTTCCTCATATTTAGAGTTGGAAGTCCAGTCGTCCTGCACAGCTCTCCCCAGGCTTGAAGTCCATGGATACTTATTTGTGTAGGGATGATAACTGCTAGTGACTTCCTGTTTTTCAAACTGGACACTTCATCTGTACTGTACGTGGCTGCTCTCAGGACCATGAAAATGGCAAGGTCACTGCTGTGCCTGTTTGTAGTACTTCCTCACCAGCAGTTTGCGTGCCATGGCGAGTCTTCATCTAGAAGCTCAAACTCATGATTTGACAAATTCCTGCACAAGTGGACCGTTATCCTTCCCAGGACAAGAACTGGAGGATCAAAAGAAAAATTCACTGTTGGCATCTGTGCTTGTTGCTGCACAAGCAAGTGAATGTTAGCTGGTACTTAGGAGGGTAACATTGAAGTAATTGATAAATTCCCAGTTTACTATGGTGGGACCAAATTGACCCTCAGGGTCTCATAGATGGTTCTTAACAAGTTGCCCAATAGAGAGGCTGATTTTTATCACTTTTAAGGAGGCTCCTCTTCTCCAAGACTTTGAGCTTATTAAAGACTGCTTAAATAAGCTGTTTGTAATCACTGCTGATTATTTTCCTCTGTTTATTTAACAGACTAAATATATTTATAAAATCTGTTTCTGTTCCCCTGTGACTAGCATTAATGCATATGGTTATTATACTTTACTTATCACTGTCACAGAACTCTGAACAGACTAAGATGTATTGTAGTCTGCTGTTTTCTAAATTTGTGTATTCATTTTTACCCTTGTATAGAGCAGACTCTCCTGAAACCACATTAACCTAACCTTGTTCCTTGCATTCTTCTCTTTTGGCTAATTTATTGATCTTTATAGAGATTAGCAGCACACGGAAGTCTTCTCCCTGGTGGCAATCCTTGTACTTTTTACTGTATTCTTAATTTTTTTCCATAGTGTTTGTGTTCCTGTAGAGTAAAATATGGAAGGACAACAAGGAACATTTTTCAAGAGGACTTTTGCCTGTGTTATTTAATATTCCATACATTCCATCAGGAGGAGGATACTCATTGCTCAGCTTCAAAGGCTGCAGCTATTGCTACCAGGTTCTGGTATTGGCTCTTTATGCAAGGATTGGTATACCAGGGAGAAGAGATGAAGGACTTCATGGATCTTTTGTTTATGTGATAATACACAAACAAAGAAAGTGGGACAAATAGGAAAACAAGTATTGGTGGATATTTATGCATGTTATGCTAACTTTAAATGACCAGCTCTGGTAGCTCACACGTGAGTGATGTGCATTCCCGTGTCAGCCTTGACACTTAAAAAATGCTGCAGTGATACTGTTTTCAAAGCCTCTGGGGTCTAATGAATTTTCACTGCAGTGAAGGCAGCATGTGAAGGAATGCCCATGGCGTTCCTTCCTATAGGGCAGACTCAACAGGAATCAGCTGTGAGCTGCTGGTCTCTAGCTCTGAAGAGGGGTTTTTGCTTCTGAATCGGGGAACGTGGGGTTCCCTGAATTCTCTTTAGGGAAAATGGTCTTTTTTTCCTCTTTGGGACACTGTTCTTCCGAGGAAGAGCCATGCCCCGCTAACTACCAGTTATCCAAAATTACAATGAAATGTTAATTGCTTGCTGTGAAAATGGGACCAAAATCCAAACAAATCTCAAACATCTTCCCACCAGCTACATTTCAGCTTACCAGCTCTGTTCCTGAACTGTGGCTTTTGCAGTGGTTGTAAGGATAGTCCTTTAAAGTTTTCAGAACTCTAATTTTATGCCTTAAACATAGGCTTCATGTTTTTCCAAGCTGAACTTTCTACATTCCTGCTGAGGTGAGCTTAAAATTCCTCCTGTTGAAGAGTGTTGACACTCAGATTTCAGAAGAGCTGTGAGAAATATTAGTTATCAATCTGTTCTGGGATCATGAAAAAAACAAGGGTTATTACAGTAAGACTAACAACTCTGGAAGGGATGTCTTCCAAAAATACTGGAAAAGCTTTAGCTGCTAAAGACTATGTCTATATTTGTGAAGACCTCTACACAGATAATGTTCATCTGTATAGGAGAAAGTCTTCCATGAAGCTAATCAAGAGCTGCAAGGACCTATATTGGCTTGTTAGCCAATGACTATAGCTCTGGTCTTGTCTGGGACTTCCTATGTTCCTAAACATCAAGTTATTTCTGTTTTGTCCTGGTACTGTATGGTTGTACAGCAAAAGTGCTTCATGATTGTTCTCTTAAATGCATAATACAGGAGGCATCCTCAATTACAAAACAAGAGCCCAGTGGTGCGAGGCTTGACCTCCAGCATGTGTGGATTGTCCTCCTGGCTCTTTTGATCTTTTCTGCCCTCTCATTTTCTCGAGTGTTTCTTCACTTTCCTGGTGTATTTAAGGGCTCCTAGAGAGTTTTCATATTCAAACAACTAAGGGATATCTATCTGTCTAGCAGGTACACAGATGCCCTGAAGATGGTCTAGTTCAGCAAGTACATAATATAATGCCAGCCTTTCCTTTGTGATGGGAGCCAGCGTTCTGAATATAACTGTGAAATTAACATCTTCATTTTACAGTGAAAAGAAAAATCCCAATTACAAGCAGCATCTGAAGAAATTCATGTTGGGGTAGGCCACCGGGCCACCTCACACAGTGTTGCCAGCTTTCTTTTCAGAGGGTGCTCAAGACCTTCAATGTAATATTTTTTCCCTTTTAGTTCTTCTCTCATTTCTTTCTCTCCCCTTAACGGAACTGCTCCCACTGATTGATATGTTTTTAATGATTACCCTCACTGTAGACTCCATACTATGGTGATTTACAGTCCTTAAGATCCTTTTTTATTTGACAGCTCCTTCCTACTCATTTTTTTGTCTCTTCGTGGCAGATACTGCAGTGATAGTGTAGTGCTGACAAAATGGGAATTGCAAAGAAGCACTTACCAACTAATGAAGCTGAGGGGGGAGAAGGGAGGAGAGACAATGTGAGTGTTTAAAACCACTTGCTGTTTAAATCATCCACCTGAGCAATCAGTGTTGGTATTGAATGACCTTATTAAAAAAAAAACCCTACCTGGAAACAAAACCAAACAAAAAACCCTACCAGAACAAAACCAAACAAAAAGACCCAAGCCAGTTGTCTTGAAAGATGTTGGTCTCCTCATTTAATGGGAATGGCACTCAATGTAGGGCATCACACAAGGATCTTCATCAGGCAGGAGACTCTTTGTATTTCCTTAAAAGCATTTTTCTTCCTCTCAGCACTGATAATATTCTCAGTTGTGGAGATGATGCTTGTGATATCCAGAGGACAGAAATGGAGCCCCAGGGACTTTTGTGCACTCGTGTGTTAATCTGAGAATACAGAAATGCTAGACAGAAAGGAAAGTTTCCTGGGACCTAAAAGTTCTTAGCTCGTTAATGAAAAATAAATTGTATTGGCTTTTACTGTGTCCTATGAAGTGATCGTAATCTCTCATTTTTGTCATTCCAGCCCTGTTTTGCTTGGTAGAGAGCAGCCTTCTGAGAATTCCTTCCCAGGGAAAAGGGATGTTTTCTGATTGAACATCCCCCCCCCCTCCCCGTAAAAATACTCAATTCATTTAAATAAACAGGATTTGTATCTCCCTTCAGCTTAACTGTTTTGTATTTCCCACAAGGCACCCTGCCACTGAGCTACTTAAGCCGTATGAACAGCACAGCAACAATGTAAGCAGATCAAGGCTTTGTTTATAGCGTTTTACTGTCTCTTTATGGTCTCACTGTATTGTAGGTGGTATTGTTTCTGAACTGGAGCTGGAGAAAAATCTATCTGAAACAAGCAGCTAATGAATATGGTCCTTTAATTCAGATAATTAATTATCTGTGTAGAAACTTGCATGAGCAGAAGCCTTTGTTTCTAAGAAATTATCATGAGAATAGTTTAGACAGAACGTATTTTGGCTGACCGCCTGCCTAGATGCATGCAGTTAGCATAATAACTATTACTTTAGCTATTTCCTACACCAAACTTGCTCTTTGTGACTGATGCCCTGCATCAAGTGCTGTTGCTTTTTTTTCCTCCTGTGTCTGACTCTCAGACCCACAGAGGAGCTATCAAATACCTGGGAAATGCATGCTCCCTCTGTAGGTTTGACTGTTCTGACAAACAAGAATGTGCCTGTGCTGTTGTATTTGTGTAAAGTGGGCCAAAAGAATAGGAAAGCAGTCGAGGAGAATTTACATTTGGACAAGGGCTTACAAGTAGCTGTTTTGCATTATTTGCCCAGCTCATGCATGAACAAAACTGATTTCAGTACTTTCCTTGTTCACAGACGGCACATAAATTGTAAATACAGAAGTACTGTGCTCTCTATATAGCTGGATGTTGTTTTTGTTTAAAGTCTCCCTGCATTTTTTTATGGCAGTTTATCTGTTTTAACCTCTTCTGTCTCCCCTATTACCATAGTATCTGAACTCTCATCATTAATTTATTTATTCTCATAACAGGGCCTCCCTTTCTTTGAGAGATGTTATCTTCTTTTTTTTATGGGTCTCTTACTTATGGTCCCATTCCTTCAAGACGGAAGATAGGTTGGCTTGAAGAGGTAAAATCCTGTGTTATCTACCACCCTGATTACCCCTACCAAATCACCAATGAAGGTTATGGCTCCCAACCTGCAGCCAGCCTGTTTGTGTGAGGAATTCCCTAATGTGTTTCGGGCAAAACGGATGGAGGAAGCAGTAGTTAATTTGCTGAAATAATGTGACTCTTTTTGACTGACATCAGGGCTTTTGCTATCACGTGAGCCGTCAAGACGAAAGGTGTGAGGTGATAGTGGCCAGAGAAGAGGAGCTCAAGCAGGATGAAGGTTACAGGAGGAGGAGTTGGGTGACAGACCTGAAGGGTGTACTGTAGTAGTGCTACTGTGCCAAAGTGCTTGTAAGCTGCCTGTGAAAAGGAAGAATCAGTTTGTATATCCTATCTGTGTACTGTCACCATTTATCTTGTGCCAGCGCTGCCTGATGGCGCTGTATACGTGCCTTAGGGACCCTAAACCAGAGGAAAGTTACCCCTGCAACAAAGGATTGAGTAGTTTTCAGCAGGAATTTCTCCCTCCCCAGATTGCAGTAGTAGGGTAAGCATTTGTGCTGGAGCAAGGAAGTTAACAGAATAGTGCCACGGGTAGCTGTTGCTGAAGGGCAGGTTGTCCCCTGTTTCAGCAGAGACTGTCATGAAACTTCACCCCTGACGGATTGTTTCGGAAACACTGTACAGCAAAACTGGATGGGAAATGATTGGCCAGGATTATGCAAAATCTGTAGGAGAGCAGAGACTTCTGCCCATGTTTTCCTGGTCGTTGGCTACAGGCTGACTTTGTCCATCTGTGAGCTAGTTCGGTTCTTTTTGGCTCATCTACTTGCATCTGTTTCTCTGCTGTGTAATGCTAACCATTTTTAAACAGTTTTTAATTGCTATCAGTTTTTAAAGTAAGTATTTGATGTGGATTAGCATGGGATTTATAGTGTGAAATAATCTCATGCTTGGTATTCAGGGTTATGCTAAAATTTCCTATATCGGGTAGTATTTCCATACTATTATTTTTTTCCTTTGCAGCAGGATGTGTAGCTAATTCTAGTGCTAGCCCTCAGAATTTGTTTGTGCTACATGTGAGTTTATAGTAGGCATACATGGTCTGTCCCTGGTTTTACATTACCTAAGTTGTTATGCAGCAATTTAAATTTGAGAAATTGTTTTTGTAAAGAAAGATCTAAAAATCGTTTGCATTTTTATTTTTCCCTTTTCTGGAGGAAGTGTAAGATACTGCAGTGAAGACGTTTGAAGTACTTTTACTGAGCATATCAAAACCAGTACAAACAATATATCGAAATCAAACACTTTGCTGTGAGAAAATATATTCTTACAGTTGGTATCCCCCCCCATCTGACTTTATAAGGAATTTTGGAATTTTATTTAAACTTTCATAATTGTAAAGCCTGTTAAATGTTGGGAAATCTAGCTCTAATCAATTCCCCATGTTGATGCTCTGAAACCTGGAAAAAAAACAGTCTGTTCTTAACAGATTTGACAATAGTTTATATAATTTTTGGAAGCAATTCAGAAGGAAATTTCATTTCTCTGTCCCCTATAAAACAGAAAACACTGCTAATAAGTGTCTTTAAACAAGCTGTCTATAAAATAAAAAAAATACCGCAATAAACAGGAGGTAATGAGTAACATTAGCTATAAGAAACAGGGTGAGTAGATACATTAAAAAAAGATCAGAACAGAAGAGCACAGTGAAAGCCAGGTTTGACTACTGTTCTGTTAATATACCCTGGTGTTTTAATTAGGAATGAGCAAATCTTATCTCATGACAGGCTATCCGAATTTCGTAGGCTGCATACTTTTTGGACTTAAAACTTAATTGTAAATAGAGCTAGGGAAGAGTGTTCCTAGCAAGTCTGCTAGAGTTTCTTTCGATGCTTTAATTTTCTGAACTATTTAGGGATTTTTATGAGAATGGGCTGCTTTTTTGTCAGTTTTGTATTCCTAGGTTCAAATATAGGAAGTCTTCCTTGTGTCACTTCCAAGCATTTCTTGTAGGCTTTTGTCAATGACTCTAGTTCCAAGTCAAATTCAGCATCAATAAAACCTGTTTCACACCTTGAGACTGTAAGAAAATGTTTCACTGTTGTGTCAGTAATGCAGCAAATTGTGGGGAGTTTACAGGAGGGGAAGATGATTTTATTCTTAAAAAAATACTGATTTCAGTTGTTTGTACTTCTTCATCTAGCTGCTTGTAAGTATGAGAGTAGACGAGTGTGAGAGTAGTAGTAGAGAGACAGTAGAATGAACGAGTAGCTCGTTCAGCTGTCTGGCCCCAGGATGCATGTGTCTCACTTGTCTGAGCAGGATTTTGTGCAGTGATGCTTAACACAAGGGTTGGCGGTTACTGCACCCTCAGAGGGCACCTCCTTCAGGCTGTTGGCCATGTAATGGTTTTGGGTGCAGCTTTTTGTGTTGGTAGGAGCTTGTAGTTGACAAGCCTGTAGGAGACACGAAGTCTCTCCATCCTGTGCCACGTGTGTGGGTCACTGGGATTGTGGCCTGTCCTTTCTGTTGCAACTGGGGTTTCTGGGGTAGCTGCATAGAGCTGTGGGCTGGGGTTGTGATGACTGCCTAATCTGAGAGCTCCCAATGCTCACCTTTCATACAGTCCTGTTCCTGCTCCTCCTCGTTTCCAGTCATTTTCCAGGCCTATCAGTCCTAAAATTTCTCTGCAGGGGAGATGGGTAGTGGTTGCTATGGGTAAGTAAGTAGAGCTGTGTATTATTCTTTGGGCATCAGTCCCAAGTCTCCCTTCTCTCTTGGTCTTCCTAATTATATTGAGAAGCATGAAACAAAAAAATATTGATGGCGCATTCTTGAACATTAGGCTAATAAAGTCAAATCACATTCTGAGCAAACTGGTGGCTTGCATCTTACTGCATCCAAACTTGCTTATAACTTAGCCCATGAAAATCTGCTGCTATTTTTAGGGGAGTTCTTTGGGGTATTATGTATTACATTGCTGAAAGAGCTGCTCAAATCAAGTTTTATGCTAGGGCAATTTTGTTTGGTACAGTAGTGAAAGAAAAAAAGTGATTGTTTTAGTAGTACAATCATTTGTACTACTCTGTGAAGCTATGTTGTCCTCTATTGTTATTGGTTCTAAAGATTTCAAACCAGAAGGAATCGTGCTGTCATCAAGGCTGAAACCTATATGTGACAAAACAAGAACCAAAACACATGGTTTATGCTGCAGTTCTTGTATCAGGCCTTTAGTTTCTGCAAAGCTAAAGCATAAAGTTATTGTAGAGGAGTCAGGTTATCTACACAACAACTCTCCTGTTTACTTTGTTTAGTTTGCAGCTTAAGTTAGCAGTTACTGAAAGAACTTGTCTTCAGAATATTGTTTTGTCCAATGGGAAATGCATTAGTGGGCTAGATCTGGTTTTAAATAAGTCATTAATGGGGGAAAAATACTCAGAAGGTACCTAGGATTTGTCTAACTCCTGCTAAAATGATCATGCAGAGCTGAAGGAAGCAGAGTCCCTGCTATAGGGCCATTGTGTAAATGTTTGTGTTAGCTGGCTCGTAAGAAATGCTATTGTACCTAGTGTGGAAGTAAGGGGCTTTCAGCCTCCTATTTTCTGCTTATGTCTGACATGAGTATCTAGAAAAGAAACAAAAGTTGTTGATTAAACATGGCTTAAATTTAGGTATACATGATTTGTATGTAATATGCAGGCTCTCTAATCCACAGCTAGTTTTCTTTTTTTAATCTTCCAGGGTTTAAATTGTTTTACCATCTGGGGCATGTCAGCATTATATGAAGCAGTCTGTTGCAAAAATTAGCAAGAATGAAATTTATGTCAGAATTCACCTTGGGTGAAAAATATATATATCTATTTATATATATGTATGTATACACACACACAAACATGTACATATACACACAAAATTCCAAATGCCCTTAGTTTTCCAAATCTGTATCTAGTTTCTTGTCTAGATTATGTTTTAATGCATGAACAGAATTAGTGGCCAATTATTCTGTATTATGCCACTAAAAATCATGTGAAATAGTTAAAATGTAAATCAAAACATCAGTAGTATTGATTTGTTTTCTGTTTTATGTGTTTATATAGCATCTTCTTGTTTTTATTTGCAGTCATGAGATCTGGAAGTATAATGCTATCTTAATGAAACCCAGAGTGTGACAAAACACGTAACAGCATGAGGTTTCGGAAGTAATCCATCAAATATTGCAGGTTTAAACAATAGTAGCAAAATGGCAATATCATGACAGAGAATTTTAACAGGTGGGGAAATGTGCAAATTTTGATTTGAGTTTTCTTTCTGTCTTTGTTCTTTGCTTTCTGTGTCTTGACATCTGTATTTTGGCCATCTTTAAGTGTTTATTTAAAAACCAAAAGCCAGATTCTGCAAGTACTTGTGCAATTGAATTGGGCCATACGGTCTGTACCGCTTAAATTGTTCATGTGTGTGCTGGTTTTGTTGGGGATGGAGTTAATATTTTCCATATTAGTTTGTGTGGAGCTATGTTTTGGATTTGTACTGAAAATTATGTATGATGCTGATAATTTGGGGATGTTTACTTACTGCTGAGCAGCGCTTACTCAGAGCCAAGGCTTCTCGCTTCAGCCCACCAGCAAGTGGCTGGGGGTGCACAAGAAGCTGGGAGGGGACACAGCTGGGACAACTGACCCAACTGACCAGAGGGATATTCCAGACTATAAGGCATCATGCTCAGCGCGTAGAGCTGGGGGAAGAAGAAGGAATAGGAGGATGTTCAGAGTGATGGTATTCGTCTTCCTGAGTCAGTGTTACATGTGATGGAGCCCTGCTTTCCTGGAGATGCCTGAACACCAGCGTGCCCATGGGAAGTGGGGAATTTCTTGTTTTGCTTTGCTTGCATGCATGGCTTTTCTCAACTCATGAGTTTTGTTACTTCTACCCTTCCAATTCTCATCCCCATCCCACTGGGAAGAGGGGAGAGTGTGAGCAACAGGCTGTGCAGTGCTTAGCTGCCGGCTGGGGTTAAACCACAACAACATTGTAAGAGGTTTTGATAGATTGGCATCTGTATTTTTCTCCATTGCCAAGTACTAGCTGTGACAGAGAGATGAGATGTACAGGGTTTTTCTTGGTAACTTAATCTTTGAGAAGATTGTTTGCAACAGACACAATTATTGTTGTCGTTAACTTTCCCTCTTAATATATTTGGTTTCCTAGTATAGGAAAAACAAACCTGATGAGGTGTCTATTTAAATGTTGGTTTGCTTTTGTATAAAAGTCATCTTGGGAGAGTGCTATGCATTTGCAATGTAACCCAAAAGGTACAGCGCAGCTTGGTGTTGCTGAAGCACATGTGAA
Organism: Pezoporus occidentalis; assembly: GCF_034315485.1. NCBI lineage: Eukaryota > Metazoa > Chordata > Aves > Psittaciformes > Psittacidae > Pezoporus > Pezoporus occidentalis. Next base: position 208,045 of record NW_026914502.1, read on the forward strand.
TGGTGTTGCAGCATGTCAGATTCTGTGAAGTGGAGCAAGTGTCTCTGTCCCAAGCTCTGTAAAGTGAAATAAGAGAGAAGATGCAGCTGTAATTTTACCAGGAGGATGCTGCTTTATCTTGTTGCAACATTTGCCACTGTTATGTTTGTCTTTAGTAATCATATATGTGCTTTAATTTTTATGGCAATGACGGGGAAGAGAAGGAGAATTAGGGTACGGAGAGGAGTGGCGCACACATGTGCCTTTATATGCTGTGGGTCATGATGAATCTTGACTACGGCTCCTTGACTAGCAGAGCTGAGATATTCTGGATGCTCCTCCTGAAAGAGGAGGAGGTTAATGCCTTGTCATCTTTGCTCTTTCACTGGATCAATTCTCACCATTTTCCTGGACAACTCTTTATGTGGTGAAGCCTTCAGGAAGGGCACTCTTGTTCTCTCTGGATTATATCTAGTGCCCCCAGGGGCCTCTGACTGAAGGTGGACTGTCTCTGCTAACAGTAATGGACTTTCTGCCTCAAGATGGTTTTACCTTTAATCCTCACAGTATAGCTGTCCCTTGATCTTTAATGGCAGAAGTGTAGTGGCACACATAGACCAATTTTTAATATGGAAAAAAAAAAATCAGTGTGAGTGCGCAGTATGGCCAAGTTCAGATCCCTAAAGTCAGACTAACTTCTGTTTTTAACTACTCAAAGTAGAACTGTGTTAACGTATGCAGGGAGTGGGTTTTTGTCTTTAATATCACAGTCATTAGCTACAGATCTTTATAGAATTCACTTTAATTCAGAATTTTCCTGTCTGTTCAAGAAGCTGTAAAATTAGGGCACATTCCATCCGTTGATTAGTGAGGTGCAGAAGGGGAGGACTGTGCTCCTCTGCATGGAGGTTTACTGCAGGTGGCTTGTGGCAATGTCACCAAACGGGAGGATTTATAGATTTTTAAGGTCTTACAGATGTTGCAGGACAGGGATCCCAAGTTTTGCAGATGAGTATTTGTGCATTTGGCCTCCCAAAAAACACCTTTAATCCTTTCTTAGGAGGACCTATGTGCTTAGCAGCTTCTGAAAAATAAGGCTGCTCTTGGTTTCAGTGCTGGAATCCCAGATTCTTCCAAGTATTTCAATGCTCAGTTACTTTGCCTTGTACAAACAATGTTGGCTTGTTTTATGTTTGAAAAACATTGGTTTTGACCTCCTGGTGTGCTCATTTCCTCACTTCTGCTCCCAGTGCCTGAGGTACTGTGGGCAGCTTCCGTGCAGCTTGATTTCACGTGTCAGACATGGTACTGGAGGAGAGGAGCATCAGAGCTGTGTATTTAGTGGTATTCAAGTATTGTTGGTTTTCCCCTTCTGCTTCTCTGAAAAAAAAGGATATGTTATCCCTGATAACTGCAGGGAGGCAGCTTTGGGCTGAGGGAAGTCAGAGGGGGAAGATGAGCCAGTCTTCCTCAGGAGCGTGCTTTCACTTCCCTGCCTCTTGTTTTTCTGTGGATGTTGAGCCAGCTTTTGCTACGTGGTGTGCTGCTGTTTCACCACTGATTTTGTGTGTGTTTAGGAAAGTTGTGCATTTTTCAGTTTGTTTGCCAAAATGTTTGGGATCAATCTGATTCTTAACCAACTCTTCCACTTGCGCTGATGAAAACAGCACAGAGGGATTCTGAATTAGGAAATTGCAATACATCCATTTTGCTCTTCAGCCTAAAGCCATACTGTTCGAAAAACATGAAACAGTGGTGTGACCTTTGTCTTAAGTGTTCTAAACCAATATTAGCATTAGCTGGTGTGGAGTGAATTTGAGGAAGCAGATATTCTTCCAGCATGGAGGCTGGAAATCAAGTATCTAATCCATGGAAGAAAGTTTTCTACCCTAGGAATATTGACATTCTCAATTACAGTGGCAACATCAAAGCTTTCTGCATGAAGCTTTAGCCAGCCCTTGAAACGTATGATAGAATATTTTTGTGCTGCTGCTGCTGCTCTACTATGGTGTATTGGATTTGAGCTTGCATCATTTTCTTCCATTAGTTAGGCTCACCCTACTTCACCTTTCCAATTTACTGCAACTTAAGCATTCATTGTCAGTGTACTCAGGAATGCAGAGCCACACTCCATAGCCAACATATGGCCTGAAGTTAATAGATTTGAATGCATGAAATAGAATAAATTAGAACTAGGATGTTAATGTTGATAGCTTTTACTGCAAAACTTATTACATCTGTCTCGGAGGTTTTGATTTTTTTCTGTCGGATGTTCCTCATGCACATCGCATCGTACATGTTCATGGTGTCACAGCTCTTTTTTTTTTTTCCTTACAGGGGCCTAATGAGAGAACATGATTTTTTTTTTTTTTTTTTTACAAATAAAACTGTGCACTCACTGAAATGGAAATGGTACAATTTCACCTTTTAGCAAAGACCATTGCTGGCATTCCTGTAAACAGTAACATGGTGGGATGTGGCCGAGAGAAAAGCTCCTTCCTTACAATTTTTTCTCTCTCCCTCTCACCTCATACTGGCAAAATATACAGGTAGCAGTAATATGTGCAGACAAACCTTTCCTGAGTTAACATCTGTTTAGACTCGTGGAAAAAAAAGGTCTCGGACCTGAGTGTGCCTTCATTATGGATGTTCATTTTATTTGTGCAAAAGTGTGAGAAGCCCAGTTGCTTACAGGTACATTGCCTGAGTTTATTGACTTCTTAGGCTGTCTTGGAAAGAGTATTGGTTTGTCCTTATGCATTGTCTGACGGGTTGAGGATGCAATTTTATTATTGCTACAATCTAAAGATAACTATTAATTTAAGTCCACATTTCACTCTCCAGATTTCTCCTTTAAAACTGGGTAAATTCTAGCACTTCTGCCATCCAGCAAATGCAGTGAAGTTTGGTTGCTTCTTGGAGGAAGCTCTGAGCCTCTCCTGATCAGTATTAAGGTTTCATTTTCCTTTACTCAGAACAACAAAACAGCCATCATTGTCTCTCATTTCTCCTGATTTTTACTGATGCTGCGTTCTAAGGTTCCCGTTGACTTTAACAGGAGCAGGACAAGCACCTTAGCTGATCCTCTTTCCTGTTCTGCACTGGTCAGGCAGCAGTATTTTAATATGTTCTGGAGATGGAGAAGACTGCTGTGGCACCCCTTCCATAGAGGGAGTGAGAATACTAGTGGGGTTGGTGTTCTGAGGTCAGTGGAAAGACTGCATTGGCTTTTTCTTTCCCCTTTGGAAGAGTCCAAAATGCCAGGCTAGGAGTTGACGCCCAGGTGCTTGTATACCCCCCCGCCCCGTACATTGATCAACCCTCTGTATCACTTTCTCCCCTTTGGGTCTCTGTTGGATATCTTGGCTGAGAGGGCAGGTTTTGTGGTGGCCCTTCAGCCTGATGTGCCCTAAATCTCGCTTCTGCTTTTGCTGTGCAGCCCAGGACAAAGGTTGGGGAGTAGGGTGCAGCCTTACCCACGAGCAGACCTAGCAGCCAGGGCAGCTGCATGGTCACCCTTCATGAGAAAACAAAGTAGTGCTGTGAGAGATCGATGTGCCCAGCGCTCGCAGGCCACAACCGGGGTTTTTCTGCAGCCACTAGTCCCTTCATGATGCTGGTGGGTCTCTTGTGGTACTACCTTTTAGTCTACCTTGGCGCACCTACACCAGTACAATTTTTGTATTAAGTATGTGCAATATTGACCTGTTTGTTTTGTAAATTATTATTGAGCACTTAGGGGAAGAGGGGAAAAAAGCCTGGCCCTTGATGGAGATCTGCTGGCATCTTTCTTCAGCTCTATTACACCCCTCTTTTTTTCCAGCCCCATGCCAAGATCCCTCACCTACTCTGCCAAGCCTTGTAAACAGAGGTGGGAAGACAGGATGGAGAAGATACAGTAGCTGAAGCAGAGATTAAGGCATTACATGGCGCTGCAAAAGAAATCTCCGTATGCTTTGGCAGCACCTCACTTGTATTGCAACTCAGATTAAATGGATGGAAGTCATGAGGCCATTACATGTGGCAGTGTTCCGTAATTTCTGAGGGTTGTTTAGTAGTTTGAATTCCCACATACAAGGAACTGGCCAAACACAGTTTTCATGGAAAAAAGTCTTAATATACACCATGGTGGAAAACAAAAGAATTGATAGTGATTAAGTGTGGATACACATAGATGGCAGAAAACACTTTTATGAAATGCTACAGGATGAAATAGCCAGAACTGGTATACCAGTCATTCTGCTTTTAAGTATGCATGTTAGCCAGGGAAACAATTTGGATTGTAAGGGCATACTGTTCTGTCTCTGTGAGAGGAAAACTATGTAATGCAGAGGTTAAATACCTTCTCTGAAGTGACCCAGCTTAGTGCGTGTTCTTTATGTGTCTGTTTCTCCCCTGCACTGTGCTTTAGTCCTAGCCGAAGCTTTTTTCCTGTTACTTGTTCTCCTAATACATTAAAACCTCCCCCCAACACTGTAAAGCAGGAAAACGTTATAATATATGATTATGTGAAATACAGTGTTACAGTTTTAGGTGTTTTTTTGTTTGCTTTCCTTTTTAAGGTCAGACAACTTGCCTGATAAATTTAAAATAAAACCTAATAGGTAAAAAAAACCCAAACCACCCTTTTTCAGACTGACTCCTGTCTTTTGACTGCATTCCCCAATTATTTTACACAAAAACAAAAGCTCTTTTATGGAAACATTTGAAGAAAAGGAAAGGAAATTAATAGGTATCCTCACCAGAGAGGAGGAACAACAACTTGCATCTCTTCTTTACTCTGTTTACTAGTGACTAAGATGCTTATTGAGGCACAAGGATGTCTGAATGGATTTTCCTTTGGTGTCAGAGGAAATGTCAACAACCTAATAGAAGAATGCACACCATATATACAAAATAGGTGTGGATGTCATCATCTTCTACATATATACTGTTCAAGACAGTGATTATCCCCCCCCCCCCAGATAGCTGGCTTGAGTAGGAATCTAATGTGAAGGTATTGAAAAGCTTTGTGGCTGAACCAGGGACCAAACTCGGCTGTCTTTATTTGTACAGAAGGAATTAAACTATGAGACACTCCTATGTGCTGCTCTTTGGCTACCCCTTCCCAAATAGAGTCAAGTCCCTGTTAGCTGGCTCCCCAGTTTCCATCTGTTCCCAATTCCTTTCATAGGTTTTGGTGCGCACTCACAAGTGGTCACTTGCGAAAGTAATGACATTGTTAAAGGTAAGATTGCTCAGGAAGTATTTGTTCAAATGGCTTTGGCTTGAAGTCTAGGTTTTGCAAGGCTGGTTCCTTGGACAGTATTATTGGCCCCATAGGGTTTGAGTGTATTTGCATGTTTAGATATCATCTTCTGCAATGGAAGCAGACTTTCACAGTAAATAGGCAGTTATATAACATAACATAAACAAGGAGGTAGTAACTAGATTCTTCTTAGTATGATCTTAGACTAGTCTAAAATGCATTAGTTGAGAAAAATAGATAATGAACCTCCTGTGATTTCTGTCATTGTCGCCCTTCTACAATGTCTGTTCCGTCAACAAAAATAATCTAATTTATGAAATGCAAAATTATTCTTGTGCTGACACTAAATGTAAAAAACCCTGCACAAGAAGAGCTTAAGTAGAAGCAGAGAGGAGACTTTGTTTGTGTTCAGATACATGGCTTTGATTCATACAGACACCTTTGAGTTTTAATGCTATGCTTCAGTCTTATTGGTTAGTGTGTGTTTTCTCCTATGTTTAAACTGTGCTTCAGCTTTGAAAAATCTTCAGATGCTGTCTGCGGGCAGATGTAAACACAGAGTCCTGAAATGTTCTAGGATAACCCTTAGATGCCTGTGAACATCAGTGCAAGCCTGGATGAGAGCAGTACACAGGAATTTTGTAACTTTTAATTCTCACAAATCTGAGGATTAAATCTCTTCTGCATTTGATACTGTGCATTTCACTTTGTGAAATGAAAGTATACGTAAATGTGAGGCGCAGACAAGTACAGAAGAAAACTGTTTGTTCTTATGAGAGAACTCCATTTCTATTTTATGTTGCAGACTGCGATTTGCTATATATGGTATACCTCCAGGACAGCCTGTGTAAAGGTAGTGGAGGTCTGCTCTCAGCTCCCTGCAGTATTTTGGGTTAAGGTTTTCTGCACTGCTTGAGCAGGGAACAGTTCTAACAACGATATATAAGATGATAGATTTCCCAAGAGTTTTTCTTCATTACTTTTTTCCTCTCTTGTGACACAGATGAAGGCTCTCATAAAATCATTCACTTCTGCTTCTTATTTACTGGTTGCATGCACTTTAAAAGTATTTTTCAAACACCTTTTATAAGATCAGAGCAGACTGCACAGCTTGTTAGAAACTGTTTAAGTAAAACCCCAGTGAAATATTAGATGTGTGAAGAAGCAGCACTCTTCAAACACAAATCTTTCTTCTTTTCCTTTGTGTTCTTAGTTTTGAAGCAAGATTAAGAAACATTTATTTATTCCATGTTAATATCTGTTCAGCTTGTTCCTTGTATCTTCTGAAGCAACTGTGGCTTCTGGATGTTCTGAGCAGTGGTATTGGATACTCTACAGGAGCTAGGCATTTAGTCAGCATTGGTGTTTAAATATAAATTCCTCCTATTGCTTTAGTTCCCACTATTAATTACATGGGAGGGATCCCTGCACAGAGGGGTGAAACCTGCTGTGCTATCCCTGTCGGCTGAGGCTGATGGCCTCTAGAGCGTTGACGAGGCCACTGAGGTGGTGACCAAGCTTGGTGAGCCCCCTTGCGTGGCAGGAATCCATGGGGCTGGGTGGCAACTGTGCTTCTTGTTGCAGCTGCCTGCTGCTCTCAGGATGGCATAAGTTAAAATTGTGCCAAATTGGTGAAGTCTGCTTAGGGCTAATTATAAACGATACCTAAAAGTAGGGCTCTGCCATGTAGGACCTGCCTTTGTGTTTCTCCCTGTCAGTTGTGGGTGTCAGGAAAATAATCCCTTCCCCCAGCCTCTCACTTTGTGATAACAGTTCTAGGAAGACAGCAAACCCCCCCCAAATCCCCAAACACAGGCAGTGAAGGGGAGATGCTGTAAGACACCCCTAGGCCCCTGCTGTCCCAGGCAGGCAGAGGCTGTGGGGTGGCCACACTTGGGTGCTCCAGGGCTGCAAATGGAGTGAATGGTGATCCCGTAAGAGTGGGGAGAAGTGGGGGAAGAGGGGCTTCACTTACTTCATTCTTTGCAAGTCTCTGCATAATAGGTTGAGAACTTTGTTTTGAGGCTCACCATGATCTGACCAGTTGATACCCCTTACCTTGCTTGCAATTGTTCCTCTGCCCACCTGCCCTCTGTGTGTCCCTTTTCCCCTCTGCCTCCCTTCCTTTCTTTGTTAGAAAAGAAGTTCTGAATGAAGTGGGCCTAAAAGATTGCTGCTGTTACCAAATACCCTGTCTGTCTGGTAGGATGAAGTACAGCACAGGTTTTTAAGCTTATTTTAATGACCATCAAAGACAGGTTTTGATCTCTGAAAGGGTTTTTCTATGGATTTCCTCCCCGTTTCTGCCCAGCATCTCCCTCATTTGTATGAGACTCCAGGTATCCAGGGACAGATCTGAACTGTAGCTTCTTTCTTGATTTGTTCATTGTTCTGTTCCCATTTACTGCAAAATAACTCAGAATAACTCTATTATGTGCAGTGGAACTGAAACAGTGGAGATAATACTGGATAAGTGAAATGAGGCCAAGGGCATCTTTATGACAGCAGAGCAAATGCTTTAATCTTTAAACTGGCTAATTTGGTGCAAGATTAAGAATTATAATTTGTTTTACCTTTGGAAAAGAGTCTACTAAAAACATCTGTGAGGAAATACTGTGTGACACTTGAGATACTTGCGCACCAAAAGAGTTGAAAGTATTTTTGTTACTAGAGGTTTGGAGTACCTTTTTATTGTAGTCCCAGGGGTTTTCCTTTGAAGACGCTTAAAAGAAGGGGGGGAAGTCCCTTTTCATCTCCTGTTCCAACCTTTTACAGTCATAATAATCTACTACTGCTAAATTTAAGTTTTGTGACTCATTAGAGAAACACAAATACTTCTTTTTAGGGGGGTGAAGAATGCTTTAGTGAATGGATTCAGAGAAGCTTGCTGTCCAAAAACTTTTTTCCCCACATAAAAAAAAAATATATATATATATATATATTTGATCTGCATCTTCTTTTTATCTGGAATTATTCAGGAGGTTTCTTTGCCTGCATTCAGCTGGCAGATCCATAACTAATCTGTAAATAGTTGTCAGAGGATGAGATGGCAAAGGGGACACAAAGGAACAGCTGTATACCTGCCCTGTCACATACAGCTCTCTGGTCAAGCTTGGCAGGAGCTTTGCTCTGCTGGGGCTTGTGAATCCAGGCTGCCCAAAGCCGGCATAAACTGTTGTTTGATGTGCACTTTAGTGACGCTACAGTGTAGCCCCAGAGTGGAATTCTCCATCTTCCCTCCCCTGGAGGTGGAAGTGCTATTTTTCTAATCCTAAACCTGCTGGAATTTGACTGTAGGCTCTGTCAGTCAGTGTGCTGAGGAAAATGTGTGCACTATTATCTGCTCCAAAAGAGGGGCGTTGACTTCTCTTGTGAACAGCAAGTCCAAAAGGGAATACATGAGGTGCAGCGTGTGCCTCCGTCTTCCTAGAAGGTACGGCATTCTGCACTTAAAGAAACTAAAGTTCATGAAGCAATTTCATGAATCTCATTTGGTTTTTTTTTTAACAGATGGGCATTTACAACAGCGGCAGACTGGAAGGAAACAATAACGGAGAAGAACCAAAAGAGGGCATTACCAGATAATTATAGTACAATTTGTAATGTGTGTTCAGTTCTTTCCGTACAGGATTTCACGGGCTCCTCACAGTATATGGAGAAGTTACACATAAGAGTGGCAGCCAGGAATATTGCAGAATAGAGACCTTAATCTGTGGTTTGTGCTGTAGAGCAAAACCACGAGGTCTTGGTTGCAGATAAAAAGATACCCTGGTGACCATGTTCTTCAAACCAGAAATAATTTGCAGATCAAAAGAATGGAGGCGTGTAAACTGTGAAGTAGGCTATGAGACTCTAGTGAGTGTGAGAGAGGGTGAGTGAAGGTGTGGGAGTTGAATCTTGCTTCTTTTTGACCTTAAATAGAGAATACTGTAATATTCCTTACTGTCACTTCAGCAAGTATTCCCGTTATAAAAATCTGGATGATACAGTATCTAGAACCTTTTTCAAATGGTGAACAAATTTCCACCAGAAATCTGTCTCTGCCCTAAAGCCTTAGTGCCTGAGCAATCAGAAACACATAAACCAAACCTGAATTCTAAATTGTTAAGAGGTTTTAGCCTGGGTTTGTTTGCCCTGTGTTTCATCTCTTTGTGTAGCTTTTCTGCAAGTACACAAGTGTGTTGCATCAAAGAGCGGATGGAGCTGGGCTTTTTGTACCCACTTGCTAAAAAGGAAACAGAAGAAGGGGAAAAAAAAAATCTCCTTTTCTGAAGGAACACAGTACATATAATCACCACTCAGTTTGTGATTTAAAAACATCTGTTGAATAAAGAATTGAATTCAGCAGTGTATTAGTTCTCTCTACCATGCAGGGCTCACTTGAGAGAGGAGCTAGGTTACCTGTATCTTTAATATCTGCTAGACTCTTAATTGCTGCTCTTCTGGCAGACGTCTAGCTTGATTGCTTCTCCAGTTCTTTGGTGCAAATCTGCAGAAAAGGAGTATTTTGTTGAGACTTGGTGGCATTGTCGAAGGTCAATTGAATTTTTAAGTTCTGTGAAAGGGGAGGTGGGTTCTAGTACAGAGGTGTGTATGGCTGAATGCAGCCCATTAGTTTTCATCCATGTGTGTGAAGGGAAAGTGGACCAAAGAAAGCCTTAAGGAATGTATATGCTATATTTGGGGACGTGTGTGGTTTTGCTCTTGGAGAGATGTGCTTCTTGCTCTTGAAGCAAGCTGGATCACATTTATTAGTGAAAACAGGCACAGGCTTTGTAGTATACTCTTATTTATTATGTACATTATTAAGGAGCCCTTCACCACCAAGGGCCCTGGCCCTGCTGCTGCTTGTACTCGGAGGGCTGCTTTCATTTTTCTTTACGAAGCTATCTTGGTAGTATGTGCAGTTGCACGAGTAGGCTTAGCATAAGCAAAGTTTGCTGCTGCTAAGACACTTCAGAACACTGTTGAGACACTTCTCCCTCTGTTTTCCAGGACAAGGTCTTGTGGTTGAATGGTGTCCATACTGCCACGTTGAGGTGGTGCATGGTGGTGGTTTCTGGTCTCGTCTTGCTGGTGTTATTCCAGCAGTGACACCTGCAGAAGAACAGGTAGATTCTTTTTCCACTTCAGTTAGCCCTTCCAGGTCTGTGCATTTGCAAGCTGCTGCTGAGGAACTTGAATTGCTGATGATGTGCAAAGGAAGATAAAAAACCAGAGGCCTCTCATAACTACAGCTGTTAGTCCAGCTGGTTTAGCCTTCATTTTGAGTTACTTTTGTATTTTTTCTCCTAGTTTCAAACAAGAGATGTGTGGTTGAGATTCCCTTCCAGAATGAAAGGGAGTAGGAGACACTCCTCAGACATTTAATGATAATATTTAAGTCATTAAAGAAAAAAAGAATCGATTAGCCCCATGAATGAGTCCAGATTAGCTTCCCCTACTGTGATACATGGTTTTGTTTCCTATTCTCTGGTATTGTCTTTTACGTGCTAAGGATGAAATACTTGTCAGTATAGCTGTAGTGTCAGCACCGTCTAGCAAAAGCACTATACCTGCCAAAACCACTGCTATTAAAGTCATTTACATTGGATTGCTAAACAAAAGCAGTTATGTTATCAAAAGCTCAGTTAGATTGCTGTAACTGCATCTAAACAAGAGTTGTTGACAAAGGAGGAATATGGCCAAAAATTTTATCTAACCAACAGTGCTACATACACAGAAATTTTCCAAAGCTGACTTGGACTGAGACTCCTCTATATGCATATGTCTGTATGTCTGTCTATCTCTGTGTGTGTGTTTATATATATTTATGTGTATGTGAACTTTTCGGTCAGGAAAAACAAAACCAAGGATTCCCAAGCTGCAGCTTTTCTGATTTGAAGAAATGTAGTTTACTTTTTACTTTCTTGCACTTCCCCCCCCTTCTATTTTTTTTTTTAAGGCCAAAAAGACACTTTGCATTCAGTTAGCCTATTTAGCTCAGTCTTGTGAGAAGTTAAACACTGGGCATCCCTCTACTAGTCAAGAAAAAGCAAGAAGTGGTTCTGAGAGTAAGTCGTATCGTTTGCCTTAGGAAGGCTAGCTCTGCATTTGAAAGTGTTTGTCTCCCTGTTAGCTTATAGAAGGAGCCCAAATAACCTTTTAAAGGCCAATATCGGGTGGGAGGTACCTCCTTCCAATTAACTTTCTAATGAATTCAGTGGATGTGAAGAATAAGGAGACCTTGGGCTGATGCAAACTCATTGTTGAATGGGAAGGAGTCTGGTTGGCAAGCTGCAGGGACTGGGAGCCAGGCTCGTGTGAGCTGCTCCTTAGCTGCTGGGAGTGGAGCTGGCTGCATGGTGTATGCTGAGGTTTCCTGTGCTTTGCTGCTATGTGTGGTGTAGGCCGCTACAAAGCGGGTCATAAGCCTGTCTCTTGTCCTTGAGGATTCAGTGCCTGTTCAAATGCCCAGTGCTTTTGTTTGTTGTGCTTTCCCCATTTTGGAAGGAAGGAGGCCATCCCTGTAAGCCTCCAGTTGTTCCTGCAAAGGAACCAAAGCAGCCTATGTCTTTTCTGTTGTTGGGACCCATTTCCTTCTGAAGTCACTGAAAATCTACTTATTCCTTAAAATCCTGCAGCACTGGCAGTAGATCCAGCAGCCGGTTGAAAGCTATCTTCAAGCTTTGGGTCATGCTAGGTCTCTGTTAACTAGCAAAAAGCCCACTTTGAGTGTTTGGTGTCCGTTTCATTTATTGGTTTAAAGTCTGTGGGGCTTTGTACTTTCTCACAAGGTGTGACAGTCACTCATGAATGACTTTTATACCTTCTTGTGCAGCACCTCATTTTGTGAGCTTAAAAGCCTTTGCAGCAAGAGTCTTTACATTTCTTTGTGCCATAGCTGTGAACATTGTGAATTTAGAAACATTCTGTTCAAACGCCAGGGCACATGCTAACTCCACAGAGGCTGGGTTTAAAAGTACAGCATTTGTTTCCCCAGGCACTGAAAGGAATTGTGTGTCCTCATGGGATTTTGTGTTAGCTGATTTTTATCAGATTTCACAAATACCTGCTATTTCCCCCACTATGTTAGCCTTGGAGTTTGGGAAGGATTTTTGTTTTGCTTGTTTCTTGATAGAAGACCTATGGCTCAGTTAAAGATAGGAACAGGCAAATGATGAACAGAAAATCAGTGGAAGCTGTTTTAATCAACTGATGATGAAATTATCTGTGAATGTGTATTTTCAGTGTTTGACCAGTTTTAGATATGGCTCAGTAATATTTATCACAGAAAATCTCTTCTGTTCCCCCTTGTCAGCTGCTAAATAAATTACTTGGGAATAATTTGTTGACATTTTGACAGATCTATACTGCACAGGGTGTCTGGATTCTGCTGTCACCAAGTAGTCCATTTTGTAGCTTTGCATCCAGCATATGCATGCGTTACTGAAGGTTGAAAAGAGTTTGATCCCGTGTCTTTCATTTAAGTTCCTCTGCAGGCTCAGAAAGATCTATTTTGCTTCTGCTTGTTTTTCCACCTTCTTCAAAAATTACGTATAATTGTGACCCTTCCTTTCCAATCTCCCAGCTGACTGCTAGGGCCACAGCCCTGTAATATTCTTAGAGACCTGAGATCAGTCCTTAATGAAAATGACTGTTTTGCTGCAGTACTAGGGCTGTCTCGGAGCATCTCAAAATTAGAGGGGAAAAATAAGTTTTTCTGCTAGCGAGACAAAACTTGGATTACTTTTTCCTCTGCTGCAGGTGGTGAAATTCAGTTTTGTGCTGCCACTGGAGTGATTCCTCTGGGTGCTGCCTTCTTTGCTGTTACCTTAGGACTGGGTGGCAAGGATAAGGGGTGTGTCTGGCAAATGCTGGCCTTTTTTTCCCCATCCCTCCCCTGACTTGTGTGCAAAACCCACAAGGCAGCATCATCATGTGAGGTGCACAGATGCTAAAGCTGTCAGTGCCCATCGCTGGTTCCAGCAACTTGCTTGGTCTCGGTCAAAGCTGCTGAAGGATGGTGATAGGATGGGTGCTGCTGAGACAAGGTGAGCTGGGCCACATAGGAGGACTAGGAGATGATTCTCAATTGATCAAGGCTATATTTAAGGAGTAATTTGACATATGTAAACCTTATTGGTGATCAGCAAATGGAGTTAAATTATATGAGCTTGTTGTATGGTATGTATAAATCCCATGAATTATGTATTGATTTTAAGATTAGACAGTGGAACCATGAAAGCCAACTTTGCTGAGCCACATTTTCTCAGCCATGCTGGCTCTGGAGGGTAATTGTAAAGTAACTATTGTTTATAATAATTTCCCCATGTCAGTTCCTTTCACAAAGGAAAGCTGGGTAAAGTCTTTTCTGGCTTTACTTCATATTACAAAGAGAAAATCTGTCTCTTTAAAAATTCTGTTTTAAAATAATGCAGAAACTTAAGCTAAAGCAGACAATGGACAATTTCAATATCTTTTGAAAATAAAATACATGAAAAAAATATTTTGGGTTGATTAAAATACTCGCAAATAAATGTTGTTAGACAAACGTGCTATACTGGCCACAGTCTGTGAAATCTGCATTGTAATGTTTTGATAAAATGGGCTTTGAGGTAGGACACATACTTCTGTCAGTGGTCAGAAATCTCAATAAACTGCAAAGGATTAGATAGATCAAGTGAATGAATACATAAACCAAGCTCTTAGCTTTCAAATCCTGGCTACATGATATTCAGACATAACTGCTTTGTAACTAAAAATGCGAAAGGAGAAGTGAAAAGCTCTGGACCTGCACAGGCTTTCAGGTACATACTCGTAACTAGATATTTTGAATCATCTTAAAGACCAGTAAAATACATATATAGTCTGATATGCTGCATCTCCTGTGAAACATTTTATATATATGTGTGTGTGTATATATATATATATATAAATACATACACTTTATTCTCTCTTCCTGAAATCAGTTACAATCCATATAAAATAGTTAAGGGCAGGGTTATAAAAAAAATCCAATTTATGGATGAATTTTTTGGTAATACTGACATAAAATTACTTAGAATGTTTTAGAGAGAGGATTTTGTGCAGGGCATATGATATGTTTGGTATACCGGCTGCATGTGATATGAAGGGCACTGTGTATTCAGTTGCAAGGCGGCAGGTGACTGTACTATACTTGAGGGCAAAAGAAGGGCAATATATTTGGTTGCTAATTATTGTCCTTAGCAAGTCTGTGTCCTTTATCCAAGGGGAATGCATTGACCATAAAACCCCACAAGAGTAAAACTCGAGTGGTTTGTTCATGCCACCAGAATTCCCAGATAAATGTTACAAAAGGGATCAGCCATCATGTATTATCTATTTACAGACGGTGCGCATTTTTCTCTCGCTGTACTTAAGGACTGAGACTCGTCTAGATGACAGTTATGGAAAATCTGAAGTGCCTGGAATGTGCAAAAATAGAAAGTTACAAATGCCTTTGATAAAAGTTTAATTTGTGAGTTATATCAGCATAGAAATATTTCAGTGATGGGTGGAATCCAAAGGTGCATCAGTTCAGGCAAAGTTCTAGATATAAACTTTTTAAAGATTTCAGTCTTTTTTGTGTTGGGGACTTTATATTTCTTTAATTTCTCCTTCTTTACCCTGTTCTTATTTGGTTTTAGTGCTTAAATTGACCTGCTTGTTTACAACAAATCTTAACACACCTTGATTCTGATTAGTGTTTCGGTTTATCTTTTATACCAGCATGCTCTGGGGGTGTAATGTGTTCGGTTAGCTCTTTTTATCTTTTCCCCTCCTGTGTTTCCCCCTTGGCAAGGGTGTCCTCTACAGATCTCATGTCTTTCTCTGACTCCATTGTAATATTTTTGAGGTGTTTATTCCCCAGATTTCATTTTTCTGCACAGGTTTTTATCACAGTGGTTTTGCAGACCTGCCAGGACTCAGCATGAACTTCCTGCAGGTTTTGGCTTGTCCTTCTCTCACAGTAGGGAAATCATTCCCATCACTAATCAGCCCCAAGTCTTGATGATCAGGGCAGGGCTCTTACAGGTTTGCAAAGCTCAAACAAAACCCATTCATATAAAGAACACTCCGTGGTTTAAACGGTTCCCTAGTTTATCTCAAAGGCTCCCACAGCTGTGACCATTGTGCATAGACAAGCAGAACCAAATTGTGGTGAGTAGAGAGCTGCAGGCAGGTACTGGAGAGTGAAGTGAGGGACTACTATTGTAGTAGCATTCTGAAGTTAAATAACAAGCAAATAGGAACTGAATGAAGAAACAGATTTGGGTTTTTTCCCCATGTATCCATTGTCCTGTATCCATCCCAATAAAAAAAAAGGAATTTCTGTCCATCCCCACCCCTCCCCGTCCCCCCCCTTTTTTTTTCTTATGCAGTGCTTTTGCATTTTATTTTCTTACGTTATTTAGCTTTAGAGGTGTTCTGCCAGGGGTGGGATTGTGAATAGATTGCTTGTAAGTAACAGCTAAAGGTGCTATTATTTCTAAACTCAACAGGAAATATTCCCTTGTTACTTCCTAAAGCTGTGATTGAAGAGTCATTGACAGAGCTGCTGTTTGCTAAAAGAGCATTGTATTAGCTCTGGTGACAGCACCAAATCACCTTTGAAGAGAAGCAGTTTCTCCTCTTGTTGGACCTGATTTTGATGTTTGCTCTGGTGTAAGTCAGAAGTAACCTGCAGAAGTGTGTCCGTTTGCACTGACTATGAAAGTAGAATAAGAAAGAACTGTGTTTGCTGGATCTGAGAAAGTAATTATCTGGCCTCTGGTACTAATTTCTTGTCAGATTTCATTATAATTGGTCAAGACAAGCGCTGGGACAGCACAGTTCTACCTGTTCAAATTCATGCCTGTCTCAGATCATGACTGACTCGATATATATACATATGTAAGGAGCAGTGTCCCCTGGGACTCTCCAGTTATCTCTGCTAACTGTACCTTAAGAAAATTTAAATCAGCTCTTTAAGGCTCTTAAAAACTGTTGGACTTGTTCTAGAATCTAGAACTTAATTCCTCTCCAGTGCAAGTATGGCCTGACGTAATTCCCAGGATGTAAAAGGCAGTATGCTCACGAGGCAGGCTGTGCTAATGGGGCCAAGTTAAAAGTGAAGGCAGTAAGTAGGAAGTAAGATTTTGTGTGGGGACTGGCAAGATGCGAGAAATGCAACTCTATTGGCAGATGCATGAAAAGATGAGAAACCAGACCAGGAGAAGATGGTGCGGCAGGAGGTGGTGAAGGATGAGAGATCCCTCATCCCCTCACCACAGGAGCCCAAGGAAGTGCTGGAAGGGCTTTGCTGAGAAGACAGTTAAGCCATGGCCCTCTGAGCTGCCTGGGCGGACATAGTGATTCAGATCTAGATGATGTGAGGAGGAGGTGAATAAGAAAGAAGGGGAGGTGATTAGCCCCAGGCAATGGGTTCTTCTATTTCTTTCCCTACAACAGGTGCCAGCAGTACGTGCCTTTGAAACATGATGATTGCTAACTCAATATTCAGAGATTTGCTTTCCTCGTGCAACTAGGAAATTATGATGCTTGTCATGGTGTGTTATATTATGGACAGGGACTTGCAAATCTTCTCATATACACTGCTAAGCTCTGCTTTATGGCTGTGTTTTTTCATGTTTAGTATAGGAAACAATGTCTAAATACGCAATTTGGAAGAAGCTTCATCTCTCCTGGGTTTCCTGTGCTTATCACACTCTTTCTAGTCTCACTTGCCTGTCTTGGAACTCTGCATGTCAGCTGGCCTGGGAAAATAGGCATTTGAGAGTGAGAAAAGAGCAAATGCAGCGTAAGAGCAAGGGGAAGAAAGAAGGCAGAGAATCGGTATTGTTCATGAGGAAATACAAGGCAGGGAAATACACTGAATAAAAAAAGGGCTAGAATGCATCCTTGATGTATTATGTCAAGGGAAAAATAACTAATTGAAAGTCACTTTCACAGTGTTTCAAGAGATGGAGTCAGGGATGAATAGCACCAAAGAAAGCTATTTATGTAAGAAGTACATCTTGAAAAAAAGCCCCCTGGAAAACTGGCTAGGTAGAGGGACAGCTTGGAGGTGTACTTGAACTTTTTCAATGCTTTTGGAGTATTGCTTGATTATTTTCCCTGCCTTTGATTGATGGAAAAAGCTCTGAAGCATCGGAATTATTTGGTAGAATGGCTTCTAAAGGTCTGATAAAAACAGCAACCCTGTAACTATGATTGTTCAGATTGTCTACTTATGATGTGTAGAAAATTTGCCATTTACAAGTACCTTTTTCTGCTCTGACTTTACTTTGTTTCCTTGCTATCCTAGCGTGTGCACCTGGTGACAGAGATGGCTGAGGATCTGTATCATTGTGTGGGTAGTTTGCACCACGTCACTGCTGTGAAGAAACATTTTCCTGGGATAATACTGAGTCAAAGCAATTGCTGGGTTTTTTTTAGCCTAGGACTTTCGATGGGGTGCACTCGAGGCTCTTCCTCTTCCATCCACATTTCTGAATCTGTTTTTGATGTCTGAAGGGAGCTCTCAGAAGTAAATACAGGCCACGTAATTTTTCTAGCTGCACTGCAAGATCTCTTTAGTGCATGGTGGATCTAGGATTAGCAGGCTGTCCAAGCATTTTCATCTAAAATCCTCTCTGTTCCAAGGACAGTTACGCTGAATATAAGCTGCCTGCTGGGCTTCCTCTTTTGAAATGGTAGCATTGTCTGTATGCTGATGAACAGGATCTATGTTTGTTTGATAGTTTGGTTTTTTGCTTGTTCTTTAAGGCTTGACTAGACCTGTTGTTAAATTCTGTGATCTTTACTGCTTTGATCGTTCACAAGGGAAGCCCTTGGGCAAGAAAGAAAATGGTAAAGCTGGTTGTTTATGGCATATTGAAGCCTGGACTTCTTAGAAGTGCTTTTCTACCGATGGTGCCCTCAAAAAACCTTAGAGAGGTTTTCACATGTGCAGGTGAATGCGTTTGAGAACCAGCAGGTCCTATAAAAGTATCAAAGTACATGGTGAAATATCACATAGTGTGTTAAAATCTATGAAGCTTTTTCTGGTTATTGCTGGCAATACTGAAAACTACTGTACAAGAAGAAAGAACTTTGCTGTTTGATAACATATGGATAGATGTTGATATGCAGGTTTACAGATTCATGTATACCTTAGGAATTATATATATGTATTATTCATGTCTTTCAAGTACATAAGAAATCATATTTTTCAGGCTACATACTACAATGTTAAGATAAATGATTCTTTTCCTTAATATTCCTGCAAAGTGGAATATGCTGTTCTCCTTGGCCCCTAGAAGTTCACAATGTTTCATAAAATACATAGCACAGATACTAAAATCAAAAGACTTTGCAGATCTTCTTTTGAAATCCATCCTGATAATAGATATTTTACACGGGAAAATTGTTGAGAACTTGAGGAACTGAACTTTTCTCAAAAGCTTTTGACATGCTACTGAGTTTTATGGCCAAGTTGCTTAAAAAGTGGGGTGGGAGTAGGGGTGAGCTGTCTGAAGCATCCATAAGGACTGGATGTTCTGAAGGCCTTCTTATATATGACCTTTTGGTGTGGAACAAAGGTGTTGACAAGTTGTGAAAGATTCACTCACAGGTACAGAGCAATATGTATATCTGGATGCTCTACTGGCAAGGATTTGAGTTATTTTCTTTTAATGGATAGTTTTCAAGCATATGTTTTTTTTCCTCCTGATTCAGTGCAGGGTACTTTTCTAGCAACTAGAGATGAATGCTAAAAATGAAGTAGTAGCTCTTTAATCGACCAATTCTGTTGATTGCCACACACTCAGTACTGGCACCTTCCTTGTCTTTGAGGTGTCTGAAGAGGCAGATGCAAGATGAGAGTCAGAGATGAATCTGTATGCTTGCCCTCGGACTAACGCTACCAAAACACAATGCCAGACTTTATAACAATATGTGTCCTATGAATAATGAACAGGTCTGGCTTTATGAAAAATACCTAGATTCAAAAAGCAATTTAAAAAATGACAGAATAATTCCTATTCACTGTAGTCTGCTAGCTAAGAAAACAAAAAGATAGGAGCATAATATTAAGTTCTGTTTGCTGACAACTAAATCAAAAAGTGTCATCCCACTGGGCACACAAGTACACAGTTTGGAGGAAAATATACAGGTGAGGGCTGTAGACGTCATCCTGTTCCTTCCCACAAATGGAGCTGAGGGTATTGCAGGGCCTCATCTTTGCGAGTTAGTAGTGTTGTGGGCAGAAATGGGTGAAATGATGCAAAGCACTGGTTATGATCTCCGTCTCCATTTCAAATGGTGGTTAGTTTATGTGGCCATATTGGCTTATTTAGACAGTGTTTCTGCTTCTTCACTGCACAGATGGATGTAGTGACCCTTTCTGAGCAAATACTCTTTGTTTTCCATTAGCAAAATGATGCTGTTTGTGATAACGGGGTGGTGGGGTGGATAAATCCCAAACTCCCCTGAGACCCTGTCAGATACTTGCGATGAACTGTGTGAGTTTTACTCTTCTATTGGGAGCTCCCTAAGGAGGCCTTGTTATAAGTAATCTTTGGAGAATTAAGTATGCAAAGAAGTAACCTTTGGAGAACTAGCACAAAACCCTCTAAATCTGAAATCAACGAGGGTCTGGGCCAGAGAGCCCGGTTAGAGGAGCAGTGAGGAAGCCTGGTGATGACGATAGATTGTACACGCAATGAGCATAACTCCCCTGAGGATGTAGAGGTAGGCTGTATGACATGCATATAGGGCATTTATGCCAAGCCGTTTGTGATTTTGTATGCAATTTTTTCTCCAGAAAATCCAGCCTGTAACTGGAACTGTTGTTTTCTATGAACATTCATAACAACTAAGTGTGTGAGCTGTGAAGTTGAAAGCATTTCTACAAGAAAAAGCAATTTGCATGTGGGGAAACTGTGAATTGATAACAATTGCAAATAATACGGCAGATGAAAACTAATGTTACAACTCATCCTTGGAAGTCTCTTACATTTCCAGAGGGCAATAGATGAAAATGAACATGAAATTCATTATACCATAGTTAGCACAGCGCAAACGGTCAAAGACAATAAAAAGTGAGTATTGGATCAGTGGAAAAATTAGGTGATGATTTTGTCTTCTGTTGAAAGGTTGGTTTTTTTTTGTTTGTTTGTTTTATTTTCTTTTCAATTTTTTTTTTGGATGGGTACCAGCATTTTTATCAGATTGTTGATATTCCTCTTGTCTTTAGGTGGTGCTGAAGATGTGAAGCCCTTCAGAAACCAGTTTTAATTCAAAATGAAACTATTGTCTCTGAAAGCATTAGCTCAAGAGCAAACAAACTTAGTCAAAATAATGTGACACTTCCTATTTTTCCGATTTAGTTAAAACCTAAACTAAGACTATCTGCTCCGTGCCCTCTTGCTTTTCAAACAGCCTCAGTTCCCTGCCTAACTGTTCCACAGTACAAGTTATGGCTGAAGTCGTTACTTTTGTAGTAAAATGTTCTTGAAAACCAAGTGTCTTGCCTGACTGCCATGTCCAGGGAAGCATGAAAATGGTAACAATAAAAAGATGTGCTTTGTATTCTTTACATTTACACTTTCAAATTCTAATTACAAAAATGGACACTGGTAAAATATAAACAAACATCAAGTTATCTGCAGCGTCCTGTACAACTTCAGTGACAAGTGACTTTATAAAAACATAATTGCACAAGCCTTGCAAGATTTACTCAGTGTGAAAGAGTAAATACTGAGTAAGCGCTTGTGGTGCAGAAGAGTACGCTTGCTTCTAAAAAGGCTTGCCTCTGCTTCTCCAGTTGCTCAACCACATGTACCTTAACAGAACTGGAGCAGCAACCATCGGACAGACGAATGTGATTCGAGAAACTTGAAAAGTTGCAGATTGGCAGTACAGTTTAGGCAAAATCTGGACTTCCTCCTGTCTGTCCCTTCATTGGTCTTAGTGATGTGTAACTTAACAGGGATTGCTGGGTATTCTTTTGAATCTCTAAATGTGCGTTGGCTTGAATCACTGAGTTTTTTCCTTCTGTCCTTACCAATCCTGAGGTGACAAAGACCTTGTTCCTGCGATTGGCAGTCTTTCTCAAACTGCAATATGATGAACCCACCAGAAGCCTTCTGTAGTTTAGTGGCATATGCAGTGTGTTTTGTGCCTGCAGGATTCCTGTTGTTTGCTTTTTTAATACGTGCAAAACCATCATGTGGGAACACTTGTCATCTTGGGGTGATCACAGGCTGTACTCAAGATGATAGCACTTTCCACTTGCTGGGAGAAGCGAGTTGCTTCTCACAAGAAGATTTTTGTCTAGTTTATCTGAAGGATGTATCGGGATGTAATTACGGGAAAACATGGAATTATGGTGAAACAACGTTGTTTTCTTGCACTATTTCTAGTAATACAGGAATGAATCATTGAGAGTGAACACATTGAAGAGCTAATGCCAACAACTGGCAATAGATGAAAGATGAGAACAGAGTAGTAATAGCAAAGCCAAGGAGCCAAGTTTAGGCACAGTGTGTGACTCCGCAGGAGTGCATTCAGACACTCTTACGGCAGAAACTACAGTGCAGCATGATGTTACAGTGAAATAAAACTGAGTGGTGCAAGTAATGGATTTTTCAGTCTAGCGGCCAAACTTAAGCATTGTGTGTGCGTGAAAGCTCATGTTCAGTTGATGTGCAAAGTTTGACGATCTGAAGAATGTCCTGTGCAGTTACATATCCTATGGCTATTGCAAGCACTTGGTACAAAACTCGAATAGTTATCTTTTGAAGTATTTAAACCCTTAAAAATAAGGTTAGTTTGAACATAGATGTGCTGTTCAATTTTTGAAATGTCAAAATGCTTCTGTTTGCCCCCCTACCCACCTTCCTTCCTGCTTGAAAGTATTTATCAAGCCTGGTTAAATTTGTGGAGTCTTGTCTTGCGGTGCATTAAAGGGCAGAAGAAGGACTTATGTTTTTATGTAAATTCACAAAATGAGTAGTTCACCATATTTATACCCAATTGCTTTTGTGTATATACCATTTTCCCACAGAAAATTTGATGATGCGTTGTAATTAAATCATCAAACACTTCATCAAAATAGTTTTGTTTTTTAAAAAAAAGCATTCCACAAAAAAACTTGTGATGATGTTGAACTTGTAATGGTTTGGATTTCCCATTTGAAACATCTAAAAATTCCTCTCTCACAAGATCGCATTTTTCAGTTCAACATGAAAAAGGTTTGTGATGGCTGCGAGTTTAAATTTACTTTCCCTTTCTTTAAGCATGTGCCCTCACGGGCAAAGTTAGTGTAATTATATGCATGTACAGGAGCAGGGAGTGTTCTGTCATACGACTGTAGCATATGAGGAACAACACATGTGCACTTGTCTGTGCAGGTTTTTAATGTGGGGCAAGAGTTTCTGGTCATGTAACTAAAAGTTCACATTAAGATTCCAAAACTAGTTCCTTTCTATGTAGTGCTTTAGGAGTGAAGAGGCTTTTGCAGCTTCTTGCTCTCTCTGGGCCTTACAGCTGCTCTGGGATTTTCTGTGTTTTCTTAGTAGAGAATGTGTTACAACTGTGGCAGCAGTGTGAACTTGGGCTAATGATGTTCATGTATTAATATTTTTGATACACTGAGAAAGCCAAGCAAGGGAAGCAAAAGGTTTAATAGGTTCAGAAGTCTTGAGGCATTTCTTATTACAGCACTGAAGAGAGCTCTGAGGCTGTCTTGGGGATGGGGAGGAAGTGCAGCATGACACTGTAACAGAAAAGGGTGGTACTTATCGAAGAGCTGCTTTCTTTAGCATAGAGCTATATAACTTTCAGGCTTCTTGTCTCTGAATGTTTGTCTCAGACCAGGAAGCTGCAGGGAATGGGAAGGTGTGATGCAGCAGCTTTGCTGTGATGATTGTTCTCATCTCCATTTGCAGTAACCCAGCTGAGAGACCATAATAACATCAGAATATTGTTTTAAGTACAGGAGCTTTCACCTGGAACACTTACACTCTGTACTCTGTCTTTATATTGGCAAAGCAGCCTCTTGAAACTATTTTCCCTTCCAGATGCCTTACTTGGTATTTATAATAATTAGTGCCATTTGGGCACAGTTTTGTTTTTAGCCCTGACAAAAAACCCACTCTGGCCTCTTTGGGATTGGTTGCCTTTAGCTATGTTCTCACCCTCTCAGAAATGTGTTGGGATGGGGAAAATATTGCATCTATGTTATCTAGCTGGGTTCAGGTTGGTATTTTAGGAAGCTTGAAAGAGGGACGTAATCTGTTGATTTTTGTGTGCATGGAATTTGGAAGATGGCAATGTTTCTTTCGGTATGAAATGTGATTCATTAAAATACTTCTCAATTGTTATTTTCCCTGTAACAGTGATGGGAAGGAGCTTACCTCCCATATACAATAAGAAGGGATCAAACCAGTAAGTACTATAAAAATAAATTGAAATGAATTAGAGGAAAAATCGCATCTTAGTAGCCTGGATTTTCATGTCGGAGGGGTTCAACAGGGTGTTGAACAAAGTAAATTGCTACTATGAGATGGAATGAGGATTCTGGGTTCCTAGCTTTGCCTCCAGCATAATTTAGTTTCTTATGCAGCAAAAGAATTTGACTCCTTTTTCTTGTAAAAGAAAATACCGCTAGGCTACAGCAGAAAAAGCAAAGGATTGCTGAGCAACCTTACATCAGTGTATTGTTTGTGATGAAGTGTATACTGTATTGATGCTATGTAGGTTTGAAAGTATAGGTGTCCTATGGAGATGGCCTTCCAGTATCTTCAGATAACTTTTTTTTCCGGGGGGGGGGGGGGGGAGTTCTTGATTTAATTCTGTATGGGATTTAAAATGTCATATGCACTGTGTGTTAAGTGGTTGAACTGTAGGTTGATTTGTGTTAGTATTAAGCAGGATTAATTTTCTTTATGAAAATAAAAGACCAAATTTAAAATTCATTTTGCTACGCTTCTCAACCTGCTCTCCGCTTAAACTATGTGTTTTGTAAAATACATCACTTAATTTGGAGCAACGTTAATTATCTCCAAACCACGCACCTCGCTGTTGTGAGCCAGTGTGCATCACACGCATCTGAGATGAATTTCTGCAGAGCATTGGTGCAAATACGCAAACACTTAAAAGTTAAATACAAATGGATCCAGATGAAAGCTAATCACAGAGGTCCCCATCTGTCAAATATCGATGTGCTTAACTTTATGCACATGTGTATTAACAATGAAGATAACTGGATTATTTATGGAAAATTAAGCACATATGCTGAGGCCCATTTGTGCAATTTCTTTCTCACTAAGGATGTGAAAATGAATATTAATAAACTCTGCAGAAGAGTCTTGCAAGGATGTCTGTATGTAGGCAAGTGCTTAATTTTCAAGGTCTGTGGAGTCAAAGTATTTGTGTCTGTAAAACGTAAACATGTGCAGAAGACTTGGCAGAATCAGCCCATGTGTCTAAGCAGGTGTATTTATAGTATCAAACCACACGGGTTTACCCAGAATAAAGCTGTTATTTGAGTGACTTTTCAGGCTGAAAAGGCTCTGGGAATTTGGAAAGGCAATGAAGTTCCAAGTATTATTAAAAGAAAAATAGTCTTGTACCAGCTTCCTATTAGTTTTAATTGTATTACACATCAAATGAGCTAAACTCATCACTGGCTGTAAATCCATAGGGTGTTTATTTTCACTCATATTTTCTCCCATGAAATGTATTATTAGTACACCATATTTGAGTCTTTGCTTATTGCAGCTAAGTCCCTTTTCCATTCAGCAATAATTTCATATTCAAATAGTATATACATTAGCAATGTGATATAATTCTTCGGCTTATTTATGTTTGAAAGGCTAATGTTTTCCAAACCACAACTTAAGGGTGCAATGTAGCAAGGTAAATTACAGGTTCCCAAGTGAGTCGAGTTGTGTGAATTGTCAGCTTGCATTGACATGCAAAGGAAAGTTCTGAGCTGTCATAAGCTACATATTGTGGGGCTAGACAAGAGAAGGGTAACAAGCAAATCAAGTCAAAAAGGAATTTTCCCAGCAGGAATTCCCTATAGAGCAGGTAAAATTGCAAGACTTGTTTAAAACACTGCAGAGAGAGAAGGGGAAAAACAGATTGTAGTTATTTATCCTCATAGCTTTTCCCTCATTCAAAGAAGAAATTCCATGAGCTTTCTACTTCAGGGGACGATAGTGGCACTTAGGTCCCTGCCATAAATTGGGTCATCTGTCGCTGTATCTCATCAAGAGCAAGTCTGCTCCTTTTTGCCAATGCAGGCAACACTGTGCATATAAAGATCTCCAGCAGAGGTGCCGCTACTATTTTACCAAGGATTTTTGTGAAAGCAGTATGTGAGTATTTCTGCAGAAGCACCTTTCCTAGATAGGCACAAACATTTTTCATATTAGGACTCCTCACTATGACTGTTTACTGGGCCCTGGAAAATACTGGGACCAGCCCAACCTCTGTAAGGCGGTTGTGAGAGGTGTGCTTGTGAGAGATACCATCATCTTAGATTAGCATAAATAAGCTTGCAGTGATTAGTGCATGTTGACGGTACAGGAAAGGGTCGACTTGAATGGTCTGTTGTTAATGCTTGGTGGAAGGCTGACTTGTAGCTTCAGGGATTTCTAACCATGACTATCTTAGAACCTTCTACTCAGTTCTCAGCCTTACTTTGCTTAGAGAGCCTTGGAAAAACTTCGAAAGGTGCATGTGGGCACAGCAATGCACTAATTTGAAGCCGGTGTTGATTTTCTAGTGCCCTGTGTTATCACTTTGATTCTACACCTTCTTATCTGCTTAGACAACCCTGGCAGAGTGCAAGATCATCGTATTATTGTATCACTCCCCAATCAAAGCAATTCTTACTACATGCTGTCAGTTGCTTTCAGAAGTGAAAACAGTGATGGCCAGCAGCACTTGGAAGCTGATGAGTCTTCAGGAATATTTAGTTGGATTTAAACATGATTTTTTTTTTTTTTTCAACTCCATTCATTCCTCAGTGGTTCCTTCTTCCTGTGAACAGTTGAGCAGTTTATCCTGACATGGAAACCTAACTGAGCTGCTGATGTGCTTTTTGAAGTAGTTGTTGTCAAATGGATGGTTTTTTAGCTTTTAAAAAATTCTCGAGGACTAGAAAGGGCAATGGCAAAGTATGAATGTTACTTGATAGGCTACTTTAGGGGGAGAAAAAATACAAAAACCCCAAATACAAGAAATATTGGGCACATCTCTACATCCCTGCGTGCCAAAATACCTCTAGGGCCAGAAACAGTTGTGTTGCATTGCTAGAAATAGGAGAATGAAGTTGAGATGATGTGACTTCACTCATCTGTTGCAATGAACACTCAACCTCAGACATCACAGACTTGCAGAAAACTTTTTTGTAATAACAGTGTAACCCACTGCTCCTTTAACACATATATGAAATTCTGAATGCATGAATTCAGATTCCAATTTTATAAAATACAGTTTTTATCTGAACTTTCTGAAGAAGTTGATTTTACTTTGCTCTGATGGGTAGTATACATTGGTCTTCAGGAGAATGTTTATTTCTTGCAGACTTGCTTTAGATTGAAATAACTTTTTTTGTGGTCCTTGCTTTCTCATTGTCTTCATCTCATTCATTGCTCACTTGAAATGTTATTCTCCACCTAGTGTGAGCCATGGTATGGGTCTAAGCTAGATAAATCCATAAGGTAATTTTGTTTTCTGTTGCTTAAAAATGAAACTGAATAGGTTGATGCTGTTCCTTGATGATAGATTTCTGTTATGGTGAGAGCAAGAAGAACGACCTGTTAGAGCAGGGGAACGACCTGTTAGAGAGCAGTGTAGGGGAGAGGGACCTGGGGGTCCTAGTGGACGACAGGATGACCATGAGCCAACACTGTGCCCTTGTGGCCAAGAAGGCCAATGGCATCCTGGGGTGTATTAGAAGGGCGGTGGTTAGTAGGTCGAGAGAGGTCCTCCTTCCCCTCTGCTCTGCCCTGGTGAGACTGCATCTGGAATAGTGTGTCCAGTTCTGGGCCCCTCAGTTCAAGAAGGACAGGGAGCTGCTCGAGAGAGTCCAGCGCAGGGCAACTAAGATGATTACGGGAGTGGAGCATCTCCCTTATGAGGAAAGACTGAGGGAGCTAGGTCTCTAGAGAAGAGGAGACTGAGGGGTGACCTTATTAGTGTCTATAAATATATAAAGGGGGAGTGTCACGAGGATGGAGCCAGGCTCTACTCAGTGGCAAACAATGATAGGACAAGGGGGAATGGATACAAACTGGAACACAAGAGGTTCCACTTAAACTTGAGAAGAAACTTCTTCTCGGTGAGGGTGACGGTGAGGGTGACGGAACACTGGAACAGGCTCCCCAGGGAGGTTGTGGAGTCTCCTTCCCTGGAGACATTCAAAACTCGCCTGGACACATTCCTGTGTAACATCATCTAGGTGTTCCTGCTCCGGCAGGGGGATTGGACTGGATGATCTTTTGAGGTCCCTTCCAATCTCTAGCATACTGTGATACTGTAAATGAAGTTTCTTCCCTTGTTCCTTGTTGTATGTAAAATTACCCTACTTAGTGCTTATCAGATAGTACTGTGAAGGTGACATCCCCCTTCCCCTCACTACCTTTCTTTATCACATTATCCCAACTTTAATGTCAGTGCTCTCCATTATCTTTCCAGATTGTGTTTATTTGGATCTTTACAAGAGGGAGACATTAAGTCTCTCAAAAAGCTTGCTTTTGTGTTGATCAGATCTTTTCTTGTGATGTGGCTACAGCCTAATCTTAATTGAAAGATATTGCCTGGGCTGGCTTTCCCATTCAGTGTCTTCATCATTACAGATACTACAGAACCGCAGCTTTCCATCAGTTCAGTAAGTGTCATTTCAAATACAGTGTAGTCTTGCCATCACATTCAGTTTAATATGGCCTCCACTGGAACTTTATCAGTAAATTCTACCATTTTGGGAATGCTTTCTGATATGAATTGCACATAACATATACACCTGCATACATATTACTCATCTTGTACGCTTCATTATTAACGCATTAAAATGTCCAACTTTAATGTAAAAAAAAATACTCAATGAAAATAAAACAGTCTGAATTATGGACTTCAAAGAGAAGTACTACTCGCAGTGGGATTAGCTTAATTTCTACAATAGGATTTTTCTGTGGGAGAGGGAGGGACCTGGGTTCTTGCAACTGAATGAATAAGTACTGTCTTTCTCTAAATTTTGAACTATATTCCATGTTTTAGTCCTTCAACCCCTACCTGTGCACAGCAGTATACGGGCCTTTGGAGAGTGCAATGAAGGGTTTATGATAATCCCAGATTTAAATGCATAAAACAGATGATCCTGCACCTAGCATCTGAATGTGACCTGTAATGGAGTATGGACAGGGAGAGCCACACTGCTTAGATGGGAAAACTTGGCTAGTCCAATTCTTAATTTGTACATGTTGCTTTTGACTTTGTGGATGCTGAAAGTTCAGTTTATGGTTCAGTACTATTGGAGCAGACGTTCAGTGAGTATATCTTGCTATATGTGACAAAACAACTCTTTCATATTCTTGTCTAGAAAACCAGTTCTTAAAGTGTGGTGTCAGCACCCTGCAGATGGCTTCCATCAAATTACAGGCATTCTAGAATTGTTTTAAAAGCATCAAATCAGACTCGCCTCCTGTAAAACTTCTAGTATATTACACTGTGGTTTTCTTTAATGGGAGTAGCATAGAGATAGCACCTTGTGCTAAGCTGCAAAATAGAATCTTCTTGCCTGGGTAGCCTTTAGC
The DNA here is from genome assembly GCF_034315485.1 of Pezoporus occidentalis. Classification (NCBI taxonomy): domain Eukaryota; kingdom Metazoa; phylum Chordata; class Aves; order Psittaciformes; family Psittacidae; genus Pezoporus; species Pezoporus occidentalis. The sequence goes on from NW_026914502.1 coordinate 237,085, forward strand.
ATATTCAGAAATAGACACATTCAAAATAGGCGTGGAGATGTAGTAGAATAACATAATTTGAACCAGCAAATTCAACTGTAAACAATCAATACTGTTAAGTCACTTTTAACCACAAACAGGGCAAAGGGGAAAAGAAACCAGAAATATTACAGAGGAGGAGAAGGGGTGGACTTTGCAAAATATTGCAAGTCATGTGAAATAATAGCTGGCAGCAGTACATGAGGGTGCCCCAGCACAAGGAGGTGAACATACTGTTCTTCCCTGAGCAGTACCTAGCCGCTGCTAAGCCCTATATGTTACAAGTGTTTTTCTGAAATGCGTGTAAGTGCTCATGTTGCTTAGTGAAGTTGCTATTTTACTGGAATACACTGAAGATTAGTCCCATGTCCGCTAAAGCCAAAGAAAGGACGTGTGCTGACTTAAAATGGGATCAACATTTTTCTGAGTCATTGCAACAGTGGTTTATTACAAGCAAGTAATAGTGATATTTGCTATGGATTGAAATAAAGATTTTAGAAATGTTTGGGATGCTATTTAAAACCTTGCTATTAAATAATTAATTTTTAGACTGACGAGACTAAGTGCAGTCCAGAAGGATGGGAATGAGCAGGTTTTGATGAATGCTGAAATTATAGGCTAGTGTGGATAGTGCAGGAGTAGGTTAACCTATACTCTAGGAAAAAAAAGTATTCCTGAATGATTGCTAATTGAGTAACCCTTGGTCCTTTGATAGGCAATCAGCCTTTGGATGTCTGTATGGGGAACTATCATACAGTAAGCTGGGGTGGGTGTTTTCAGTGTGCTAAGTAAATCTCACTGAAACCTTGTGTGGGTGCCCCCGAAGCACATGAAATGTGGCCACACGGTTGCTGTGAGTATCCTGCAGGAATGTCCATCCTGATCAGCTAGGCTAACTTCCTGGTGCTAGCGGCTACTTGCTGAGTAGACACGCAGTCCAAGTAGCCCCAGAAGCTGCTTCCCCACTGGTGTCCTTATGATTAAGCAAAGTGTCATTTTGGCTGTTTGGGGTTGTAATTTACCTTTTGAAGTCATCTTTTAAATGTATTACTTTGAGTATTCTTCTAGCTCTGCTCTTCTTTCTGTCACTGGATATCAGATTCCTATCATGTCCTTGTAGCCGCTTTATTGTGGTTTTAACCAAATGAATGCATGGCTTTATGCATTGGCCTTTGTATCAAAATACTTGGGATACACAGCATCCCTGATTACTAACTTTGCTTCATCTTCCTTCATCTTGACTCTCTTGGTAATTATATTTTTGAGATGGGGTATGTTAATCCCTTTGTTGAGATCAGCCATATGCTCTTTTGCTCTGATTATAATTACTTTTTTTATAAATCACCATGGTATTATTGCGTGTGCATTAGTGAGAGTATTTGCACTTGGTTGGCAGGGGAAGTATTACAGGTGTGAACTGTGCTCTGTAATAATCTTCACAAGAGCCATCTGATTTTTTTTTTTTGACAGTTTTTCATCAAAACTGTACTCTTATTGAAGCTGAAATGGTGGAGGAAATGGATTATTCCAACAAAATCTGATAGGAAAAAAGCAGAAATGTCAAATTTTGACAACTGAGTCATTTTCTCTTGACTTTAAATTGTAATACCAGCTATTGGTATACTTATTATCATAGGCACATATAATTTGCATTTAAGCTTGTGTTCATCCTGTTCTAATCTCTTTCGCTGCTCTAAAGCAAGGTTAACTAAAACTTTGCTGTTCCTGGCAGACTTTGCTCAAACTATTCTTAAAGATCTCAGGGCTATTACCTCCATGAGTGATCTATTCGAGAGCTTTCTCTTCCCCCCCCAAGTCCAGAACAGAAATAGATGTGCAATATTCAGTTTTACTGTAGGAAGTGTTTGTCTGTGGACCAACTCAACAACAGTAGCTTGTCCTGCCGTTTTGGGCAGTGATTTGTTCATGTTGTGCAAGGTAAGTAGAGGCAGGTCTAGGGTCTATGAAGGTCAGGTTTTGCTGGACTGATTAAAAAAAACCCCAAACTAAAAAAAACTCCACCTCCCAAAAGATGTTTTTGTTTTGTGGATCTGTTCTTTGTTAAATTAGGCTCATTTATATGTTTGGATTTATCACTGATGTGCTACCAGTCATTCAAAATTTGAATCGGGATTTAGTTTTTCCTTTTTTCTCCAACGGGGGTATAAAACTGACTGCATTTCAGAGTTCCTGTCATTTACTTACTGTCATAAATCGTTCCAATTACATTCTATTGTCTTCTGCTTGAATCTGGTTAGAACACTTCCTTTCCCTGTCCTTTGTGCTGCCCTGCAGAGCCCCTGCAAAGATTGTTCCTTTTGGAAATCAGTGAAATTGTTTTGTTTCTCCTATATGAAAAATTCTAATTAGAAAGACAGCACCCATCAAAACCTAGACTTGCACAGTTGCAGCTCTGGGAAACCTGGTTCTGAATCTGCCTTGCAGACTGAAGTCTCCTGCAGCTCTGGGAGTATGCTGGAGACTCTATCAAGGGATTGGAGTGAAGGAACATGAAATTTGTCTCTGCTGCTTAAATTCAGAGTCTCCAATGAGAAATCTGAAATGCTGATCTGAAAATCTAGGAGAAGAATCACGTCAGAAATATTAGTACCACTGTGTAGCTGTTTTCTACCTATTTCCCGTTAGCCTAAGACTGCAGAAGTCCTCTTTCACGTGGCAGTTGGCCCACGTGTGTGTAAATCACAAGCATATGAGCATCGATACTCGATTACAAAGTGCATGCTGTGTTCCAAGTTGGTGAAGTAGCAGATTCCTTCATAATTTGTTATAGGGCAGTCAGTCATGACAGCTGGCCCCGAATTACTTCTAACAGGCTTCCTAGGTTGCATCTCTCTGAGCTGGAAATAGAGGTTTCCTTAGTTTATACTGCCTAAGGTAAATCAGTGCAACTCTGATGTTATCTTGCAGGTCTTAAAAAATGTGGAGATAATGTCAACCTAATTGTCAGTCTTCTGTATTTTCATTGGCGTTTTTTCTGAGCCGTAGTACTTAGTGTTTTCCAAGTGTTGTGCTGGTAGTCATCTCTATCTGTATATCCGTTAGTTTCTAGCAGACTGAACAGTGCTTAGATCTAGATTGGATAGCCCTCTGCATACAGGATGCAAATACATGTGCATTCTTACTTTAAAATAAAGTAAATGGTGGTCACGTGTAAGAACTTGGGGTGGGGGGAGAAGATGAAATGATGTCGGAACGAAGTTCACCAGAAGCAGCAGAATGATTGTTTTAAATTTTCAGCTACAGACAAAAGAAAAACCCAGTATATGGCAATTTCTTTTCTAATAACTGTGCTTCATTTTTCAAAAGGAAAAATTAAATCAAACAGCTCTTTTGATTATGTACATGTAGTAGCAGACACGATTTTGTGTTTTCTCATGAAAAATAGCATTTTTAAGGCTGTTGAAGAGCTATAGGCTATATTTAAAACCAGAATTAATGCATACTCTAATCCCCAGCAGGGCTTTGAAACACCAAACAGCATTTATGAAGTGGAGAAATACAAACCTAAGGTCCCATTTCCTGTTCTGCAGGCATTAATGGATCAAATTGGGAAAATAATCTCTGACCACGAAACAGAGAAAGCAGGTGTACTTCTGCTTTCACACTAGCTAAAACTGGGATAACTTGTCCTGATGAAAGGCTTCTGTTTTGGGAAAAAGGATAATTGAATTAATCCAGATTGTTTTAGGGCATGCATCTCTCTCCCCCAGTTGCTGCTGAAGACTGATGAAGATAATTGTTTGGACTTTAGTATTTGCCTTTTTAGTGCAAACAATATTATGCTTAGTAGTACAGGAAGATGACCTGGCTGTTACATATTCTGGTTGAATAGAGGAAAGGGAGATAAAACACCTCAATGAGGTAAAATCAAAACCTCATTTTGATCGACCTGCAATGAAACCGTTTTGTTAAGAAAAAAAAGTGCCTCGGAACCTCAAACGTTCTTCCCCCGCACCAAGAAACAAGATAAAACTTAATTTCTTTAAACTCTTCTGTTCTGGAGTTCTAACTGGATATGATCTGGTTTTTATGGCTGGGTATTAACACTGGATATTGCTATTTTGTTTGGTAGCATTAGGAGAAAGCTATGCTGGTGATCAGTAAATATTAATGACAAAATATTGTCTGTTCATAAAGTCAGTGTTTTACGTGCTAGATTTTTACAGAGAAACATTCACCCAAGTGTAGTATAATGAAGCCAAACATCAAAGTTGAAATAATAGCTTATAGTGGCTTTTTAAAAGTATTTTTGTTTCAGGTAATCTCTAAACTTGTGCATCTGTTCTGATTTCTAACATACCCAATTTTGAGATGTTGTAATACCTGCAAGTGTAGCTCCCAAGCACTCCAGTTCATTTTCTTGTCACTGCAGGAGACATTTGTTATTGGCAATCTCAGAGGAAAGCTATAGTCTTGAGTCGGGAACGAAAAAGGTAATTTTCATTAAAATACAACACCTAACTTGCATGAAAATGTGAGGCTACAGCCAATTCAGCCATGTAAATAAAGCAGATGTTTTCTTGTGATAAAATTGGGGAAAACATGGCACAGAACTAAAAAACCCTGACTTTTTATGCTTCCTTGTATGATTACACAGATAGTAGGCCAGTGAAATACCAGATCCAGAGGAAATTCCTACTAATTCTTCAACCTCTCCCTCTATATTGGGTCTTCAAATGGGCTTTCTAACCCAAAAGAGGCATCTTGTGTCTCTCCTATTAGAAATGATGATCCATCTACAGTTAATGATGTCCATTGGAAATATGAATGGGGTGGCACAAGGTATTCATAACTCATTCCTGGGAAACATCTGGGTGGCATTTAACAGTCTAAATACTTCTGATTTCAGGTAATTGGCCTTTTGATGACAAAACCTCAATGAATGGAGACAGTTTTCAAAACTAATTAAACTGTTTTGAAAAAGACATCTTGAAAAGTTTCTCAAAAATCTTTGAAGACTAGATTTTCCCCTCGGACTCTATTAGGGGATAGTTTAAAACAGCATTGTGCAATAGATAGGTTGATTGTTTCCCAAGGACTGCGTGAGAAGGATGTGACAGCATTCTCGAAACACACTGAAGTATGAAGTGGTGCTCAGGAAGGAAAAGACTTGGCTAACACCTTGCCTTCTCCTGACAAGCAGGGGACCTGGCTGCTCTTGACTTGCACAGCTCTGCACTTTCTGAACTGATACAGAGCCATTACTGGTGGGGGAGCTATTGGGGAGGCCTCAGCAGTAAGACGTGCTGAGCATTAACTTTTAGAAATGACTTCTCGACTGTGAGGATCAAAGCGAATCAAGACACAGAGCCCTATTAAGAAGGGAAAGCTGGATAAGCTGGCATGCAGTGGAGATGGTGCCTGGGTGTGTGCTTCAGCTCTTTTTCTTGGGAAGGTGGCCTCTGATGTCAGCCCTGCCTCTGCCTGGAGGGAGATCTTCCTGCAGCTGGAAAGCCACTGTGCACTGCTGAAACTTCCCATGGGTAGCACAGATCTGCTTCTGGGTGTTTAGGGTTGTCTGTGTGCTGGTCCCTAAGGCACCTGGAGTGCCGTTTCATCTTGGCAGGGCCCACAGCTCTGCTGGAGCCTGATGGAAGATGGCAGGAGGGGGACGAGCCTTCCTATCCATCCCATTGCAAAGGCAGCCTCGTGGTTTTGGCTGAGTGTGTGGGTATGCACGTGCCAGCAAAAAAGACAATGGGGTGATTTTTAAGAAAAAAGGATAGCAAGGTGTGATGTGTGTTATTCTTGAAATGAAAGCAAGTATTTTGTCTATGTGGACTCACTGAGTTTGATTGAAATTAGAGCACTGATAGTGGTGGAAGAGAGAATGTGTGTTGTCCCACAGAAAGCAAAAGCCAAATATGGAGACTGCAATAAATGACACAGTTGTATGTGTTCTTGAAGGCCATGCCCTAGACACTTCATCACAGTCTTTAACCTGACTTTTCTGTTAATTTTTAGGACCAGCTGTGCTGACAGTTCAACAAAAAGAGAAAAATTCATTTTTCTTTAGGCAGATTGCATTCATGTGAGTACTTGAGTTCATTGCTGCGCTTGCTGGGGCCATGCTCTATAATACGGAATTGGTGTACTGTGTATTAGAAATAGTCAATATTTATGACAATAAACTGTTGTAACAGATATTCACAGCACCTTGCAAATCTGAAAAAACTTGCCACTTAAGCATGTTTTGCCCGTGTCATTTAAGGATTTTGGTGTACAAAGGTAAAATATTAAGAAAACCTCCAGAGATTAACAGAAAAAGATTCAGTTTTCAGTGTTGTCAGTCACATTTGTTTCTATTGCATAATGCTAGTAGCTTTACCTTCTTCCCTTGATAGATTTTCTCGAGAATAGAAGCAGTGGCTTGCAGCTGGAATAACTGAAAATTGGTCAGTCTAAAACTAAACTTGAAATATTTTCTATTTCGCTATCAACAGCAATAACAACTGCTCAGTATGGTGTTGCCTTTTGGAATAAAGGCATTTAGAAAAATTGATTGCGTGTCTGACTGGTGAAAAGACGAAAGAAGGGAAGGTTTAGGTTGTTTTCACTTCTAGAAAAACTTGGCCATTAAAGGAGTATTTAACCACTACCACTGTCACCAGTACAATACAGTTTGTCAGATTGTTCTCTTTGGTCAAGTATGAAAAAGGTTATCCTGTAAATAAAATATTTTCATATGGGTTTAAAATTTCCTTCAGATATACAGTCATCACTGAAACCGGTTTATGAATTTTATTTGAAAGCTTACAAACCCCTTACTATTATTGATATTAATGGCTTTTGCAGTATTCCAGATCTGTTCTGTGTGCGTGATTTTAAACATGGGGATAGTATGTTTAACTGTGTTCACCAAGCATGAGCTTTCAAAATGTATTTTACTTAGTTTTGGGAGGAGGGAAAACCAGGTTGAAAATGTGAAAATCTATGGGAAAGGAAAATCTTACAATCTCTAAAGAGGACTTCAGAGCTTCTAAGTATTTTGCGGAGACTTAGCTTAAGATGTGGTTCTTATTTGCATTCTTTGTGCCATATTATCGATCCGATACATCATATTTCATGTAATAGATAACTAATAATTACTGGTGTCCCAATGCTATTATATTTAAAAATTTTACTATGTTAAGTGTCATTTTGAATTTTTAGATGGTTTGTCCTCTCATACCCTCCACTTTCTTGTTATTAAATTAAGGTGTTGAAATGGCTTCACTAATTAGGGGTATGAATAGAAAACCAAATACTTATTCAAATACTTATTTTAGAATAGCATTTTGAAAGGGCTCACTTACTCTAAGATGACACTGACGCTATGAAACAGAAATTCCTAGTGCTTTGCTTCAGATCAGTTGTTTCTGCTTTGAAAGATACTCTTAAAAAGAGTAAGACAGCCCTCAATACTCAGTCTTGAATCGTAGTTATTTCTGAACCAAAGTTATTCCTGTATAAGTCAGTTTGTAGACAAGTTGTTAGACTAAAAGATAACAGGGAAACATTTTACTCTGCTAGGGAATGTTGCAGTGAAAGAAATGGAAAAAAAACAGAGGTCTAATAAAATCAAATGATGGCAGATAAATAAAGAAGAGATTACTGGTATTTAAAGAAACGTGTGAAGTGTATGTAATTATCTTTGAAAGAGCCTTGTTATTGAGGCAGAGCAAGAGGGCAAACTGTTGGCTTTGAATGTCACTGTATAAGAAGAATTGCTGCAAATTGAAGTAGACACAGCTGCTATTAATGCCTGAATTTATTTTTTTCCCCTGATGCATTTGTTAGTTCTGTATGTATTTCTATTTTATTTATTTTTCACCAGCACTGGGACAAAGCATTTCCTTTCTTACTTCTTTTAACTTACTTTTTTTCATTTGTGCTTTCTGAATAGAGCATGAGAATGGCACAGAGGAGGGGGAAAAAAAAAATCTTCATCTGATCTTGAGGTTCGAATAGAGTTTCAAAGTTGAGTTCTTTGTTTTTTTTTTCATGTATGGAGTATTGCACACATATGGAGTATATTGCCTTGCCATATACCACCACTGAAATGTACTCACTGTAAAAACTGCGTGATAAAATACATAATCATAGCATCATAGAGTGATTTGGGTTGGAAGGGACCTTAAAGCTCCTCTAGCTCCAGTCCTCATGCCCTGGGCAGGGACGCCTTCTGCTAGAACAGGTTGCTCAAAAGCCCATCCAACCTGTCCTTGAACACTTAAAAAATCCAAGCAGTCAGTGTGTTGTATTACTGTTCACGATTGCTTTATTATTTAGTTACATGGGACTAATCCAGGTAGACAGTATTTTTATATAGTATATACTATATGTATTATATATAAAATAATAAGGCCTTTATCTTTTGAGATACAGCAATCTCTGTAAAAATTGCATCAGCTGCTACTGGAGTTCCAGTTACTGTTCCAACACTCCTGTCTCTTAAAATAGCTGTTACTCTTTTGGAATGAAACATACTCGCTTTTAGCAGTTTTGCTTTCCTCTGTCAAGATTAAGAGCTGCAAGCAACAATAGCTGCATATTAAAGCCTTTTTTTGTGTGTAAGACATTTGGATACTCTTGCTTTACCATGGCAACATATTGCCATTGGATAGTATTATTGGCTGCTGTCAGTAATAAAGAGTCATATTCATAAATTAGCAAGGCTAGTAATATTATTGACTGCTCTTGTAATCTGGAGGGTTGAGGGGAACTGGAAGCAAGTGACAACAGTGATGCCTAGCAGCACTGACTGACGAAGTATGGAACAAGCAGAGTTTGGAGCTACTGGCATACACTCTTGATTTGTGAGGGTGTTTTTGAGCATCGTGTGTGTATCCCTTTAGGTTGGTGGTATAAGGGGACAGTGTTACAGAGCGATGACAATTGTAGTTGAAACGACCACTGGAAATTCTATAGCTGACATAGGAAATAAGAAGATTCTTGTGCCAGTTGCCACAAAGGTACAGAGATTCTGCTTCTGGACATGAGACTTAGCAGTGCAACCTATGTAGTTTAATTATGTGAAATGAGAAATCATCCAAAGGCTCTTCCCACCTGGTGATCCAGGTTATGGTGGCAATCCTTATTGGTCTCAGTGTGAGTTTTGAATGTGTACAAGGGAAAACAGGCTGGGCAGCAGCTTTGGTTATTGCAAGGAATACTTTACACAGATGGATTCAAAATGGATTTATTTTTTTTCAGTGTGTTATGTTAAGCACAAGTCAGAAATCAAAGAACATTTACAAGGACATTGGCCAGAAAGCCCACATCTGTGGACTTACTGCTTGACTTATAAGTTCATATTTAGGCACTGAGATCTAAGTGTCCTAATTTTTAGAAGTACTGAACAACCCTGTTCATCATGGAACTGATGGTTTGCAAAGGGGAAAGTGATTTGAAGCATAAATTTGGATCCCAGTCCTTTCAAAGCAAAGGCTGTGGCTCCACAAACCTAACGTTCTGGCAATTGTGCAGACATTTGGAAGAATCTTGTATTTTATAAATGTTTGATATGAGTTTTAAATCCTCTAAATAGAAATATTGGCTCATTGGGAGTATCGATGTTCACAATTATGCATATTCTCCTTATTTTCTGTTCCCCAAAGGAGTTCAACCCTGGGGCCAACAGATGTGCAACATTAAGTTTGCCAGTCTTAAATCCTTGCGTTTATTGTTCTTCATTAAGGCTACTTAGGCTACTTTCTTCCTCAGAGTTTGAATCTAGTAAATCTTTCATCTCTTTCTTTCACTCATTTTGTATTCCAGGTATACTTTTAGAGAAGTAATTAAAGCTTGTCCTTGAATTTTTTTTTTTGAGTGGGGGGGGTGTCTGGTTTTGGTTGGATTTTTTTGTTGTTACACCAGCTCTCTTCCCCTCTATTTCGATTTGCTGAAATAAAAAGACTTAATTCTGAAATCTGGGGTTTGACCAACACTTCAATAAATATTAGTATGCTTGGTTATTTAGATAGGTAATACAATGTTGACTTTAATTCACATACTTTATTTAGTATGTACTTTTGGCTTTTCAAAATTTGCAACTGAATTGATGTGTATTGACAGAGACTGATGTTCTTTTCCTTAGCAAGTAAAAATGTGCGTCTAAACCAACTGAAATGGTGTATGAAAAGTATTTTGAATTGGGTTTTATAGCATCTCAATTTATTGTGCTACATTTTTGTTTAACAGTTGTCTTTGTAAAATCTCTGCCTAGGCAAGTTATTTGTAGGACTTTGGGACTGTTGCTGGGTAATGTAAACAGAAAATGCAGGTTTGTTTTTTTAAGTATGTGAGCTAAAACTCCTAAGCTTAGGTTTCTATTTGCTAAGCTTTAAGGGGGAGAATTTAAAAAATGTGGATTTGCGTGAAGATCCATATAGGTGCCTGTAGGATTGCTAAGATGCTTATGAGTCAACTAGAGCTACAAAATAGAAACCAAATTAGGGGTAATTGATGTTGGTGTCTTATGCTGCTGAAAGGTCTGTTTTCTGTGTCCAGAGCATGTCTTCACTGCTATAAGCTTGTTTGGGCATATAGCATATCCCAGACTCAGATGTGTCCTAACCCCAGGTAAATTAGGTAACTCCTCTGCCTTAAATGCTGTTGCAGACCTCCTACATAACTTTCTTCTTCTTCTTTTTTTTTTTTTTTTAAATCTTGGTTATCTAGAAATCTTTGCAAATTTTTTTCTGTGTTGGAGTTTTGACATAGTCCCCAAGTGACACTATGGATTAACCTGCTGGGGAGTTAGAAGGGGGCTCCGTTTACAAAAGGTGGGAGACTAAAATGACAAATTCTGTTCAGTCTTGGCAGTCCAGAGGAGTGAACTGACATGATGAATGCAAACAAACCCACCCTGTGTTTTATGTTTTCTTCCCTAGTGGTTGCTCTTGCTACAACAGCGGACAGTTGATAAATGTCTTCAGCAGTAAATTGCAGTCTTTCTTCTGGTGCACCTTCACCAGATTTGCTGGCTGGGTTTGTTCAAGTGCCTTAAACCAGGGTAAACAATGACACCATAGTGAAGGTGCCTAAGACGGGATGCATCGGAGCTGTCTGTGATGTGTTTTTTACCCATCATCCAGCCTTTGTTCAGGTTCCTTTAAATGTTGAGAGATGAAGGTTTTGCCCTTGTTCGCTAAGGTGGTTGGAAGTCTTTTAAGAGGCAATTGTTGCAGTTGTTGTTCAAAGAAGTCTTTTCTTAGACTCTCTGCAGGTGTCATTTTAATGCTTTCCCATGGCTTAACTCTGGGGTATTCTGTGGTTTAGAAAATTCAACAGCCTTAATCTTCTGGCCTGATGGCTCCACAAGACATTCTGGAACTGCATCTTGAAGTGAAAAGTAGCATTAGGATCAGGAAAAGGATGAGGTTCTGCTTTAGTTGAATTTACTAGGGTGTTTTGTGTTTTTTTTCTTGGCTTCAGGCCAAGAATTCCATGAGCTGATCTGAATGCTTGAGAGATAGTTTGAATATCTAAATGTACATATTATGTGAAATTTGATTACTGTCTTATCCACCCACATATGTATATTTTTTGCCTTTTTTGTTTTATTTGCATTGTCCCTAACAAAGTGTGGTATGATACTTGCCTGGGGCTTTTGAATGGTATCATCACTCAAAAAAATGAGTAACTATCATGTTAGCTTTAACAATTCTAGCATGTGCTCATGAAAGGTTTTGCAGTACATTTCCATTTGGATTTTATAAAACAAGCCTTGCTAACTGCATGAATTATTAACGATTTTCAAAACTCGGAGCTTCCAGAACTTGAAACACAGAAGTACTTTATATGCAGTGTGTTCTTAGAAACTTTTTCAGTTCCACAGAATTTATCTTGCACTTCATTGTTAACTAATATGACAGACAATGACTAATATTACTTGATTGAATTTACTTCATTGATGTGTCATGCAAAAGTGTAACTTTCTGGGGATGGGCACATTGGCTTTGTCAGTGATTTGTCACATTGGTAAACTATTAGTACATAGATAGTAGTACAGGTGACAAAACCACCAAGGGTAAGTATCAGGTGATTAATGTACGGATTATTCTCATGTTTTCTGATTTCTCAGCTTTGTATAATTTAGACCAGACAAGCTGTTGTCAATAGTTGTAGCTCAGGTAATTAAAGAGAAGCAAAGAATACCTATGGTATATACGCCTTAACCTCTGTGTCCTGCTGTGCCTCCCGAATACCGTCTTGCCCAAACTAATTGCTCTTCATTCATGGTATAATAAATTCCTGTTATCTTTCTGCAAGGAAAATCGGGTAAAGGGAGATCTGTGTAATCTGCCTTACAAACTACGAACAGAAAAATTCTCTAGAACAGAGGAGAATGTGGGACTGTAAGATGTACTGTATAACAGCGTGTGTGTGTGTGTGTGTTCAGCAAACAACATGCAAAAAGTATGACATCCTTTGCTTTACCAGTATTAAGATCCACATTTCTCGTGTTTGTAATGAAGCACTTCCACATGTCTGTGCAGGCTTTTGAGCATTAGTGTGTTTTGTGGTGGGGTCAGAGAGGGACTAACTTCAGGATAGAGCAACAAGAAAGCAGATCCATGGTGAATGTAAAATGAAGTGGGTGGGAGGGCTGCAGATGGAGCACCGTTGGAAAAGCTGGCTTCAGATTTGAAGGACATGTCCACCCTGCAGTGCAGAGGCTTGATTAAACCTCATGTATATACAGCTGAGTTGTTTTTAAAGTGGGTCAAGAAAACAGGGAAGCTGCAGTGGCATGTGCTTTAACCATGAGATAAGAGTATTATTCACTGTGAGGCTGTCTATGCTGCATTTAACCCCTTAATTCAAGCAGTAATAATAACGTTTGCCTAAACAGGGTGGTGATATGCCAGCCTTTGGTTGGTTGGTGTTAATTTCTCTGGTATCTCCCCTTGTATTCACAGGTTTTTTTGATTCATAAGCAGGTGCCAAACTGAGACTGTGAATGGTAACACCTCCCAGAGTGTCAAACGCCCATATTGGCCCTTTCATGTACTCTGGCTGCAGATCAGCTGGTCCTTACCAGGGCTTCTGCCTTTCCACGCTGACCACTAGCTGCAGGCTCATGCCAGCATTTGTGTAACAGCTCTTGGAAATGGTCCCATAGGTTCCTTGTCTAGAGCAGCCCAGCCAAATTGGACACTGCAGAGTGACTGGAATGAGGTGCCTGTAGCATGCCTCTGAAAAGGCACGAAGGCAGATATGTTATTACCTCTACAAAGTACTCGAGCAGCCTTGAGCAGTGCGTGCATTAAATTGGGGATTATTGAAGCATGAGGTTCACATTAGTATTTCACTCAGTTTGAGAGGAATCCCTGCAGATCAGGATGTGCTGCTCTTGGAGACTCAGCCTTATCTAATCTGTCCATAGCTACTGCATTGGTGAAGAAGGCCAATTCCTTGTCCTGGAAACATCAAGGCTTATACCTTCACCTTTATGCCTTACATCTCTTAGGGGGGGAAAAAAAGCAGTCTTTCAGCTGCTACTTGCTGTGTCCTCATGCAATGCAGAGTTTATTTGGCATGTAATTGGAAACAAAGGATGAGAATGTAAAAGAAAGGTTATGCTAAATATAAATGTGGTGTGCCTTACAACAGCAGGCATATTGTAAGCTGGTAAATAAAAAATAAAGGTGGGTCAAAATCAAGATGAAAACTTTTGCATCACAGACCTATTTTTATGGCTTGGTTCCTGGACTGCCAGATTTCCTTAAGTGCAGAATTAACATCGGAAGTTGGTTTGGTGTAAGCACGATTGAACCTGTGAGTGCTGGTATCCCTAAGATCTTGTGTCACTTCCCTCGGGTTATTGCACCATTCTTTTTGCCCTCTTGTCCCTTTACATACAGGTATGTAGTTTTTTGCGGATCACTGCAGATTTCTGCTACTGCTTCTGGAAGCCATACATGACTGCCTCAGAAAGCAGTTCTGGGAGGATGTCTTGGGCCACTAGCCATGCTTTTTTTGGTGATTACAGGGAGTTGGATGCCCTAGGTTTCATATACAGAAGCGAGATAGATACCTGAAAGAAGCTTAATATTGCTAAGAAATCACTCAGTACTGATATCCAACATTCAAGTCACAGCATCCTAGGATAGGCATTGCATGCCATTAGTCATCTGTAAAAGTCTACGTGTTCCCAGCTCCCAACCATATATTGAAGCACAGGTGTTAATGTGCTCTACTTCCTCCTTGTCCCAAGTGTGTTCAGGCAGGCTCTTCTGAATTTACAGAATGCCTCCTGAATATGAGGAGATTAGCATGTTTCCTGTTTTCCTGTAATAAAAGTCAGAAGGGGTTTTGTGATTATCAAGAGATACGATGATGTCAAAATTCTGCCCTGAGTTTTGTGTACTCTTCAGGTGGCACAAGTAATTTGCCATCTCCACTGTAAAAATCATCCATGTGAAAAGCAATTAGATCTTGCATTTCACTGAGCTTTAAAATGTAATTTCTGGGGAAACTGTGATAAAATACTGTACTTTTTCTCTTATTTAATCTGAATAGATATTTTCATTCTTTTAACAAAAAGGATCCTTCCCCAAACCCTTCTTGCCTGCAACCAGGGACATGTGGAGTGGCCCGAGGATCAGGCCCAGAGGAGGCGTGTAGTGGCTGGCATCTGTTTCCTATCCCCTTCTGAAAAACTCAGTTTGCTTTGCTATGCTTTTCAGAAAGATTGGTTTGAGGAAACAGATTTCCTTTTCTCCTTTTTTTTTTTTTTTTTTCCTCTCCCTTTTGGGACAAAATCAGAAGTTGAAATGTTGGGATCTTCTGTCTCAGAGAGATTTTAAATCCCTTGTATTTGTACTGCATGCTAATAAGTGCTGAAACCATGTGCAAACAAATTGGAGAAAAGCTGTGAGGATCCTACAGGCAAACCTGCTTGACATGATTAATGGGCTGTTGTTTGTAACTCAATGAAAGGTGCAAAGCCAACAATGATTAAAAAAGCTGTGTATTGTATTGGATACCTTAAAAGTGTTGCAAGGCAGAATTAAGATCACAAGTGTCCTGGCGAAAGTGTTAAAGTGAACCTGACAGGTTGACTAACGTAGTTGGATTGTTTGAAGAAGAGCAGAATGCTGGAATAGTGATTCTGAGAAAAAATAGAAGCAGGTTGAGGACCTGAGGACAGGCTGGATTCCAGTATTAAATAGGGTGTCCTACTTCCTAGGCATTCTGTAATAAAGACTTGTCTAGAAAAAACCAACAGGAATATTCAATGCAGAGAACGTATTGTGATGCTGGATACAGTCTTTCATAAGAAACCCTGGTTCTGTAAGCGACTTTGAGCTTGTACTTAACTTTTTAGAAGCGTCTTTGAGATTGATGGGGCCTCATAATATGTCATAATGTTGAAGAAAACGTTTAACTACTTCCCAGTGGGGAGGGAGGGACACTTTAAAAATTGACTTTTGGAAAAGTAGGTTATGAAAGAATGTTTTAAAGATTACCAAATAAGGATATGTGCTAAAAATGTATTGGCTGTATTGAACCTTGAAGATTGATAGTGTGTCAGCCCTGCCGTGTTTTGATAAATTACGTTGTGCGTTGCTTTACTGACAAAGAAACAGAAGTAGTTTGTTAAATAGGAAATATTTTGTCTTTTTTCATGTTTTTCTTTGGGTTTGCTTATCTATCAGATTCCAGGGCCCTCCAGCCAGTGAAATACCGTTTTAAGCAACTGTATTTACCAAATTTTATTTTTTTCGTATTATTTTTTAGTTTATGCTAGAATACTGTTAGATGTATCGTGCTAGAAAGGCAACTGCTTGCCTGTGCAATTACGTGTGCCGTTAGAGTGTGCAGTTTACTTGTCCCTGGAAAACATACACCTACGTGTTCTGAAGTTTGAATTTGTATTTCAATATGCTCCTATATTTATGTGCTCCTCTGCCACAGGAGAGATACAGGAACATGTGTGTAGTCCTGTGTTGCAGCTGAGATGCTGGAGTCTGTTGGTCTACAGTGGATCCAGTAATGAGAACTGAATATGCTAATCAAATAGTAATATTTTAAGTCGTATGAGCAAAGGCAATGTTGCCTTTCAGCTTCACATGTACCTTAACAATGCATTCAGCTTTTTAATTGTGTGAAAATTAGAAACGTATTTGAATGGTTTTGGTTAATGCAGGTTTTGAGTTTTTTTTCTTAGGGGCGGGATGGTGAGGGTCTTGAAAGGAGAAAATGACCCTGCACTGATAAAAAAATAGGTAAAGAATATAAATGATTTCTGGATGTTCTGCTTAAAATTAAATTGAAAACTACCCCTTCCAAAACAGACCTGGGAACAAGGAGAGAGGGACCCATGACACCGTCAGGCTCAGGATTGGAAACCAAACCAAAACCAAACAAGCAAAAACCCCAAATGACCAAAACTTATTTTACTCAGCTGGTCTCTAGAGCTTAGCGACACAGTACTGTTTGTCTGGGAAGGATGAGGGCCAGATTTTCAAAAAAGAAAAAAAGCAGAAAGAAACACAAGAACCATAGAATTGGTGTGTGGGTGCTTACTGAAAACACAGAGAATACACGTTAGTGCAATGTTAGGGATGGGAGTTTAGAAACAAATCCTATAAATTTCAGCGGAACATAAACTCTCATGCCCTAAAATAAATACATCCCACCACCTCCCAGATAACAACAAAAATCCAAACCAAGCCAACTCAGCCTTAGCTCAACCTCCTTTACAGGGACAGAAGTTCGCCTGTTCAAAGAGAGTAAGTGTCTTCCTCTCAGTACTTTATTACTTGCAGAACTTTTAACGACAAATAGCGGCGGAGGGGGGACCCAATAAGGACAGTTCAGTTTTCCGCAAATAAAAGACTTCAGTTAAGGTTTGACTTTTCCCCCTACCCCCGAAACTATGGACTTGAAGAAAATGGACGATTACAGCTGAACGAATGATCTATGTACCATATATGATACCATTTTATTTCGTGCCTGTTACTTTAGGTTACGTTCTTGAATAAATGCAAACTTGTGAGTCCAGGTTAGTCCTTGGAGTAAACTTCATCCAAAGATCAGGCTTCATTTCTGGCGTATAATTGGATTTGTGTGTTTGATCATGACTTGGAATATAACTTTGAAAGGATCTGTTGATCTACAACATCTGATTTGAAAGGTTGCTATGTAATGAGTCAGTATCAGATTGGTATAAACCAAAAGATTTGTTTCACACTGTAATTTCAGACATGGTATAAGCTTGTTGTCACAGAAGAAAACATTCCTTCTGTTAATCCTTTTGTGGAGCTTGCTTTGCACAAATGAGGGAATTTCTTCATGTGCTTAAGCCCAAAGCTCTGAGATTAGTGGTTGTGAGCGCGCTAAACATCTTACAGGATCTTTCTCTTAATTACGTTAACGTTTATCCCACTTGTAAATCATGCAACTGACTGTCTTCTAGTTCTGCCTCCACTTCGGTATAAGATGGAAAGTCTTCTTTACTAAGTAAATGTGTAAAAGAGTCTTTTTGTGTTACATTTGCTGGAGCTGAACATGCAAATAATGTTCTTGAATGCCTTTTTGTTGCTAGAATGATCATTGCTACAGTTGGATTCACAAAACAAATTCATTCCCTTGTCCCAGAAGCACCTAAGACAGGCTGGTGCTGGAAGCAGCTGTCAGAGGATTTTTACTGCCTGGGTTCTGTTCCCAGCTCAGTCACCTTAAGGAAAGTCACCGGGCCTCCATTTTAGTGACTTTTGTGATGGCTATGAAGTTATGGTACCCAGTTCCCAGGGGTATGGAGCTGCCTTAAATAATGAGTTGGTAATGTGCTTTGGGACCCACTGATCTGATCTTCCAGCCTGTATTAACAAAGCGCTTGTCCCTATCCTTACCTGTGTGCAAACTGATTACACATCTCCTCTTACTCTCTCCTAAATGTGCCATCTCAAGTCTGCTGTGCTTCTGCTTGGTTTGTCTGCCTGGCTGCCTTTTCTGGCCATTTTATTCCTTCGTCTACTGCTTTTGCTTTCTCCATTGCATTGAGCACAGGCATCTTTATTGTCACCTGAATAGCTATTGATTCTCACTGAACTTTCAGGTTTAATTTTGTATAACAAAATAACCCCAACTCTCTGTTCTAAGACTTTGCAGCCTTAAGCATATTTCTCTCCACAAGCATTTTGATTTTTTTTGTCCTGTTATCCCTTGTACTTTGGAGGATTCTATCTGCACACTGCCCAGCTCCTCCTCCTTTTCCCTTTGTCCTCTCCTGGGGTTCAGTTCAAGAAAATGCTGTGTCACCATCTCCAGAACTCACCAAAGACTTATGCATGGGAGTTGTTGCACTGATATATGAGCTGTACATATACTAAAGGGCTTAGCAGAGGATATTCAACCTGCTATAGCTATGAAC
Organism: Pezoporus occidentalis; assembly: GCF_034315485.1. NCBI lineage: Eukaryota > Metazoa > Chordata > Aves > Psittaciformes > Psittacidae > Pezoporus > Pezoporus occidentalis. The sequence goes on from NW_026914502.1 coordinate 255,491, forward strand.
ACTGAAATCTTCACTGGAAAACCTAACCTGGTTAGGATCTTGCAGTTGCCTTGCTGATACCTGTACCATTATTTAGCTGGGTGTAGTCATTACTATAGTAGAGCAATTGCACCTCCTCAGATAGTTTCTCCTCTGCTTATCTACGTGTGAACCTAAGTTTGTTTTGTTACTTTAAAAATTCCTTCAACCCCAACAAGTTGTTGCATAAGGGAAAAAATGGTCTTAGAACTAACACAGTAATTATCTTTGGTTCCCAGATTGTAGGAGATTCTGTAAAGAAGTAAAAGAATCAGTTTCCAAGGTTTGTTACGTATTTCTTGTATGCGCATGTATGTGTGTACATGCGTATGTGAACTTTTATGAAGATATACTTAGAGAAAGAAATAAAGTTTTATTTTCAAATGTCACTAGAACAAATAAAATGTTCTTGACAGATAGGAAGCGATATAGCAAAGATACTTTTATACAGCACAGTCCAAGTCAAATCATACTGCCTGTGATTGTACACCTTTTATCAAGCCTTGATTTTTTTTGTACTGGAATGAACTCGGGGCAGAATCATTTGGTCTGTGTAAATGTACCTGTTTTGACTAATGCTCCCTGCTGTTCCAAAAATTAGTTCTATTTGTCCAGTACAGAAATGTAACATCACAGGATGATGGACATCTCGGAAACAATGTTCACATGTAATGGGGAGAAGGAAAGAGATACATTAAACATCTGGATAAAGATGTTGAGGGGGGTGCGTTAGGAAATATCCAGAATGATGGTGAAGCCAGGCTGGCAGAATACGAGAAGTAAAGGTATCTACAAAACATTTATGAGAATTTGTGGTAAAAGTTACTTGGCTACAAAACACTCAGCTTGTCACTCCACAATGACAGAGCAAGGATATATGCAAGCTTTCCACATGGCTGATAAAACCATATCCTGAAATCAATGTCTATACTAATAGAAACGCCCAAACTTACTTTTTTGATACAGCAAAAGGTAAAGAAAGGAGAGATCCTCTACTTAAGTACTGATGAGGTTGACAGACTTCCCAGTGTGAGCTGAGAAACATGTCTTTAATCGAGGACAGTATAAGCCCATGCACTTATTTTCATTCTGATACTATAACATTTTCGTATCTTAAGGGAAATGACAGCTGGATGGAGCTTACATGGAAGCTCTGTGGACAGTCAAAAAGCTGACCTTGAACCACGAGGTGCCAGAATAGTATAGATGCTGTCATCTATACTACTGTGACCGAATGTCAGACTAGTGACATTTGTGACCCATCTGTGACCAAAATGACAGACTAAAACTGAATGAGGTCACCCCTTTTGGCTGAGGGAACATTGAGCATCTCTAGGAAACGTGAAGATCAGCTGGTATCCATACACATGTAGAAAGCTTTATTCATGGAGGTCTTTAAAACTTAAATTAGGGGGAAACCTGTCTTAGAGCCTGACATGGTTTTCAGTAATTTGCAGAGCCTCGCTGACGCTTTGACCTCACTTTAGTGGGACAGAAGTACCCAGGGACTGCTGGTGTGCTTGTCTTCACTGACAGACCAAAGCTGCCTCCTTCCTAAGGCTGCAAAGACTTCCATGCTCATAGCCACAACTCTGGACTACTTCTTTTGCCAACCTGTTTAACATTATATAAGTGGTAACAAACAATATATTGAGGGGTAGCAAGTGAAATGGCTTATATTTATTGGCAGAAATAGACTTCAAACCGTGTTAATTTTGCTTGTGGAGAAGAGGTCAGAACTACAGGACATAAGTAATAAGACTTGAGACAACGAGCACAAGGCTGTGAATTAATCAGTCTTTAAGTTGGAGACTGAAATGGCTCCAACAGAAAATATTGTTTAAAATTTATAGGACTCAATGAAGTGAAACCCAGTATTAATACAAATAAGTGCTTGAACTGTTGAAAATAAAAGGCAGACCTGATTTACAGGAGATGAATCTAAATGCACAACTAGTTATTTCGTTAAAAGATAATCAGGAAGTTAAACAAGAAACTGAAAATGGACTCACCTAAAGCATCAAGATCTTTGTGCTATGGAACCTACTTCCATAACAAGTGCTAATGAAGAATAAGAAAAAGTTTATTAAGGGCAATTGTAGCTGGGAAAATCTTAGTTTGTACAAACTTGAAACTATACTGAAAGAGCTGAAAAACGTTGAGTGGTATTTGAGGTAGGCAAGAGTGGCTGAAGTCAGAGGGAGGGATAAAATGACACATGAACAAGAAAGAAACAGCTTAAGCAATGTGGGCTTGCTTTCGAGGGTCCACATTGTACCTCCTAAATAATTTCTGTGGGATTGGGCTCTGATTTAATTGGTAATGTGTACTGAAGGCAGAGCCGAATGAACTATTTACAGTGAATAATTTACTTGGTCAGTGTCGTCCTCTTTTCTGTTAATGAACTATCTGGAGACAAGTGTTCTCCCCACTATTTGTTCAGTATTCGACACTGTTCAACACTGCTCAGCAAATGCTTGGTGTGAATGTCTTTTTGGGTCTTTTTTTCTCTCTTTCATTGGAAGGTTATGGTTATACAAGGAGCATTTTTACAGTGGACTCAAGAAACCTGAATGTTCATTTTTAGACTGAGGGGAAAATAACCCATTATGTATGGGTTATTTGCTATATTTGCTGAAAATGTGAACAGTGTAGTAGATTTTCCTTTTTATTCATAGGATTTTAGGCAGGAAGGGACTATTAGCTCATCTAATCTTTTTTATGATGCAGATGTAGTAAGAATTAATCTAACTTCTCCCATACCGAGTCCAATAATTTGTGCTTAACTAAAGCAGATTGGAACTTTATTTTAGAGCTTTTTTTTCAGGCAAATTGCTAAGAAATGCTTTATGAAGGGGTTATTATTCTATTTTCTTCTAAAAGCTTGTGTAACTGTTCAGTTATCTTTATTTTTGTCATATGGGATTGTTTGTAATTGCTGAAGTGATGTCTGAACATCCCAAGTTCTGAGGGAACTGGCAGATAAAATGCCTAAGCCACTATCCATCACATTTGGGAAGTTGTGGCAGTCCAGTGAAGTTCCCACTGACTGGAAAATAGGAAACATAACCCCCATTTTAAAAGGGGAAAAAAGGAAGACCTGTGGAACTGCAGGCCAGTCAGTCTTACCTCTGTGCCCGGCAAGATTATGGAGCAGATCCTTGTGGAAACTGTGCTAAGGCACGTGGAAATTAAGCATAGCTTCACTAAGGGCAGATCTTGCCTGACAAAATTGGTGGCCTTCTACAATGGGGTTTACAGCCTTGATGAATAAGGGAAAAGCAACTGACATCATCTACCTGGACTTGTGTAAGGCATTTGGCACTGTCTCGCATGACCTCCATGTCTCTAAACTGGGGAGACGTGGATTTGACAGATGGACCACTCAGTGGATAAGGAATTGGCTGGATGGTCGCACTCGAATAGCTGTGGTAAATAGCTTGATGTCTGGGGTGGAGACCCATGACAAGTGCTGTTTCTCAGGGATTGGTGTTGGAACTGATTCTGTTCAATCTATTTGTCGGTGACATGGACAGCGGGACTGAGTGCGCCCTTGGCAAGTTTGCCAACAGCACCAAGGTGTGAGGTGGAGTTGACACACTGGAGGGAAGGGATGGGATCCAGAGGGACCTTGACAGGCTCGTGAGGTGTGAGATCAGGCAAACCTCATGAAATTCATACAAGGCCAAATGCAAGGTTCTGTACCTGGGTTGGGCAGTCCCAAAGCACAGATGCAGGCTGGGTGGAGAATGTATTGAGAGCAGCCCTGAGGAGGAAGACTTAAGCACATTAGTTGGTGAGAATCTTGGCATGACCTGGCAGTGTGCCCTCGCAGCTCAGAAAGCCAACTGTATCCTGGGCTGCATCAAAAGAGCATGGCCAGCAGATTGAGGGTGGTGATTCCCCTCCTTTGCTCTGGTGACACCCCACTTGGGGTACTGTGTTCAGCTCTGGGGTCCCCAGCACAAGAAGGACATGGACCTGTTAGAGTGAGTGCAGAGGAGGGCTGTGAAGATGATCAGAGGGCTGCAGCCACTCTCCTATGAAGACAGACTGAGGCAGCTGGGCTCGTTCAGCCTGCACAGGAGAAGGTACAGGGAGACCTTATAGCATCCTTCCAGTACCTAAAAGGGGCCTAGGAGAGGGGCTTTTGACAAGGGTGTGTAGTGATAGGACGACGGGTAATTGTTTAAACTGAAGGAGGGTAAGATTTACATTAGGTACTAGGAAGAAATTCTTTACAATGAGGGTGGTAGGGAACAGGGTGCCCAGGGAAGCTGTGGCTGCCCCATCCCTGGCAGTGTTCAAGGCCAGGGTGGACACGGGGGGCTTGGAGCAAGCTGCTCTAGTGGAAGGTGTCCTTGCCCGTGGCAGGGGTTGGAGCTGGATTATTTTTAAGGTCTATTTGAATTCACACCAGTCTATAAGTCTTTTGACAGCAGGGAGGATGCGAGAGGCTTCATGACTATGTGAAGAGTTCTTTCACAAACCTTCCTGTCTGTTTGCACAGGTATGGCTTTCCCACCGGCAGCTTCACAAAAAAGGGAACCGATGTCTGAGCAAGCAATGACCCTTGTGAATGCTGTCAAAGTAACTCTATGCTCTCAGTTACATTAATGTTTGTGAGTTCTCCTTGCAGTATTTTCCCAGTGCCAGCCGGGAAAGACACGGCGAGACGTAAATTGTAGTGACAGGAATTTAAAAAAAAAATTGGAAGAAGTCTTGTTATCCAGAAGTCCGAACAAGTGTATTTGGCGCACAGCATTAAGGTGAAAGCTGCAGTGAGAAGCTGCTTTCCAGCGAGTTTGGATTAGGGCCCATATGGGGTATAATACAGCAGAAAAACATTTTGCTTCTGGCAAAACCCAGTGGAAGCCTTGTTCACACAAGCTTGGCGGAACTGTTTTTGTGAAGGGGAACTAGGCGACCTTCAAAAAGCGCTATTTAATTGGAAAAGCTGTTCCCCACAATATATCAAAACAAGGGGCGTCTGCTTTCTCTCAGTGGTGTGCCTGGTTAGATCTCCTGCCAAAAAGCCCACAGCTTTCAAGCTCAGATGATGAGCTGTCCCCATGCTGTGGCAGCGTCGCTGTACACAAGGAAGCTGTCCTTTAAAACTGCTGTGAAACTGACTGCATGCTCAGATGATCCCCAGCAGTTTGGTTGCCACGGATTGACAGGCAGCTTGCCCATGCACCGCAGCTGAGCTGCACTAAGTGGCTGCTTGAGAGCTCTGCGCTCACCCCACTTCTGCAGCAGCGCTTTCAGCTTCCACATCTTATTTTCTTGCTGGAGCGGGCCTCAGGGTCGGGTCCCATCTGCCTGATTGTGTGTGGCTGTGTGGACAAGCCCTAAAATACCCTGTGATGTGTGAGGGCAGTTCTAACCATCCTGCTTGTCACCTTGTGTGACTGAAGTGCCTTCACATGTAAAGATTGCTGCAGCCTCCAGTGGTTTTATCCTTACCATGTGCCTTTGAGAAGTGGCAGTGCAGTTGTCCTCATCTGCGGGCGACAGTCAGTGCACAGTGAGCTTGTGTAAGCAGTGAAAACAAATCTGAGCCCCTAAATTCCCTTTGTTCCTCTCAGATGAAACAATAAAGGCTTAGTAAGTAAGATTTCCGTGACAGCATGAGGTATAAATAACTTCAGAAAAGTCCTTTGGATGGTTGGGTTCATTTTACTTACCTGGCAATTTAAAGGATGTTGAGCCTGAACAGATGAAGTATCTCTTCTTTGCTAGTGGAAGGCAATCCATCCACCTGCTTTGGGATGTAGTGAGGTCTTATCCCCAGTCTGCTGGAGGGGCCTGGTTTTCTTTACTGACTTTGAAGTGGAACTAAATGAATAGGTTGGATTACACACCTGACTTCTGGACTGCTACACTGAAGTAAGATGAATGTCACCGCAAATTATTTGCCTCAGAATGGCTGTGATAAAGCAGCTACACCTCATGCATTAAGAGGTAGCCATGCTTTTCCTCTCACCTGAAGAAAAGATCACTTACCACTTATTCCTAAGCAAGCAGAAAGGTCTCTGGCATACTGGAATGCCAGTAAAAAAGGTGCTTTTTAATTCTGAAGGGCTGGTGCTTTGTGGGTTTTGTTGAATACTATGCTGAATCGTTGAGCTGTTAGGGACGTGACACTGTACCGTGACTGAATGAGCTGCACTCACCTTACCCTATCTGCATCATGACGCAATATCAATTCAATTTATTGTGAGGAGGCTGAGATCTAGACTTTTTGTACGTGAACAGGACAAGGGATTTCTCAAAGCATCAGGTTACTTTTTCCTTTGATAAATCAAGTGTTTGGCAATAAAAGCACTACCTTGCCAAAGGAAACTAGTAAGAATGATGACCCTGCATTTGGGAATTGTCTCCGTATTGCTCTGAATGGATACACAAACAGTTCCTTATGTGGGTCTGTGATCCTTCTATTTTTTGTGGTCTTTGCTCTTAGAAGATACAGTATCTCTGGGGAAGTGGTAGGAAGGCACTACATACCTTCAGGTGAGGTATCTTCAGATGAGGAGCAGTGTATGAGAATTTATGGAACATAGTCTTTGTAATATTTTATACTTCTCAAATGCTGCAGGTAATTATAGTCTCCAGATCTACAGTTAAATTATTATCCTGATCAGAAATTTAATTGCTCTCACTTGTCTTGTTCTGTATGTGCTTTTGACAGGATGACAGCACTTTCCATCACTGTTTCTCCATCCATTGAGTGATACAAAACGTGTCTTTAAAATCAGAGGAAAAAATATTAATGGGGGTTATGTTGCCTGATAAAGTGCTTTGTTGCTCTTTTCTGATCTGATGGTAGAACAAAGTGCACTTTAAATATTTAATATTGTTCTTAGAACAATTTATGAATTTTAAAGCTGCAATTTCAAACCTAAGGTGAAAGTAAGTTTGATCAGTATTCAGATCTCAGATGTCTTTTGATATTTTCCTTTCCTGTTGTGTTTCAGCACAGATTTATAGTTTATAGTAAACTCATTGGGAGCAAGACAGACAGCATGTTTTCTACTGTAGAAGGAAGAATGTTGCTTCACTAGGAATTGTTATTTTCCATACAATAAATTGTCTTAGCAAAGCAGGAGTCAAAATCAAAGCTCGACAGTTATGGTCTTATTGAAGCAGAGGGAAAAAAGAAACCCTCCACCAAAACAACACCCAAATAAACCAGAAAAACAACAAGGTCTTTGAACTTTTAAGGTATTCGTGTTTTGAAACTGCTGAGGAATTTAGATCAGAAACTCTTTAAAGTAGCAAGACTGCATGTATAAAAACTGCTGGTTGTGGGATTGTATGGAGGTGGAAGGATGTGGATGTTAATTTATGGATTGAAAAGTTTGAGCTTTTTTGTTTCTAAGGCAGATGAACCATATGTTTTGCTATAAACATGTTTAATTCCAGTAGTGAAAATGATTGTTACTGTTTGTTTTGGTGTTTGTTATTTACACAAACATACGATAGAAAACAGGTGAAATGAAACCAGGATGTATTGTAGAGCCTTTAAAAACAACAACAGTGTGGAATGCCGAGAGGAAATTTCAGCCCCGAGTGCCTTCAAACAGCAGATTGAACCAATTATTTTAACTGTAGGTGAAGTAAAGCTAGGAAGAGATAAATATTTAAAAATATCTATAATACGTATTATTACATCCAATACGTAGAAGTATCTTCAGCTCCATAGGTTTAAAAAGGGGTAATTATCATTCTCCAGCAATGTGTTTGAAAAATAAGCCTTCAAATTGGGGTTTCTAAATGGCAGCCTTCCTGCATAGCATGTGGAGGAATTAAGCTGCAAGTTCAAATGTGGAAATATTCTTGCTGCCTCCTTTAAAAACTTCATGGAGTAGTTTTCCTTCAGGAAAACTAATTCTTTGCTTGCCTCTAAGTCATGCACAGACACCCCAGTTTATCAAGCTTTGAATGAGTTGAGGTAAGTGATAGAAGTATTGTGGCTCAGTGTCCTGACTGGGAACAAATCCTCTGCCTCTTGGCAGGGCTAGTTAACCTCATGCTACATGAGCTGTACTGTGCCTGGCACCCAGCCTGGGTCTCTTAAAGCAAAGTGGGCGCAGCTGCTTTGTTGCATCACACAGAATCTTGAAATAAGAGTTGGGGTACAGGGCACACTTTAAGTACTGGGAATATTTGTATAAAAATAGGTTTTTTGATTTGTCTTCCAAAAAGTTTGCCGACTAAAAGTGTCAACGGTCTAAAAGTGAATCTTTCTTTGCATCATAATCATCTCCATTACCAGCAATTGTGCTATTGCAGAGGAAGATACTGTGAATTAAATTCAGTTCATAGTAACTGTAAGTCACACAAGAGGAAGATGAATTCACCCAACTGGAAAGGTGCTAAAGTTCTCAGATATCTTAATTTTCCAGAGCAGTGTTAGGCCCGGGAATCTTTTTCTCTGTAATGTGTTTCAACATGGATGCCCTCTGAATTAACTGAAACATTTCTAGCCTGGTGGTGGCCTTTTTACTGCTGTTTATAATTAGCCCAGCTGTAATACTTTGCTGCTGTTTTCACAGCCTCAGTGATCACTTCTTCCTTTACAGATTTTCGCTTTTGTTCTGAGAAAGGAATAACTGGCACAGAAGTAGATTTCTTTCTCTGCAGTACAGTGCTTACTACAGTGATTGGGGCAGTCCAACTGTTCATCCCTTCACCTGTATTTACAAACTCCTTTGGGTAATTTGATCCCTTCTGACACCTCCTGATGCCTAAATTGGCTTTTCACAGGAAAGTGCTTCTCATTTGTGGCTGACAGAGAGATCTGTTGTTGTCAGCATGGATTTTCTCTAGCTATTTCTCCTGTTGGTTCTTCTCTGCTCAGTCCTCTGACTTAACGCTGGTTTTCAATTCTCTGTGCAGAAACCTTTTTCCCTAGAGAATCTTCTTCCATCTCTGGTAATGCTTCATCTGTCTTCCTTCTTTTGCCTATCCTTGTCTCCTTCCCAGATTTACTTCAAATTTCTCTTTCTTTCTTCCTTTATCAAACTTTTGCCCTTTTCTATATTGCTAACTTGTGGATAACAATGTCACCAGGTGCACATGCTTTCTAATCCTTTCCGGACTGCAAAAGCCTTCAATGCAGAGTGGCTTTCTGATTTGTATTTTCTCAAGCGAGATTTTTCTGATGTTAGTGTGAACGCCAGAAGAAGTCCACAATGTGGACTTCTATCAGGGCTTTTTTGCCCATATACTTGCTTTCTAAGCTCATAGGCTGGGAGTTTAGAAGGGAATTTTCTGCCTAACAGCACTCTTCTGTTGAATTTGGAATTGTCAGGGGTTTTGATTAAAACCTAAACTTAGACTCAAGCAGAAGAAAGATAATAATGACTACTTTGGGGTCCTTTTTGTTTGCTTGTTGTTGGAACAGAAGCTTAAACTCCTGGGTGCATGAAGAAAAGAATACTAGGAACCTGTTCTAAAACTTAAATATATAGTCATAGGAATCCTGTAGTTGGACAATTTCAGTTTCAACTATCTCATGAAACTTGTGGAAGCATAGTGAGACTGGCAACTGCAATAGAATCTTAGGTTTTTCAACTGTTATGCTGGCTTTATAATGTTGTGCTAATAAAGGTTATATCTATGTATATCTAGGTTCTAATTCATTGTATAAGTTCATCCTGGATGGAGTGATGGATAGTTTAACCTAGGTGACATTGACAACAGTAGTGGTGAAAGAGTTGGTGAGATTTTCATTGTGGACTGTGTTGGTGTGGCTCATGGTTAGTGGATTTCTGTCCCATATGCTGCTCTTTACTCTAGCTCAGTTGAAGTCACAAGGGAAATAACTGCTAATAGAACTGAATAGCTGCAATCATAGCTGTAGATTATACAGTAGATTAACCTAAAGAGATAAGTTTATTATTTCCTTAGCATTTAGACCCGCTGATCTCAGAATGGGAGTAATCAGAATATAAGCTTTTTTTGCTGTGTCCTTTGGTTTGCTCTAAGGAAGAAGACACGGGACTAAATAGGACAACTTACCTCATTGTCATTGTTCTGCTTTGATTTCCTGAAGTTACTTCATTGCACTGTTTCTTTGTCTTCACTGATGTAGCTGTTTTGACAGTAAGCTCCCTAGAAAAAATTGGTTCCTCACTGATGGTGCATATGAGGTTTAGAGCTGTGGTGTCCTAAAGTCCTTTGGAACTCAAGCAAACCTGACGTTTTTCTTAGTTAACTTCAGAAATTTGAGAAATGCTAGTTACTGTCTAGATCCCATCAGTAGGCATGAGAAGAGTGAGGGATCTCCACCATACAGCCCATCTTGAGGATTTTAAGGTTTTTATCGCTATCTTAAGGTGAGGCATATTTTAACCAAGATGATCATGGCCCCAGCCAGCTGCAGAGGGCATGCAGATAATGAAGTGAATCTCTCCTTACCTTACTGTGAATAATAGTTCCAATGGAAATTTCTAAATCTGAAGCCCTGTTTCTTCTGCGCTCTGAATTCTGCAAAATGCTGAAATGTGCCTGACATCTTAAGAAATGCCAGTGGAACATTTTGATTACTAAACTGAGCCAGTTAAGCTTTGCTTTTGTTTTGTTTTGCTTTGCTTTCCCTAACAGCTTTCTGTCCAAAAGAAAATAGGCTATTTCCATATCTCTTTATCTCCATACACTTATGTAAAAAGCCCCTCTGTATGGATGAGAAAAGATATGCATAATTCAGGAGAAATTTTCGAAATCCTCAAATTTTTGTTGTTGTGTTTGGTATTGGGGTTTTCTGGTTGTTGGGGGTTTGTGTTTTTTTTTGTTTTGGGGTTTTTTGTTTTGTTTTCTCTGCTTATAAGTATTTAAACTATTAAAATGAAAGTAATAATTATCTGTCTTCTTGTCAAGTGAAAGTCATGTGCAAGTGGGATACCTAAAATTGAAAAGAATCCTTTTTATTTTACTCCGTTTTGAGAAGTTATTCCTAGAGCTTTTACGTTTTACTTCTTCAGTTTCTAAGTGGGGAAGCAACAATAGAAATGAGAGCTCCTTAGTAATCCTAATAAAATTAAAATTAGTATGGCCTTTTCCTCCATCGGATTCCCTTTGGCTTATACTGTTCTTTAAAAAACCAATCAACCAAACAAACAAAAAAACCCCTAAAAAGAAAAAAAACAACAACAATAATAATGAAAAGCAGAAGTTGGGAAGAAAAACTTCTCTGTGTCTCATATTTTATTTTTTTTTTTAATTTTCCTTGCCTGGATAACATATGAATAAGTAAGGAGAAAGAAGAAGAGATTGGCGCTGCAAAGAACTATGCTAGTACGGCTTATCTTCTTGTGCTTGTGTCTTAGAAGAACGGTGCCTTGGTAAAGAGCAGCTGATGATGATTCTTGGAGGGCTTTGCTGTTAGAATTCCTGACATGACAGAAAGACATGGGCCTTGGAAACTAAATTATTTTTATAATAAATAATACAAATTTAGAAAATATTTTAAAATTTATATATATTAGATATAATACTCTTATGAAGTTTTGAAAGAACATTGGCTATTCAATCCAGAACACTTTGCACAATGTGAAAAAACAGGGGAAGATGTTGATAAGGAGGAAAGAAGAACAAAGGAGGAAAGGAGAATTGTAAATGTTCAAAGAGGCTTTGAGTTTAACCTCTTGTCTGTTTTCCCACTGAGGGAATAGGAATGACTTCATTTTTCCTCTCTTGTCCTCCAGGGAGATTTCTAACCTTGACTACGTCCTGCTGATGGGGACTCTTTAACTTCTCTTGGCGACTGGTCCATTTGCCTGACTCCTCTTCTTACTGTGTGAAACTTCATGCAGTAACTTATTTGACCTAGATTTCCCCTGATACTGCTTAAGTTCATTACTTCCTCTGCTGTCCTCATTAATTAAGGGGAATAATTGATTCTTGTTCTTTTTATAACATCACTATGTACTTGAGGGTAGTTCTCTGTCACTCTCCCCAGTTTTCTCCATGACATACAAATGTGAAGGCAAAGGGAAATGTTTCACAGGCTGCATGTGTCAAGAAAATAGAGCGACTCTTCAAGGAGAAGGGGGATAAGCCATGAGAAATAGTGTAGTAACTGAGACTTGGAGGGGCCTGCAAGACAGCTTCTTGTCTAATCCACTCTGGTTAAAATAAGGTTGCCATGCACTCTCCTCATCTCCATGAGACTCCGGCTGCTTGATCTCCAGCTAGTCATAGGTGCAGTTGTTTCCATGTAGCTGTCTAAAGAACTCCCTGCTTTGCTTTCTTAGTTAATCTGGGCAGGGAGAGTTGGGTTTGGGGCTTTTTTTGTGCATGGGTTTTTGATGCACCTCATTTAATCGAGCTGTTTGGAAAGAGGCGGGTATTTTTTTGGTTCTCACTTCCAGCCTTCTGTTGAAACTGCATGCAGCTCTCAGTCCTTTCAAACGTAGCAGCCTGTCTATCATTTTTGTTTCCTTTACATTCTCAAGGTTATCTCTGACAGAAGAATGGATAGAAACTTTTAAAAAATATACATGAAAGCTGTGATTATCTTTCGTGCTTATCCGGTTCCTGGAAGATAGGGAGCCCCAGAGCTGCCTACCCTCGTGAATTCTAAAGTGAGCCACAGATCTGATCATCACGTGGCTGTGCAATGAGGTGGTCTGGTACCTGTCAAAATCATGTAAAATATTGTATGCTGTTTTTTAGATAGGTGCTATCAAAAGCACAGATGTACCTTGCATACATTTTCAGCCTTTCTGCAAGTGGAATTAAAAACCCATTTCTAACTACAGGGAGTATTTAGTCTAGAAACATAAGGCTGTTTATATTGTCATTATCATAAATGGTGTGATTGTTCCAGTTACCTAGGTAGAGGAAATATTATCATGTTATTCCAGAGTGTGATCTGGCACTGACTTAGTGTTTCATCACCTCAAAGGTATCATTAGTGGGTAATCATTTTAGGAAATTATTCCACTGCTCATTTATATAGCCTGCTAGCCTTTCTGGTGAATTTGCTTAGTTTTTTTTTGTTAGTGATATCTTTCAGTGCTTGAATATGGTGGATGCTATACAGAAAACATTTCAGTGCATTTTGGGGATGGAGAGAGGCTAGTGCTTTGATGGTGGGAGAAGCTAGAATTTCATTGTCAGAGCAGTAATCTTGAGCAATAGCATAGGATGCTTTCAAAATTGTGTGGGTCTTAAAGCATTTACATTAAATGGGACAAAGCTCACTTATTGCTCTGTTGCATAAGAAATTACAGAATCACAGAATCCCAAGGGTTGGAAGGGACCTCAAAAGATCATCTAGTCCAGCCCCCCTGCAAGAGCACAGGAACTTGTCCAGGCAGGCCTTGAATGTCTCCAATGTAGGAGACTCCACAACCCCCCTGGCAACCTGTTCCAGTGCTCTGTCACCCTCACAGTAAAGAAATTTTCCCTGATGTTCACATGGAACCTCCTGTGCTCCAGTTTACACCCACTGCCCCTTGTCCTGTCACTGGACATCACTGAAGAAAACCTAGCTCCATCATCCTGACACTCACCCTTTACATATTTGTAAACATTGATGAGGTCACCCCTCAGTCTCCTCTTCTCCAAGCTAAAGAGTCCCAGCTCCCTCATCCTCTCCTCCTAAGGGAGATGTTCCATTCCCTTAATCATCTTTGTAGCTCTGCGCTGGACTAAAGCCGAGGGTTTATCTGTACTCCCCTCACTTCACTGATTACAGCATGCGCTGTGGGTCAGAAATATGTCAGATATTGTAAGCTGTAGAGCTGAAAGACTGGTCTTAGTCTAGTTGCAGAACTTACTATCTTACCTAACTTCTTAACTGCTGGTATTACCTGGTGAGTAGATTCAAACTTGTTTTGAGGTGCACATATTAAATTCCCTCACAGCAGAACAGCCAGTGCTTTGGGCTGAGACCTGTCACTGAGTATCTTTGATTTAATGAGTTACTGTGGGCTAGTTGACAGCAACAGCTAGCCCACAGTATGTGTGTATTTGCCACAGGTGGGATATCCTGGAATTCTGATGACATGCTTTGGCTCTCAGAAGACTTAGCTGCTCCACCCTTATTGTAGGTCTTTAATCAGAGTTTCAGGAGCAGAATATGGGCATTTTGCCCTGTCCTTTGATTCTATTAGGCTGTCCATTAGTGTGGTAACTGACTAGCAGGGTAAACACTCCAAACGCGTTGCCCTATTCTAGCTGATAGGCATAATTCTCTTGTGCTTCAATAGTATGGTTGCCTCCTAATATGCCTGGATTAAACAGGAGTTCAGGCAATGAGAGGTAAACTGATGGTAACTCCAGATAATAGTTTTCTTTTGTGGTTGTATGTCCCAGAGTAACTTACATTTATAGCCTGAAATATGTAGGTTTTGTATGTTTTTTGTAAGCCTCCCCCGCCAAGTACTTCCAAAAAGGCAGAAAGTCTTTACAGTGATGCTGGCATAATCTCCTTTACAGATATAGCTCTCTGCCCAGTAAAACTAACAGTCATCTTCATATGAAGTGTATTTTAAAGGCGTAGTCTGTATATTCCTGTATTGATTAAATTGTTTGTAGTCTATTTCTAGCCATGGAAGACTGATCCAATAAACATGTTAACAGGAATTCAGCTAATTACACCAGTTGGCACTGTTTCTGTTTCAGGGCTATCTAGATAAGGTACTGTGAAGTAATCTAGGTGGCTAATGAGCTGGCCTGTCAGTCAGTTTACAGTAGCATCCCCTCTAATGTTTTCCTGTGTGAGCTAATAGTGTGACAGGTAACCACACAAGTCACCAAGGAAAAATGACTGCTGTAAAATCATGCTGTGAGTCTTACGTGGTGCATCCCCATCCTCAAGAGGTAGAGATTTCTGTTACTTGGGAATCTTCCACAACATCACCAGCTCTTGATTCCTTCCCTTCATGTGTTTTTGCCATGTGCATTCTTGTTTTGTCCTTCTGCTGTAGGCAGTACTGATACAAGTACATTTGCATAGAGGTTTGCATCTTGACAGATGCCTTCGTGATGTCTTTTCTTCATCACAACACCTCTGGAACAGTTTTGCAGCTGAGGCTTGTCACAGGAATTGAAGTCTGATGTGGATTTTCAGGCAGTTGTGCTGTAGACTTGATGCCACCTTGTATATGCAGAGAAAGGCTGTTTGTTTTTCCTTCTTTCCATGAGGCTTTTCTTACATATCTTGAGGCCTGAACTGCATCTTTTCCAGTGATGACTAGGGGAAAATTTATGACATCCTCTAATACACAGAAATAATTCGGCTCAGTTTCCTGTCTTAGGCTTTGACAGTTTGTTTTGTCTGATTAAGTACTGACCCTAAGAACAGTAGGAAATGTGGCAATTCTGCATGTTTTGATGACATTTAACCATTTAGAGCCCAATGGTTTCCTGGCTTCCTAAGGTATAGGAAGGAAGTTATTCCTAGATTGCATTCCTAAGTTATATGAGGCTTAGTATGCTAGGCTTGCTCTTTTCCTGGCTTGGCCACTGACTCTCTGAGTAACTGCAGCAAGCTCACTGCACTTTTTTGGTTTGTAAGTTTGGTTTAGAGAAACTTTTATTATATGTCATTTTTGTGTTTGATGTCTTCTTTCATTTGGAGTTGCTGCCTGCTGCTCCTCTTCAAAGAACGAAGCGGTGGAAAAGGTTAGGCACAGACCTCTTCTGAAACTCGCATGTATGAGAGATGTCAGCTTTAAAAGCAACTACTCTTACCAGTTTATCAAGCAGGGCACGCAGGGTGTAGCACAGTATGGGGTTCCAGTTGGGTGTCAACATCTGGAGGACTGCATAGTTGTAAGAAAACTGAAGTGAAGCCATATCACTGATGAACATGCTAACCAGAGTTTTGGTGTGGTTCGGAGCATCAGCCAATGATCAACTTGGTCACCAATTCAACATGTGTGGGCACAAAAATGACCGACTACAAGTAGTATTTCACAGTGGCTAAACTTGTGGAGGTGGAACAGGTATTGACTCTAGCCACCAAATGATACTAAGATGGAGCATGCTCCTAACTTGGCTTTGGTTTCAGCTCATTCCAAGTACAAACGGTAAGAATGAGCCAAAATACGTGGGGCAGGGAGGTTTAGGGATTCTACTGTTTGCATGCTATCTAAATTGCTTCTTTCTAATATCCTCCTGATTGTTGCAATTTTGCCTTTCAGATCTGAGCTCAGGTTTTGCTACTGCTCCTTTGCCTGGAGGCTTGTTGTCTCTGCTGGTCTTATACTGTTACAGTATTCAGTAACAAATTCATCTGTTAAAATGATTTATTACCGCAGCTCAGCGGGCAGTAGCAGCGATCACTGAACAGGGAGATTTGTCAGTTTGTTGCACAGATATCTTTATGGTCTCTAACAGGTGCTCTGGGATGGGGAGCAATGGTAGCGTGTTTGTGATTGCAAAAGGAAAAATCTCCGGGAACAAGGTGCAAGACAAAGGAGCAGACAAATGTAAAGGAGGGAAAGCAAAGAAAAAGAGTTTAATTTTTCCATGTTATGAGACATAAACTAGTGGGATGAATTGAGTTGCTAGCGCACAACTTGCCTTGTATCTAATAGATTACTATTCAGGTGACTGTGTTTCTGCTTGCTTTTCAACATTAGCTGTGTTTTCCTTGTGTACTGAGGAGAAAAGAAAAGCCAGCAAAAAAAAGAGACTAGCCAGCAGCAATCACTGTGAAGGGTACTGAGGTTTGCAGCTTGGAGCTTATTTGGCTCGGGCTTCCCTGCTCTTCCCTACTCATCTCTTCTATAGGGACAATGGAAGCATCACCAGACTTGGTTTGTACTGGTTTTGATATGGAGAATGAAAAACTAATGCTAATACTTAGCTTTACTTCACACTCTCAGTCGTTGGTGCAATACCAACATCTGAAGCAGAGATTCCTCTGATTGCTTGATAAAGATGCTTCACTGGTTTTGTCATCCATTCTGTTACCTCAGTCAAACATTTCTTTCCTGATCCATGTCCTCTGTGCTGTCCTGACAAAATACCTGCTTTTATTTCCTGAAATTCACTTTGAGGAGTAAACCTTTGTGCCCTTTGTTATTTTGGTGGAATTAAGAGGGTTGTCAGCTTTTCTTGCTTTAAGGTTTCCTGTATGCTTTTGTTCCGTGTTCTTTCTCCATTTATTTTTCTCTGGCTCAGGTTTTATTGACCTAAGTGCTTGAAAATGGATTTTTAATTAAAACCTGAGCAATTTCTAGGACAGAAGAATTCTTCTTGCAAAACCCTTTACGTTGTCACAGGCTAATTCATGCTATAAAAAATAAATTAATATTGGAAATAAGTTCAGGTGTCTCTGAGAAGCCTGTTTGGACAAATCTATTGAAAACAGATTGATACACACAACATTGGGCTGGGATTGATTTTCATTTTTATTTTTTTCTGTTTAAAAAAAAAACCCAAAAGCAGCACGTCGTCATCTTCCAAATTAAATAGAATAAAAAATAATGCTGTTGTTTCTCCTGGTGGATACTTCCTACATGAAATGAGTGGGGTCATGTTTTAACACTGAGTTTCAGGGAATACTGAGCTGGCACACTGAGTTGTTCACCAAGAGTCATGTGTTCAGCATCTCCAAAAGCGAGACCGTAGTTCTTTACTCAGATTTCAACTGATGGCAAATATAAGTGGAACACTGAAAATGAGTACCACAGTCAGTGTGGAAAGATTAATTGGCTTGATCTGGTCCTGTATGTTCGTGTCTCTGTCTTTGTACGTGTGGTCATTGCCTTCTTTTGTTGTTGACAGAAAGACACCATGTGGGACCTTCCCTCCCTCCTGCAATTGATCGTGTTAAATGCGAAACCCTTTTCAGGGAGATTTTTACTTTCTCAGCCTGGGTATGTTCTCGGACATGTACGCCAGCTCTTAGAGAATTAAATTTATAAATGAAATAAAACCCCATACGCAATTTGTCCATCCTGCAGGCAATCCAGTTGTCAACTAAAAGCTCTTTGAATCTCATGCAGTGAAAATGGCTTTCATACAGATTTATTTCTATTTTTTTTTTCTCTAAGAAATGTTAAAGAGAACTAGTGATAGCAGTTTGCCTTCAGAAATATTTTGGTAAGTGCCACAGTGTTCACACAGTATACTAACCCCTTTCTCTTTTTACCCTGTTAAATGTTGAGTACATACAGTTACAAGATAAAGTTTGAGCTACATCTCTTGAAGGCATTATTTCTCAAAACCAGAGAGATAAGGCAGCCAAGGACAGTAAAAGAGAAGGGACTGTAAGACTTACAAAGGGAAATCAAAGCTTTGTGGAATACAGAAGAGAAGGAACTGGGGTTTCCCATTCTTCTCCCCAGTTAGTCAAGGCAGGATTTGAAAAGAATAATAATTTGCGAGTAGCCCTGCATGATAACAGCAGCCAGCTCGTTCATGTTAGTATTTAATCATCATCATGATGTACAGTCTTTAATTACGCGATCACATACTGGGTTTGCCCCCAGATTTGGCCTTGTTCACTGCACAGAAGTTGTGCACCCTGAAAGAAAAGAAATGCAATAGTTTTTTCCTTTTGCTATTCAATGCGCAGTCTCAAGCCTGATTCACTGCATGCTGAGCAAAGTGCTCTCATGATGACTCTGTTCATTTTTCTCCCAGGATTTTTCTAGTCATCATCTTTGATGTGCCTTGTGCAAACATTGTTTTAGTGTTTCAGGGTGTTTCTTTAGGTGTTGGGGTTCATCTCCATTGTAGCAATGTGGAACTTGGATGCACAGGTATTAAACTAGATATAGCCACTTACTTGTTTTGGATAATCTCAAAATAATCCTAAGGGCCTGTGTATTCTGGGTGCTTAGCATTGGAGGGTATTTTGTGTGCTAAAAGTCCAGCTTCTTGTGACTTCAGCTGTAGCTGTAATTGTTCCTCGTGGCTGCAAATTAGAACTTGGGGGCTCAAGACCAGGTCTCTCAGAATGTAGCAGCAATTTGGGAGTGTAATTTGTGAGCATTTGTAAAAGGCTTGGTTTTGGTGGCTCACTTTGCATCCTAAAGGTATCCCCTGATAGGAGAAGGGAGTGAGCCTGGTTCTTCAGGCAGGATCCAGCTGCTTTAACTGTAAGACTGTTGTAGGAAAACAACATTGTCAAGACTGTTTCCTCCTATCAAATACAGACAAATCATATCATACTTTTAATAAATTAATTATATCCTTTCTCAAAACTACATAAATTGCACTATGCTATTTAAAAAGTTGCTGCAGTACCTATTATTTTGGTGATTGAAAATCTTTTTTTTTCTCATTTCCAGCCTAAATCTATTTATGGCCAAATGTATTTATATCTCTACTTGTGCTGATACTGTTCTTTACACTAAGTAGCTCTTTTCCTCTTTATGTTTGCCTCTGATATATTTACAGAAAGCAATTATTTCCTGTTACCCTTGATTTTGCTGTATTTACAGAAGCTGCTGCCTTTAATCCTCTCTTTAAATAAAACCAAAACAAAATAACTAATTCCTTAGATGTATAGCAGCCCTTTTCTGTGCTTATTTCTGCTTCAATTCAATACAGTAGATGCTAAACTGTATGCAGAATTTGAGGTGAGGTATTAGTGCTATCTGCCCCACAATGTAAATATTCACCCTTTCCCAAGTCCATATTGTGCTGTTGGATCATGGGAGTCCCGTGATGGATTAAGACAACTAAATTCCTAGGATAAGCCTTCAGCTCTTGGAGAAATGTGTTAGTGGTCCTTAAGTGCATGTCGATGGTGCTTAAGTGAGTGTACATGTGCGTGCTGCCTTCCAACTTTCCTGGCAAAGAATGCAAATGCTTTCACCATGCAGCTTGACTGGCCGTGGAGCAGGAATGCGCTGCTCACTGAATGCAAGTGCAGGTTCATTGCAAAGCTGTCTGTGACCCTATAGTTGGACTGCACTGTAATGCCCCTTGAAAAGGAGGCCAAAATAAGAGTAAAAGAAATATTCTTTCTGGCTTTTCCTCAGATTGGGAAGTATGACTTTGCTGAAACAGAGGTGCTGGAGTAACGGACCACTGCTAAAGAAAGCACTTCAGCAGCAAATTTCAAGTAACACATTCTTTAGATTTGTCTTAATGTTAAAGCAAAGCATTTAAGGTCTGCTATGTGGAACTGGGATGAGCACTGCTGTCGCTTGAACTATCTGAATAACATAAGCTGTCATCCTGTGGATGCACTGAAGGGAGATCTTTTCCAAAACAATTCATAGGCATTTGCTGTTTACAGAACAAGGATGCCAGTGCAGGTTCTGGGGGGGAGCAGAGTCCCTTCCTCGTTCCTTCCCTCATCCTCTCCAAATTCAACTCCTTCTGCCTTGAGAAAATAGTACAGATTGAAGTACAGAGCTCATGAGACCTCATGCTCTTCATTGACATGATTCATAATGAATGTTACCTTGCATTTTGTTGTCTCCTGTTACAAATATATCTTGTTTGATGCAGAAAGGATAGGACATCCCGGTGGAGGGAGGAGAAGCAGCTGTAGTTTAGGACTCTGGGTGTGGATCCTGGTCTGAAGTAGACCTTTGGGGTAGCCTTCAGGTAATCCTTAGCCTCCCTGTGTCCCACCCTGTAAAAACAGGGTAATAGCACCTCCTTTCAAAACAGGCACAAATATAGTATAGATTTTGGGACTACTGGAAAGCTAGAGGCCATATGAAAGCATAAACGTCTGCTTTCATTAGCTTGATACTTCTAACTAGCTTAGTATCCTGTCCATGACAGTTGCGGCCCAGGGCTGCTGTTCGGGAAAGGCATGAGTACAAAGCCAGAATGTAGTCCTCTGCCATAATCCCACACTTCCCCAATGCTCCACTGCCTTTCTGACCTCTAGATGAGTCAAGAGTATACTGCCTCAGCATCTCTGCCTTTACATTTTCCAAATAAGATTATTTAACATAAGGTTTGTTTTTTTGTTTTTTTTTTTTTTTTAAATGATGGCTTAAAGAGCCACCATGAAGTTAGTGATTATTACTGTTATAATATTACTGATATAAATTATTTCTGATTTTTTTATTTCTGTTAGGGAAGAGAGAGCAGGAAGAATCCCCTCAACAGCTCTGGGAACCACATACCTTAGTTCCTAGGAAATGACCCAGTGTATTCTCTCAAAGCTTTTAGCTGGTTCTGGGAAAAGCCAGGTGACGAAACTATGTCTAGTTTCTGCGGCTGAACTCAAGCATGCACTTTTCAGGTTTTGGCTGTGTATGTGTTCGTTATGAGCCTCTCTACCCAGCCACATGCAGATAGGGAGATAACACTGAGCCTGGGTTTGGTGGTGTAGAATAAATTTGGCAGGAGTTGGCATGAAAATTCCCTCAGATAGAAACAAAAGCGAGGGAAAAGCTGAAAAATAGTAGCAAGTCTTTGATGGTACAAGAGAGAAGTGCAAAAAGAGCATTTCATTAAGTAGTGGCCTAGAGACTCGCCCGTTTAAAGCCTTGATTCTCTAGTCCCTTTGGAAAACTACACAAGCTGCCTCTTGTCAGGAAAATCTGCTGGTTTGCTGCATCTATTCTTGAGGTGTGGCAAGTGCTTTTTTAGCATTTCACTTCTAACTTCAAGGCTCTCTGGAGCTGGGCACAGATGCTGTTTTGCAGTGAAATCCATTAAATAACAGCACTGGAAAACAGGGCTTGCCTCTCTAGAACGTGGTGGTACGTGTGTGTGTCTGGTGAAAAAAGGGGTGGGATAAAGACTCATGGGAACATGCCACAGCTAGCAGAAAAAAGAGAAAATGGAAGAGGTCACTACTGAATGTCTACGATGAGGAGTCGAGAGAGGGAGGGAGGTACAGGTGGAAATCTACTGAAGTGCTGCTTAAAGAGATTGTCTTTGTACCTGTTCCCTGGAGATGCTGGAAAAAGTTCTTCTTTAAAGACCCTGGAGGACCAGATTGGTGCAGGAATCTCTGAACTCCCTGGCAAGTTCCCAAGGCACTTCCAAGCAGTAGGTTGTCATTCAGTTTTATCTATGGAAGCTGTTTCAATTAGCATAAACTAATCACTGTTGGTAGGACTGGTGCTGCATTTGTGGATGTACTATGCTCCAAGACATGGTAGGTTTTGCCTCTTTCCAGCACAGGAAATATCTAATTGACTCACAGAAACTTGAAGAGCTTCCATAGGAGGGAAAAATACCTTCTGTCAATATGGTGGGAAACATGCAATCCAGCTAAAGATACTGAACAAAAGGATTCCAGTGTCTGGCTAAATACTCTGGTTGTGAGGTTTCTGGTGTTTATAGGGTACCTGAGCGCCTGATGGGAGGCAGCAAATTGTATTAGGGCACACAGTAGCTGAAGGTAAGGTACGGAGATACATAGCGTAGCAAACATCTACCTTTGCCACTCTCTCCTGGCTTCTTTCTTACTTTCCCATTGCTTGCTGATTTGATTTGTTTTGTTTTCTGGGAAATTAGGTTTGTACCTGTTTTGCTGGTTTACTGAGGTGCAAAACCTGAATGCTGAATCCATGAGTGTATGTTTGTAAATCGTGGCTTTGTCAAATTGTGTGGCCCAAATCCTGGCCCCATTGAATTCAGTAAGAATTTTGATTCATGTGTTAACAAGGCCAGGGTTTCTTCCCCAGTAATTAGCAACTGAAGATTGCTGCAGAGCTGTTTTTATAGAACAATTTACTAGCTGTTAAATTCCAACCAAAGTATTTTTATCTCTGAAGGCAGGAAAATATTAACTTTATTTCATGTCATTGCTTAAGCTACATGTTAACAATTATCCATTATTATAATGAAAGTCTCCCAGGTACAGAATGTGCCAGTTAATGAAAAATGGAAGATAGAGAAATGAGATAGAACAGTGCCAATACAGAGCTTGACACTCCCAGGCAAGACATCAGCAAAATTGCAAAAGCAGAGGTGTGATAACACTGTAAATAGACTCAGGTTTATTAATATCTGTTTATTCCTACTCTAGGAATCTTACGTACTCATCTCTGTTTCTACTCGCACATCTGAATAGCAGCCTCTGAAACACCAAAAGCAATCAGCTAGACAAAATCTTCTCTTTTTCTAGGTTCTAGAATGTCTTAAGGATGTTTTCTCTTTCCCTTCTCCCATATTATTCTTCAGTCTGTATTACAGCGACAGTAGGCGTTTCAGCAACTTGAGCTCATTCTACTTGATTGCAAAATAGATCTTTCTCCTGGATTATTTCTTTTTCTTCTGAGGGGTAGGAGTAATTTAGGCTGTGTGAACTTGTAACCATGTCAGATCTGTGCCTCTAGCAGTCTGCACTGTCCTTTTTATGGTAAACATATGTGGGGAAGAAAGCATGTAAAAAATGGACAATTAAGAGTGTGCCAGGACAGATTTTCTGGTAGTTGTATGAATGCTCCTCTTCAGGCTGTACTGAGAAGATGGTGCAGGATTCAAAAAGCAAGTGAAAATCGTGATGTTATCTATCTGCTATGTACTGGGAGCAGCACTTGGTGTTTGCTGATGGGTAGTACTTTCATGAAGGAGCCATGGAAAGACCCTTTGTCAGGCAGTCCTGTTTCTTCCTGCACCACCAGTGAGGTCTGTTTGCTTGAAGAATGCGGTTTCATTAAAATAGCTTAATATAGACAAATTGCACTGAATTGAGTATCAGAAATATTTCACAATACAGGGGGAAAAAAAAGATGTTTCAAACAATGCTAGTAATGCTAATAGTAAAGAAATCATTTCTGTTTAGAGCTAACTTAAATCTACAGGAGGAAATGTGTGTACACAAGAGCTACAGATCCCTCAAACTTTGAATTTTATCTATGATATTACTTTGCATAATGTAGTCTTGCTGCCTGCGTTCTGCATATAAATTAGGCTACTGCATTGGAGGAAAAAACCCACACTGTTTCTGTGGGGTTTTTCTGCTTTTTTAGTTCTTGTGGACGTGTAATTGTGAAAGCATTGGTCTATCCGGAATTCATAACGCCATTGTCATAAGCGTGTGGGGTGAAAGGGTGTAACAAAGTAGTCGGAATGCCCTGAGCATCTCGTGCTGCCTGCACCGATGGTAATTCTCTGCATGGGGTTATGAAGATGTATGCCAGGGCTAAGATCAGCCTTCACTCTCTAGAACATGGTGCCTCCAGAAGTGAGGATCAAGCACTTGCTGCCATACCCACTGTTGCCTCTATCAGATGCTTGAACTGGAGGTAGTAGCAGTACTCCTCTCAGACAGAAATAGACTTGAGTGTTTATGTTGAATTGTAGTATACTGAGCAGAGCTGCTTTTGCCCCTTTATTAATCATGGTAAGACATTGCTCTTGCAGTAGAAATCTGGTTTTGCCTTCTCTTTTGTTTCCTTCTACCCTCTCCCACATATACTGTGTTCTCCCTGATGACTTCCTTTCTCTGCATCAGTTTCTCTATCTGCCTACTCTTTTTCTTCCTCCTCTTCGGCTCAGTGGAACTTTGCACGTGACACTTCTGTATCACGTTTCGCCAGCATGGGCTCCTATTGGCAAGCTCTCTGCAAAATGGAGGACAGAGCTTGTAGGTTGTAAACTGCAACTTGTAAAACACACAGGCTGCAAAGAAACAGTGTTTGGGAGAGACTACTTAAGGCACAAGGTGAAATACGGATAATTTCAGCCTGCGAATGTGTGCTTTTGCTACTACCTCCCTGTCTGTTCGTGATCAGCCTATTTGTGGCTGTTGCTAGCCTGAATTGACAGTATTATTTTTTGCTTTCCTGATACAGCAGAAGAGTGAGAAAATTATTCCTAAGTCAGAGAGGCAGAAATAAATTCCAAGAGTTTCTCTTACCTCTTAGACAAAATGATGCAAGAGAGCAGCCTCATTCCCTTACAGCGTGCCAAAGCCTTATCTTAGGGAAGGCAGCTGAGGATCTAACAAGACGACACCAATAGTGTAAAAGCAAGGACTAGTCATGTGGCACATTAAGCACTAAGAACTAGTGGCAGTCAGAAGCAATAATCCATCATAGTACGATGCACCCCTTTGAGACCCTAGTGAGACCTGCATTATTGTGTTGTGTCAGAAATAAACGGGCACTGTTCTATACCTGTTCAGGCTAGTCTGTGGTAGTGGGCATTTATGAAATAACGTTTGTCTGCAGAAGGGGAGGTCATTGTGAATGCTATCATCTGGTATTAAAGAAGAAAACATGTGCTTTGTCAAGAACAACAATTATTTTCTCTAACTAGAGCAGGAGGTTCTCTGAATCCACCAGCCAGCTGTCTCCTTGTTTTTCCAATGTAAATAGCTGAGGCAAGGTGCCAAACAGGATATGAGAAGATGTGCCTAGCAGGCATAAACAGGACCACAAAAGGCAAAATGGGGAAGGCTGAGACACTAACGGGGAGACTGAGGTTTGGCCCTGCTCAGCGCTACTGCAATAACAGAAGGACCAAGAAGCTTTAGTGCTGCTAGCACTAAATGGTTTCTTATAAGGGCACAGGCTTGCGTAGCTAGGGACCTTCTGCCATATTTGTACTACCTTGTGCCAAAAAGGTGTTTAATAGTACTACATTAGTTTCATATTCTGCTTGGAATTTACTAAGAGTGTAGCTTAGAGTTAAATCTGAGTTAGAGGTCCTTAGATCCTCAACAAGAGTGTTTCTTGGTAGAAAGGCTATTGTTTTGACATGATACTTGTAACTGCTGGTTAATTCATCACCATAATTTGTTGCCCAGTTGTGCCTAGCAACTTGTTCAGTGAGGCTTTCAGCCAAATTGTGAATCTAATTGAAAGATATGGCAATGAGTTAATTTTTCTGTTCAGTCAACTAAAAACTCTTAACAAAGGAATAAACCTGTTGCCATTTCCTCTTTTGGTTGGTAAGAGTATTATGATTTCAAAGTGTATTTTTATTAGAAATCCTTTTAGCAGTATGAGCGATCGGGAAAGGAATTTTTAAAGTACTTGCATCTAAAATTGCAAGAAAACAAGCTGGAATTTTTAATAGCAAGGCCACCCACCTGCTTTCTAACTGTGCTGCTGTTTACTGTTGTTTTTCTCGATGCATATTTAACACAGAGATTCTTACTCTGAATTCCTGGATGTGTTCTTGGTGTACATGACGTTATAGTTGGACTGATGTGCCCATTACTTTTCCAGAAGACTGGGGTTAAGCAGATGTAAATTTCCAGTGTGCCACAAGCCGGAACAGTAATAAAATGTTTCCAGTCATCTTTGTTATAAACAGCCAAAACCCAGTAAAACTCAGATTATTTTGTCTTCTGAGATACCTGTAAGAAAAGATAAAAGCAACTTGCTGTAGCTTGAAAAAGTGAAAAATATACAAGTATGTGACAATTCTGTAATTTTCCTACAATGTGAAGATAAATCTGTTTAGGTAACCTTATTTGCCTTTTATCCTCCTAACTCTGTGCTTGAGACCTAGTTATGCTGGAGTCTTTTTAAAGGAGTATTTTAGCAGTAATGTTTCTCTTTTGGCGTCATAGTCACTCTGCACTGCTTTGTTCATCCATCACAAAAGGCTGGAAAATAACAACATCCACTTCTTGTATCCTATTTTGGTATTTACCTGAAATGTGGTTGTCGAGAGCTAAAATGAATTTTGGCATCTAGGGGCTCCACAGAATCTTAAGGAAGTATTTCTGCAGAAAGAAAACTTCAGATGGGAGTTGAGTGAAATATTAATTTTCCAAGTCTTCTGTTCCCTTTAACCTTGTTTGTTCTTTTGTCTGTTTTCAGCAGATGGCTGGATGACTGGCATCCTCTAACAATGTACAGTGCTCATTAGCACGGTGTTATTTTGAGTGTTGTTTCCATCTTTCCTGTTCTTTTTCCTTCCCCGTGTTGACAGTGCATGCGCAGCTCTTGGAAAGGCTCTCCTGAAATCTGGTTTCAGAGATGGGATTAAAATCTTGCCCACTGTTGCCTTGACTCAGCTATTGATGAGCTCAGTGGTGAAATTCCTGTCCACTCAAGTAAGGTAACAGGACGGTGCTTGGCAGATTTTCCTAATTCAGCTGCTAGCATAAAACTGTATCACAAGCGGGGAACAAAACAAAACCTGTGAAAGGCAAGGGAATAAAATCTAGTGCTCTGAACCC
Source organism: Pezoporus occidentalis (assembly GCF_034315485.1). Classification (NCBI taxonomy): domain Eukaryota; kingdom Metazoa; phylum Chordata; class Aves; order Psittaciformes; family Psittacidae; genus Pezoporus; species Pezoporus occidentalis. The sequence goes on from NW_026914502.1 coordinate 282,546, forward strand.
AAACAGAGAGCTTGGTCTTATCCTTTTTTTTTATTCCTTTTTTTTCCCTTCTGCGTAAGCAGGTTTCAGTGTTACTCGTCAGGATATTGTGTTCTGTCATCTTCTCTGGGAGATTGCATCTCTTTTCCTAAATTACTGGCTGAAGACCTTTCTCAGAAAATCACTGTCTTTGAACCTTCATGTTTAATTTGTGCTGTACTCATTAAGTTATAAAAGCAAGAAAGGTCTCTCTGCAAATCCTTAATTAATCATAGCAAATTCTCCACCTGTGTGAAACATGATTCATATCTGCTCCTTGACTGCTCTCCATAGCATTTTAGATTTGATTTTTATAAATTACCTGTGCCATCACTAGTGTGTAAATGGATGTGCAATGGATTGTAATTACCAAGGAACTCAGTGATGTCTAAATGAAAACAGTGCATAGGGAAAGAGTTACAGTCACAAACATTGCATTATTTAATACAGTGACTTTTAAAGAAAAGATTTTCTCTTAAAATAGAAAGCTCTATTTTCTTCTTAATGCAGATCATTGTCGAAGTCTTTGTACAGGAGAGAATGAATGGTTCCTTGTGTCATAAGCAATAATTGTAATAGTTATAGTAGAAATCAAAGAACACTTTATATAGAAATAAATAAATGTGTTTTACATAATGTTCAGTGACCAAATGAAATATCTGTGTTTGCTAGAATTCATGGATAGCATCGCTTGAGCGATGCGGGGAATGGACTCTACTTAAATACCTTCTGTTCAGTAGTTGCATATGTAACCAATGAAGGCAAGCATTGCAAAAGCAAAAAAGCTGCATTTGAAAAATGTCAAGTGAGTCGCAGTTAGTGCGGATTACCCTTCGCCTGTTGAAATGAATAAATATTGCAACAATCAATAAAATTATATGTATAAATCGATGAAAATAAAAGCACTGGCTTGAGTTTAGATAACACTTCTTCCCAGAACATATTTCAAACCAGGATTTCCATACAAATGGAAACACTTCTTTTTGTAATCAAGTTTGTATTTAAGTAAGTTACTTCAACCAGAAGGATTGTTAGGGTACCTTGATTTACTCAGTGTTTTAATCAGAACTGAGAAGAAAGTCTGCTGGTTTCCTTTGAGTCCTGTGTTGGCTAGATCAGTATATGGATCTACTAGTTGGCAGGTAGCACTATCTTCCTGCCAAAAAATGCTTTCAGTTGCCCTAGGGGTTAACCATTGCCTATTTCCATGGCCTTTGGACTGGACTAGATAAGATGACTCAATATCCATCTGAGTTTAGGGATCAGGGCAAATATCTTATAAGATTGAAACCCAGTGGGTTTTAATCTGCATTATCAGGTGCAGATGGGTCCCTTGTGCATTGGAGGGCAGGTGAGTTTTTGTTGTGCCAAAGCTTTCGGTGATTTCTCAGTGGAGTAATGCAGGTGTCGATGCAGCTTTATAAACATTTCCTCTTGTTTGGTCTTTGTTCAGATTCCTGTAAAACTCGGGTAAAACAGAAAAAAACCCCAACCTATTTCAAACTCCAAAGGTAAATTTGGATTTGTTTGATCTGAAAATCCATGCAGCCCTGATGAGCCTAAACACAGTTCAGATTTGAAGCAATACTTTAGTCTGATATTGTTCTCCTTTAGCCCAGTTTTATGAATATTTTAGTAGGCTTAATCTGTATTTCCACTTTAAAATGAAAGTAGGCATCATGAAGGCAACACAGGCTTGTCTGGGGCTTTCTCTGTGGAAGCTGAACACAGCTTCAGTCAAACATACTCCACATACTAATGACTGTACACCCCTTTGGCTTGCTTGTTTACTCCTCTTGGCTGGAAGCTAGCAAAACACATACTGGCTTTCTGCCTTTAGTTATACAGCAGACAGCTGTCAATCTCTGTCTAATGCTGTCGCAGCTTTACTAATCCCCAGTGATGAACAGCTGTGTCTAGGAATATGAATGAGAATAACTGGTACACATTTTGTTGTCTGCGTGGTACTTTCATGAGCAATCTGTCCGTAACTTTTATTGGTTTCTATGTCATTCTAGCTTGATGCTAGTAATTTTCTAGCACAGAATTCCCAAATTGCACAGAAGTGTTTTGTTCTTAGCATATGGACATACAATGAGAAGCAACTGAGTTCCTTTCAATGTAGTTCAAAAGCTCTTGTGTGTACTTTGCTTTAAGGCGTGAGGGAGCAGAGGCAGGGTGATTTTCCTGGTTCAGCTGCAGAACAGTATCTGGTTTGGCTTTTTCAACTGTTAAGGCTCAATTTCCTCAAAGTAATTTTTGGTGAAAGTTAGTCCTTAGATTTTTTATCTTTATTTTTTATTAACTGATTGGAGTTCCTGCTGTCCCAGGATGTAATCTAACATGATGCTCCATAGGCGGCTGGGCCCAAACGTGCTGGTGAACGAGTTTGTTTGGGAAATTTGTTTCTGACAGTGGGGATGAATGAGTATCAGTTTATTAATCTGTCACCTGAAGAATGCAAAGTGATTCAGACCAGAATATTTTGGTTGTGCTTTCTTATGCTTTGTTTTGACTTTCTATATGAGCAGTGATCTCGACTTTCAATTTTAATATACTCCTGTGTATGTATGTGTCTATATATCTCATAATGCATATTTCATATCATAGTGATATTTTTGGCAGCATTAAACCAAAACATCTAAGAAGATTTCTTTAACGTCTTAAAATCAAAACAGTTTGGATGCATGAAACATCAGTGCTTTCTAGGTTTAAGAAAATACACTTGCAATTTGCATGAATGTGTGCTTTCATTATTTGCCAAGCTTTATTCTGTGCGGAGGTCACTTTGTTCTTCTGCCTCCTCACTAGGCTAATTCTCCACTGCTCAGCACCTCCATTTTCCAATTGCTTAGTTACAGGGAGCAAGACGGGGATTTATTCTCCTGCATGGGATCAGACTCATGGGAAGGGAATAGACACCAACAGTATAAAAACCTGGAAGTTTTGTTGCCGGAACCCGTGTTTTGTTTGGTCTGCAGGGAAGGATATATGTATTTTTGTGTGCATCGAAGTGGCTGCTGCTACAGGTGTAGCAAATCTTCCAGATGGTGGGGGAGGATTCTTCCCATCTGTGTTACCTCCTCAGTGCCAGCCCAAGTTATCTAAGCTTGCTGCAGGGCTCTTGAATTTAGCTATAACATGCTGGGCATCATTCATCTTTGGTGGCTGAAATCAGTACCATGCAGCATGATTTTATTCCCTTAAAGGTGAGATGTGGGTAGAATGTTTATTCACTTACAGAGAACCACATGTATGTGCACGTGTGCACATTGTGAGCAAGTCTACCTAGGGTAAAACTGTATGTTGGTACTTCAGTATTTCATTAGGAGGCATCATAAAGACTGCTGTCGAGTTATGCCTTGAAATTCAACCATCCTACCATAAAAATGCTTCTCACTGTTATAGGAGATACAGCTGAGATCCCTGAGCTGCTGTACCCAATAGCAAATGTTAGACTTGGGTATTACTGGGATCTCTGATTATTGCTGAACCGATCCACCATGCAATGACATGTTTTGTCTCTGTTGGCAGGCTGTGTAGGAGCTGTATCTTAGTGCATCTTCCTCATGGGGAGGGAATGGTTAGAGGAATGGAAAAAAGCCACATGTGGTTGGGTGCTTTTGTGAATTTCCACTTGGGTAGTTTTAAACTTATGTGAGTGCTGTTGTTGAAAGTTAAGTTCTCTGTTTTTCTATTTAAGTCTGAGGTCCAGCTAGTTTGGGTGTTTTCAGTGACAGAGCAGCAGTTTTCTAGAGAGCAGTTACAAGGTTTGATGAGGTTAGTTCAGCAAAAAAATAAAGGCCAGTTGGCCGGACGCTCTGCTGTGTGAGACAGAGCCCTGGAGAGCTGTTAACCGATGCTGGCAGATGGCCCCCAAGGTCTTTGGTGCTCTTAGTGAGAATCTCTGAATTATGTCCCTAGTAGTTGCATCCTTATTAGATTAGGGTAGTGAAACAGAGCTCCTGTTTCCCCCTTCACACTGCTTTCCTGGCATGTCTCTGACGTCAAGAAGAGATGGTAAAAGGCATGGACTGACCTTCTCCACAGCTACTGCTATGCCAAGCCCTGCTGCTTTTCATCATCCTTGACAACTCAACAGAGCATGCTCTCCTAAGAGAATATTGGTGTGTTTTAATTTTATTTCTGTGTTCTTTACCACAAAACAATTGCACAAGAGGTCTTCTTCACTTGGATTTAGCAGGCTGAAATTAAGGGCTTATGTTACGCAAACATGACCATGAGGGAATAAATGAGCGGAAAATGTCTTGAACAAAACAGAATGAAAACTCAAAATGTTAATTTACATATTATCTTTAACGGAGAACTATAAACCACATTAAAATAAAGATTCGATTAACTGTGATTGATTATGCTTCTGTACATTAGTCCTGTTGTCTTTTTCCTTAGCCTAGTCCAGGAAACGATTCCAGATTAATTCCTGGTCAGCCATGCAGTTCCTGGCAGAGTAAACATCCTATTTTTTAGCCAGACAAATGATGTATCTCAGATCTGCAGAGCTCTTTTTCAGCAGTACCAACAAGTGCATAGTGGTGTAGAGCTACAAATATTGCACAAAAACCTTTTGCCTCTAAATAGCATTTAACAAACCTGATGATTGTTTGGTTACTCTGTGAAGATGTTCAGGAGCATGTCCAGAGGAAGGTACAGGTTACCGAGTTTTCCAGCTGGGACAGAGAGGGGAGGGAGGCAGAATATGTTTAGTAATTACCTACCTAACCAATTTAAAGGAGAAAATTGCAAAGTTGTCCCCCTGAGCCTCCTCTTGCCTGGGCTGAGCAATCCCATCCTCTCAGCCTTCCCTCACAGGAGAGGTGTTCCAGCACCTTAATAAGTTTTGTGACCCTTGGCTGGACTTTCTCTGGTATGTCTCTGGGGTGCAAAGAACAGGACATTGGTCTCCAGATGTGGACTCACCAGTGCCAAATAGAGGGAAGGGCTCACCTCCGTCACCCTGCTGGCCATACTTTGCATGATGCACCCTAGGATACCATTAGCCTCCTTTGCCCCAAGAGCACATTGCTGGCTCATGTTCAAGTTGGTGTCCATCACAACCCCAAGGTCCTACTCTGCCAAGCTGCTTTCTAACTGAGTGGTCCCCAGTCCATACTGGTGCATGGGCTTTTCCTCTTCAGGTGCAGGACTTTGCGCTTCTCCTTGTAAAACTGCCTGACATTCCTGTCCCCCATTTCTCCAGTGTGTCCAGGTCCCTTTGGACGGCAGCACAAGCCTCTGCCTTATCAGTCAGTCCTCCCAGTTTTGTGTCATCTGTGAACTTGCTGAGGGTGTGCTCTGCCCCATCATCTAAATCATTAATGATGTCAGGAAGGATCCCAGTGAATTTTTAGTTAATGCAGAAAACAAAAGCAAATAAAGGTGCATTTTTAATAAGCTGGAATGTTACTTTGTTTTTTGGTTGGTTTTGTTTTTGTTTTTTTTGGCCTGAATGTTTTGAGGGATTGCATTGCCTGCAAAATTCCTTTATCCTCCCATTAATCTGCTAACAGCATTTAAGATTCTGTGCATTAATCTATTTACTTTTGAGGTTCTGGTATGTAAAATAATTACCTTGCTTTGTAACAGGATGTTCCACTGTTGCATAGTTAACATTTTCTAAATGACTCCACTAGTGTTCTTTATCAATTATGCCTCTTTGAATAAAAGGTAATGCCTCAGGCCCAGCTAAATTATTTACTTGTAGCTTGCTGCGGTGTTCTTTGTTCAGTTTAAAATTCAACTCTACCTGCAACTTTGTCAAACAGCTCTGCATTTCTTGATGCTCAAAAGGAGGGAGAGATGTGAAGTCAAACGGGCTTATATTTTTAGTAGGAAGAGAGAGAAAAATGCATATTAAACAGCTTAGATGATTAAATAGTAATATCCTTTAGTAGAATGCTTTTCAGTATTGGTGAACAAAAGGGGATGACATGGTAGCAAGTTGTTGGTGTGTATAAAATGAACTAGTGTTCAGTGTACCATGCCTGGAGTCTTTGCAGCTAGCCTTAGAAGAGATGTTCAGATCTATTATGGAAAACAGACTACCTTTCCTGCTTCTCAGCACCTTAGCATGCACTGCTGCTGATTCTGTTTTTACTTCTTTTTGCTGTAGTCATGCTGAGTTCAGCTCTAGATGAACGGAGGACAACGGTTCTTTGACCTTCCAGTCCAACGCTTCCACCAGCATCTCTGCTTTAAGAGAAAGGGAAAGTGCATGTTTCCTCCTCTCCCATTCCTTGTAGCATACCACCTGCATTTCAGCAAAGATGGTGGCGTTATGCAGGATGCTCTGCACCATGCCATCTGAAAAGGGGAGGAAATAACAAATGCTGATAAAGCATTAATAATTCTTTGAGGAGGCAATGCTATATTTAGCTTGAATTGGTTCACATTTCTTTTGAATGCTTTTATGCCCTTGTGAAAGCAAACATTTTCGGGATTGGGTGCCTGAGGTTAACCTGTTGAATTTGTATAGGAACTCTTAAATAAAGGTCTCAGGTTGCTAAATCATGTAGCTTCCTTGCAATGCTGAAATACCTCTAGCATCGGTCGCTGAATGAGTTATCTGTAATCCTTTAATTTTTTAGTAATGGCTTATACGTAAAAAAGCACTTTTTATAAGGCAATTCAAGATCTTATGGTAAAAAGCACTCCATAAAAAGTGTTATTTACTCTTCAACTTCTTGATATATACAAAATGCGTGTTCCAGAAACACTGTTGTTTTAATTTTTAATAATGGGTAAGGCATGGTCTAGGATGAGGTGTCCCTGCTTATGGCAGGAGGGTTGGAACTAGATGGTCTTAAGGTCCTTTCCAATCCTAAATATTCTATGATTCTAAGAGCATTTCTTCCTAAGATGCACCTTGAATCACATATCAATTCATTTTGCAAAGAGCTTTCCTTCTGTGCATAATGCTTTCTCTGAATTTCAACAGGGGAAAGCACTCATGAGAGTATAAGCAAGGTAGTGTTGCCAGCCGAAGGACGTAAGATCAAGTTTCTGCTGATCAAGTTTCAAGCGTTCCCTAATGTACTAAAATGAACCTTCCTCTGTTGTATATGGATAATCTAGAAATCACATTGATCAATAAATAAGTTTTTAGACCAGCATGATTATTAATTTTGAGTTTACTAAAACAATATCGAACAACTTAACCAAAGTTCACAATTAATATGTATGTAAATGTCTTTTTATTTTATTGGTTTAGGTTTTCATTTTTATAGTTCAAATCCCACATATATGTGATTTAGAGTTTAACAGGAACTCGTTCACTTCATAAATATTAATTACTGCATAGGCTTTATTCCATGTTAGAGCAGCTGGGGAAAAAGTGCTGATCATTACTTGCTTGTGAGGATGTATTTTTTGCCTAAAAATACCCTTGGATAAATTCAGTCTGATTTAGAGAACATTAGTCTGAAAGGTGTAATGCATTAATTTCAGGCATAATATTTTAATAGCAGCAACTGCGACCTAACAGCGTGTTCAGCCCTGCAGTCTGAAATGTGCTGCATTTTACAGTGTCCTCCAGCAGAGTTTGAGTGGACAAGTGGGAGAAGGATGACATCAGCTTAATGTTATATGGCAGCAACAGAATATGCACATCCATTGTCATTAAACTGTGAAAGACCAGTTCTTAGGGCAGCTCCCCAGGTAAAAGTAAATGGGAAAACGTCCCTGTCTTCATTAGCAGGATCCTCAGCTGGTGTCAGTCAGGGTTGCTCCATTGATTTCAGCACCGAGCCAGATGAGCAACTGACCTTTCTGTCTTTAAAACATAGCCTGAGGTTGAAATGATTGTAAGGTATGTGGGATACTTCACCTTTGCTGCAGGGTGCAGCATGTATTATTTCCATAGGCCCCTTGCCTCGGTGAATAATGTGATTATAGTTACTTAGCGTCTGGAGATTGTATTTGCTCTTTTACCTGGTCTTCATCATCTTAACATCTTTCTATGTTAAGATATGTTAAGGGGCATGTAGTTACCTGGTCTGTATTTGGAAGGTGAAATCCATAGCAGGTTTCACCTGGAACTGTACATGACTTTTTATCAAGGTGATAACAGTTTGCTGTTATCTCTCTTGAGTACTGACACAGGGCTGGGTATAATCTGTCCAACAACCCATTTGCAGTGCTCAGCTCAAGTTTTTGAGCCTGGACCATGGTGTGGGCTGCCTAAGCTTGACCTTGAAATTCTGAATGTAATTTTTATTTTTTGAGCATCCTGGGCATCCAGGGAAATTCAAGTATAAACTGCTTAGAATAAAACTCTTGACTCTTGTCATATATTTTTATGTGCCATATATTTCCATAGCTATTTAGATGATGAATCTGACAAAAAAAGCTGGGTTTCATCATCAGTATATTCTCTGTGTTGCCAACAGTCGGTTACCTTCTGTTTTACTCCCAGAGAATGGTATAGATTAAGACACAAATGACCCATAATCCCACAATACTGGCATGTTTAATAGAGGATCAGTAACTGTACAGCACTAAGCAAAGCGCTGTTTAAAGAAGTGTAGATTTGCTCTTTGCCAGTGTTTGGATAGTCGTACTGGAATAAGGCAAAGAGTTAAATATGAATATTTGTAGCATTGCATTTATTTATTTTTTTTTTAAATCCAAATATTTTGTCATTGTTTTACAATCCATTTGCTAATTTATGCATGGAAAGAACCATGATTTATGTATCCAATAGAAACCTGTGATTATTGTTGCCAGAAGTAGATGTTGCTTCTTTATAAGAGTGAGTACAAAAAGCAGAAGGCAGAGTTCTGAAACGGAGCCCAGTCACTGATGAGTTTGTGAGGATAAAATGGGAAAAAGAAGGCATGGCTAGCAGAAAGCCTTGGGGATGAGAGGTGAAGCTTCAGTCTAAAAGGTAGAGAGATACTCAAATATGGTAGAATTTGGGGATGAAATCCTCTCTTTATTCATGTCAATGAGATATTTTTTCTTATTTTTCCAGTTAATTTATTGGGACTTCTCTATATATAATCTTTGTACTTTTGTAATCTAATCAAAGGTCAGGTCAAGTTTATGAGACTAAATCTATTGACTCGAGTTGTTACACTCTCAACATGTTAGGTTGTGTTCAGAATAATGTGCCAGAAAAGCCAGTGTTTCACTGTACTTTAATGGCAAATTCTTCACTTGCCAGATACTCTTAGGAGACTATGTAAAGACCATGCTTGTAACTCAACCTTTCTAAAACAGCATAATTCCACTGCACCCCTATTTTTTGTAAATGAAATGAGAAATTAGAAGCCCCAGTTGTTGACTAATTTTTCTGCAGTCTCTTTTGTTTTCCTTTTCATTCCAAAAGAAAATGTTAAAGTCAGGATGTTTAATATCAGTAGAAGAGTTACTGAGAACTCGATTGTATTGCCAATACAGGGAGAATTAATTTTTATCAATTTTAAAGACGCATTAATCATCACATTAATTCCAACCTTCTTTTTTAATGAAATGCCCAGAGCTGGTTGAATGAAGTCTAGTTGGTAGAGAATTAACTGATCGCCAACTTTTCCTTCCATCTTAGAGACAGGATATTTTTTTATCAATTAATGTGTGAGTTGTATGAAAAGATACTACCTTATTGGTATTTTTAATGAAATGGGAACATCTGAAAAATACTGCTTTATGATAGGGAAGTAATTGTTTTACTCAGAGAGCTGAATCTTGAGATACTGTTGAAGATAAAGGCAATTTCCTAACTGCAAGTGTTGAACGTTGTCATTTTGGGAAAATGAAGTGAGCACTTTCTAATTTTTGCAAGGTTCCTTTCTCACCTCCAAAGGCAATGAAATAATCTGCAGCTCAGAATTGGAGTTTCTGTGAAGACTTCAGATACTGCCTTAGTAGTGGTATAGTAACCTTCTGAAATTCCTTAGCTTAGCTTTACCTGGCACTGTAGTTGGCAGTGAGTTCTGCTACTTCTAGGGCAGTGTTTCACAGCACTTGACGAGATGTGCACTGGTCTTGTCAGGTTGCTCCATCCTGGTCTCGGCCTCTGGGCACCAAAGTGCACAGGATTCTCCTGAGCTCAGCTGTTAAATGAGAACCGTCTCCCTTACTGCTGTTGTTTCCTGCACTCTCAGTGGCTCGTCTTTCCCTCTGTCCTACCCCCTTAATTGCTTAATGACAGCAGAGGAGCCTATGCAGTGCGTTTGCTGGGTGAAAAGTCTTATTCTTGTTTACATATTCATGATTTGGGAGATACATGAGGGCTGTGACATGAGATTTGAGATATTAATGCATGTGATCAGGTCATAGGGTAATGTTTCCTGTTTTGATACTTAAATATATATAAAAGAAATGCACTGGATTTTCTGTCCAACAGAGGACTTCCCTCTTGTCAAAGAGCAAGCGGTCCAGGCAGTGTGGAAGTCCAGAAAAATGCATAGCATTATGCAGACCTGTGTTTTTGAGGCTTTGAAACCAGATTCCTTTTCAGATGTGTCCAGCATATGGTGAAATTGCAGGAGTCAAAAGAGAGCATGGGTATAAACAAGTGTGGTTGGCCTAAAGAATAGGCATTTTCACTTCTGGTTGTTTGTTTGGTATTGGAAAAAAAAAAAGTCTTTAAAAAAAAAGAAAAGAAAAAAAAGAAGCGTAATTTTGGGAGGCCTGACCTTTCCTTTTTCCCTTTTCCCTTTTTCTGCTGCCTCTGTCCATGAGAGAGGACACCGTTTCCTCCAAGCTTTCAGGTTAAGTGCATCCTAGTGACAGGGCCAGTTTCCTATTCCTTGCAGAGGCTGCAGTCTCATGCCTTGCCTGGCACTTTGGCCTATCCGGCTTCTGCTCTGCCCGGATGTTCTCCTGCCTTCTGAGGCTGTGAGCAACCGAGCTGTGATTTGGGCAAACTGATTGTGCAATTGGTATAATTTGATTGGAATGTGGAGCATTTGATCATTTGCCTTTTTCCAGTATGAAAGTACCCTTTTGAGAAGTATCCAACTGCATTATTTTCAACCTTCCTGACAACTGTAGGCATGCTTTGTTTTCTTAGCTGTCTTGTGACAGCCACATCAGAAGATATTTCTCATCATCCTGCAGGGAAGTAATAGGTTCAATATAGCTTTTTTTTTTACCCCTGGGCTGTTGATTTCCCTTTGCTTTTTTTTTTTTCCTGTAATTGACTACAATACATGGTTTTCTGATGAAGCTTAAGAAAAACATCAAGTGTGCTAGTTTCCTGTCTTTGTGTGTCTGTCTTCTCATTTTGACTTACATGAAACACATTTAAGTATTCCCAAGCCTCCAAAGTGGCTGCCATTCATTCTGGCACTTATGTGGTTCCATTTGGTGCCACCATGTGCTGCAGCAATCTGAGTTTTCTGCTCTCAGCAGATGGCAGGGGAACGTATTTGCTTCTTTCTGGGAATACCAGTCTAGTGGAAATGTTTGTGCTGTATGTGTCCGGGTCAGTCAAAAACCACTGCTGACTTGAGAGCTCTTGGCCTTGGGTTTGCAAGCTCTAAAGCATTCAGAATGCTTAAGTGATCCTGTTAATTTCAAAAGGGCTAAGTATCTGAAAACCATTTTAATGCTTTTATCTCTAGATATGCGAGGGATTTAAGATGTTCATTGCCATTCCTTTACATTAAGCCCTCAGAGTTGCACTTATCTTTGGTAAAGGAAACATCCATTTTTCCTAGTGCATTTCCTAGCAAAGTGAGTTCTGAGATGTGAAGAAAGAAAAAGTATCATTTAGTCTATATGGAGCTGACCTTTCTTTCCACAGTCATCTTCAGGATGTTAGCATGAGGACAGAATATCCTGAAGCAGGGAAGTTCATCTGTGTGCTGTTTTGAGAGAAACCAGCATCCAGCCAGTCTGTAGTATTTTGTGTATTGCAAGACAGCACTAAGGTTTGTCAATAGAAAAAGTCTGCAATGTTCTGTTTCATCTTGCTTTCTTTTGCTTTGTTTTGATTTGCTTGGCAGTAACATATTTAGCATCTTCTCTCATGACTAACGCTAGCAAAACAGAATTGCTTTACTTCATTTTACTACATTTTTTTTCCCAGCAGGGACTTAAGACCTTTGTTCTCATCTTGCTCAGTATGCTGTTCATACCTGAGTCCTCTGCCTGGCTTTGCCGAAATTCTTGATTCCTGTGTTCTCTGTGTCCATCTTGTATCTTGTTTCATTGTAGCTCTTCTTGAAGAAAGTTGAAGGATGGAAGAATTCTTGGATATTGCTTGTTCAGTGTTGCAGCAAAATCTCTTTGTGATGCTTTCACACTTCCCACTGCTTTGAACCTGCTTTGGAGATTTTTATGCCTATATTGGTATAAAGTTTCTAGTGAGCTCTCTTGCTGCTGTTGAAATTAGGATGAGTGGTGGCAGTTCCTGCGATGCCTGTTCTCAGTGGAGTGGCAAATAAACAGCTGCAGCCCTGTCTTCCATCCTTCCCTTTTGTTTTCTTCTCTGCCTGTCTCTCAGTCTCAAGTAGCTTAACCTGTTTGCTGTTAGTAACTTTATGATTTAAGAGCATCTATGAACAAGCAACATCAACATTTTGGATGCTAGTCTCCTTGACAATCGGACCCTTCCACCCCAATTATCTTTACGAAGGACATGGTGGAATCAGACGCTAAATACAACAGAATGTATTTCTGTCCTATTTCTTCCCCATACAGCTCAAAACCAGATGACACTGATGTTACTTTAAGTGTTTGTTTACAGCTCATCCACTGTCATGGCACTGGGGACCTTTTGGATGACAAACATCCCTGCTTTCTGTATCCTACAACTGCAAGCAGTCAGCTTGTATGCTGGCTGGTGGTGGGAGCCATTTCTAGGCCAATTGTCCAAACAGACTAACAGAGCCTTTTCTTGAGTCTGGGGTCCACCTTTGGACTCTCATTTTACACCCTCGCCCACAAATTCTTTTGGCATTGGAAGACCTGGCTGTTTGCAAAGGTCCATTTGCAACCTGTGATTTGAAAGATGAGATCGCTTAATGAAACATACTGGAGTATAATGTGTTGAAGGTTAGATCATGTGCTCCAAGAACCCTTTCTGGCTTGCAAATCTGTCCTCCGCATCCTTTGAAACAGTGAAATGGCCAGTTCTGGGTTGTTCCATGCATTTTTTCTAGGCTTAGCTTTATCTCTAGCCTTCCTTTGGGCAAGAGAACATTGTCAGCATGAAGCATATAATTTTGGATCCAGCTGCACAGATATGAGCTAATGTTGCAAGAAAAAGGGAGGATTGCCTCTGTATGCATGTCTGTGAGAGGAACTACCTCTGGATGAAAAAAGGAGCCAGATACAGATCATCTACTGGAAATTCATACTCTAACACCTAGGAAGAAAAGTTTGGTTAGCTTTATCTCCCTTGCTTTTCTATGTCTGGTTTTGTTCTTTGCCTTTGTGCCGAAGCTGATGTCCCCAAGATGCTGCAGCATTTCTGGCCCACTTTTGCAGATCCGGTGCTTTGAGATATTGCTCAGTGAGGTTCAAACAAACCACCTTATGTGACTGAAAGCATGCCAGGGCTGAACCTCCAAACTTCCCAAGTTTTGCTTATTTTTCACTAAACCCCTCTCTGTATTGCTGGAATCCCAGTTGCTCTTGCCATTATCTCTTTTTTGGACAAGCTACTGTAATTTTTATTGGAATCGACAAATTCCATATTCATGTTTTCAGAGCAGAGCTGAAGACACTGTTTGTTTTCCCAAGTGCTTCAGTCAGCCTGAGTGAACTCTGTGGAAATGACAGTTGATATGCCTTTGGAGAGGCCTTGTACAAAATGTATTCTGTTGCCAATCAAATGCTGAAGGGTACAGTGATGTGACAGGCTTCAAGCAAACTGACTGAGGGGCTAGGCAGGCTCTAACAGGAAATGCTTAAAAGAAAAGAGAATGAGACAAAGGAGAAATGAACAAAAAGCAACCACAAACAAATAAGGACGTGAAAACAGGGTGAAGATGAGTGTATAGAGGTAATGACCATGGTTCTAACTGTTGCCTTGCTGTCTTGACTGAAGCTAAAGCTCTGCTGCTTGCTTTTGCCATACTCCCTTATTCTTTTCCTCTCTCCTCTTTCTATGCTGCTGTAGCAGGTGGGATGGATTCCTCTAGCCTAGCTTTAGTTGTCTGAGCAGACCACCCGTCCTACCTTTGCACTTTCAGGATGTGATTTGACTGACCTATTTTTGTTGTCCATGTTAGTGTGATATAAATGATACGAGAACATGCATTTTTCCTGCTCAGTCAAAAGGGGAAGCCTCAAACATAAACTAGGAGTATACACTGTAGAATATTTTGGCAGATAAATTATACTGAGAAACAGACCAGTGCTATGGTCACTGTCTTAGTGTGCTGGTAAGGTTTGAGTTTGGAGCTCAGTAGCACTTCAGTAATTGAATAGAGGATGTTTTGAGAGAACAGTCTCTGTTCAAAAGTATGGTTTTCCTTCACAGCCACTGTTGAAGCTGAGATGATTCCAGAAGGATTAAAATTAAACATTATGGTGTTCATAGTTACTATTTCTTAGTCGTCTTTTTTCCCTTCATAGAACTCTTTCTCAAAATCAGTATGAATTCATAAGCTTCTCTGGGTTGCCTATGATTGAATTTAGGACCCAGTGAAAACATTTCATCCTTTCTTAATAGGTCTTTGCCCACATACAGATGATTTCTGGAAGATTCTTTGTTCCTAACCTACCTCCTAAGTTGATTTCCTGTTCTTATTTTGTGCTTGTATTCCTGCGAAATTCGTGGTTCCAGCTGGGGCTGAAGGCTTCTTGAATCAGGCATTCTAATATAACACAAGAAAAGCACTGGTGCTTATCCTAAAGAGGTCACCAGCTGACTGCAGAGGAGAAAAATGAAAAAGTACTTAGCATAATTTCAGATAACTTTTGCTGCTAAACTTTCCTTATGTTACTTGTCTGCAAGTCCTTAGCCATGATCTTGAAAAGTGTTTCATGTCTTTCTATGGTGCTATATAGGAATGGCCATTAGACTGCATATCAGATGGTTTTTAGGATCTACAAAGGTACACTTGGAGCAGCGAGGTGCCTCTGTGTCTTCCTCAGTGACAAGCACTGTCCTTGGCTCAACAATTACAGATGAGTTCTTGGAGCTCTTGCAAACTGAAATCTCAATAAATCAAAGGCTGACTCAACACTGGGATAATTTCTGTCCTATTACAAGATAAGTCTGGCACTTTCAGACTTGGAGAATGTGATTCTGATCTTCGCTTATCAGAACAGCCAGTGGATCTTCTTGAGGGGCTCTGTGCACTAGATGGATTCATTCAGGAGTAGGTGTAAATCAGTTCAAAGATGTAGATTATTCACAATTCATCAGAGGTCTGCGGCCTTAGCAAAGTGCCCTGTGTAAGTGTATGTAAGGAAAAGCAACGCTCTTGAAGCACTGCAATTACTGTTAAGCCACTTTTGTTTTGAAAAGGACTGCAGGAGTTTTGTTTTAATGGCAAAGCAGTTTTCACTATTTCTGCACATTCCCCCCTTCCTTATGCACACATACGAGAGAAACAGTAAGATGCTGGAAGAGGGGTAGCTCTGTGATAGTCCCAACCCAAACCCCACTGTAACGTTTACTCTTTGGAGAATTCTGAGCAAGATTTCTATGTGGAAGGATTGTTGTTAAAATTATTTAACATTAATTTCTGCTGGGCTTCTCCCACCTGTAATTTGCAACTGGATCTATATAAAACAGCTGAGCTGCTATTAACAATAGAATTTGCACACATCTGACACCTCCGTGTAAATGTCTGAATTTCATACAAATCACATAAGGGTAGTGAGTGCCAAAAAATCACCAACCAACCAAATCCTCCAAATGCTTTGTAGATGTTTCTACATCCGAATGCCACTGCATGGTATTTGGTTGTTCTCGGGGATCAGCTATGTCTGTTGGGGGTTTTTTGTTTGTTTGCTTTGCTTTTGTGTGTTTGTTTTTAACTGGCATAAAGCCAAACTCCTTTGTTTTCGAGATGCTGAAATTAGGGTGGGAAGAGCATTGTGGTCCTAGGAATCAAGATACCCATTTGCATACACTTTTAGCTGTAAAGCTGGGAATCCATCTTAGTAGCAAAAAAACCCCAACCAAATAAGCCAACTCCTAAAATAAAACTAACTTGACATTTTTCCATGTTAAAAGTCAAACTTGACTTGATACATTTATTTTAATACTTTTAAAAGCTGTCATAAATCTAAACCTACCTTTTACCTGCCAAGAAACACATAGGTCACTGTTAGTTTTGAGTGATACAAAGTTAAATACATGAATTGTCAACAGTTTGAATTTTAACTCCCAAAGTGAAATCTACATGTGATCTATCCAATTAATTCAGTGTAAGTGGAGTTATTGCCAAGAAACAGAAAAGGCGAAAACAGAAGCTAAGTGAAAAGGAAAAAAAAAAAGAAAAAATCAAATCCACTCTGGTGTTATATAGTGCATAATAGAAACTTCTGGACTTTGTCTGTAATTGAAATTCATCTCTGCTGTCAGATGTACCTGGTACATAAACACAGAGCCTGAAAATTCATTCTTCAGTTAGAAAGGGGAGAGAGAAACTTACTAAAACTCACCAGTTGAATAAAACACATGTAAAAAAAAGTCATATTTTCAGTGTATTGGTTTCCATGCACTCCTGACCAGTCGGCGGCTTCCTGTTTCCGTTGCTGAATACTGCTGCTGCAATAAGACAATATATAGCCACGGATATTACATCGATTTACTGAAAGGATACTGCAGGAGAACAGGAAACTTAGTTGGGCAGTGTTGCACTGCCGTTACAGGCATTACTGCCAGATAATTAACTTTGCTGTTTGTTTAGCACCCTCAGAAAGCTTCATTACCAATGCAGTCAATTATCTTGTGGTAATGGCTACTACAGAGGGTGGAATTGCTCGATTAAAATTATTTAGACCAAAGAGGCTCTGTGATTGGGTAACAGATACTGGAATGGAATAGAATAATCTCTCTGAGCTACATACCTCATCCAAGTTGTGTCTTTCACAATTCAGAATGCCAAATTCTGCATCTTTTTTCCAGACAAAAATAACAATAATAATAATAATAATCATTCTCCCACCCACATACATTTCCTTTCTCAATAACATCTTTTTATAAGCATCTACAGTGGGAGAAGAAAAGAGCTTAATCAACCATACAGGGTGTTTTAAAGAGTAAAGATAGAGTCCATTGCATGGAAGAAAATGAAAAAGAGGGAAGATTATTGCTCATAAAAGCTATGCAGGTATGTGTTGAGTGTTACTGAAAAGAGTCTCTTGATGGCCTCCCCTGAGGAAAGGGATTTGAGTTGTTCCTCCCTCTGTGACAATATGCATTTACGCCTTCTTTACAGATCATGAAAGAAGTGGAAAGAGGCCTGAGTTCTTTACAGTTGGCCTTAGAGCAGGACTATCTTTGGAGTTAAAGGCTGGTTGATATGGAGATATAACTTTGGGTGCCTGTTTCAGTAGGGCTGGAAAATAGTTTGTTTTCCATACTATAAAAGTCTTCAGAGCTTTGCTCCCGCTTCCAAGAGCACTTGAAAGCCCAATGGGTCCATTAGTACAGACTTTAATTGATCAGTTAGTCTTACAGCTAGTTCTGTACTCCCAGGCAAGTGAGCCCTAACTGATGTGTGCTTTGCCAATAAAAATGCCAGTGGGATGGAACTGTATAACTAAGTCTTTTTTTTTTACCAGTCTGTTTCACTCATAGTTGATTTTCTTGCGTGGCTGCAAATGTGCAGCTTTGTTGGTCCGCTTAAGTCCGTGGCAAGAACTCTGCTGTACATAAAACACAGTGTGTAATTGTAACTATGTAATAACAGCCTTAGCCTACTTCTTCAGCATGCGGTATTCTTCTCAAGGGCTATATTTTTAAAGGGACATAAATGTCAAATATGTAATGGAAGTGAGGGGCAAAACCCCACTAAAGTAAATGGCATGGATGAGAATACCCATTTCAACCCAGCACCTAAGCTACAAATTCAGGTTGGAAAATCTGACAGGCATCTGTGCCCCAACTTGCCTCAAAAAACTCAGCCCCTACATTATTTTTGATAGTGGGAAGTGGGTTTATATGTCACCTATGTGCACGTTAAACCTTCGTCTGAACTTTGTGAGTTATGATCCTTTTGAGTGAGTTGATAGTTGCTATAGAATAGACTCCAAAGGTAGAAGCTAACAAGGAGAAGGAAATCCTGGTGCAATGAAGTTAATGGCAGAATTGTTTTGGTTTTATATAGCCAAGATCCCGCTTATGATTTCTGTGCCAGGCTCTGCATTTCTAGACTTAAATATGTCCTTAACAACTATAGCCTTTTTATCTCCTGAAAACCATAGACAACATGAGAGATTATAGCTGAAATCATGTTTGCTCTCGTATCTGTACCTGTAAATAGGATCTTCTATTATGAAAATAACTGTGATCTTTTCTGCTAATTCTGTCCCAAGAGAATAACTGCAGGCACTGTACTGAAACCAGGTACTCTTCCTTAATCTTTGAAAAAGGAAATAACAAGACAAAATACAGGAGTAAGCAAATAACTGTGTAAAAGGTATTGCTTCTTTGCTAAGCATGCGATTAAGCTATGGACCTTGCTGTGTTAAGATATTGAGGCAAACGCTTTAACCAGATTCTAGCAAAGCCTAGCTATTTATATAAATAGTAAGCATAATCCAGATGTATAGTAGCTGCCATAAAATATAATGAGTTTAGGAACTCAGAGTTAAAGACATGAGCAAGATTGCTACCTCATAATTTTACCTTAAGTAAGGTAAAGTTAAGTCTTGCTATGTTCACTGTTTTAACAAAGCCTCAGGTTTAAAGCATGTTTAAAACTTCCTCCTTTAAAAACATTTAAGATGTATGTTGCCGGTTCTCTGGAGAAGTGAAAACTAGAATTGGGATTAGCAGAATGCTTACTTTCTACTTAAAAACCAAAAAGGCATTAAAAAGTCAGATATCTCTTGTACTCAAGGCCATGCTTCTTTGTGGAGCTGACCTGTAAGGTTTGAGTGTTAGTGGCATTGTGATTGCACAAATCTTGTCTGTGGGGTAGTGTGGGGACAGAAAACATTTAATTTGACAGCTGATACCGTTTCCGTACCAGCCCCGAGTTCTGTGAGCTGTACGTGGGGACAGAAAGAAAAGCATGATCTCAGTCCCCCCTTGTAATAGGGACACACTAGATATAAGAGGGCAAATGCTCGTTTTGTCTAGATCATACCAAGGATGTCTCCGGGTAAGTGAAAAGTTTCTTCTTTGAATAAGTTATGGTTCTTAAATAGCACCTATCAGCAGAGCTATGGTACAGATACATGTGCATGTGTGAGGATGTTGGTCTATGGCAAATAGTAAGATATGTAGATGTGCCACTCAGAGACATGGTTTAGTGTTAGGTTTATGGCTGTACTTGATGATCTTAGAAGTCCTTTCCAACCACAGTGATTCTGTGGTTCTATGATTCCAGTTCGTGTAACTTGAATCATGTGTTGATTACAATTTACAGAACTGCGTATAGACAATTCTGCAGCTGACAGTAACTCTCTAAGAGCCTTTAACTCTTTATCTGTGCTGCCCAAGAGAAGCTTGTCCACCCTTTAACAGATCGTGGTACAATACTCAGGAGGGTGCCAGAGTGTTTCCCGGTGCTTGGAATATAAACACCACCATAGGCAGCTTGCTCAAAATAATGAAGCCAATAAACTTGATTGCCTGGCCTAGAAGTGCTCACATTTTCTTGAGCTGCTTCACAACAGTAACAGTGGCAGGCATGTAGAAGTTCTGGTAGATGCGGAAGGTGGGACAGCATAGGGCAGGGCAGTGTTTCTACAGAGCAGAAAACCTGCCTTTCTTTCTTAGAAATCTGCCTGCAACTTTAGAGCATTTTATGGGTAACCTTTGTGTTTGCTCCTTCCTTGCTCTGCACAGAGCATTGGCAATGCTGCAAGGAAACCTTGCCGCCTAGAGCAAATGCTAGTACCACTTAAAATTGGCTCTTATCATTAGTGATTGATTTGCAGCCAAGTGCCCTTAAACATGTTTGCTCCCCCCAGATACAGTCAACTCAAAATAGAGCCTCAAGTGGGAGAAAGTACAAACAGATTCAAGTACATGACATACAGTTACTGTATGGAAACAATAAAACAGGGAAAAAATAGAAACCACTTCAAATCTTATTTCCTTCCAAAAGAGAGTGTAATCAAGGTATAATGAGCATTGAAATTAATAAATTAAAAATAAATGCCCATAAGAGGGAGGAAAAAAATGTGTTAATCAGTTGGCAATTATATTTTTGGCATTGTAAATTAATTCCCCAAATGAATCTCCTTCCAGCTTATTTCCCTGCATTATCTGTTTTCTGCCTTATTTTTTATTGATGATTAGTGTTTCTGAATTCTGTACATAATGATAATTTTTAAAAACCAAAGGTGTTTGTATAAAGATAAAAAAAATAGACAGTATGTCAACTGGAAGAGGATGACATTTTGTCTTTCCCAATCTGTGAAGAACAGAAATGTCTGTATAACGAAGCTGTCCTTTCAGACTGTTCTGTTTTTATTCCTTTGTAATTTTTTTTTTCCCCTGGATTAAGCCTTGTGCCATTCCTCATCTTTTCAGTAATGGAAATGATTCTCAGCTTCTCCCAACTACCATTAAACAGCACTCTACAGCAAATCTCATCTGTTCCAACTCCTCCATCTTCTTTTCCCCACCCTCAAGCACTAAGAGGTTTGCAGACAGCCTAAGAAGGTTTCAGTGAAGAAAGAGGGGAGGGAATCCCGACTCTACTGATTGACAGTTCCTTCTCAATAATGTATCTTCTGATTTAATCACAATAGCATTTTCTTTCTGCCCATGTATCAAAATCTGCAGTAGGTAGACAATTATTGATGCAAACCTGAAATGAAGAAGGAAGATAGCATCCAGATATTAGATAGCATCCAGAAAAGTGATTTGATCTAGGGAGTAATTAGGAGAAAATAAACAGCAGCTGGAATACTTTGTTTGCTTTGGTTTCTTCCTCAACCCTACCAGAAAAAAATCTCCAAAAATGTCACCATTGTGTTTTGTAGATGAAAATTCCTGGAGTGGAGTGAATGTCCATCAATTTAATTTTCCATGGCAGTGCAGTTGAGAGGTGAGAAAAAGGCTGTATTGTTCATGATTATCTGAAGCACTGTGGAAAAGAGAAATTTATTGTGGAAGAGGAGGGAGGTCAGAACTAACACATGAACCAAGGTGTCGCCAAGATTTCAGAACACCGGCAGTTTAGGATCTGCCTCATGGTGAGCATTTTCTGTATCTGAGAGCCTCAGATGCTGCTGTCCTGACTCTTTGGAGCTATGTTCAAGGGTAAGGTGGCAAGCAGACATGAAATCTGCTGCTGCCTTTTCCTGCCCCCCATTTTGGGAATGGCCGTTTGCCAAGTGTTGAACTTGGTGAGCTTGAGGAAGAATGATTCTTTTGCTTTCTCCCTCTGATCTGTTTTCCCAGTACCCTGTACTCTTAGAAGAAAAACTTATTGGTGTGCTACTTGCACTTCTACCTGGGGCTATGTTTCCACCACCTGGCCAGAAAAGGATTCTACTGTGCTCCTTCCTGCCATCTGTCCTTTCCCCTTACACCAACTTCTCTAGCATCTCGTGGAGCAGTGACAGGGATCTTCACAGCGTGGTGGAATTTTGCATATACCCTCCCCTGCTGCTGCCCTCCTAAGCAGCACCTATGCTGCTTGGAGTCGGGTGTGGGGAGATAGAATGATCTGCCAACCAACTTGAGCCGCTGCATCTGGTGTAATGCTAGGAAAGAAAACAAAATATCCAGAGGTGTGCCTGGTGAGCCAGATGGCTTCTGTGGGAATGTGTGTGAAACATGGACCTGTGGGGCTGGCTTGCAAAGCTCTTGCCTGGGAGATGAGAGGGGCATCTGTCTTCACTAGCATCTGAGGAGGTCTTCAGCTGAACCCTGGCCAGTAGTTTTGATGTATGAAAACAAAGTGCTTGTGTAGGAGTGTCTTGATAGAAACATCCATACAATAGCATGACAAGGCTACTTAAGAAAAGACTAAGTGAGCTGGAGCAGCTGGGTCACCAGGCAGCACGTTTGTAAGTTGTCTTGGCTGTATGTGGGCTGTGCTGCTTGCAGGAGGGAGCTCTCTGTCCGTGCCAAAGGGTTCTGGAGTGTGAAATAAAAGCGTAGGTACTGTTCACATACAGTGTAAAAACTTGCCAGCAACTAACCATGTTTTGTACATTAAATACCCATTCCTTTGGTTGTTCGTTAGGTCTGTGTTAGTCTTGCAAATAAACCCCAGCCCAGTTATGGCAAAAGATTAAAACAAGTGTTATGAGTTTTCCTAGCTCTGTCCTGTTTTCAGCACTATATAGACTCAGGTTTCCTCCTTTTGGAGTGTTGGATTACTCAGAGATACGGTGTCAGTAAATCTTCCACTAGTAGGATTCTTTGTGTTAGATTTTTGTGGCCATCATTTCAAGCTATTCTGTTTCATGTTAGTCTTGTTGTCAGTAAAGTTTTTACAACAGCATTCTTAGCCTGGCTGAAGTTGGATAATACTCCATCAAGGACCTTTGACATATAAAAGAAAGCCTATTATTAAATATTCCTGTGCAGTGTGCTGACAATGTGTATGTGCTCTCCTCTATCCTGACTACTCTGTACCTGCAAGCCTTTCACCACAAACTGGCAAATCCTGCAAAATGGGCCAGGGCTGCTGGAATACTTGGGCTGTGACTGTGTGGCCTGTGTGCTGGCCCACAGCCATACTTGCTCTGTGACTGATGTTATTACTGTCTTTCAACAGACTTCTTTGTTCTTCCCTTGCCAAGATTTGCGCAGCCTTATTAATTACAGCTACTGTTGTTGCAAACCATTTCACTTCTGGATTTTCAGTGTCAGTGTTGTATAATCCATTACAGGGGTGGTTTTCCTTTTGTGTTAAAAGGAAATAAAATGTAACAGATTAGCTATTTACATGTCTGCTAACTAAAATCCTTCCTTAGCTGTGGCATAAGTCAAGCAGTAGGCAATGCTGGCATGCTAAGACTCACATGCAGGTAGCAACATTTCCAGTATCATTCAGCCCCCCTCCATGATGCTCATGCCTCTAACGCTTCTTCCTGGACCAGTACTGTCCATGAGAGCTTTGTCCTTGGTGCAAACAAAGTTGCGTTGCATCCGATGTGACCCCGCTCCTGATACAATCCTGTGTTACTTTGCGTGTGAAAGTGCAGAATTAGGAACCTTGGTTCAAATCTTTGTAAGGAGGAGAACTTAATTTCGAAGTCTTTTTAACCAGGGGGCTTTGATGGCTGTAACAAACACTATTCTTCCTACAATAGTTCATTCATTGGACGGCGTAAGCAACTGAGAATAAGCAGTATGGGTCACTTCCCTGAAATTTCAGGTCTTCGAGGAGAGTGTCTGTGAGTTCAGCAGCAGCAGTGTCCCTTTGAAGGTAATTTAGAGCTCCACAGGGAACAGGGGCGTTTGATTTCAGGAGTGTGCTATGAACAAAAAAGTGCTGTTGGTGGCATAAGTTTCTTCTCCCTCTGCTTCCACATTAGCCAGGTACTGGATTGGACTCCTGAAGGGATATTTGTCTGTTCAGTTGTCAGTCTTCAAAACTTTTCCCATTGTGTACAAAGTAACAGCCTGTAGTTTTAACATTGGGCTTTCTTACTATTCCTCCCTTTACTCAGGTGCCAGGAAACAAAACCTAACTGAATGGGGAATGTCTGCTCTTGATTGTGCCTTCCCATCCCCTCCATGCACTTAGGGAAAGCAGCTTTGAACTGTGGTGTTTGTTGCTGTCAGTGGGCACATAAGGAGTGAAGGAAGAGGCACAGGCACTACTGACTGGTTAAAGAGATGGGGACCTGTAGGCAGTAATGAAACAACACAGGCAATGGATCTTTTTAGTGACAGTGGTGGAACCCCTGAACAAGCCCACCTGGACCCAAAGGGTGGCTTTGCTATGGTTATTGGAGAGAAAGATAGGAATGTTGGAGTTTACTGTCTCTTGGTCATCTGTTTAGTGTAGGGAGCTGCCCATGTGCTGTTGCTTTTAGTGGACAGAGCCATCTCCCAAGACCTGTGGTGTCAGTTGTTATGGAGAAGGAGAAATAAATGTAGTAGGCCAGAAAGCCTCAAGAACTTACTGATTCTTTACAGGATTATGGAAAAGGGGCAGGGGTCTTATTTTGAAAGCCTTTTGTTTTCTCATTCTGCTTAGATGTGAATTTAACCAGAAGGTAGAAATGCTACAGAAAGTCACTAGGTTGTGTTATCTCTGTGCTATTAGAGATTTATTTCAAATACAGCTTTTTGCCTGTAAACAAATACAGTAAAGCTTTGAGGAGGAGCTAAAACAAAAACCACACATATATATGTGTATAAAGCATATCTATGCCATATGTATGTTGAAATTGGACATAAACATTTTGATATATACACACGTGTTCATAAAATAGAGAATAAAGGCTCTATTTAACGATAAAAGCGTATTGACGAGTTTATTCATCTTCTGGTGAAATCCACATTTGGAGAAAGAACTGAAACTAACATCCTCACTTTTTCTCGGGCAAGGATCAGGCATTTTGGGACACAATCAACCAGGACTGTCCTGCTGAGGTCTGCTAATCACAAATATGGGCTCTCTATTCCCTCATGTTTCTCAGCTTTTCTGTAATTCATAACTGAGCCAGGCTGCAAAAATACCTGGTACCCGCCTAGCAGCTCATGTGATGGCAGTATGTGCAGCAGGGCGAGAGGAAGTACTGGGACAAAATGAGCAGTAACTTGGTTTTCCTACAGTAAACATAATGTCACCTTGACATCCGGTAAATCCAGGTGCAGCCTGCAGGACCAATTGTGTAGATAACCTCTGAGAAAAGACAGCTGGTAGACTGCATGATTTTTTTAAGCTGAATCACCAGAGTTCTTAAAGCTGAAAACCTGTTTTACACCATAAACCAAGATTTATTCTTTGTTCCCAAGTTTTAGGCAGACTCATTCTCGCTATTCCATTTTCCCTTGACTTTTGCTCAGACTTCAGTAATTTCTCAATCCTGATAGTCTCAAAACTTGTAACACTTTAGCTATTTGACACTCCAAACTTCACGTCCATGTTACTCAAGTTTGATAAAGGGTCCGAAAGAAATCTACCTATGTCGTGCTTATCTATTCTTACTAGCAGCCATGTGGCCTAACTACCTGTAATTTACTGCTTTAATATTTCACTTCACAATATAACTTTTCTGATCAACTGTGGAGGTTAGAGTTTGTGTCACATGGTATTTCAAACTCCTTTGAGGACTGCTCTGAAGAGGTTGGTTGTATTCTTTGAACTAGGCTGTATTTATTTCTGTCGACAATTTTCGGACAGGGGCCACGTGGGGTGCTTCTTTTCAGTTACTGCTTGGGATCCGAACATTGTCAACTGGGCTGAGATCTTGGGAAAGGGAGATTATTTGTGTGCCCGTCATCAGTGTTGGAAGGAAGGTCTGTGCAGCCAGAAAGGAGAGCTTGATAAGGCGGACACTTAAGAAAGTTGGTTTTATGGGGAAAGTCACAGCCCTTCCCTGTTTTCTTAGTAAACGTATGCCTGCTTAAAGCTGCCTGTGTGCTGAACTCAGTGTGGTGAGACAAAGAACAATTTTACCCATTTTCCTGTTACTGTTTTATAAAAGGATGAAATCTTAGGGATGTAGCAGAAACAGAAGTGTTATTAACTTGAAACTGTCATGTTGTTTATTTCCTGCTTTTCCTTGGGAGAGCTTTCTGTAGATCACCATTCCTGAGGGTAAACATGTTGGGTGGTATTGGAACTTACATTTTTGAGGATGCTCACTTTTAAATGCACCTTTTCACTGGAGCAAAGTGTCTGATGAATCTGCGTTTTCCTAAAAAACATCTAAAGCCACTGTACCATAGTATTACCTTAAATAGCACTGTGAGAAGTTAAACCATGTCAAATTATGCTGTGCTTTAACAAAGTTATCACTTGGCCAATAAAAAAAGAAGGCACCCACAGAAGGCTTTCTTTTAAACAAAAATAAAACCCAGCCCCCTCCCAAACTGCAGTCGACCACATTGCAAATTGTCTAATCAATAAAACAAGTGGTTAATTTTTAATGGGATGTTAAAAGCCCTCTCAAATTTGATCCATATTTCCATAAAACTGTTGGAGGCAAATTTAAAGAGGAACAATTATTCATAGAGGAAATTCCATTGTGGTTGTGTAGCTGTGGGTGGGAGATGAACCTGCAGCACAAATCCAGGGTTGAAGTCCGTTCCCACACTTGACTTTCCAGCGTGATTTCTGATTGACCAAGTAAATCTGTGAAGCAACTGTGATTTTCAGCTATTTATTTTTAGTGCTGCTTCCACTGCAGAAGGACCTGAGGTCAGACAGCACAGGGTGTTCTGCAGGTGCAGCCTGCAAGAGGGCCTGAAAAGAGTGATCCAGTCAGATCAGGCCACTAGCTGTTGTGATGTTGACTGTTAATGATAAACAAAGGTGCAGCTATTATACCTAAGTGCCTCACAAGCGCTCTTTCCTTGAGCGTATCGTAAAGGGCAGTGGGTCTTGGAAGAACAAAGAACAAGGGGCTTTGAAAGGATTTCCCGGAAAGGGTTCCTTGCGTTGAGCCTAGCAGTGAGGAAAATACTGAGGCATTCATGGCAAAAGTAAGCAGCCAGGGTTACTGTTCTTTACACGATAGGCCTTGGAAGCCAGCAGGTTATTTTTTGTTGGGGTAACTGAAATGAATATTTAGTTTGGTAGCAGAAATGATTAAGAATCTTATTGCACCAAGATAGTCAAAGGGGAATGAGAGTGAAGCAGTTTAGTATTCAGGGGGGTTTTGGAACTACTTTGCCATAATGCAGAACAGGTTTCAATCTTGCTATCCTTCATTACAATTAAATAAATGCAAATGTATTGTGGTAAGAAGAGCCTGATTGAGGAGTCTGGGTTATATGGTGTACTGTGGATAACAATACTTGAGATTTACAGCACCCAGGGAGCACTGTGCCACTGAGGAAAAATGTATCTTAAGGTTGAACATTAGACAAAGAATTAGAGTCTATAGCTAGATTAAGTATTTTGATATGGGGAATGTTGATATGCCTGTTTTTTTTCTTCAAAAGTATTAAAGCAGAATATTTATTAGCTTAATTTCTAGCCTGTGAAAATGCAAGGAAATAAGTAGATGAAGTCTATGTGGAATATATGGAAATCAGTCTGACAATGGATAAAAATAGGTACTGGAATCTCTCACAGAACGGATGTTTTGGATTTCTTTCGTTTTAAGTGTTAATGCTTTGCATCTAGATGAGGTTTAATGCAAGCCGTGTTCAAAGTATTACTCTTAAGTTTCAAGACCTAAGTCACTGAGAATCTTTCCGTGCAGACTGTCTATCACACTGCCTACATCCTCAGAGAGGATCAGCAGAAGCTGTTAGATAAAAAAAACCCAGATAACAAAACAAAAAACCCAAACCCAAACCACAAAGGGAGCTGTCCTGAGCATAATTCCTGAGAGAAGTCAGCAGGAGCGGCTCGGGGTGTGCGATGCGTGTAGGATGATCATTCATTTCTAATCTGGTGGAAGTGTGTGGCGACAGGAAACGATCCGGAAATGTGTATTTTTATGCAGTTTATATTATTACAGTACACATACAAACACACGGGCAGCCCACTAGCGTTCATATATTGTGATATATGACACGTCTCCTTTATATATTAGGAAACCCAGACTTCGACAAACTCAACTAGCAGTATGGGATGGCAAGAGATGGGACAGGCCTCTTGAGAAACTTAGGATATAAATAGGTATCTGTTTATTCAGGAGTTGCTTGACAAGAAGCGAGTTGTAACTTGGCCTATCTTCTCATTGGCAAATGGGCGAATCCTGTAGGAAGCTTTTCCTTCAGCAGGGTTGTGCAGAGGAAGAAACAGGGCTCCAGCAAAGCCAGGGAATAAAGTCAGGACTGGCACTGGGGGTGAGAGCACGTGGGATTTTGCCAGGGGTTAAAAGGATAGATAGGCTTTGGGAATGAACATGTTGCCTTTGTGACTGCTCAGGAACCAGTGAAGATCCCAAGTGTCTGGTAGCACTGCAGGAGTTCACGTGTTCTGACCAGGTTATTTCTTCAGCATTCATTTGCTTCATTTACTTCAGTGGTGGGGTGCTGCTCCTGAGCAATGTCCTTGAACAGTGGAAGACAGGCAGCAGCAAGGTGAGCTCGTGCTCCTTGCATTCTGAACTCTGAGGCTTGGCATCAGCCTGGAAGGATCTCTGTTGTGCCCTGCATAGTTACAGTACGCATGAAGGAACAGACTGGTTCCAGGTACGCTTCTGTATTGGAGCGTTCATTCTGACTTTTGGATTTACCCCCATGTTTTGTTTGGGATTTGTTGCTGATGATTTAATGCCATGGTGTTGCTGTGTGTGCTGCTTTGGTCGTCTTGTACTCTGTGGAAATGATCAGTCTCATCAGTACCTTCAAATGATCTTTTGGTAGTGGTCTGCAATAACTACTCTGTAATGTACAGTCTTATGTTCTAGACAGACTTTTTCTGAAACAGCTGACTTGCTTACTGGGGACATAATTACCCTGTGTTTGTACTTCCTTCTGGTGTTTGCTTCTTTATGTCATTAAAAAGTGATGACATTAATACATTTGATCGCTGCTTGTCCCCAAGTCCTCTACTGTCCAGCCTCTTAGATGATAGAAGTTTGTTTAGGCTGGAGATCCACAGGACCTTGCTGGAAATTACTAAATTGCTATGGTGGATGTATATCATTTGCTTAGAGAGAGGAAGAAGCTGCATAATCAATTATTGATCTCTCCTGCTCTGTGCTTCCTCCTCTGATTAAATCTTCCAAAATACTGATACAGACTTAGAGCAAGAAAAAAGTATGAGATGGGTATGAATGTGCCTGACCTTGCCATGGGGTGCAGGCAGTTCAAGAGCAGTAAGACAGGCAGAGTGAAGTCATGACGATTGTCATTGTATAGCTGCTGAGAGAGAAACTTTCAGAGAGACTGGTACTGGATGTTCCTGTTTTGGGTAAGAACCCCATTCAGAGCAGCTCCAAGATACATGAACCCCATTCAGAGCAGCTCCAAGATACATGAACCAAGTCACTGCCAAACATGGGGCTAGAATTAAGGTTCTCTGTAGTCCATGACTGCTTTCCTGTCTGGTCAAAGACTGAATCTAGCAGCTTTCTGGGATATGCTGGGGAAAAAAAAATAGATTGACAGGGTTTATTAAAAAGGCTGACTGTTCATACCTCAGCTGCTTGAAAGGGTAGAGAGTTTTTGAGGTGGTTTGCTACCTTTCTGTTGGAATGAGTGTTTAATGAGATTTGACTGCTGTACTAAGGGATATCTTGAGGATATACCTCGAGAGGTACATGGGATCCTTATTATGTATCTTTGTGGACCCAGGGCCACAGTCTCTGGGATTTCGATGGTTAAATCCAGCTCTAGAGTTTTGTAGGAGCTTCTTTAACAGGTACGGAGGGCAGGCTTATTAAACAGCCTTAACTCATTTGAAGTTGTCACCTTGTGAACAGGAAAAAATAAATCAAGTGAAGCAAGCCCCACACATACCACGTGGCAGAGACCAATCCACCTCAAACCAAAATCAATTTTATGCTTCCTGTTATTGTGTTAGATAGAGGATTGAAAACTTGCTTTTTCAATTGATTTGTTTTCCACTGCAAAACTAATTATGTCCAATGCAGTTCTTCCTCTACCTGCCTCTGGAGGAGAAAATATATTGGCAACGGTGGCTCCTGTCCTTTGCTCAGGCAGCTGTGTCAATATCCCCATTGCTTCATTGTTTGTTGAAGGGTGAAGGATCCCAAATTTCAGCAAAGTCCTCCATGCATTCATTCTTTCAAAATGCCCTTTTCAGCCTTGCCAGCCCCCAGATACATGCTGTTGATTGAAGCCACCCACAGTGGTGCCCTCAAAGGCAGAATGATCACATGGATGTACATCAAGAGGAATCTGACCCTAGGAGTGGTGGCTGCTAATGCATTTTGCCTTTCCCAGGGATTTTCAGAGATGTCAAATCAGGGACCCGAATTTCTGAGGGTTTTGAAGCTGCATTATAGTGAGATAGCAGAGGACTTTTTTGCTTTTTTTTGGTTGGGTTTTTTAATAGTTTGGAAAAGTGAGAGACTAGGACAAAAGCCTTCCTTTGATTTAGCAATTTTTAAGCCTAAAATGTTGCTTTTCTGGAGATGCCTGGTAGACACGCAGATAACCAGCTGTTCCTGGGGTTCCTCTCTGGATTACTGTTGTGCAACTCTTCTAACGCCAGTGGTGACTGCAGAGTGGACTTTGTGGTCCATATCAGCCTCAGAGATCTGGTGGCATAGTCCAATTCAGAGTTTAGTGAGCCACAGGCTTCACGTGTAGCTCTTCCTCTCAAGGTGTGAAAATTGTAGAGTGCCAGATGTTTCACTCAGGATGGCAGCAGACTCCCATGCCCATACTGGACACTCCTAAATCCTACAGACATACTGGATGATGCAGCAGCAGCCGATAGTTCTGCTGAGAAAGAGCTTTCCACAGGAACAAAGTTTGTTTCTAACTAAATGTAATGGCTCTAGATGGACTTTTCAGAGCAATGGTTTCCCCAGATAGTAAGGGTTGCACTGGGTAGTAAAAGCTTCTGTTGACATTGCCTTGCTAAAGAGCAGGTCTCAAGGCACCACAACAGCTAGGTAAGCTTGTCCTCTGCAGCAGAGCCCCGGCTGCCGCAGAGCTCTGGTGCAGCATGTTGGGAATTCCACAGCAGCTCCCCTGTATATGAAAAAGCAGATGGGTTTTAATAAATTAAATGTGAGCTTCTCCAAAGCAATCGCTTTGTTTGCTGCTCACTAATATGTATTTTGTTGTTTTCCATTTATTTCACACTGTCCTCCGCTTTCAGTTTTCAAAATGCTAGGGATGTTTGCTTCGTTGACATGCAACAGTACCGTAGATGCCAGTGGTGAATCAGGAGGCATTTGGACATGCCAGGATGCTGATCTGTGTGGTGGGTGCTCCTTCTTAGCTGGGACACCCTCTGTAGAATGGGAGGAATTGGCACATGAAGGAGGAAATAAATAGGCACAACACACTTTTTGTCCCAGGAGCAGTAGAGCAGCTGGGGATTTTCCGAGAGGTGACCTATTAATGAACAAGTCCTCTCTGAGGACTCAGGGGTTTTTAAAGCCCTGAACACTTCCTCTGAGAGGCTCAGTGCTTCAAAACCCTGAACTTCGGTTTAATTCAGCCTCAGCTATGGGAGAATGATGTTTTCATGCTTTTGTGATGTATGTGACGCTTTGGGATCCTTAAAGCAGAGGTGAACAATTCAAATATTGATTGGCAGTGAAAGACTTCAACTTACTTGTTCTCCCTCAGCACCATTCCTTCTCCTGCCCCACTGCATGCAGCCTTCTGCTACGTGTCATCTCTTGCTGTATCTACTACCTGCAGTGCCCCGTTTTAACACGATGTCCCTGGCTTTTGGCAGACCTTTATTTCTGTTGGCTGCAGTTGGCCTAGCTTACATGTTTGCTGTGTCATCAGTTAATATATTAATGCCATATTTAAATTTTAATGTATTAAGTTATTTCTCTGGCTTTATAACTTATGGATACAAGGCAAGCACTGTCTTTCTCTGTTGTGTTTAACAAAGCATTATTTGGAGTTACAGTTTTAGTCCAGAGGTTCAGTAATCATTAATCTCTTAGCTGGATGCTACATTGCATGCTGACATCCCGTCCAACCTGGGTGATCCTATGATAATAATTAGTGCACCAGCCATTCTGTTTTTGTGACCATGGAACTTTCTCTAGAATTACGAATTGTGAATCTGAAGAAACCACCCAGCTGTGAATTGTGGTACAGTATTACTTTTATGAGATTAGTGACAGTTGTAAAGAAGATGTAATTTATCCTGTTGATCTTCAAAGAATCACAAATCAGGAGACGGGGACAGACCTCTGTGCTTCTAGTAATTTTTGCAGGATTAGAGTGGACAAAATTAGTACTCCCAAGTTCCAAATGCATTTGTGGGCACCAAAAATCACAACTCTCTACCCCCAGCTATCAAACCCGGTAACTCTTCCTTGATATCTCCAGTACATTTAAACATCTTCAGTACAAAAATCTTTGCTGTATCAAAATTGGAACAAGTAGCATGAGCATAGAATAAAGTAGATTTAGTATGAAATAATGCAGGGATTGCATTCTTGATTGCATATACAGGTTTGGTGCTTAAATCATTAAAACATCGCTTGTAGAGAGCTGAAAGGTTTAGGTAAGTTGAACTTTCTGCACAACAAGCACAAAACTGCAAGTTTTAAATGCGCAACTAATCCAGGGTTCTTAAGACTATAAAGTAGTTTGGTGCAGGTCATGCATTACCATGTCCAAGTTAACATGCATGTCACCTATAAAGAAAAGTGGCTATTGTACATCTTTGTGCCGAAATAGTGCAATAGACGAGATGCTTCTCATTTTCAGTAACAAAGACTGTGTATGTGGATAAGTCACAGTAAGTGTGCTTTCCTCTTTAAGTTAATGGGGTCGCTTTTAGGGTGAAACAGATTACTTGAAAGGAAGAGCACCACCTTGTGACACCAAGAATAATGCTGCTGTGGTACTTAGAAAAGGAAAGAGGAGATTTATTTGCATTTATCCTCTAACACGATTTGTAGAGCTGGGTTTTCTCTTTCATTTGCCTTTTCTTTTAAGTCCTAAGAAGGGAACTGATTTTTTCCAAGGGATGCAAATTCAACAAAACAGTTTTATTTCATCAGTATGAAAAGCTCATTTTCCAATTTAATCTCAAATTTCACTTTTTAATAGATTCACTTCAGAGAAAAATTGCTATGAATTCTTAGCAGATTTTAAAACTGTCAAACTATCAGGCCTTTAAAATATAAATGTGGTTTTCTTTTGCAGACTTCTTACCCATTCTTCTGTCAGAAACTGTAAGGAAGGAGAGGGATTTTATAAGCTCTTTTCTTAGTAGCATGCAGGGACCCTCCTAGTTGCGCTCGTGCAGCTAAAGCGTTTGTATGCTCGCATCCAGTTTGTGGGGAGACTCTCACGGAGGCAGCTCCGTCCTAGCGCGCAGGACCGTCAGCCAGAGCTGCCCATTTTTCCTATCCTCAGCCGTCAGAGGGGGTGCTCAGTCAGACCAAAACAAGTTCTCGGTGCCTGGGCAGAGCGTGGATCAGGACAGTGTCAACACTATGGCACAAATTTCTTCTGACAAATTTTTGCACAAGCATTGGCTTTGGCAAGGGTCAGTTGTTGAAATGCAGTGTTAAATAATGCATGTAAGAGAGCATGAGCTCTGTCAGAGAACTGCGTGGAGGCTGGGTTTACCTTTATAGAAAACAGAGTATTTGGCGAGTTTAGAATATATTGACTGGAAAACAACAGGCTTAATGGATACAGGAATATCCGCAAGGAGTCATAGGTGGGGGTTGGTTTTCTTCTTTTCTTTTTTCCCTGAAGTGTAAGCTTTTACACAATTCAGAGCAGACGTGTTTGCTAGTGAGGGCATTTTATTACTACTGCTTGAGGTGTTTATCTCCATACCAGATTAGCATTTACCACTGAGTTCTGTTGTGCTGTTTGCATAACTGTGACATAGCTGAGCCCGGAAAGCTGGATCTCACCTGCCTTTCAAAGAAAATGTCATTCTGTGCTTTCTGACTTGCTTGCTTAAAAGCCTGTTGATTTTTTTTTTTTTTCAAATGCATATTTATATTGTAATGACAAATCCAGCAGTTCGAAACCAAGCCTAAAGCGGACTCAGAGGATAAAAGCCAAGAATTCTCTTCCTTGCTCATGACATGCTTTAGTTTGATTTTAGGCAAAGATCTGTCAATCTTGGTCAGTGTGAGTAAGATCACACTGGAGGGATTTGGATGACTGCAACATTCAGCAAGCTTGTTACGCTAGGACAGACTATGATCTGGCACTATCGGGTACCAGACTAATCCTGCAGTGTTGACAGGATTTGAAACTTATTTGTACCAGGTTAACACTGGCAGGTGCGGCCGTACCAAAGTCAAGCAGTGCACAGTGGATTGCATGTAATCCTGGATACCCCTATTGCACAGTGCCTAGTCCGGGTCCTGGAGTTTGAAAAGGCACTTCATGGATTACGTCTCTCTAGAAAGAAACAGGGACAGAAGTCAAAGATACTCCTGAAGCTGTTCCCTAATGAAGGAGAAAGGCCAGACCTAGAGCTGACTAGAGAGAGAAAAAATATTGCTTGAATGGGTTTTACTCTGCCTTTGCCTGGGACAAATAAAAGATGCTGTGATTTACCATCATTCCTGGTTTCCTTGGTAATGTTCTGCATGTTGGGAGGTGGCTTTTTGAAAGTCATGTGAAAGGAAAAGCCCTTGGAACACTACAGTCTGATACAGGACTTTTTTCTTTGCTCTAGAACAAAGCAGTTATAAACATGTATGTATGTTTGGTTTTGTTGGGGTTTTTATTTTGAAAGAAACTAATAGAAGGGCCCATTTATGTGTTGGTGGCTAATTCCACCTGCCGATAAAATACACATTAGAACTCTTTTCATCCAAAAAGGGATGCCCTGGATCTTTCACTGATTGCTGATATGAAGTATGCAAAATAGAATGCTAGGTATTAGCTTGCTTTAGGAGACTAGGGATAAATAATGTGTTTTGGTCATTTTGTAACATTTGTTGAGAGCTGTTTGCTTCCTCACGTACAATTCCTGTTCCATTTTCATAGAAAAAAGAGAGAACATGGTCTGACTGGGGAGTTTAACATCTGTACAAGGTGTTCAGTTGTTTGACTGATTAAAACTCTTGTATTAGGTACACAAAGGTATTTTAAAACCCCACAAGCACCTTCTGTCCCTCTGTCAGCAACCAAATAGTTTCTGTTTCGAGGAAAGATGCTTGCACAGCCTCTTCTGCCTTTGGGCATTGATCCAGTAAAACTTTTAAACTCTTATTTGTTAAAGGAGAACAATTCCAAGCATGAGTTTTTTAACAGAACTCTTAATGACCTGAATATTCAAGCAGGCCAGGGAACGTTTCAGTCTGTTACCTTCTCCTCTTGGCAACCTTTTATTTTAGAGTGCTAAAGGGCAAGACTTTGAAAGAGGCACTGGGCCGTGATGCTGACAGTGGCTGCTCTGCACCATTAGAATGGCAGTACCCAGCTCTATTGGCACGATTTTTGAAAATGATGATGTATTTTGGTAAAACTGGGAGCACTGCAAGTGCTGCGAAGGGAGGAGTCAGCTTTCCAGGCTGGGAGAGCCCTGATTTCACCCGTGAGCCAAAAAAGCTGATCTGACCTTCAAGCAGCTTTCTCCCCATTACCTTTGGGCTGGCAAATCTTGTCCCGAGGTCCTCGGCCCCTTTCATCAGGTGAACAGGAAGCCTGGCCGCCCAACTCTTAAGCTGCAAGCTCCCTGCTGGGAATGTGAGGGCTGCCAGCTTGGTGGTCCGGCCTCTGAGTCATTCATGGCTCATAGCTGAGTATTTTTCCAAGCAGGTGTTCTGCTAAGTCCCTATTTAGGAGGCAAACTGAGAAAATTAATTTTCAGGACACAACTCTCAAGTCAATTTTTCTCCTTTTTGCTGCTGAATTCTGTTTTTATCAAATGCAAACAAATTTTGCTGCCAAAATCTACATAATATCTGCAGAAGAGAATATAAAAGAAATTGTTTACTGTTTTTGTAATGTGTTCTGTTGTTCTTTCCTATGGTTTTTTGTTTGTAAGTTTTTTCCTTCCCTTTTAAAGAAACCATCAACAGAGAAAATATAATCTTGATTGCGCTCCTCCATTGACACAACTCCTTTTACTTTAAATTCCCATACAGCTGAAAATCTTTTTATTTTTGCCAAAAAAAATCAATGAAACAAAAATTATGGATCCCTGTGAGTTCTCTGCATTTTCAGGACTAGAATAGTAGTCTCACAAGTTAGGGGTAGGGAGATATCCAGTCTATAATACCTTTCTTTTTTCTTTCCCACAGTCATATTAGGCAACAGAGCTAGCAGGTGTGATTCATGAAAGCTGGGAAGACTGTAGCTTACTCATGCCCCTTCCACTCATATGATACAAGACAATCAGTTCCTTTAGAAGAAATGTTTGCAAAAACCATCATAGCAAGATCCAAGCCTAAATTACTCTTTTTGCTGGGGTAGTCAGGATCGGAATAGCACATGCTGGTCTCTCTGCCTAAAATGCCTCATAAAGTGCATTTCAAGTTCATTTAGAGGCTGTCCTGTGTACAATCCCATTGGAATTATATTGGCCATCATGTCTTTCCTGCCTTTGTTCACTGTTGTACCCCTTCTTTTTAAGAACGGCAGAAACTGCTTATTTGGACAAGCATTACTGCTATGTGTTTCAACTGCATGGTGATTTGCTTTGTAGAAAAAAGTGAGTAGCTACGTCTGCATTTGTTCTTCCATATAATTCCTCCATTCATCTCAGTATTGGGTCTGTTTCCATGATCTAGTCTACATTCAATTCTTTCTCCTGCACCTATGACAGAAATCTTGGTGAGCTTCCAAAAGTAGTCCACCCTCGACTCTATCTTCTTCCTTTTGGTAAGGCTTCACTTAGGAATGTGGGACCAGGGGTTCTGGTTACAATGAAGAAATGCTTGAGTCACTTTCTTACTTGGTATGTTTGAGTACTGAGAGGAATTCATGTCATACAGCACCTGAAACCCATATGCATTTTCTTGTCTATGCAGAGCATCCTCTCTTTCTTCCTATCCCTTTCTAAATCCCTTTAAAGTCTGTTTTACAATACCATTTCTGATACTCTATCTTG
Source organism: Pezoporus occidentalis (assembly GCF_034315485.1). Classification (NCBI taxonomy): domain Eukaryota; kingdom Metazoa; phylum Chordata; class Aves; order Psittaciformes; family Psittacidae; genus Pezoporus; species Pezoporus occidentalis. The sequence goes on from NW_026914502.1 coordinate 319,472, forward strand.
TCTCTATGACTACAGTTGATTTTTGCTATTGTAACTACTTTCTCACAGATGAGCCTGGCATAAAGAAATATTTGATAGGTAGAAAACTTTGCTAGAGGAGTTCTGGGGGAATCTTTACTATGATAATGGAGTGGTCCCTCCTCACTAGCAGGGACTTCTAATTTTCTTACCATGTTTTCAGGCATTGTCTCTGAACTGAGACCTCATCTTTTCTTGCTTTTCTTTGGGGAAGAGGAAGACAAGGAATTCACATCCCTATTTAGTTAGCCAGTTTTACTAGGGAAATAAAAATATCCAAAGACTTGGTGGTAATTTCAGAGGAACTTGGACAGATGTCTGCAAAACTCTTTCCTTTTAAGAGCATTTTTGTTGCACAGTTATGATTCTCTGGTTCTGTGGGATTTCCTTTTTTCCTTCCTAATCATGTGGCTGTGACTGTCTTTCCAGTCTTTTAGTTAGGCTGAGCTGCAGAATTTTAGCTCATGTATATAATGCCTAATTTTGAGACCAAAAGAGAGGTTTTATTGGAGCAGTGAGGGGACAGCAGGGAAATTCTCATTTGTGTGCTGCTGTAAAGGCCCCAGATGAGGAATTTTTTCCTCTGAGATTGGGCCCAAATTGAAGATTTTACGTAATGAAGTCATGTAATGCTTAATTGTTTAATAGTAAACTGCCCAATAAGTCGCTTATGTACCATGGCACCGTGAAGTAATTTATCCATAAAAACTGACTCCATCCCCTGGGAACCTGGGTCTTTGTTTTAGCATGAGTAAGCATTTTGAAGCTGAATAGTACCACTGACTCATTGATTAATTCTGTCCTCCAAATCTGTTCATTACATAACCCTCTCATCCCTGCAAACCATTCTAATCTGTTCCTGATGCATTAATTGTTCTTCCAAAATATCCTGTCTCCTCCTTTACACTCCCCCTGTTGTCCTTTGCATAGGAAAACTAACAGCGAACAAGAAATGTTTTGCTAAATGTAAGGCAAGGTCTTTGGAATATGAGATCTTTATCTCTGTGGGTTTTGAACTTTTACATTCTAAGGTTTTCCAATTAAAGCATGAATCACAGAACTTCATAGGAAAGGAAAAGATAACGTTCTGTCTGTGATCTGGATTTCTTAATTTTTCCCTATGTACCAGGGATTAATGTTGCACACAGTTCAGCACCAGTGGCCTTGCTGTTACATTAAATTGATTATAGCAGTGTCTGGGAATTAGGGATGGTAGAATGTACACTGTTTTATGTGTGCATCGCATGTGTTAGCTTTATCCATGTAGTAATCTTGCAAATCCCATTTTGTTCTACAACTGCATGTATTGACAGCAGGAGTATTGATGGTGTTTTAATTTTGGTAAAAAGAGGGAAGAGCGGGGGAGAAGACAACACTGGAATGAGAACATTCTCTTGGCCTCCAGATTTATGGATGTGCTAAATAGAAACAGAAGAATTAATTTAGTAAATGCTTAATTCACAAAACAAGTTTATGTCTGCCAGGGTTAATTGCATTATTGAGTCTGAAATGTAAAGAAAAGCAACATACACCAAGACAAAATGAAAGATAGCACAGTTTTCCTTATACTTGCCCTGTAAGGTTGAGTTTTCCTTTTTACAGAGCTTTACAGTGCCTTGGAAAGAATGGATGTTGCCAAGATTAAGTCCGAATAATGCTTTGTTCTTCCATGGTGCTTTCTGTGGCTTCTTTGCCCTCTTGATGTGACAAGATCTTTTATAATCTTGAAGCAGCCACAATTAGATACAAAGGCTCTTGTTAGGGGAAATGTCTCTTTTCATCACTTTAACTAAGGAAACGATGTTCCAGGCTTGGCATCTGGTGTGTTGTGCCTTTGCTCCTTTATTCAGTTGGGTTTCTGTAATCTTCTAGCAGCAGAGAATCTCCAGAACTCATGAATGGCAAGGTACAGGAAAGCTGAACAGAAATGCACAGATTTGCCACAGTTCCTGTGTGGGTTAGAAGAGCGAGGAAAGTGCTTTAAAGTTACAAAAAGTGGGGTTTGTGTATTATAAACATAGAAGGAATATTTAATTTGTTTTTAATCCATAAATTTCAGCTTCTGCTTGCTGCTAGAAATAGATTGAGTAGGGCTATTCCTACCTTTCTGATGGATTCTGATCTCCCCTCAGGGCTTTCAAGCCCACCACCAAGCCATAGCCTAGGCTCTATTTGAGGCTGACAGTGGGGTTTGGATTCCCCCTTGTCCTTCCTTTGGGTGGGATCTATGTTCTGCTAAAAGAAGCAGAATTCATGAGGACAAAAGATGACCTCTTCAGCTGGTTTCTAGTCGCCAGGAAGGTGTACCAAGCATTACTTACGTAAATAAAATTTGATAAGCTGTGACTATTTCCCAGTCAAAGTCGGAACGCTTGTAGGCTAGGGAGAACTGTAGTTTCCTAACTGTCAGGAAGTTATTTAAAAACCTAGTGCTTACAGCAAAGTTGAAAATGGGGAGGAGGAGTAAGGGAAAAGCTGTCTCTTCTTTCTCCCAGGTTTAAGAGACAGGCTTGTCCAGATCTTTTTATGCAGATACATGCCACGCGGGATGGGCTGCCCTGAATCCCAAGCCAGGAAAATCACCCCTTGTGCCAGCCCGACTGAGGTGCTGCAAGGAAAGGGGGGTTGGGGATGCCTGCACTGATGAGGTTCACACTGAGCAAATCTCAGCTCCCTTACCATGCAACATGTGGGTCTCTGAACAGCCTGAGGCACATCACTCTTCCATTGTATTGTAGAGGGATATTGGTGAATTTGGGTTTGAATCCTGGTTTAGTGCCTATGTGCCTGAATCATAGGTATTGCAGGGCCTAACCTTTAATCTGCTCAGAGCCTCTTTTATCCTCTATTGGTAGATCTTATCCATAGGTTCAGAAAGTTTCCCCATTCTAATTCTTACTTTGTAATGAAGCTTGTCATACAAAATGTGGTGACAGAGACAAAGAATTCTGTTCTTGCCAACTAAATTTACAAAGGTCACCCATGTGACATTAAAGGAGTTGCACAATTTAAGTGTCATTATAATATGCTGGTTTTACAATTAGAACTATCAAAGCTTATTCATATAAGCCAGCCTCCTAGTGCTCTAATTCACATTTGATCTGCAAGACAGGAAATTTGCATGCATTAAATGGCCACACATTACAAAAGGTGGCTAATCATTGGGAAAAAAAAATCCTTTTGCATTTATTGTTCATACTAGAACTCAGTTGGTATTAATATGGCTATAATTTGCAAAGCTAAAAAAAAAATCCATTGTAATTTAATAGATTCATGTCCAATTGTTGTTAAGTGCTGCTATACTTTTCTTGTAGCAGGAGGGATTGTTGCTGTTAAAGCTGATGAATCTCGCTTTGTGAAATGGTAGGTGAGGTGACATTTTAAGGTTGAAACCAGCAATTGTAATTTGGAATCAATACTTTATGTCCTAGAATAATGTAAGCTACTGTTCTGTCCTAATTGGCTGGACCTAAAACGTTAATGCCAACCCAGCAGATGTATCCCCAGCCTGTAGTTTCCCATGAAGATTTGGTTTGCAAATAGATGACTTTCTATTTATGGGTAAAGTAAAGCCTAATTGTGAGTCTTCACAGTAGCAAGAGCTGCAATGACTGTGACTTTAAGGGAAGTGACTGGCTGATCACAGTGATGCCAGAGCATACTAATGAATTGAATCAGTGGATCTTTTCCAATATGTGAAAATCTTTGATAATCAGCAGAATGAAGACAGTAAATATCCCATTGTTTTTCACGGTGAAGTGTTGCAAAATCAGAGAAACATGGCAAACTCTAATTGGATTGAATACAATTATTTCCTCTCAAATAGATTTCTGATTGTGGATGAATATAATCCAGTGATGTCCCAAGTAATAACTGCAATGCACAGATGGTGCCAAATTGAAAGACTAAGCGACTGAAAGTGTTGACATGGTAGATTAAAAATCCATCCTAAAAATATTTCTGTTTCAGTGTGTGTTTCCCACATTTCACCTCCTGCCCAGATTACTGGAATTTTTCATTGGGTGGCTTTTTTCAGTCCAGCCAATGTTACACTTAAAGCTTTCTTTTTTTTTTTGGGGGGGGGGGGGGGGGTGGGGGTGGGGAATGGGGGCAGTGGCAAGGAGAAAGCACACCCTATGTGTAAGTAAATCCAAGAGTTTATTGTTAGTATACTTGAAGTCTTGAGAGTTTGTTCGTCATATACCCAGATTTAATTGGTACAGAACAAGACAGAATAATAACGCATTTACAATTGCTGTGCACACACACATTTAATTTCTACCCTTTTTCTGGCGTTATGCTTGCCCTGCTGCTATTAATCTGGATCCTAGTCAGTGATTTCATTTGGGTGGTGGCATACGTTTAGGAGGTGACAGAGTTGTCAGCATCTGGAGTCCTTTGCCAGGAGGAATTTGATGCTGAATATGTTGGCATTTTCTTCCTCTCTCTTGGATTGAATTGAGATAATTTTCATATCTTTGTTATCAGACTTTTACATCTTTCTTTCTTTTCATTGGTCTCCTGTTCCAGGTTGCATCTAAATCTACTGTATATTTTATGTATATTAAATATTATTCCTTTGCTGCCTCTAAAACCAGTTTTGTCCTGCTCAAGAACTGCATGTTCTTAACTGAGAACAAGTGAGCTGTTTGGAGCTTGTGGAGTCTCCAGTGCCAAGCCTGGATCCCCTCTCTCGTTTTCCTGTGCCAATACTCCTCTATGCTACATCCTATGTCTTCACTTCCCAGGGCCTCCCCTGTTGTACCAGCCCTGTGTTCTCTACACTATGTTAGTGTGCTAGAGTCATAAATATTTCATTCTAGGCATAACTGTTACTGCTTTTTGTATGCAGCTGTGGTTGTACCACTCCAAGAGAAACAAACCGAATTAGCAATAGACACCTGATCAATGGGAGAAGCTGCTGTCACACTGAACCAAGTAAAACAAAGATAAAGGCAGGCAAAGGGAAATCTGGGCAAAGCAGACCTGACGAGCCTTAGTTCTGAGGCCTTGTAAACTCAGAACAAAACTTACGGCCTATCAGCAATGGCGATGACAGGTTATGCTAATTATAGATGGACTGTGTTATAGGTACAGCCATTTAATATTGCCTTCGGAGCGGGACTGTGTTGCCTCCACTGTGGCGAGAAGTGTTACTAAAAAGATTTTCTCCCTTTTGATAGACCTTGAATGTATGCTGTTTGTTTAACCTGCAACACTTGACTAAGAGAAAAAATTAAATGTGGTTGGTGTTGAGCATTGGAAAATGCATCAACCCACTTAAACTTACACCCTGTGATGCCCTATCAAGCCACAGGTACGCTTCCAATGAGAACCACCTCAGCTGTTTGTGTGTCTGTCACTAAATCACTTGCCCCATTCAGCAGAGGTCCTACATAATCTTTTTTTAACCTGTTGCTGCTGAAGTGGCAATAGAAGTGTTTCTTGTCCTTGATGTCCTTAGCAAATGTCAGCTGCAATTTATCTCTGTGTTCTCTAACACCACGCTTACCTGCCTAGCAATGTTTGAAATTCCTTCTTCCAGCCCTGTTTAGCCAAGTGGGATACCTGATATGCCTGTCTCTTAAGTATCAGAATGGACTGTTCTTCCCCTCTGGGGATACTGTCTTCAACTGCTAGCTTGCCTGAACTTACCTTTCTGAGCCCCATTTCATGGGACCCCACTGGTAGCTCTCTGAACAGGCTGAGGTCTGCTCACCTGAAGTCTGAGGGTTGCACTCCGGTGTTTCCTTCCTCACTCCTCTCAGGAGTTTGACCTCGGCTGCTTCATGGCCATTACAGCCATGGCCAAGGCTGTCACCTTTTTCCTCATGAGCAGCAGGTCCAGTTGTGCGTCACACCTGAGCTAGCCATCCTGTACCTCTGTCAGAATGCTACCCTCCAGAAATCTTCTGATTTTGTCCCTTCCAAGAGGTCAAGGAGATTAAGGTCTTCCCTAAGAACCAGGGTCTGTAATACAGAGACTTGCTGAAGTTGTTTAGAGAAGACCTCACCATCTTTCTCACCCTGGTGGGGTGGTTTATACCAAACTCCCCCACAGGGTTCCCCCTTCTGGCCTCTCCTCTTCAGCTGGGTATAAGGTGTGTGAGGGGAGGATAGTGGGTTATCAGGAAATAGCCTCATCTGAGCCCTTATTTCTTCATGAGACAAGAAGATTGAGACCTTGATGGGTATAAGAGCTGGCAACAGGAGGTCACACTAAACTGTGGGCTGGTAAGACATGTTCGTAAAGCCAGTTGCATGTCTGCCAACAGAGATACAGGATTTCAAGTGTGAAGTGTCTGGACGAAAAAGATGGTTTTCTCTCGAGAAACTATTGAGTTTTCATTGAAACCCTTTGGTCTGAAGCAGAAACTTTCTAAGTTTATAAGTCATCTGTGCTTTCTGGAAGAAAGAACTTTGCTTTCCAAACAGCTCTGATATGTACCAGAGCACAGAATCCTCTTTGGTTTGAATGTCAATAAAACCGGCTTATGTATAAAGTTATCCGGGAGTGTCCTCTGATGTTGTGTTTGCTGGACATAAAATGCCAGTGGTTCATCATTCAGGTAAGAGCAACGCAGTTTGAATTTGTACTGGTGATAAGTGTGCAAATAACAATTGCTTGAACAGAATGGAACTTACTCTACTTCTTTTTTTTTAAGATCTTTTTAATAAACTTTGATCAGTCATATGAAAGAAATGATAGCTGAAGGTTTTCCCTCCTGTTTGACTAGGCCACAGCCGAATCCTGAGCTGTTTGAAATTTGCTTTTCTCTGTCAGAAAGGTGCTAAGGTTTAAAGTGTGCTTAATGTTTTACTAATTTTCTTTCATAAAATTTCTTCATTCAGACAGCTTTGTCAGCTCTCCCTTATCCCAAACATCACTTTATGTAGTACTTGAGAATATGGCTGTCAGTGCATTGAAAACATGAAACGTGAATCTCACTCTATGAAGCTAATGTTAATACAAATTCATGTAAGCTAGCTGCAAAGTACTTTTCATGCAAAAGAAGAAAGAGAATAGAGAAAAGCGTGTATCTTAGTGCCATTTTTCACAGAAGCAAACTCATTTTCAAGCTTGACTGAAAAGCGAAAGTGTGATAGTGGTTTTGCATTTCATCATGAACATTTCAAACACATCTGATTTCTGCACATGCTATGATTGCTAACGTGTGAAGTCACTTAATTAAGTATACTTTTAACCCTTCTTTTCTCCAAGAGGTGCTCAGCAGAAATTGAGCTTTTAAACTAAAACAAACCCACATGCAGCAGATACAGTTACCCTAGTTGTGAAAAACTGGCAAAAATCACTGTTGAATTATTCATTTCTATTGTTTGTCATAAATGAAAATAATTTTTTATGCAGTAACAACTATTGTATGTTCTTCAGGGGACTCTAGGTGTGAAGGTCAGCGATAAATTCTTCCTGCTGTGATGTTTTCTGGGCCCTGAAATCACATATAATGTTCATTTTCTTTGCATTATTTTGTGATGGTACTGAGTTGAGCTAAAGATTGATTCAAGATTATCTTTGTTGGGGCAGGGGGTTGAGAGGAAGGGAAAGGAATCCATTTTTATAACTTGTAGCTGAAGAGGCTTGCAGATTTGGCCTCGATTTTCTGTTTCTATTGAAAATCTTTCAGAGATAGGCAAGGGACAGTGCTTGCGTTGTCACATGTTTGAGGTGAAGGAGAGCGGGTGGAGGCTTCTGTTAAGAGCAGGGATTTTTGTATTAGTCTCTGCTGCTTTCTCATTTGAAGCAGGAATTAACAGCATCCTAGAAACAGGTTCCTAATGACTTCGTAGGGCTTTAAACTGGGCAGTGTGGTTGCTTTCTGAACTCGGTGCTTGTGAGCGATGAGGCGTTCCAAACCAGTGACTACAAACCCTACGCTGCCACCAAGCAGCTGTGCCATAACCTCGTGTGGCTCCATGACACGACCGATGCGAGTATTGCTCGCCTGTGCCTCACCTGCCTTTCCAAGTGACTTCAAAGCTGTGTTCGAGTCTTTAATGGGAGTCTGAGGTCACCAAAATGCACCTCTTTGACGTCCTTGTCAGAGAGCTCTAGACAGCAGCATTGTTCCTCTCAGAGAGGGAAAAGGGCATGGTTGGTGTCTATGGCAGAGTTTCTTTACTCTCTCTTAATTGAGCTGCTAGTGCTGATGGTTCGCAGCATGTGGGCATGGTGGGAAATTAAGCCAGGGACAAAACTCCCTGGTGGGGCTGCCATCTCCTGCTCTTGGTTGTACATATCCAGTCAGTGGAATCCCTGGCAGGCTGGATGAGGTGTGGTTTGCATACTTGCACACCAATTAGAAAAAGTCCTGCTACTCTGTTGAGTCAGAGCTTGCTTCAGCTTGCTGCTGCAGTGTGACTCTGCGTCCTTTGGCATGTTGTGGCTCCTAGGACACATACAGCATCTGGAGAGGAACATAGCAAAGATATTCAGGCAGATCTGTCCCAAAGGATCTGCACCTCCTTCCAATGTTAACATCTCTTATGCTGCTCCTGACGTTTTTTTGCTTTTAACTAAAGGGGCTCTAAAATCTCTCCAGCTATTGGAGTATTTTCCTCTGAGCAAATGTTGTAGATGAAGGCTGTAAAATCTCCCTCAGGTATGCTACAGGGGTCAGTCTGGGAAGAGGAAATTAATGTTGTTTAAGAGCACTGTGAAGTCCTCAGGACTTTCCGTGTTGCATCAAAAGCTATTGCAACTCCTGCTAGCCGCTAGGATCTGGGAAAGCTACCAAGTTGTTTGAAGATCATGATCTCTGTGATGTCTCAGAGGCTCAGCTCTTTGAAGGCATCTCAGATATCTTCCGAGGGTGAAGCAGTTTCTTTACCCACCAGAGTCAACAATGAGGAAGTCCTGTAAACTGTAATACCAGTTTTGACAACTTGGTCTAAACAACCATAGAAAGTTCTCAGGCTATTAATCTCAGCATGATTTCTTTATCACATTTTTCATATAAGAGAGCAAGGTGCCTAAGATTTTCTGGGAATTAATAAGATTTTACAACGTGTGATGCTTGTCTCGTACTGAAACTTTGCACAGGTGCCTTTTAATGTTGTACTGTAAGAAACTCTAGTCCTCTGCAGATTCTTGTCATGGATGTCTGACCAGCTAGCAGGGTTATTCAGATATTAAACATTACACATGGCTACAAGTTTTATTGGATTCCCAGTGATTCCCAGTGATTCAAAATCCTTCTTTTTTGGTGATGGAGTACTGTGAACAAGTATGGAGGAAAAGAAACAGAGTTACTTAACTGAATGCTATCAAACATACAGGCAACTATTCAGGTTTTGTTGCCTTAGATTTAGATGTTTAATACTTAGTGAAGGTATTCTTCTCAGCGAATAAACCATTGTATTGGGAGGGATGTTTCTCTTGTAACTTTGTAGAATGCTGGTTCCAAAATGGTTGTTACTTTTGAGGCTTTGTTTCTTTTGAGTTGTTTCTTTGCTTTTTGGCAATCCTGAGCCTGTTTGAACCTTTTAACGAAGGCAGCCCAGGGTAAATCATGTTAGCCACAGAGGCAGAGCAACCAGCAAGATCATGCAAAAAGCCTTTAAGAGTAAAGGTGGTTTTGGATAATGCAGATTTGACAGAGCTGGAAACTCAACATGTATGTTATTCCTGAAAAATAATTTAAGCAAAATAAAAGTGCAGAAGGCTGAGGAAATTTGAAAATGTATTTAAAATGAATGTTTAAATACTTGAGTCCAGTGAGAGACTTCTGTGAGCTGCGTGTAAATTGGTTTTCTTATCCTCAACGCGTATATGCTATGGTTGGTTTGCTGGTTGTGTATTATCACTGCTTTAGATTGAGTTTGTCTGTGTGCAATCAAGTATATAACAATTGCTTCATGTTAGCAATACTAACAGGGCCACAGGAAGTCGTTTTGAAGTTGAGATCACTTGACTTCACTGAAAATTCATGGCAGGGGCAGGTTCTCTTTCTGGGGTGTTTGTAGGCTGTAAACATATTACACTGATAAAGCAGATCTTAGATTGGTACCTACATATCCACAATTTTATGTGAGTTCTACCTCAATTAAATAAAATAGAGCGATTTTGTGAGAAGCTTCAAATAAACTGAATTTTACTCGGTTTATTTTCAAATATACTGAATGTTGAGGATTTTTTTCTTTTTTCTTGTAATGAAACCTTCCAGCTACATCATATCCCTGGTAGCAACCCCTGATAATTTGATTCCTAACAAAGCTAAGAGATATTAGCATATTGGTACCCTTTGAATAAATGTGCTAATTCTAAAAACACTTGCTTTGTGTGCTGTTTCTAACCTACCAAAAATGAGAGCAGTCCTTCTGCATCTTCGCAACTGTGGAATGATATTTTTTCTTTGCCATTGGCTTCAGTGATTTGTTTCATTCCTGTACAACAAACAGATTTCTGAGCTTCTCTTCAGGACTTTTTAAAATGCCGATTGATGCGCTTATTGTCCTCAATCAACACGAGGCCGCACACCTTCCTTTTAAGAAAGAATTTATTCTCTTGGAGTGTCTGGGCTTTTCATCTAATTGTTTTTCCCTTCTTGTTTACTTAGTTTTTATACTCTTAGTATTTATTCATAAGAAATCTCTCAGATTGTACCTTTGTTACTTTCCTCCCATCCATAGTATACCATTCCATTCCTCTCTCTTCCTCCCCATCTCCCTCCTTTCCTCTTTCCCCTACTCCCACCCACCATAAGTGACATGCTGAATTTCAGGATTGCTGGTTGGTTAAACCATACCAAATGTGAACCTGTAGTGACGCAATAGCAGTCATTTTTGTGGCAACCCTGTTCAGTCTCACCATTTCTGCGTTCCTCGGTGTTTATCTACTTAAAACCCTCATTAGCATAGAAATGAGCATCTCTCATTTCCTGCTATCCCCCATCAGATGGGAAGGTGTCTCAATATTACAAGAAAGACATGGAATTTTAGGATAGATTACAAGGTTTGACAAGAGCAGGCAGTGAGCCTGTGCTTTAGATAAGGATTGTATTTTGATCTCCAGAATCACAGGTTTTTTTTTTTAGTATTCAAATCCATCCTACTCAACCCAAATGACATAAGTGGGCACTATGCTATGGAGGGGGCTATTCAGTGGGGAGATCATCAGCTCAAAGCAGATGAAGTATTGTGAAGACAGTAACAGCTATGATAGATAAGTTAGGAAAATTTAGCCACTCTTCTGGACCAGTTGCTTTAAAAACATACAATTCAGGTAAATATTGTTGTATTCACAGCTGTTGCTTCTATGTTGGTGTTCTGTAATGTCTAGAAGACAGTCAAGCCAATACATACTCTTACTAACCACTGGGATGTGAGCATACAATTATGCAAATAGATTAAAAATGTAAAAACTTCCATATGTTGTTAATGCTACTTTTTTTTTTCTTTAGCAAATGAGCCACCAGACTGTAGATCTTACTTAATAATTTTGCAAAAAGTATTTGACTTCAGGATGCAACTTCCTTATATTCTAGAGCTCTGCATGCCTGTTGGTGCCGCATGGCAGTCTGAACAGAAATAAGTCTTAAGTAAAATCAGGAAAGAGTTTTATCCCCCAGTTCATGTCTCAGATCTAGTGTGGATCATGTTTTGTATCTGAAAATGTGGATTTCACAATGAGTAATGGGAGCATAAAAATCTAAGACATGAGAGGACACGGGTGAAACTGCTGGTGTGATTCATGTTAGATTTGGAGTGAAGCTGGTAGCCTAGAGGGAATCTAAAAGCATTTGTCAGTGACATAAGCTCTCCGAGCATAGGGAGCTGTGGCTAGTTTAAAGCCAGCTAAACTCACAGTGCAAATGAGTCTTCTGATCATGAATGGCTTCAGAGTAGGAGCTGTAAGGATTGGAAGATACTGCAGGGTAATTTAAATTGCTGAACAGTGATGGACATCTCCATAGCAGGAAGCTTCAGGGAGCAACTTGAGCTCAGCTAGCATGCAGTCTTGAGAGCTAAGGACAATCTCGGTTCTTAGCTTTATTTCTCTTGTTTTCTGCTACCTATTTTATTCTTTCACTACTGGCTTCCAAGGTTGTGTCCTATGTCCACTTTGTTGTCTTTGGAGACCTCCAGGGTTGGCGAGGAGAGCCCCTGAAAGGCTTGGCAGGGGAGGCAGACTGATCAGTCAGTAAGCAGTCAGAGCCTGATGCATCGCTAAGTAGTGAGAAGAGTGAAAGCGACTTTTGCAGTGGGAGTTACCTCAAAAAGATGAAGGCATACATGTATATCTCAGTGGAAGGAGTGTGTGGATGAGACAGTGCTACCAATCACCTTAAACGGGAAGCATCTCAGTTTCCCACGCTGTACTGCAGCACAGGGCTTGTACAAACCCTGGAATTTCTCCCAGTCCTTGTAGCTGGAGGTTCCCTCATATTCTGTGAGCAATCAAGGTTGAGGTGAACAGAGTTCATCTTGTTAGCCAGGATTTTGAGTGGTAACATCTTGTATCTGTTACTATGGGCACCCCTTGGATTTCAGAGCATTCCTGCTGCAGACTGTATTTGATGAATAACAGCTCCCTTCAGAAATATCACTACAAGTAATTTTTTCAGGCAATTTTGAGTGTAGTTTAGGGACTCAGGTTAGATACTACTGCTAGAAAGCTGATCTATTGTGTGCTGCCGTGTCAGTGTGAAAAATGCAGGAAAACACCATACCTGAGAAATATCTTCTATCACAGGCACCAGTGCTGGTTGCAACAGCCAGCATTCTGCTGGGAGAATCACATCAGCTCTTGGAATAGCATGAGGAGTATTTCCACTCTTCATGTGTAGGTTATTCCTCTTGTAGCAGTAACATACAACAGCTCTGCCCACTTAGAAGTTTAGGTGTAAAATCACAGGTGATCCCAAACATTCCCTGAATTTGGTGATCTGAATTTGAACTCTTTGTCATTGTGTGATGTGAGATGTCCGAGTTGAATTCCTGCCTGTGTTGAAGTCAGTCATGGTGTTTGGTGGGCTTCACACTTCTCACCATATGGCCTTTTGTTTGATTTACCAAATCAAAGACCTTTGTCTGTGGGTTTTTGGTTTTGGGTGTGGGGTTTTTTTGGGGGATATGCTTTCATCAAGAAGTTTAATAAAAGAATGAACTGGACCCCAAGCCTTTACTCTCTTTTGAGGTTCCACTAAGTTCCTTGAAATATTGCTTTTTAGTCCTTTTGCTAGCACCAATATGAAACTCTGAAGTTTTGCTTGTTTTCAGCTATAGACAAACTTGCTTTTGATCCTCTACTTTCATTTTCTTGTTGTTGAACTTTTTGAAAATACAATATAGTAGAGTCTACATGAGAATTGAAATTGCTTACAGTAAATTGATATCTAGAAATACTCTATTGCTGGGAAATAGTCTATTTATCTTGGGATCAGGGCAGATATGATAAAGATATGAAACATAATCACCAAAATTCGATACCTCAAGCCAATTTCAGTTCAAGGCTAAGTATGAACAAATCCCACCAACTTTTCGGAGAATGGCGTTGCTTTTCACCAGACATGTTTTTATTCAGATGCACTTCCTGGTAAGATGTAGCATATGTTTCCTATAAAATGTTTCAGAAAAACTTTATATTTCTCTGCAGCATAGCTCACAGAAAATGAAGCCTTATGGATTCTATCTGTACAAACACAGACTTTATTATGGAGTTTGACAAGGCAAATATTTATCTATAATGCACATCTTTCTAACTCCGAATAACATTAGCATGCCTGTAACCAAATTCTGACTTGAAATCTGCATCCCGCCAGATAATCTCACGCAGTACTTGTGATGGGAGGGTTGTGTGTACGATTTACGTATTTTCTTTATTGTAAAAATATGGTACTGCTCCTATCTCTGTTGTCCAAGGTATCTAAGGTTTTTTGCCTGCTGATAATTTTCAGAATCAGTTTCTGGAAACTGCTGTTTCCTCAGGATATCATGTACTTCTCTAATCTGTTGCTTTACAGTGGAATGGGAGTAAGGGTTATTCATATTAGTCACAAAAAGTCTCTTAAGGGTGGCTATGTTCATTTCACTATCTTAATCTCAATGTACATGTGGATGTGCTTGAAGTTGTCTGTGGCACGGTACCTCTGTATGCTATCACTGTATTATCCAAGCCTACAAATGGATGTTGGAGTGGAAGGATTCATGGAAGATACAATATAGGAGCCGAATTCTAAATGGAGATCTGCAAACCCCTTAGATTATGCACCAGTCCCTACATCCCCTTGAAACATACTTACGTAATATTCATGTTCACATACACTGTGGCCTTGCCAAGTTCTTCAGCTTGCTGCCATCTTTTTTCTACCTAAGATGAGCTGCATTTCAAGGATGCACCATTTTTAGAGTGTGCAGCTTTTGTACAGTATAGCCTGAGAAATGACTGGGAAATGTGGGACATAAGTGCCAGAGGGTTTAAGTGCTTCGTTCTCATACCCATGAGAAGTATTCTAACTACAGGACAGATCTGGGACAGGGATCATATCCTTGTAAATTAAATTGAGCCAAAGGACTGCAAGAGGCGCAAGATCGGTTTGGACCTAAGAGGCAATAATCCTGGGGGGAGCTTGACTCGCAGCATGGTACCTGGAGCCAAGAGATTGACTGCTGCCATGCCACTAGCTGTGTTTTGCTTCTGGAAGTAATCCAACCGTGGGACAAAATCTGCTGAGACCCAAGTTTAGTTTTTCACCTTTGGGTTTCTGTTTCAGACTGTTTGGGGCAGAGCTGCCAAGCTGTCAATATTCAAGTGCTAATATTTTTGTGAGTTACACGGAAGACTTTTGTGGAACAGTTCTCTAGACTTGTGCAATGTGACTCAAAGGTTTGGCTTCTGCTTACTGCAATTGTATTTTGTTGGAGCTCTGTAGTCTTTGTAGCAGAAACTCCTGATTTACGACAGCATGGGGACCACCATAAATAAGACTTGATGTTCCCTGGTGGAAAAGCCTTATTGAGTTTAATAGCATATAATAAGGTTTCCTTGCTTTTCTTTCTGCTTTTTTTTTCTTTGTTTTTCCTTATTCCCTTTATTTTACTAATTGAATCTCATCTGAAGAGATGGTTAGAGAAAATTGCTATGGTTTTTGTAGGGGTGACTAGTCTTTGTCAAATATTCATAGACTCAAGGAGTGTTTTTTTTGTCTGAATCCCTTGAAAATTCTGCAAGGTTTCATTTAAGAAGTTGATAGACTTTATTTCAGTATTTGCCACTGCAGAGTGCTCAACATATATAGTTCCAACTGCGACACTGAGGCATTACAAAGCAATGGTCTGTGAGCCTGAATTCTGTTCATATTTAAAGTACTGTAAATATCTTCTTTTCTGTGGCTCTCTCCCTTATTTACATCTGTGTAAATGAGATGTGATTCAGTCTCGTACCTTGTCTTGAGTAACTGTTTTCCTCTAGCTTAGATATTGTATTAAACTGAGGGCTAATCAGGTACCAGGCTTGCAAAAGCAAACAAAAAATGAGTATTTTCAGGTCTGGGCACATGGATTTCCCTAAAATCTTTGCCCAGATGAATCTCCCCAAACAAATGATTTATGAACTCACTCAAGCAAAATGGATTATTCAAATAATTACATAGTAATAGAGGAAGTTTGAGCAATGATACTTCTAATAATGAAGCTGCCCACAGATACTGATGCTCAGGAAGATTATGAGGGATTAAAACAGATTTCTTCTCTGCTCTGCTACAGTCCTGCTGAAAATGTGAACAGTTGTGTGTGCCTTAAAGAAAAAGGGCAAATGTTGTCTTTTTTAGCAGACACAGTAAAGTTAGGGCTGCAATTTAGTACAATTTAAGCTCAGTGGTTAGGTACAGGTACAGGCTTAATTCACTGATGTAAATCCTTGCTAATTAGATCTGAGAAAGTCTGGCAACATTAAATGGAGGAGGGGGAGGATTGAAGTTCTTATTTTTTTCTTTTAACCTTTTCTTTTAGATGTATTTTATTTTATTTGAAGGTTCTACAAGCTCATAAACCTAAAGGGAGCTTAAATATGTCTAAAAGCAGATCTCCAAAGCAATTAAGGCACTTTAACTTTGTACATTATTCCTTCTCTTCAGCTAGCCTGCTTTAGATTAAAGAAGTGTCCAAGTGTAAGTGTTTTAATGTTGACAATTCCCAAGTGTGTTTTTCATCCATAGCCTAGCAACTAATTCATGCAATTCTTTGTGGCTTATTCTACCTCCTCTGGATTTCAAATTGCTGGTGAGCAAACAGGAAAAGGCTGGCTCTTGTCTTCATTCCTTTCAGTGAAGCTGAATAGGTGCAAAAGTAGTTGCTTATAAAATTGCAAATGTAACAGTAAATGAAACTAATCAAGAAAGTATTGCTTCTGCATGATGATAATGAGAACTCTGAGTTGCAGTTCATAATTGTGATGAGACTAATACAAAAGCCATAAAGGGAAAGACTTTGGAATGAAGAGAGACAGAGCTCTGAAGACTTTTTCATTCAGCTGCTTACTAAAAAATTAATTAACCAACCTTTTAAAAACAAAAAAGAAAAAACCAAAACCAGAAAACAAAACAACAACAACAAAAGACCCAACCCCCAAACCAACCAAAAACCCCAAAACCCCCAAATTCGCTAGGAATGTCACACTTTTTACAAGACACTGAAATACCCAGTTAACCTTGTGAATGGGATGGCTTGTAACAGCAGACAGTGTCTACATCTGCAAGTAAACTTCTTTTGTAGTATCTCTTCTAAACGGGATTACAAGGTTACCCACTACTTCTCAGTACTGAATTCTGAATGCCAACTTTAAGCCATATTTTCAGTGGTTGTGACGGCCTCTGATGGGTGAATCTGAGACAACAGAAGTATCAAGGGCATATGCTATCCAAATACTGGGTTTGACCATGGGGTGCCTCACAAGGCGATAGGTGAAGTGTCAGGAATTTTCCCAGCAGTTCCCACAAGAGACACTCTGTTGCTGTGGCACAAAAAGTGACTGGGAGGTGTAGTTGAGGAAGCAGTGTGTAGGAAGAGCTGGTAAAAGGGGTAGATGCTTCTTTCTGGAAGCAGCAGGTATACTGACTGTAGATGCTATTGTGCATTTAGCATTGGGACCAATTTGAGACATCCAGACTGATGCAGCAGTCCTGACAAGTATCCCTTCTCTCTCCCTCCTTTCTGTGACTGCTGTCTTACTCAGTGCAACATAGACTGGTCTGCTCCAGAGCTGAATCAGGGATAACTGTACAGGTACAACATTATCCAATTGTACTACAATTATTCAACTGTACCACAAATGTAGCAAAACCAGTTTTTATCCATAAGACTGTGCTTCACTTACTGCAAAGTGTGTAGTGAGGAACTGAAAGGAGAGGACTGAAAAAGAGATGGGACAATATGGTGCTTAAAGGATACTGACAGCTGTCTAAAAAATAGATCCTTACCTTGTCTGTGTCGTAGAGCTCTACTGCTACCCAAGCTGTTTAACCCAAGCCCTTCAGAGGTAGGCAGTAGTTGGCACTCACATTTAGATTGCGCAGTGTGCAGATGGGTCAGGATTCTGTTGAGACATGTATGGCGCTATGGAGTGTGCTTCAGAAGCATTCTGAAAAATAAATTGGGCAATAAACATCTCCAATGAGATGCCAAGACCTAGTAAGTGCCACCTGCAGCTTAACCTCTCCTGGTGAGCATCACCTTACAGGGATGTTCTGAGGAGCTGTTTCTGGTTTATGAAGAATTTAAGTTTTATACCTGTCCTGGAAAATTTGCCAATCGTGTACTGGAAGAATTTGTCAGTTCTTCCTGAGCATGGCTGGAACTAGACCTTATGGAGAAGGGAGTAACGTTGGGTGTCATCAGGAGAGGTGGAGAAGCGTCTATCCATCTGGATGTTTGCCTTGTGTCAGGAGGTGGGTCGTGGACTCGGGTAATGACAAATCAGAGCATGCAGAAATCTCTCCCTACCCTTGTCAGTCTGGCCCTGCTCCCTTGGCCTTTTTCCCGAGGAGGAGAGGAATGAAAAGATTCAAGAGATCTGTGATCTTTACCCATGTTCCCACTCACAATGGGTAGCAACAGGGGTAGATCTACAGGTTGCCTTTCTCTCTTGCAAAATCCGGCTAGGTGGGACATTATGCAGTCCCCTGCCTTCTGAAGCCTGAGAGCAGGCTTATTAACTCCAGAGACTGCTGGAGAAATGCTGGGGCCACTGGGGAAAAAGGTGCTGCTAGGAAGATAGCGAGGATAAGATTACTGAATAACTGGGGACACTGTATCCTATGCGCCGAGTAAGACAGGATCCCGGGGAGGGGGGGGGAGGACACAAAAATGTCACGCGATTATGTTTACTACAGATTGCATCATCATGCAACATGTACAAAGGAGCTAGAGAGTGTAGAGCAGTTTTAAGAAAGTGGTTTTTAATTGTGAGTACCCAGCCATTGTGGTCTTAATGTTCTCCTTAAACCATTTGTTTCCCCCTGAGCTTTGCAGAGGTGTTAAATAGGCTGCTGTTTGTAATAGCTAGTTAGGAAACTTTTTTTCCTTTTTTTAATGCGAAAGGACAGTTTGTTTTCTAAAGGTGGATGTTTCCCCTAAGAAATATTTCTCTGCGGGGAAGAACTGTTAGCTGAGGGCAGTGCTTCATTTGATTTTAACGCTCTAAGTTATCCTCCTCAGGCCAGCACTGCAGACTCTTCACATACTTGTTACTCCAAATGTTCTTTTCCCAAATGTGCTTTTGTGCATCTTCTCCTTCCTGCATTTTAGGCAACCTTAAGATTTCGCTTACACGCTCATTAACGTGCTCATGGTAGAAAAGGCAAAGGCATGGAAAAACCCACTGGTTTTGGGATACCAACAAAAACACAAAACCAACCCAAACCCCAGGAAAAAGGAAAAGCTCATTACGGGTTTTAGCCAGTGAAGCATGCTTATATTTTGCACAAGTACTATCCTTTCAGATTGATTCTCTGTGGACATATAAGTTGAAAGAGTAATAACAGACTCGCATCTGGCACGTATGGGATGTCATTGTTTGTTTTCTCAATGGCAAACAATGCACAGAAATGTTATAATTGCGTTCATCTAGAACTGCTTGGAAAATGCCCATCAAATCTTGAAACAAAAGAAACATTTGGGAGGAATTATTCATAGTTAGGTTTTCCCAAACAGTATTTAAAACATTTAAGCAAGATTAGGTATGTTGTAAAGAACCCCTATGTCCTACTGCTTATTATGTTAATGGTCATATCATATTGTACAAAGTAACATAAGTTTGTAAATACATATGCATTAGCTTTGCAGTAATACAAACAGAAGTTTGAATGGCTTTGATGACCCACAAGTTGGGGAGTCTCATAAGGATAGGTTTCTTTTATTTTTTCTTTGTAGTTTATAAAACTATATTATTTGTAAAGATATATTGTATTTGAACCAAAGGGACGTTTTAAATTCTTAACCTGATGTGGGCAAAAAGAATAGAGATGCTTACTGCATATTTTTTTTCCACATAAATGCATGTGAAGTGAGAGTGTCAACTTTTACACAGCTCAGTAAAAGACTTCCTTCCAAATACCATTATCACATTCTGAGCATCAAGCAAATACCAAAATTAGCACTCAGATCTAGTGTGCAGAAGCAGAGAATACTTTCTAAAAGTCTACATAATTGCTCAGCATGAAAATAATGAACCCCTTAAACTGATCAACTGTGAAAATACCTTTTAAATGGAAGCATTGTTTTAAATGTTAGCAATAAACCTGGGAGAAAAAAAAACTGTCCTTCTTATTTCAATATCTTGACTCCTATTAAAAGCTTTTCTTCTCTGGAAGTAGCAAGAATAATTCTGTCACCTTGGGCTCATTCAAAAAGCTAGTCCAGTCGTCTAGAAATTAAATGTCATATATAGCAGCTCATCCTGTGGCCTTAGTCTTAGTCTATGGATTAACATGCTGTGGTTAAGATTTGCTCTCTCATCATGTAAATTCTATAAATTGGAGCAGTTCTCACTTTCCTTGCTTGTTAAATAAGCCAATGCTACCAAGTTCTCAATGCCTCCTTCTGTTGTAAGCTGTTGAGTATGTTCTCAGAGAATTTAATTACTGTACCAATGAAGAAGTGCATATTAAATTATTGGAATTTCCCCTGTGTGTGCCATAAAAACATATGGACAGCACCATCTGTGTTCTTGTGACTACAGATTTGTATGTTTGTTGTTTTTTTATCAGGAGATCAGTGTCATTTGAACCCAGATCTGGCGTCAGAGCTTATATCCAGAATTCTGGCTTCAGCCCATGTATGCATTATGTGACAGCTCTAGCTTGTCCTGCAAATCTGAAGGCCAGGAATGTGTCTGTTCCCTTCTGCAGACTTACATCTATAGCATATGAGCTGTATGGGAAGGGTGAAGTTTGGTGATTCAAGGCTACCTACTTTGGAGATCTAATTTCTTTGCTATTTTTGTGCCTATGGGGAAATCTTCAGTTAATTCTTCATTTTTTCCTTTTGCAAAACAGTGATAGTAATAGCTATCTAATAGGATTGTTGACAGAATTAACTTTGCAAAGAATAAGCAGTAAGTGCTGGATTTAGCTTGTAGGCAGGAGTAACATATGTTCGCTGTCTTTAATGCCTTGGTCTAAGTTTTGTGAGGTTCCTCTAAGAAGTATACATGGCTCCTCTGTAGCTGCTATTCTTGAAATGCTGCTGGGAGGAGAAGCTTCCCTTTTCTTAAGCATCCTGGAATCAGGAGTGTTCATGCTGTTTCTTTTAGAAGTTGATGCACGTGGGTGCTTCAGAGTCTTTAACTTTGGCTGTTGCTGGGCTGTCATTCACACATACAGCAACATGTACAACAGTTCTGGGACTTGTGCATGTGCTTGACTTTGTACTTTTTTTGTTGGCAGGAGTATCTACGATTAATGGTATTGGTCTTCTCCAGGAGGCTATTGGTTCAAACAGAAAAATATTCTTCTCATATACAACAATCAACTTTTCCACAGTTGTTAGCATTCCTTCCTTATTCACATGTGTTGTATGGTCCTTTCTCTTCCAACTCCCAGCTTTGATCTGGTTTGACAAATAATTTTCTTCTTCTTTGATCTCATGAATTTAAGAGGCAGTGGATTGGCGCTGGAAGCTGCTGCAGAAAGGTGAATAAGAGCATAAGAATATGAATGCAGTAGTTGATGAGTATATGTCTCTTCCAGCCCCTACTGTGTATTGAAGGCATGTGTAGTTGAGGAAGCACCACAATAGCTTGCCAGGAAGTTAGGAAGTTATACATTTATGATGGAGTTAAGGTTTGCGTTCACCTTTCTGTCCTGTTTTGTGTAGAAGACCAGTTGTCTTTGCTGAAAAGAATCCATTTTTATCCTTGGGGCAGCTACCACGCCCTTTGTATGAAGTTGCTGCTGAACGCAGCAAACGGGAGGGTGGATGTGGCGCAACCTGAGGGTCTAAAAACAGTGAACTAAAAAATCTTCAGTCTTGTCGTGCAGAAGATGTGTCCCTGTAGGAATAGAGCTGGTCAAGAATTGTAACACAAACACTTGTTTTTCATGTTTCTTTTGGTTTTGAAAGAAAACTTGGACACTGTGGAGTACAAGGGTGTACATCCTGGGCTGGGAGAAGGATACTCTATAACCTCACAGGGAGTTCTAATGCTTGTCTTCAATATTCTTGGTAAGAGTTGGGCAACTCTCTCTACTTGGCATATTTAAAAATATATTGCATGTATTTTGGGGGGGGAGAGGGGGGGGTATTCCAAACAAAACCTGGATAATTAAATATTGTATTTGGCATGATAAAAATACACTAGCTATAACAGAAATCAGCCTCTTGTGCGATACTGTGCTGTTTAGAGTTGCTCTCCTGTGGCTAATACATAAAACTGGGGATCTTTAAGCACTTGTAATTTTTGGGGCTCATCAGGAAAAGTAGTGAGATTAGTTTCACGATCTTGGCTGAGCTCCAGAACTGTTAATGACATCTTACCTGCTTAATTTTCCACTGCATCTTTGGTTATTAGGAAAGGTACAGTTTTTCACCACTTGCTGCAAACTGTAAAGTGCTGTGCATGTACTGGTAAGCAGTGGCTGCATTTCAAGCCACAGCTGTTTGCATTTCAGAGGAATTTATCAAAATACTTCTAGTGACTTGTACATCAGTTAGTTTACAGTTCTTTGTGGGGTCCGTCATGATAAAAACATGCTCTGTGTGGTCCTCATCTGATGCTCAGTTATATGGAGAGTGAATTTCTGTTACAAGCAGAGAAGAGGGTTTAAAGGAATATTATATGTGGTAGTATTTTAAAAACCGTGCTGCTTCTTGCCAGTGTGCAAGAGAATTTACAAAATCTTAAGATGTAAATATTTACAGGATAAATATAAAAAGGAAAATATACACACCAGTGTAGAAAGCGTTAGGGATAGCGAATGATTATAATAGTTTAAAAAGCGATAGGGTTGACTAAGCCCCCTTATACATGTTAAGTGATTTGTTTAATGTGAAAACAGAAATAAAGTCCTACGAGTGCCAAAATCATGCCACTGCTAGAACGTAAACTTTTGCATTTTCCGACTCCTGTTGATTTATGGTACTAGTCCAGCAAGTAGCACATAAATTGAACAACAACTTTAATATAAACACTTGTGCATGTGCTTAAATATTTAACTGATTTAGAGCCTAGTTGTTTGTACTTAAAACTTGCATTGAGTAGCTTTTGCATTTGATTTTCTAGACTTGAGAAAATAATAACTCCTATGGCGTTGTAAGGTCTATTTATATAATAGAATAGAGCATAAGTTATCTCATTAATGGGCATGGTAGCTGTGGCCAGGTTTTTGTTTGACTTCGTGGAGCCACATCACCTAGGTCCTTAAGTCCAAATCCCTGCAGTGTTAAGTAAAGACATGCCAACTTTCCCATAAACCTCTACATATCCCATTACAAAGTGACTTTTCAGGAGGCCTCCTTTACCTGACTCCTTTTCTTCCTACATAGCTCAGGAGCTAGCCTGGCACTAGGCTTGTCCAGCCCAACTAAATGGGAGCTAGGCATATCCCTGTTAACCCATCATTAATCCAGGTATCCTACACTGGATGGAGCAGTGTCAACTGCCTCATGCTTTCAAGGAAAATGAAATGTTAAGGACAATGTATTACTGCAGTAAAGTTATAAAACCAGTAGTGTAAATTACAGGGTGTCCTTAAAGAGATAAAATTCAGCTCTACAAATAGTTAAACATCTTTGTATGTGTAAGACTTTGCAATTTGGAGAGGAAATTGGATAGATTCTAAGTTTAGGTCGTAGAATATGCTCCCTATTCTCAGCTGCTTCTGTAGTCTGCAAGGTGAAATGTCTTATGCACTCTACAAGCTGAATAAAATCATGAGGATAACTTTTTTCTTGTGCTTCCACTGTTAATGGAATATTTCTTGAGTTCTGGTTTCCTGTAATTTCCTCTCACCACTTGGAAGAATTATTTTATTTTATTTTACTTTTAATTTTTAATTAAAAAAACCCAAATCACCAACAACTTTCTAGCCTTCCTCCTTCTCACCCAGTGACTTTCTATGGATCTGTATCTGCCTTACAGGCTAGCAATGCTAACTTCAGTCAATCCAGTCACTTCTCATGCTCCTGGGACCCTGTCCAGAAAGTGTTTTCTCGGAGTGATTAATTTTTAGTGGAAATTACAAAATAGAGTAATTTGACACACTCTGAGAGCGATACCTAGGTTACTGCCAACAAATGAA
The DNA here is from genome assembly GCF_034315485.1 of Pezoporus occidentalis. Lineage (NCBI taxonomy): Eukaryota > Metazoa > Chordata > Aves > Psittaciformes > Psittacidae > Pezoporus > Pezoporus occidentalis. Next base: position 343,243 of record NW_026914502.1, read on the forward strand.
TTCCCAACCCTCAAAATAAGCACTTGCATACCTGCTGTCTTTCCTGATTTGGATAAAAAGACAAGTTGAGGTAAGCTTGTGTCATGCATTTATTCATGCAGCTGGTTTTGGCTGTCTTGCAAATACATACTGTACTGCATCCAAAAATCCTACACTAAAACAATTTTAAGGTTGCAAAGTCAAATATGTTGAAATTGTGAAGTGTCAGGAGTAAGCTTGCCTGTGTGACCTTAATTCATCACCTTTGCACATGTTTGTCATAATAAAATGTGTAATAATGAAATTAAAGATTATGGGATATTTTTTCCCGTCCAAGACCCCAGCTTTGTTCAATGAATGTTTTATTTCATATGGTGTTCACATCTTCACCTCCTTGATCCTTGTATTGAATGCAAAATTATTAATTTATTGAGGGACTTTACTAGGAATGGTTCAGCACAGAATCTGGATGCTCAGCAAGCATTCATGAATTTAACTCCTAGCTGGGACTGGTTGCTATTAATATCCCTTTTTATAGGCCCAAGAGACAGAAGCCAAGAGTCTGCTAACTTTGGGAGGCTAATTTAAAGCATGAATCTTCAGGCTACTTAGCATATAGGATGCTTTTTGCATTCAAACCCTACTTCCAGTATTTTAGTTACAGAGCTTATGCAAAAGCATTCCCACGTATCTTGGCAGAAAGCCATGAATACGTATTAGGGGTAACCTGTGACAAATTTGTTTTCAGTACCCTGGTAGTGTTAAGCAGAAGTGTTGGGGGGCAGCATTAGTAACTTACTAGAGCACTGTTTAACTGCCCTCTCCATTAAAAAATCCCTCCCTTTTAAGCATCTTCCTGCAACCTTGACTTCAGACCCTCTAAAGTGGTTGACAAATATCAAGGACTTGTACAAAGGGCAGTCTTTTGGCACATCATCCTGATTCATTCTCAACTGGCCATCTTGTACACTGAATGAGGTGGGACCTCATTTAGCAAAGGTTAAGATTCTGTTATCCCCATACTTTTCAGGGGAAGGGGAAGAGAGTTACAGCTAAACATAGATAAAACCTTCTGAAAAGAGAGCTACCTGGTATAAAGAATCTTCTGAAGATCCGAAATAGATAGTTTCAGAGATTTGGTTTTTCCATCTCTTGCTGCAGAGATTGCGAGGGAGGCAGCTATCATGTAGGCATAAAATCCACAGGTTTTAAGCCATTCTCCTACACCCTGGAGACACTAAATTTCCTTTTTTTTTTTCTTTTGCATAAAAGAAAAATGATGAGGCTTTCTTCCTGGTTGTGAAAAATGGCACACTATTTTTATCTCTGGCTTTAAGTGCAAGTACAAAGTTCAGCCTCAGTATTTAAAGCATGAAAAGTTATAACCAACTGAAACAAGGACTTAAGCTAGGGAAGTGTCAAATATCATTAATAGGGCTACAAGCTCCATACAGAGCATTGTGCTGGGGGGTTTAAAACATAAATTAGCAGAAGGCTGAAATGTCACTTGGCACTGCTTTTGTAGGGTAGGTAGCTGGGCATACCATGTAGAGCAATGACGTTTGGTGATGCAAAGCAGCATGCAACTTCGTAGAATTTTGAAGGAAGTATCAAGTAATGCAAAGATGTTTAAGTTTTCAAAGTTGAGCATCACTGTTACAAAATGAAAGGTTGAAGCAGCAACCTTTTGCTGCTTCAAGATGTTTTTTTTCCACATCTTAAGAGAAATATGGTTGTTTCATTTAGAATAGCATCCTAAGAGCATTACCTTTTTCTAAATCTCTCAGCTCTTGTATTTAAAGGGAAGAGGGGTTTGTAATGGCTTCTGGGCTAGTACTTCTGATCCCAAATGGGTTTGAGAATGTTTCAAATGGGCTCACAGGCAATTCAGCTGCATCAGTTAACAGGGGGAGTGTAAAATGGAGCTCTCAACTAGAGGTGGAGGGTTTTAGGTGTGTAATTGGATGTGCTCAAAGTGTTGATGTTAGCAACTCTTGGTGCTACACAGGTAGTGAGATCCTAGTCATGTGCCTTTCTGATTGGAAAGTAAAAAGTCAGTAAAGAGGTAAAAGTCGGTATATTAAATGTGGAAATCTTGACTCTTTAATACAAGTACCTGCTGCTGTATTGAAGCAGAAATGCATTTCAGGTGCACTCAGTGACCTTTTGACTACTACAGAAAGCATGTTATAGCCATAGCAAAAATTTGTGTTAAAGAGCTACTGCATGAGATAGGTGCTGAGAAAGCGGGGGGGGGGGGGGGGGAAGGATGGAGAGGGGAGGTGCTAAACGTTTTTATTCCAAAAGTAAGCCTTTTCTCACCATTCAGCATGGTGTGTACATGATCCTCAAAGCCATCCAAAACCAAATTTTGGATGTTGAGTTTTTATTAAATCCTGAAACAATCTCAGGATTTAAACAAGCTTTCCTTACCTATTGGCTTAGGCCTATAACATGATGGTGCAAATGTGGGGTATGAAGATGTTAAATCCAGTGAAGCACTTACCTTCATTTTACTCCGTTGTAGACAATGGCACCGTAGAATAACATTGTAGGAACAGGTTGGAGCCTCCTTCTGGTGCTGTTCCAGAATTTTGGAAAGTGTAGCTAGAGATGGATGGTTATTAATGTTTTGGAACCAGTTGAGATAATGGCTTTGTCTTGGTGCCATGTGCTGCTGAATGGAGTTCAGCAAGCTTTTGAATATTAGTTCTGGAAAGTTACAAACTCTTTGCATTACTTTACAGTAACCTTAAGGATGTGGACAAATGTAAGAAATAAGATGGCAATCAAACTAGTTCATACAAGATCTGTAGTTCCTACAAATGCTTACTCTTGCTGTTATTTAAGCCTATTAATTCATACCAATTCATACCTTATAAACAGTTTCTTACAGAATTACTGGTCTGTGAGCTGATGTTGCGGGAAGAATTGCTTGGGTCTGGCTGCTGTACTTTGTCAGCCAGCTAATATTATTTGTAGACTCCATAGCTATATAATAGCATAAGCACTGCAGTATAACAAAATCACTTTGAAAGAAGCTTTAGAGAAACAGACTCCTAAACCCCAGGATTATTTGGATGGCAGAGATAAAATCTGACTTTACCTTCTCAAATGCTTATGAATTTTTTGTTAAGAAGAATGAATGAACACATAGCAAATCAGATTTGAAAATAGAGTATTGCCATCATTTCTGTTTATTTCTTCTCTAATCTGTACTAGTTCATGTCCAAAACCAATAATCTGTTTTATGGACACTTGGAAAAAAATGAAGTTTCCACTTTAAGTGAAAAAGATCAATTTAAGGCACAGGAATGTAGTTTATGGAAACAGCAGAGCGTTTGATGCCCACATTTCCTGCAAGGAGCACTGGAGGTTGAGGGAAGTCTTGTTTTACCTTTGTATTTTTTCTCATTTGTGAGAAGTAATTTTCTGTTAGTCTGAATTACCATCCCTGAATTTTAAGATAAGTTGGAGTCCAAAGAGAAGTTTGGCTTTTTTCACACTGGAGTTACAGTCTCTCTGGAAATACTGATTCGTTAAAGAAATGCTGACAGGACCTTATCTGGCATTTGAAATATTTATGAAAATGGTTTAGCTTTCATATCTCTGCCCGTTTCAATCTCTACAGCAACAGGGAAAAGTTATGCTACAATCTTAAAAATCAACTGGTTTGATTATTTAAAAAATGTTATGCAAAATATGGGAAGAGTTGTTTTGGATCCCAAGGTGAAGACTCATGCGCATAATACACAGTTATTTCCATTTTTACTAGGGTCATAAATTGTTCTAATGTCATAGTAGCATTCAATTACAAAACCAAACAAATCCTTTTATGTCCAGGATTTACGCATAGATGAGTTATAATGATGTATCTTCAAAGACAATAGAAATGAAAAGTTATGAGGTAGGCATTTAAAATACTGTTGATAATAGCTTACGGAAAATATTAATGAATGCAATATTATGGGTACAAAAATATAGTTGCACTGAGGATGAATAAAGAATAATTTTGGTGAATTGAAGGATAAATCTTTCTCAATCACCCGGAAGCTGAGTTGCTGGAAAAGATATGTAACAACCAGAGATAGATTTTAAAACTCTCTTCAACTTGCACGATATGAACATTAAACACAGAATCATGGAATGGTTTGGGATGGAAAGGACCAGAAGATCATCTATTTCTAATCCCCTGCCATGGGCAGGGATGCTCACACTAGGCCACATTGCCCAAGACACTCTGTCCAACCTGGCCTTGAACACCTTCAAGTATCAAACAAAAAGAATCACCGATCTGTACCCCAGGTCTGCTAGTTTGGGTACAGTGCAAACCATGACGTAAGGTTAGTCTGAGAATAGTTTAAATATTGACCTGGCTTTCTTCAAGTCTGTGGGATACTTTATAATGTGTAAGGTGTCTATGTAAACCTTAATAGGATCAAATTGTAAATTGGCCAGTCAGTGGGAAGGATCTGTTTATTATTTTGGGGACAGTCAATTTACAGCTTCAAGTAATAAATACAGTTGGTTTAGAACAAGAGGAACAGAAACGGGGAGCTTAAACTACATTTCAATACTTCAGTGGATTCTTACTACTTAGAGAAAGAAGGCAACAATTAGAAGTGTTTAAATGGAATGTGCAGTTCTCTGATTTTCATTACTCCTATTGGATAAAGCCTTCAAAAGCTTTCTTACGATTGTAAGAACTGTAAAGTGTCGCACCTGGGGAGAAGGAGCCCAATGCACCAGTGTCCTGGGTTCAACAACCAGTACAACCTGGGGAATGACTACCTGGAAAGCAGCTTTGCAGAAAAGGCCCTGCAGTCCTGGTGAACAGCAGACTGTGGAGCCAGCATTATGCTACGCCTTCATGGCAAAGGTGGTTAACAGCATCCTGGGCTGCGTTATGAAGAGTGTTACCAGCAGGTCAGGGGATGTGAGGTGATCCTTTCCCTCTCCTCAGCACTTCTGACAACACATCCAGAGTGGTGTGTCAAGTTCTGGGCTCCCCAGTACGAGAAAGACATCCATCCACGCAGTGGAGCAAATCCCGTGAAGGGCCGCAGAGACACTTACAGTACTGGAACATCTCTTATGTGAGGAGACGGTGAGGGAGCTGAAAAGTTTTGCCCAAGTCCTTTATTCAATAACTGCAGAAATGTATTGTCAGATTACCTTTTATTTTTTATTCCTAGTCTTATATAAGCTGCTGCTCATTATCATTTTTATTGAAAAATGCATGAGTTTTTTGCCTATTTCTTTTCTTGGATTTGCCCTTATTTATTTGTCCAATTTCCCAACATCTGACCTATTGACCTCTGAGAAAAATGTGCTTCTAGTCTAATCTATTTTTGTTCACCGATTTAAGGTTTGTAGCCTAAACTTAATTCACCCTAGTAGTGTGCTGGGATTTTACCTCTTTTGTCCATGGCCTCTGGGCTCAGAATATGTTCAAGCTCTCAACCTTAAATCAAATAAACTTTTAGCAGTTAAACTTTTCTCTTCTGAAATGTTGGTGAGCTGGGTTGCTGTCCTAACCTCTGTTTCAATGCTTCATCCAAATAGCTCAGAAGAGAGAGGATTTGGTATTTCTCTGGCTTACTAATTCTCTTATCTGTTGTGATCTGCAAGATAAATCTGAATCTCTAGGAGGCAGATGCAGGAGAAATTCCATCACTGTCTGTATTTCCTGCATTGCTAGCTGTATGACTAAATAACTCACAGACTAACGACAGCACATTTTTTATAGCTAAAATTAAACTTCCTTGAGCTGAGAAGAATGAGGTAAACTCAACCTTTTCAAAATGGGCATTGTGAGCAAATAATGAAAAATGTTTTCTAATAACATACTACTGGCAAACTGATCTTACCAGGAGTAAATTATCAACAAAACAATAAATGAACTCCACATGTCCTAGGTATTGTTCTGGTGTACTTTTGCTGCAGAGTAATGTGATTTGGTTCAAGTGCAAACATACAGTGGGATGATTAATTGCATGTCAATGGGACCGTATCGTTTAGTGGTATGAAACTCAGCTTTTGCATAGGTATGTAACTTTGCAGCTTCCGAGCAACTGTTCCAGCAAAGGCAACAAAAGTGTTTGTTGGCTCAAAGTTTAGGTGCGTGATACACTCTGTGGTTGAACTCAATGCTTGCGTATCTACATGAAACATTCAGTAATGCCAGTGGAAGAGTCCCAGTGACCGCAGCCAGGGCTGTATTGAAATGTGTATTTTGTTCTTCTTGTATCTTCTCGGTCAGGCTGTTTCCTGAAACCTCTCTGGACCTGGCAGATTCAGGCTCGGTAAAACCTTTCTTGTCACTCGGTTGCTTTAGACTCTGCTTACCTAGACTTTTCTGAAGATGGGTCCCCATGCTTGCAGCTGCTGGCAGGCTGTGATGGGGTGAGAAGAGCTGCACGGGGAGGGAGCTCAGCTGTGCAGGTCTGCAGAGCAGTGTCTGGACCTCTGAAGGCCTTAAGGGTGCTTGGCTCAATGTTTGGTACGGCCAGTCCTAGCTGCCCCATTTCTGCTTGACAAAATATCAACACACATGCGTCTTGTGCTAGGGCTTTTGAAGAAGTCCTAGTTTATCTCTGCTGCTGGGGTAAAGAGTTTACTTTACTTCCTCTTCCTGCAGAAATCATGTAGAACTGAGTCCACCCAAGTAAATTTTTCATTAATTTTTTTTGTTCCTTACAATAACCAAAGGTATCCAATGTTCAGACACTTCCCCCTTTGCAGCCAGACAGGAGGCAAATGTAACTCGGTGTATAGACCACTCTCTGTTCTCCCTTACGTTATTGTCACTGACTGGGAGCTCTGTACTTTTTAAGGAAATAACTTTATCAACTCTTTTCTCTCAGATTTGCATCCCATTGATGTCTTCTTTTCTGCATGAATGGGATCTGATAAATTACTTTGCTATGTATCACTATCGCTTGAGCAGTTAGCAAGACTTTTCCCATTAGGTGGTGAAACTGATGGGATGAGTCAGGTGTTACTTTATAAAGTATTCATTTTCTTGCTTTCCTGTATATAGTAGAAATGAAGAAGATGAGAGTTTCCTTGCATAGCTATCCAGCTCCATTCTAAGAGAAATATTGTGCCTAAAACTAGAAACTCTGACTCTTTGCTTCCTCACACTTACTCAGGTGTTCTTGTAAGTCTCTTCACTGAGCTGCACGGCCCATGCACCGCACCCAAAAGTGCTCTGACCTCTGCATTTGCATTAGTTCTTGGCCAGCTTGACATAAAGTTTCCTGAGACTTTCCATGCTAGCTTGGTCTTGGGACAGTGGTTAAAATTGTTGGAGCTCCTTCCATGTGAAATGTATTTTTATTGCTTCTTCATTCACCTTGAATGAAAAGAGCTCGGCATATACGTCAAATCCAAGCAGGTCAGGCACTGATGACAATCATGAACAACTTCCTGAGTGACACTGACAGTTTTTATTCCCTTGTATTACCAGTGCTTTGGGATACCAACCAAGATCAGGACCAACTGTGCTGCTCTCTGTACAAGCCCTAAATAAAAAATGATTCTGCTGCCAAAGGGTCTGACAAACTTAATGAGCACTCTAGGCAGGGAGTTCATATGTAGAGGGTGTGAGGTACAAGTAGGCTGACAACTGGGAGAGTTTTAAAGGTTGTGCTGCTATTATTAATATTTTAAATTATGGCTCAGGAGGTAGGACCATTATTAGGCAAGCAGAGTAGATGCATCTCTTTGGGTCTCATTTGATTAACACTAAACAAGGAACGCTGGTATTTTCTTGTTACCTTTCACCTTTCTGAAAGATTAATGTGTATTGGAATCTCTGTAGGTTAAGCAGACACATTTTTATATGCCCACATGCTATAGCTCTTTCACTTCACTCAGGCACAGATTCTAATACCATATCTTTACCAATCTCCCTTCCCAAATAAGAATCAATGGCTCCAAGGCCACATACTACCCTTGATAGCTAAGAAAAAATCACGCTGCCAATCAGTGTGTGTACTTCATGCAGATTTTACACCAGCTATGACTTAGCATTCCAATTGCTTGTTTTCTGAAGCAATTGATGTCATAGGTGTCTGCTTGTGAACAGCAACTTGCTTATATCTTAAACTCTACCAGCTTTTTTAGTCTTTTGAATTCCATTAGCTAGAATGATTTCTGCACTCACTGAAAAATTACAAGAAAACCTAGAGAACTGATCAAAATAGTGTTTTGGTAGTATGTATTGTGTATGCTAGGAGTGTTTGACTTGTAGTTATTCGGGCATCAATGAAATAACAAGATGACCATCACTGCAAGTTTAAAAGGTTTGTCGCATGTGGGGTTATTTCAAACTTCAAGGTGCAGATTTTAAGAGAGGTAGATTCCTCTTTATTTCTCATGCAGATTTTAAGAGAGGTAGATTCCTCATTATTTCTCAGAGTCTGTATTTAAGAGAGAATTATGGAGGTAGATAACTGTCTTTCATTCCTACTGAAAAGCCTCCATGTGTTAGATCCACCCCCCTAAATTATTAAGTACTGAGGCAGGTTGTTTTGTGTTGTATGGAAACTGAGGTCCATAACACCTCTTAACAGCAAAAGCAGTTGTGTGTACCACTTGTTGTGAACCTGAATAGGACAGCACTATGTTCTCTATACTGTTTATTCTCTGCCTGTGAACAACTTCATGCAGGTTCATCTGGAAAGGGAAAACATGCTTAACATATTTATCAGGATACACGACTCCTGTTGGTTTTGTTTTGCATCTGAAACTTGGTAAAATGGTAGCCATTCTGAATGACTGGTTTTGAGGTTTCTGTCTTTTAGTGCTAATTGCCATCTTTTCTCATAGCAGAGTCCTACAGCAGGTTGATTGGTCACAACTGAAGTCAAAGGTCTAAAGGGAAGACCACAAGTGTCAGGGCTGGGGGAGCAGCAATGGTGCATCCTAAAGGTGATCAGAAGTCAGTGCGTTACACGATAGAGGTATAGTTACTATTAAGTGATGTCCTTATTTAAATATTAGATTAGCAGAATTTGGTGGAAAAAAACAACCTGATTGTCGATGCTTAAAATGGCCCCTACAAATCATGCAGGAAAGAAAGAGGGGATGGTACTGACTTGGAGATGTAGGCTATCAATCAGTGAGAAAATGAAGCAGAAATTGCAGGGTTGCTTAGTTCTGTATTGCTCTGTGGAGGAAAATGAATATGTGAAACAGTCATATCTGTTGTTGCTATTAGAGGAAGTTCTTACCCGGAAGTAGGTAGATATTTCTTAGCAACTGTGAATGGACTTTGAATTCACCTTAATCTGTCCCCTTCTGTAACTGCTTCCAGCAATCTCTGGCATGAGCTTTAAAAGGAAGACAATGCTCCTAAGAAGTAGTCAAGTGATGCATGGATTCAGTGTCCTTTTTGTGAGCAAATTCAAAGGCTCCTAAATGAGCAACTTTCAACTTTACTGTATTCATGTACCACTCGTTATATGTGTCATTTGTGAAGTCTCCTAAGCGTGTGGTCACGACATGACAATGCAGTTCTACAGGGTTAAAATGTCATTATGGCGTGGAATATAATTAGAATAAGACTTTCTTATTTTGACAAACCATAACTGAAGTTCTTGTAAATTCAGTTGTATGTAATTTCCTGCACGTTCAAGTAGCTGCAGATCTGGGATTGGCATTCATATTCACCTCTGCAATTGGAGCTGATAGAATAATTCAAAAGGGATGTGTGAGTAAGTGTGTTGAGCTGATGTGCTCATTAGGGTGGTTATGTGGTATCAGGAAGCCTGGAAAGTGCAGCGGCAAACGGACAACATGACATGCAGCAATGTTTCTTCTTCTTCAGCAGTTACACTCTGTCTCTGATAAAGGTTAGCACAATTTAGCTTGTTACCCACATTGCTGAAGTGCATGTGTAATGGAGAATGAGAAAAGGTAACCATCTTCCTCCATGTTACCCTTGTACAATTTGAAACTGTGCTTAATAGGACAGTTCTAAGTATTTAAGAGCATATTCAGAGATCTACCCCCCCCCCCCCCTTATTCTTTCTTCTAACATCCCTTTTTATGTCTCCTCCCCTGTTCCAGCAGATTTGTGCTTGGCAAATTCATGATGCTGAACTCTGCATATCTGTTGGATATGGAGGAGAATAAAGACTGTGCTTTTTAGTTCAGAGAGTTTAATTTTCAGCAATTATAACAAATTCCAGCTGAGAAATGAACTGTTAAGCTATTTGGTTTTGGGTTTCATCCCCACCTGGTTTGAATGCATCAACAGAGCCTTTAAACATCCCAGAAACCAAACATGGGTGAAGAAGAGCACCGTGTTGGTGCAACTCTGCTGTCTTTTCTTCCAGTATTTCAAGACAAATGTTTGGAGTATTTAAGCTCCCTCCTCCTCCCCTACCTGCTAATGTGCATCTTATAGTTTTAAGTAATTCTCATTAAACCCTGTTGACCATCTAAACATCCTGCTTAATACAATCATGACATAATATTACATGCTCTTCTGGCTCAGTATATTGATAAAACTAAGTGCATGCTGCATCAGTGTAAGAAGAGCTAGAAAACAGCAAGCACTGCTGTCCCCACTACATTCTGAAACAGTTCATGCAATGGAGTCTGGAGAACTTCACAGAGATTGGTGTCTTTCAGTGGAGTCAATGTCCCCCCAAGAGGTAAATGCTTTACTCTAGAGCTGTTTCCATGGTTAGTTTTTAACTGATCTTTGTCGTATTGTAATGATTATTTTCTCTTGGCATTTTTGGTTGGTTATTTATTTATTTATCTTTAGAAAAGCAGTTATTACCACTATCTTGCACACTTTGGAATTACTTTTGAAGGACTGAAGGTGAGAAATTATACATCTGGTTTCATATTTATTCAGATAATGCATGCAGTTTCAGGCTTTTTACATCATTTTCATCATCTCGACAAAGAAGACAGTAATTTTGCAGATATTTTATTTACTAGAAAGTGCATAAATATTCTTTAATAGAATAAATACTACATGGAGTATAGAGTATTCTCTAGTATTTTTTTTGTCACAGCATACCCATACTTTACAAATAGTATTGTGGAACCCCTTTGGAAGGCCTGAAAGCAGATGCCAGAAGTTCTGAGATATATTCCTGGTTTGGAGGCGTTTCTTATGGTTATGTTGTATAATGTGTTTACTCTCTAACGTATTGGACCCATTTGTGAAATAGATATAATGCAGTGAAAGCAACATGAAGATATATATTGCTGGTTATGGTGTCATTGCCACACAAACTTGAGTAGTTTCACTAAAATAGCTGAAACTACAAAGATTTACATTGGGTCAACACTAGGTCTCTAAAGAGGGTGGAAATTAATGAAATACATCATTCTGTACATAGAAAACTTGCGGAAAAAGCAATGCTGTGGACTGTGCTGGAAGGAGAGAACTGTTTTCTACTGTTGGTTGATTCTGTGCAACTGATGGCAGTGTGAACATTTCCACTTCAGAGTGTTTGGCATCAGTTCTGTAATAACACGTTTGTGTTTTGAAAAAGGCTTTCGCCCTTAATTTGTCTAATACATTAAAATTCTTTAAGCAAAAGTGGGGAAAAATTCCATCTTATCAGCATGGTGCCTGTTGTCATGCGAGGGTTTTGTTACATCATCTAGTATTTGACAAGATTTGTGATTCTTGCTCTTCTCGACTTTGACTTCTATTGCCTATTGCTTTTTCATGTATTATCTGTAGGAACAGTAGACATTATGACTTTTAAAGACACACTGTGTTTGATAACCTACCACATTCAGAACATACAGTTTACATTCATAAATACAAACTGAATGTTAATCTCCATCGCTAAACCAACTAGTTGACTCTCTATAGCTTCAGTCACCCTGCATAAAACACTGTGAAAATGATGGGGTTTACTTAAAGGCTAATATGTAGTGAAATTATTTGAAGCAAAGAGCATGGGAAACTTTTCAGGACCTGACTTGAACCACTTTGGTCCTAGAGTTTCAGTGCTTATCTATCAGCCTTAAAAACCACAACAAAAAAGATTAATGGACACATGAAATCATGGTACAGGCTCAAAGGTGAGTGACTGTAGTAAAGATGTGCTACCAAATGGAATAAGACAGCTTTGTAAGGCTTGCATAGACAGCTGTTGGTTAGAGGAATGCATCCCTGTGGAGCATGCGAAAACAAGAATTATCTGAAGCAGCAGGTAAAATGTCCTATGCAGATTATAAAAAGTTGAATGGGGAAACTTGTTATCCTCCTGGAGAATTTCCAGCAACTTTTAGTATTAGTGCAATGAAGGATTGCCTTGGAGGCTGTTGCCTCCGAGATACAATCCCGCAGGAGAAGATCCCTCCTTTCCCCACTTTTTCAGTAAGGAAAGAGCATTTCCTAAATCTCATTCAGCCTGTTCTGCCACAAAAAGAGCTCTCATCTTCTTACGGTAGATTGAGCATTTCTGGAGAATAAAAATGGCTTTGGGGAAAAAAGATGCTTCATTTTAAAACTGTACATCAGGAAAAAACTGTTTCTGCTCTGATCTATCAACCATTCTCTGGAAGTGGCAGTGGATATTACATTGGGTTCCCATTTATTTAGCGAGATGTTAAAGGGCAGGCATGTGAGATAAAGGATAGTGAAGATACTCAGCACAGTGGGCTCACATGCTCTCTGAGCTTGGTGCTTGTCTAACTTAGTCTCTTGGTGTTAGTCTGTTGGTGTTAGTCATGAATTTCAGTTTTAGTTTTCTAGAGGCAGAAAAAACTACGTGTATTGCTTTCAGCTCTACTCTCCAATAACCTACTTGTGTGCTTATGCTGAGGTGAGAGAGGTTTCACATTTAAGAGGGAGACATTATTCTAGAGTAAAATTAATGCTTAGGAAAGGGGAAGATAATAATACAGAAAAAAAGTTTCCTCATCAACATCCCCAAGACTTCCCCTGTCTTTTACTGGTAAAAAAAAATTCATATGTTGAGCATTGAAAAAGCTGCTCTTCTGGCCTTTTTCTGAATGTCTTGACCTACTTAACCCAAAGCTGCATGAAGAGTTTGATTTTCATTATCCAGCATACTGGGTAAAGAAAACTGGCTTTATGTATTAAATTCTCTTCGTAGACAATTTTTCTTAGATTGCACCTCCTAGATACAGACAGCTTATGTGTGCATCTCTAGATATAATGTTCTGAATTTCACTGCTTGGTTTCACACAGCAGCATCAGAGGTCAGCAGTGGCAGTATGATGTAGGAAGAACCTGTATGTTCATGAGAGGTGGAATTGTCAGCAACAGGGCTGGAGAAAAGAGTCTGTCTCCATGACCAGTGCTGTGGGTAGGGCACTCCTTTGCTTCAGTAAAGATGTGTGTATGTTGGTTCTTTACATCACATGCGTAACACCAACTGCTGATAAGCCTACTGTCCATCTTTCATCAAAAGAACTGAACCCAGTTTTGGCTGTGATAGAGCTAGCTTTTTCCTAGTAGCTGGTACAATGCTGTGTTTTAGATTTAGTGTAAGAATGACGTTGGTAACACAGTGGTGTTTTCAGTTGTTGCTAAGTAGTATTTATACTAAGTCAAGGACTATTTTAGCTTCTCTCACCCTGCCAGCAGGAAGGCTTGAGGGTCACAAGAATTTGGGAGGAGATACAGTGGGCCACCTGACCCCAGCTAACCAAAGTGATATCCTGTACAATATGACATCTTGTTCTGTATCTAAACGAGGGGGAAGCTGGCTAGGAGAAGCGGCTCAGGACCTGACTGGGCATTCGCTGGCAAATAGTGAGCAATTTCATTGTGCATCACCTGTTTTGTATACTCTGATCATGATGTTTATCATCATCGTTATTTTCTTCCTTTTCTGTCCCATTAAATTGTCTTTATCTCAACCCAGGAGTTTTCTCATTTCTAACTGGGGTGAGAGGGGAGTGAGCAAGTGGCTGGTTGCTGGCTGGGGTTAAACCACAATAGAACCTGAGAACTGATGAATCACAATTCAGCTGTCTGGAAAAGGTGTAGGAAGGAGATTTCTTTGCCACAACAAATAAGGGATGGAGGTGGCCTAGCAGGCTTCATTGTGATTTTCAGTGCTATATAAAATTATGCCAAAAAAAAAATAATCTTGGGAAATAGAATTCAATTATCCACACTTTTAAGTCAACTAGCATTAACTCAAACAGTTTCCGTGCTTGCTTAGGGAAACGATATGGGGTAAGATGATTCCCAATAGGTTGTTTTGATGTAGCTACAGTGTTTGCAGGACAAGTTTGATATTGGTATTTGGCCATAATGTCATGGAATGGTCCAAGACACATTTAATTTACATGCTAGTGTAGAAGTCTGTTTCCAGTCAGGAACCTACCATGCAGTGACTGCTGCAGATGATCCCAGCTCAGATCAGCCATATGGCTATGTACAATTGTGCCATACCAATAACTGTTAACTTTTTACATTGGCTTAGCTGCACCTTTACCATTTTTCAGTGCAACCAAAGACCTGACCTCGCCACTGTTGTATGGGAATAATGTTGCACTCTTTAACGTTTGTGAAGCTTTCCAAGTCCAATTTACACCACCTGTAGAAATGAATAGTGGGCTGATGGCTTTCAGTCAGCATTGCATATAGATAGTCTCTTAAAAAGCTTAGCAATGTGATCATATTTGTTCAAAAGGATTGAGCTAGCATAGATGTAGACACCTTTTATTCTTAAAGAGGTTGGCCCCTCTGGATGAAGCTCTTAAGAATTTGGTGACTTATCGTTCCTCCATTGCAGAAGTCAAGCATGATTACTTTTTGCATCTGTGCATTTATTTGCAGTGTAGGGCATCTGTAAATTTTTTGTGTATTTTTTAATGCTTCTTTCCTGCCAAGAATGCAAGAATAACACACTGAAGTAAGCCATTAATAAGGCTAATTGTATAATAGCAATCCTGAGTTAGTTCTTTTGAGTCATATTTTGATATGTGTGCTGATGATCAAGTTTCATAGACAAAGCAAGGTCAGAATGAGTTTCTCTTCAAATATACAAGGAAGATAAATGCTTGAGAGAAAGGAGAAAGAAGAGGTAGGAAGGAAATCCACTAATAGGTAGTTTTTACCGGACATCAGTGAGGTTTATAATGTAGATTCACTATTCTGTTACTGAGGTTTGGAAGTGACTTCCTCCTATCGTTAAAATAAACTATATTTAGTAACAACTGTTAAAGATGTATGCGTCTGGGAAATGAATACTATTCTTTGTGAACACGGTTTGCTTGCAATACTCTGTTGCAGGGTGACTGTTGTAGTGTACTTGAAGACCTACATCTAGTTCCTAGATTACTTCTGTGGAAGAACTGAGTGGTGAAAGTCCTATAATTCAGTGTTTTGCTCCTAGGTATTCTGTTTTCAGTTAATGCTAAATTAATAGTCACTTTTTCATAGGAAGAAAGAAAAATCCCGTAGTGCGACTGTGCTGTGCCACATCCTATTTCCACCTGTTGGGCATTCAGTCAAAATGAGATTATTTTCTCTGTTTTTAATATTGATACAGGCTATGATTCTTTTGTGACTATTCTGGGGGGCTGCAATGAGAAACTGGTAGAAGCTTCTCTCATGTCTGATGTAGCCAATGGCAGGTGGCTCCAAGACTAACCTGCCACTGGCCAAGGCTGAGCCTGTCAGCAGCAGTGGTAGTGTCTCTGGGATAACATGTTTAAGAAGGGGTTGCTGGTGATGGGGAGACCTGCATAGCAGCAACTGCAGCCAAAGGAGTGAGAATATGAGAGTGAAAGAACTGCAGACTCCATATATCAGTGAAGAAGGAGGGGGAGGTCCACGGTGGAGCAGATAGCCACTTGCAGCCCCTGGAGGATCCTATTCTGAAGCAGGGGGATACCCAAAGGAGGCTGTGGCCCTGTGGGAAGCCTGTGCTGGAGCAGGCTCCGGGCAGGACCTGTGGTCCCATGGAGAAAGGAGCCCACAGTGCAGCAGGTTTGCTGCAGGACTGGTGACCCCACAGTGGAGCAGCCTGTTCCTGAGAGACTGCACCCCATGGGAAGGACTCACGTTGGAGAAGTTAATGGAGAACTGTCTCCTGTGGGAGGGACCCCATGGTGGAGCAGAGGAAGGAGTGTGAGGAGTCCTCTCCTTGAGGAGGAAGGAGCAGCAGAGATGTGTGTGATGTACTGACCTCAACCCCCATTCCCCATCCACCTGTGCCTCTGCAGGGGAGGAGGTAGAGAATTCACGTGTGAAGTTAAGGCTGGGAAGCAGGGAGGGGTGGGGGAAGTGTTTTTGAGATTTGGCTTTATCTCCCGTTATCCTACTCTGGTGTTATTGGTAGTAAGTTTATCTGATTTGCCCCAGTCAAGTCTGATTTGCCTGTGATGGTAATTGCTGAGTGATCTCACCCTGGGCTTGTCTCAACCCATGAGCCTTTTGTTATATTTCCTCTCCTTTGTTCAGCTCAGGAGAGGAGTGATAGAGCAGCTTTGGTGGGCACCTGGCACGCAACCAGGGTCACCCCCTCACATGCTGATGTGCTTCTAAAGGTCACACTCAATAAACAAAGCATTGTGCCTGCTGCCTGTTGAACTGCATTTAAATTAGTGGATAATTATGCAAAGAGTGAGATTCCCACAACACAAAACATATGGCTTGCTTATGCTGGAATACTCAGAAAAAGCATCATCTGTGACTGTGCGTGTTTGGTAGAAGAGCTTTCCCATCCCCTCTGACTTCCTCTATGATATCAGTGAAAATATTGGAAAGTTACTGAATCATACTAAGGGTAGCAGGGCTTTCATGCATTTCTTTATTTGTGTTATGCACCTTCACTTGCAGTGACTGCAGAAGGGTAAGGTAACCCTTGCTTATAGTTTTGGTCATGGAGTGCGTTTGGGAGTGCATTATTTAGAATGAAATCCAATGCCATGGAATTCAATACAGACAGAGACACAGCTGATACAGCTATTGTAAAGGGATTAAATGTTTCTTAAATTAGACTAAAATGATCATAACAGCTTCCTTTGTCAAAGGCAGCTGTTCTGTCTGTACTCCAAAAAAAGAGTGGAAGGAAGCATTGCTGTCACCATAGAATATTAAGACTCTGTTTTCAGAGTTACAGTGTCTTTAGTAGTATCGTAGCAACTTCTGAGGTGTCTGTGATGTTAGATGATTAACTGCAAGCTACATTAAGAGACAAATGAACAGGGGAGCCTAAAACATGAGCCAGTCTGAATCTTCACCAGAACTGCAGGTGAATCTCAAAGTTAGCAAGGTTCTGACTTACTCTGAGGGATGTGGGGACTTCAGCCACTGGTCAGGGTTACAATAGCCAAACCCCCCCTCAAATCAGTAAAAGACAACTCAGTGGCTTTTGTTTTGGTCAAGATTTATGTTCCCAAATACAGTGCATTGTAGTAATTCACTCTGAAGGACAGAAAGGCAGAGAGCTAAGGGGGAAGAGCTACAGAAGAAGAATTATCATCACATGCCGTAGGACATGGTAAAAAGGCACTGTGTGCCAGAGAAGCAAAATGCATGGGAACTCAGCAGTGATACCTTTAGCAAACTGGGTTAGAAAAGACCAGGGCAGCTTAAGGAACATGACAGCACAGATCCATTTAGACCTGTTTTTCTTATTGTAATATCACAACTGCATTTATTTCTAGAAACTGGTTGACTTTTGGAAAAGTACTGCAATTTTAAGGGTGTGTCAGTGAGGTAATAGAAAAGAAGTGAGGCAAGTGTTATCAGAATACTGGGGAGCCTCTAAAATGAAATGAAGCACTGTCTGTTTTAATAGCTGAACAAGGAGGGCAAAATGGGAACAATTCTTGGTGTCGCAAGTCCATGCGCTTGGAAGAGAAATCTCAGCACTTGCTACTAGCATATGGAAACTCTTCCAGAAAAAAGAACCATGTGAACAGAACTACCTATTTGATGGATATCAAATCAATAATATGCATTCATCTGATGGGACCATAACCATTACTATCAGCAAGATAAATTTTTGTCACTGATGTAAATTAATTGTTATTCTACATGGGAAAATTGGTATGTAATGAATTCAGGGTGAATCCAGACTGGGTATATTGAAGGGCCTTCTGGAGATCAGGGAACTGAGAAAGTACTCGGCCACCGTTATTCTAAGAAAATACTCTGCTTGACATTGCAGCCTCAGGAATGGCAGTTTTCTGCCTTTGCAAGAAATCACGTAACAGAAGAGGGAAATAATTTTGACTGATTATAATTATGCAGAGTTTCCCCAGCAATAGTGGTACCAGTAGGTCATCGCAACCTGTAAACTCGATTTTGTTATTTTAAGCATTAAATAAAACAGGATACATTAAAAAGAATGAAGAGGTTAAAATGTTAAATGGAGAGAAAACACAGCTGTAGTGCTTCTCAGCTGATAGTTGTTTGGGGGCCAGCAAATTTAGAGCCTGCATATATATGCACACGTATCTTGAGACCAAGCTATTCTTTCTTCCTGTATTTTTGAAACTGTAAATAGCAAAAGCATTAATGTTCCCTGGGATTTTACCACGGGGAAGATCGAGAGCAAATGGTTTCCCAAGATCATTACCAGCCTCGGCAGCAAGTTTGCACTGTTCACATCTGTAGCAGGAGGTGATGGTTTTATGTGGTTTTTAAAACATTGTTATGTTTATTTTTCTTCTTCAGTTCAACCTTAGGGTCCTCTTTTTTCCTCTAACAAGGGAGATCAAAAAGATGTAGCTGGTAACCTTATGAAAGTAGCTCTTTCCTGTAGTCCTGTTTGAGTGAGGTTTTAAATGAAGCTGCTTTTCTGTTATAATGAAGAGAAAGGAATAATTGATGTAAGTTTGCTCCGCCTTCCATTCAGCCAAATAATGTTTGTTTATTTTACCTACCTTAGGACTTATTGAAACACATCCCCAGTCCCTAAGTCTCTGGGTGTGTTTACATCTTTAGAAACATAATTAAACTTCAAACGTTCATAGCTGTCTGTCCACATTCAACATTGTCAGAAGGCAGTCATCAGATTACTAATTTCCAGCAAGTGTATCAGAGAAGGAAGCTGACACCACTCTTAAAATGGACTTTGTTCCAAGCACAGAGAGTTGTCAATGTTCAAGTGACTCAGCAGGCAGTGTGTGCGGATGGGGAGGACAATGTAAGAGGTAATAAAAATGACCTTTGGTGTTTCCAGGCGGGATTACTAACTTTGCACGTCTCAGCCTTTTGGATGTCAACTGGACACATCAGAATGGTCTGATTTTTAGAGCATGTGTGGAAGGTGTTGTTTGAAAATCAGGATCCTCGAATGTCCTGTGAAACAGGTACTCTGAAGGAGAAGTTCTTGGTGTAATTTACAGAAAATCCACTTTCATAGGATTTTGGTTTTTATAAATACTGCCTCTCATTTTCCCCCAGCATTCCTTGAATGAAGAATTCATTAATTTACGAGGATGCTGATACGGAATAAAAAGATTATGTATAGATAACTAAAAAGCGTACTGTATAGCAACATGATCTGTCACTTTAAAGTAGTGTGCCACAGAAGAAAGGGAATAAAATTGAACCCACTCCCCACTCCTTGAATGGCTGTTTTGGAGAACATGTATCAGACTGCTGCTCTTGCTTTCTCACTTTTAAAGTATTTTTCCCCCTTTTTGTTTATTTTTTTTTTCCTTTTGTTGTGTTCTTCCTCCTAAATTTCTGCCTTCCTCTCTCTTCTTCAGTGGGACTTTATTTTCTTTTGCCATCACTCCAAATTTAGTTTCAGCTACACTTAAAGGCTCTCGGAGATGTGTTCCTGTGTGTCCCTCCTACATCCCTTGACTCATGCTGCTTTATACTCTCGCTTCTACATCTCCTTCCTTTCTGTCATCCCCTGTAATCTTATTACTATTTTCTCCCTGGCTTCCGCCCTTGGGCTCAGCAGTGGACTTCTGCTCTGTGAGGATGGTTCCTCTTCTGTGCATGTGAATGACATGCCATCTGAGGAGATGGGCTCCTGTGGCAGTGTCCACCTCTGGCACTGCAAGGCACAGTGTGACCTCGGGGACTGCCCATGTGAGGGAGCGCAGCTGTGGCGTGTGTCCACATCCATCACTACGTGGTGCAACAGCAAAGTCCCTTGGCCCCTTTGGTAAATCTGTGCTTACCCTTCTCCTGCAGAGGAGGTGAGATATGAACTAGGAAGGATGTTTCATTTCTCCCCCTGGCTGATTTGTAGCTACAGGTCACGTCTGTTGTGCGGTGGTTAAAGCACAGCCAGCAGCCAGCTTTCAAGACCAAGCTATGCCCTGTAGGCTGTTTCCTTTCCTGTTCAGATCTCCCCTCTCCCAGGGAAGAACAGTTAAACGTTTAGCAGACTGGCTGGTATGTAAGAACTGCTGTCAAGTCTCTCTGTGCTGTACATTTGCTGTCTAAGTGAATCCACTTAAGCTTCCTTTACTTCAATTTCTTGTCAATATTTTTTTTTTACTTCCTAAGGGCACGCTTAAGGGCAGGGATGAGATTTTCTACAGACTATGGGTAAAGCGCTTAATTGCCACTGTAGCAAAACCTTATATAGACATGGTCTGGTTCATTCTGGTTGTGGAGAAATCTTACCTTAGAGTCTGTGGGGCGAGTATTCTCACATGAGATTTTTTCCTAGTTAACACAGCCACTTTCTCCTGCCCCCCAGCATCCTTATAAGAAATAAAGCAAACATAGGTTGTCTGTCATGTGAAACAAATCTAATCTTGGCAAAATGCGATATGATAAATATATGGAATATTTGTTTGTTGAGGCTGACTCTATATTCAGAATTTTGTTTAGTTTGGGTTCTGGCTGGGTTTTGTCCATATTGAAAGGTATGAGATTCTAGCAAAAAGGTGTGAAAAAGTCAGAGCAGGCCAGTGTGTGATGGTTTTCAAGTACTGTGAAGAAGAACATGACAAAAACCAGGAAAGAAAGGGTATCTGCAGGAGAGAGCTCCTCTGAGATCTGTCTGACATCAAGGAGGGAAAAAAGATGTTTAATAGAAACAGGGAATCTCTTCTGGGACCTTACCCAGCCCTTGTTCTAAATGATACAAAAATATCTTGATTGTACCTCAAAATGCAAGCAATATTATTTACTTTTAAAGATCAGACATGTCTTACAGGGAAGAACCTACTTGGTTCATACAATTGAAATCAAATCATGGTTGAAGTTACTTACTGTTTTATTAATGACTTGTAATGAACTGGCAGTCACTAAACTATACATTGAGGATCAGTATCAGCCATACAACAAATAAACCATAACAGACACTTCCAAATATTAGTAAATGCCTGTAAGTAATCCTAAACGAATCCTGACCTAATTTTCCTCTCACCCTGCACAGTTATGTGTATTCCTCATTCCCAAGGCATCCACGCTCAGTACAAGCAGGTTGCAAGGACACAGCTCCCTTGCCCTGAGAGTGCAGGTTCCCCCACTTTCACATACCTCTTGCTGGAGATGTGTATCAGTGCTGCTTGCACAACTCGCCAGTCCACCCAGTGTGAAAGCACCCTGTAATTTAATATAGTCCCACTGAGGTGTGGGTTCCTACATGTTGTACCCACTATGGTTAGTTCACTGACTGGCTGCTCATTGTGTGGGGTGGATGGGGATGATGCTCTGTAAGACCTAGGCATTAGGAGGAGCATCTCCTTAAAGGAGACCATGCTGGTCGGGCAACTTCTGTCTGTGCCAGACTAGGCTGTGCCTGGTTCTCTGTTTCCACTCCAGGATCTTCCCTCCACATTCCAGATGTTCATGTTTCCCTTTCCCATGTTCTTTGTGTAAAAAGTCACTGTAATCCCATGGTTTCTTTTTAATCTGTCTGATGTCCGTTTTCCTCTTTAACCACTTTCTCAGTAGCTAACAGATTGGGTGTAAAGGATCTACATCCTTGTTCTACCCACGCTAACTTTGTTATCAAATAAGATTAAATAGCTCGGTTAGTATCTTCTGTAGTCTGTCATGTCATCTTGCTCTGAGCTAGCTTTTGAGATTGCCATCTTATTCTGTATAAACAGACACAGGAAACTCTTGCAAGCAAGAAAGCAAAAATGAAAAATAAATGCCCATAAGGCGTATCTGTGAGTAAGGGCTAAAGCCCCTTGGCTGTCTGGGGAAAGCCTGCAGCACTGCTCTCTAGTTTGTAAGGAAAACTAGTTGGAGCTTTTGCAGATGAGGCTTGTATTGAATCATTCTGCAGTTACTCAGCCATATAACCCGTTCTCCTGCCAGAAATTTCTGTCTCTCTGGAGGCTTGCTAAAAGAGGACAGGTTCCTGCACACCAGTCCCTCCAGTTCATAGTCTGGCATCTTAATTCAAGCTCTCCTTCTCTCTTGAAGGCTAATAAGGAACAGGGCAATGTTAATTACTAAAAGGTACAGGCTGAAGATGAAAATGTTTGTGGGAAGAGGTTTGAATGAAAAGCTAGGAGCTGAGGGCCTTACAATATGCAAAGAATCATCATCAGACCTCTTTTGCCAGCGCTCTAACGCGGCGTTAGTGAAGTGCAGCATTAGATAAGATTGGGTGTATATACGTGAACTTTTTAGATACGATTTTTTAAAATGCTTCAGAAAGCTAGGCAATTCTAAATTCTAATTGATGCTAAATAAACATCCTTAATTTTCAAATACCTACTGATCTATATTGCCTATTTTCAAGAGAAGGAAATGCCAGGTTTGACCTCTGCATAGGATCCCTGTCTGATAAAGTGTGTCTGTTTAGGAACCTGAATAAGCTTTCCAGAAAAGAAGTAATTGTACATACAGGGAATGATTAAAGTCCATCCAAATGAAGATGAGATGTTTACTTGCTCAGGAACACCAGAAAGATAGCAGAGTTCAGAACTGGTACTAGTCCCATAACTTCCCCATGTTGGCAGCAATATGAAAAGCGGCAAAAAAATGGTGAATTTGAAAAAAGTGAAGTGTCAGAGTGGGGTGAAAGTGCTGCAGGAAAAGAAAAAAAGCAATACAGACTTTTTTTGTATTTTTCCTTGTTCTCTTAGAGGAGTAGAACAGGGGAACCTGGAAAAGGTTTTGGCTGAGAAAAGATGAGCTAGCGGATTTGTACAGTGAGGGAAGTTAAACTTGAAAGACGTTTTAAAAGGTTTAGCTTTCTGTACATATGTAGCACAAAAGGCATCTTGCACTGGAACTCAGTGACAACATAAGTGAATTGGAAGAGTAGGGCTATGTTCTTGAACCTGCAAAACAAGATAAAGTAGGAGATTTTGTGGAGGCTGAAGAGATTCCCAAGAGAGCCGTGGATGAAGACGTTGAGGGTACCCAGTAACGTGAAGGAAAATTAGATGCTTTCTAAACTGAATTCTGCAGTTCACTGAAGTCTGAAACGTCAGAAGTTGCCGCTCAAAAGGGAGAACCGGGCCTGAGATAATATCTAGTCATCCTTGAAAGGAACAGGGTCAGCCAACCAAAGGAATGAAGACGTGTTTGAATTGGATCAACTGTGTGCAACCTGCAGCACAGGCAGTCAGAAAATGTTGACAGATTCCGTATGCTCAGCTTCTCAGGTGATGTAGATTGTAAATGATCATCCCAGGATCTGGACAGAAGTGACAACTGAGGAATTTCCAAATGCTTTTGAGAGCAGTGAATTAGGCTGATTTTGAAGAGACTGCTGGCATTCTTCCATGTTCTTTTTCCCATTACTCAACAGCTGTCTGAGCAAAATTGTGGGTTTAAGGGAAGCTTTCTAGAAAATACAGAAATAATTACCCTAGTGGCAGATTAATGGCTGGCTATGTGGTAGGGAAATGAAGACCCCTAATCTTGAAAGAATTTCCAGATCCACCCACAGGTCACTCCTATGCTCATTTAAGTAGTTACATCAGTGAAGTGAACTAATGTTGTATAACTTTAGACTTTAAATGCCAAGCAATTTCAGTATTTAATTATGAAAGTTAGCTATTCCATTGGGAAACAGAGAAAACATCAAGAAAAAAGGTTAAAAGTCTCTGCTTTTTTTTAAACTTTTCCTCAAAACATGGCTAATTTAAAATCTCTACTTATTTTATATGAAAGCATTTACTGCAATCTCTGTACATATACATATAAATGATACCTTAAAAATCGTTCATATCATAGAATCATAGAATAGTTAGGGTTGGAAAGGACCTTAAGATATCCTAATGTATGAAGTTCTCAGGCAGAGTGAGACAATTTTTCTGCACCAGAGCAGGCTTTCTTGGTGTCAAAAAAGTATATATCAAGCAAATACTGACCTTCAGACAAGTGGTTTTACTTTAAGAGTGATTGGCTGCTTTGCTGCCATAATGACCAGTGCTAGCTGATCAGCTCTGCGGTGGATCCCCCACCTTTTCATTGGGGATTAAGAAAGAGATTGATTGATACCCTGATTTCTAATGGGGATGGGGGAAACAACTTATGTCTATTAGCTCCACAGGGCATTTCTGCATTTATGGACTGGTTCGAAGGCATGGAAATACCACAGATAATGTCACATTAGTATGGCCCAGTGCACAAGCTAATGAGGCTTGCCTCTTGGGGAGAATCATTAGGCTGAGGGCAGTGCTATTTTGACATGAGTGCTTTGCTCCCAGTGTCATGGTTAACTCAATGATACTAGCTTGGTGGGAGGGGGCAAAGTCTCTGAAGCATCCTATATTATTACATGGTATGGACAGGCTAGCAGTACTTCTAGTCCTGATAATCTAAATTAGGTTAAATTAAATTTATACCAAATTAAATTAAATTTGGTTGCTTCTGAAATTGTAATATACTGGATCCAGTTTCTAGTGAAGTCAATGGGTCATTCCATGGGCTTCACTGGGTATTAAATCAGCTTTCAAACATTTTCATGTTTGAGAAATAAGAACAAAGTGGGAGAGGGAAGGAGAAGGAAATGTCGACCAGCCCCTGGCTTGGCACATTAGGAAATTTTAGACAGATATTGCAATAAGACCATGCTGTTTTATCTTCAAAGGCAAAACAGAGTCAAGGCTCAGTTATGACAATCTATGCAGAGAGAGCTGCAGGGCTGCTTAGAATGATGAGAGAGTGATTTTCATGAAGAAAGATATACCAGCTGACAAGAACGCGGAATCGTTTTAAGGAGTAGTGCATAACTTGCTAGTTTTTTTCAGACATATCCTTCTAGGTATAGAGACACAGGAAGGATGCCCTACAGAAAAGGGTGTTAGCTTTAGTTCTCAAGAGATGCCATCGGAATTTCTTGTTCTGCCCCAAAGTTTTTGTGAAAACTTGAGCGAATCACTTAGCGCTAAATCCACAAAGGTTATTTACATTTCCTAGTGCTGGTTTCAGTCACTTGCTCTCACAGATTTCCCAGTTACAATGTTTTTTTATCAGTGGTGCTGGGCGCTTTCTGAAGAGTGCAGTAGATAAGTACCCTTACGGATCAGACCTTCAGATGTCTTTTGTTTTGATCCCCCTCAGTACAAGAGGAACAGAGGTGCTGCAAATTGCAGCTGTTACTCAGTCTAGTTGAAGTGCAGGGGTTCTGGAGAATGGTTGCAATGCTCTGTTCTTTCTTTTTTCTGAAGGAGTGGTCAGTACAAGGTTTTTTTTGAGTTGCTGTGGGTCCTGCATTGCAAGGTCAGCAGTGTCGGTGTGCAGTGATGAGAAGAGTATTTAAAGAGTGTGAAACTACATAGGTAGTAAAGATAAGCAGCTGCCTAGTCTTATCCACCTAAGAGTAGTAAAGACAGAGAGATTGTAGAGGGCCACTTCTGAGTAACTGCATTTCTTGGTGTTGCCACCAAGGATATGTCCGTATTGCACAGCACAATGCCATGCAGCCTGCGTACTTGGGCTACCTCGTTTTCAGTGAAGGCAGCTGTTTCAGCATTCTAATAAACTCTGCTGTGAAGCCTACACTAATGTGGCTACAGAGCTTCTTGGGGGGAAGGCTTTACTCATTGAAAGCCAGCCTGGGATCTCTGTAAAGTCCAGTACATACGGAGATGCTCAGAAGTATGCATGATGTGCAGGTCAGCATTAGACTTGGTTTCAACAGATTGCTGGTGATAGAAGGCAGCATTTCATTACTTTGAAACAACTGTATTTTGTTTGGACGATGGGTTTACAAACCCTCATTATAAGTCTCCTGTATCCGTTAAATTCAAGGAACTGCTTTTTAAATGAAGGCAGGCAGGTCCTTGGTTTTGTAAATGAGTGCAGCTCCTTTAAATCAATGAAGCTATCATAGTATACTCAAGGTGAGGCTCTGACTCAAAGACAAATGGAAGAGAGGTGATGCAAAGAATGAGGTTTTTCTAAAACTGTCAACATTAGTCTGGCTGTGCCCATTTCCTTTGAAAGGAAACGTCTTGTTAAACTCAGAGGGAACGGAGCAATGCCAAGGCTGAATGCTGTCTGAAAAATCCCATCCCTCAGGCCAAGAGTATCGCAGATTGCTCTCTGGTGAGAGATGATTGACTGTGAGGGTTCAGCAGTTTGGTGCAGTTCTGCCTGGCCAGCAATAGCAGAGGTGAAGAACTCTGTAGCACTCAAAAATCAGGAGAGGAAAGCCAAAACACAGTGGAAGACCAAAAAGTAGTGTATTTCCATTGCATCCCCAAGTGCTGAAACGTACAAGCTACAAACCCTCCGATTCTCCCAGGTGTCTAACTGATCTCAGAGGATATCTTTGGATATCTGCCACCATGAAGATTTCAGGAGGTGTTTAGGGCCAAGCTGCCCTGTGTTGAAGCCAGTGTTACATACATGCCTGGAAGCATGTGTTATGTGAGCTGGGGGAGTAAAGGCTTGTTTTTTAGGTGGTGGTTGTTGTGGGGATGGTGTCAATATACACTGAAATGCTCCGTATCTTTGCTGATCAGTAGTGGAATCTGAAACTAGAAAGTGTTGGTATAATTGACCTTCACTGTCCTTGCTGTATTTGACCCAAGCTCGAACAGATGCCAGTACACCATAAATAACCCAAAGAATTTAATTAAGGAAGAAATGTTAAGTAAAGGGGCATGAGCAGAAAAAAAAAAAAAAAGAAAAAGAAATTAAAGTTCGCATGTTAACTTCTAAAGAAGCAGGGAATGGGTTAATGTAAGACAAGTGTCAGGATAACTTTGAAGTGTTTTTGCTGCTAATAGCACTGAGCCCAAAACAGCACCAATGTGTTAATATAACTTGATCAAGTTGATTATATAACAGCTTGAAGACATTTTCCTTATCTGCTGGCCTCATCATCATTCATTTGCAGTAAGCTTCAACAGACACTATACATCAGTAGTTATGTTCTGCATCCAATAAAATTACCACATTAAATGTTTGCATTTATATATATATATTCACTTGATGAGGACAGGAAACTTTCCATCGTTCTCTCACTTTGCAAGTGCTTTCATTGTGAAGAGAGTTTCACATAGGAATTGTTTCAGGTGTTGTGATTGTGTTCTTAGACTACTGTAGTTTTGACTTAAGTGGATATGGTTAACTCAGCAGCAAGCAAATGCTTGACAAGAACACAGAGATATTACTCAGTAATAGTTACCTGCCTTAGCTGGCTATAATGGAACTTCCTCAGGGTGTAAGGGTTCATTTTTCTGAATAATGGTCTCAAAATGTGGATCTGAGCTATTCCTGACCTGTGGTTCACAGGCAACATACTGCCTGTAGGAACTTCCCCATTACCCACTGCCCCAGGGAATAAAAATGTTAAAAACTGATGCTACAGGCAGAGAAAAATACAATATTGTCTGCAAAACATTTCTGTGTTATGGCTGTGTTATGTTTCTCTGTCATGGGCCAGAAATGGGAACAGTATCTATGTGGAAGCGGGCTAACACAAGACATACGTTTTAGCTTGTACTGTGCAGGTGGCTCCTCAGCTCTTTGGGGTTCTTTGCTACACAGACAATCATGCTGGCACAGGCAGACATTCAGGAGGCCATACTTAAATGCTATAAATTAGGGGACCACACTGTGCATGCTATGTTATAGGGTTGGAAAGGACCTTAAAATCATCCAGTTCCAACCCCCCTGCCGTGGGCAAGGACACCTTACGCTAAATCGTATCACCCAAGGCCTCATCCAACCTGGTCTTGAACACTGCCAGGGATGGAGCATTCACAACCTCCCTGGGCAACCCATTCCAGTGCCTCAGCACCCTCACAGGAAAGAATTTCCTCCTTACATCCAATCTAAACTTCCCCTGTTTAAGTTTTAACCCGTTACCCCTTGTCCTGTCGCTACAGTCCCTAATGAAGAGTCCCTCCCCAGCATCCCTATAGGCCCCTTTCAGATACTGGAAGGCTGCTATGAGGTCTCCACGCAGCCTTCTCTTCTCCAGGCTGAACAGCCCCAACTTCCTCAGCCTGTCTTCATATGGGAGGTGCTCCAGTCCCCTGAGCATTCTCGTGGCCCTTCTCTCTTTTTTTTATAGAAAGCAGATGAATCCCTGCTTTCAACAGCACAATCCAACTCAGATTACTGTTTGGAGCTTTACGTGGTGCTCTGTCATTTTGGATAACTTCTCAGTTTGCATCAATAATGAAATCATAGAAGGGAAGAGAAGAATGAAGCATCTTTTAAGGGTTAGGAAATAAACAAAGTACTGGTTTGGGTAGGAAACTTTTAATGTTAGCATTCATATCGGAACACATGCAGTGCCAGTTCCTCGTAATTACCAAAAAATAGAAACTGTAGGCATGGGGGAAAATATGAAGTTGGAAGTACACATGATGAGAGACATAATGTCTAAATTAGTATTATTTTTGTAATTTCCCCTTTAGTGTTTCTCTCATAGAGGAGAGCATGTTTTTCACTACTTTTTAAAGTTTCACTAATCGTTTTGTTTGCTTTGTTCAGATTCTGGAGAAGTTTGGTAATCCTAATACTACTGCACGGCCCACAAACAGTAGCCCTAGAATGAAATCAGCTTTATTATGAGATGTTATCTTCACACCAAGGGACATTTCAGGAAAGTAAATAGCAGCTTGTGGAATAAAGCAATTGAAAATATGCAAGTACAGTCATCAAACAGATGGTGTTTAGAATGAGCTGGATTCCTTTTTCATAGCTCTAGCTCAAAATATTTGATTCAAAAGTTCACTTTGCAGTTTTTTCTCCCCTAATCCCTTCATAAGGTATAATGGTCTTGAAGGCTGTCTCTCACCTCAGCTTCAACATAAGCTTTCATTTCTTGAGTATGATCTTACTTGCAATTAGACCATAAAAAATACCAGATATGCTGTTCTATTAAAAAAAGAAAGGGAAAAATAAACCCCAGGAAAAACAGACCCTGCCCGGTTCTGCACACAGCACCGTTTGGATTCTGGAAATTATACTCTAATGGGGCCAATAAGGTAATGGGGTGTTTCTGCAAGAAATTAAGAAGGCTAATAATATGTCTGGTTATAATGAATCCCACTTGCGCATGGAAGGCTGTTTTTACCAGAAATATGGAAAGGTTGCAAGCACCATGATAGGTTTAAAAGGGTTATTCCCAGTGGAAGACAAATCCAGTAAAAACTAGCCAGATCCATCAACTGATAGTTGTAAATATTCATTTGCTTTCCTTTGCCCTGTTGGATTAAAGGAAAAGAAACTCCTCTGTGGTCAGTAACTAGCATGTGCTTGAGTTGTGGACAGACTGGAAACTCAAGAGAAGGGGATTTGTGTTGTGTATTAGCTTGGAATAGTACCTTGCTTTCTAGCTTTTAGAGATGGTCACTAAGGAACCCAAGACTGCAAGATCAGAAAATGTATGGAAAGGCCAAAGTAATGAAAGGAGTGAAGACAAGCTCATTCTGCAGAGTGTCTGTATCCATGCGTGGTTGTGTGCTACATGCTAGGTTTTATTCCTGAATCAGAGGGACACTGAAGGGAGCACCAGTTGTATGAGGGAGAGAGAACAGGTAGATACTTGTCTCTGTGATAAAATTACCAAGAAATGCTCTTAACTGGAGGTTATTAGATGTCTTATGGCCATTTACATGGGGTGTGGTTTTGCCTGTGAATGCTGCATGTGCTGCTTGTGTACCTTGCATTGACTTGGTCCTGCAGTCCCACTCAGCCTTGGCACCGGTGCCTATCCCCATCCTTAGCTATTCACAGGCATCATCCACCTCACTCAAGGAAAATGCCGGTCAGTTGCTAAGTCTGGGGCTGTTAGGTGGCCCTTGCATGGCTTGCAACCATTAAGCACCATATCTCTTGTCAGCTAGTTCCATGTATGTGCATTCAGCAGACAAGGTTTTTGCACGTTAACATTTGATAAAACTTGCCTGAGTGCACTTTCCTCTCTGACTCTTCCTCATCCATCCCACTATTTTTTCCAGTTTTCCCTGGAAGCTGTGCTATACCATTTTGAACAGGTAATGATAGTGCCCACATCCTGTATGCACAAGCACACAGCCTGATAGCGATCCAGTAAGGGTGATAATTTAATTAGGAAAATGAGAGGAAGGGGTGGTGAGAAGGAAAGAAAGAAAGAGGAAGTGGGATGGGGGAGAGTTAAAAAAGGCAGGCAGATGGAGAAGGGAGAAAATACGAAAGAGATGCCATGACATATACAAAAGCCCAGGGTTTTCTGGAGGGACCTAAGGTGCCAGTACTGCAAATGATGAAATATCACTCTGGCAGAGAATGTGTTTGCCAACATTATTATTTTTGCACTGACTTTCTGGTTGAGAGGAAAAGACAATCTATCCATCAGTTGGTATCCCTCGCTAGAGGTGGTTTTAAGAGCGTTTACTTGTTTCTTCCATGCTCTCACTCTTCCGTGCAGGTTTGGGTTTTTGTTTGGCTGTTTAGTTTTTTACTTTTCAGGAAAAGATACACCTTCCTCTCCATTAAATTCATCTGCCTTGTGGTTTTTAATAGCCAGGTGTCCCAGGTTTGACTGCTGTACCCAAATTACAATATGGCATCCATTTGGAGTATCTTCATGGTCGTCACATAGCTTCATCACAGAATCAGGTTCAAAGGAATGAACAGAAACATAGGTAAACTGTCTTCAAGTACCCTAAGCTATGATAACAGTATGCCAGAATGAAAAAACCCTGTTGCTAAAATATATACTATCTGGTTTTCTAGTGTACTTTAAAATGCAAGTTCTGGTTATAAAGAAATCAAGTAGTTACCTTTCTAGCATGAAAGAATTCCAGAGGAAAATTTTTACTAACTGTGACTGGGACAACTCTGTTGTCTTTTATATGGATAGTGGTTGCTACAGAAGCAGACCAGAAGCCCTTGGCTAGGGAGGTGCAAATCAATGCATCACTTTGTCTACAAATTCCGATATAATACTGTATTCTGTGTCTGTCAAAACTGGATCAATTAGATTCGGTGTTTTTTTTTCTACTGATGGATGCGTAGGACACAAATATACATATGCTGCTTAAGGATACATTATTTGAAACTAGAATTAGAAGTATGCAGTCAGAGCCACAGAAATAGGGTACTTATCAGAAACCATGCTTGTAACTCACATGATCTGGGAGAAGCAAATGTGGAAATACATCTTCATAAAAAATTCACACAGTCACAAATCGTGCCATCTATTTCTGTACACTACATTTTTGTTACTCCTGGAGAGAGAAGGTCTTTTTATTTAGAGTAATTGTTGTTGGTTTTCCTGAAGACATAAAGTATGCATCTTCTCCCCTCGCCTGCTGCCTTTTAGAAGTAGTCAAAGAACTGAAATTAAGTCCTGAAATTGTGTCAGCACTGTATATCATAATTAATGGAAAACAACTTCCTTAAGGTCTAAGATCTGCACAATTAGACAGAAATCTGTGAAAAAAACCCTCAAGATTAGAAAGAGAATGTTGGGAGAGAGAGTCTTTAAAAGCTGCATTCCCCTGCTTGGGGAGATGCAGTCATTGAAAAGTTCACCTGACATATTCAGATGCATTTACACAAATCCCTTTGTTGTTCTGTGCAATTACCTTTCCGTTTGTCTCCATGGAGTTCCCTGTCTCTAAACGTTGTGTGCTTTCCTCGTTCATTTCACACTTGCATGTTACAGCCCAGACCCTCTCAAAAACAAAGATCCATTTGGATAACAGCGGTGCATCCGGGATCCACCCCTGGTGTGTGCAGAATAGCTTTTCTTTTATCTTACAGCGGCTGTTACTAGCTGTTAAGAAAAAACACATGCCAATCAGGACACAGCTTCCTCTGCCTCACCTTGCTAAAACCCCTGATATGTCAAGATCTTCTACCATGAGAGAGTTTTTCACTGCAGTTTACTGATTTTAGATGTGCATTAGACTGGTAAGGCTGGAAAAATGGGTTCCGCATTTTGCTGCTGGTGAACTTATCCCATGGTTGTTCATTCTTATTACTCTAACCTTCAAGAAATCAAGCTTTTGTGTCTTCTACTTAGCAAGTAGTCTGCTTATTTCTGAACATGCATCTTTTGTCTTTAATGCCATCCTGCTTATCTCCTCATCTTTAATAATTTGATACAAGTTTTGGTTTGCATAGCTCAAAAAGTAACCAGGTAGTCTAGTTTCAAAAAATCAATAGAACGTTTTCTTTTCTTTGAAAATTGTGCATTCCTCCTTTTTCCAGTTCCACTTTGCCCTTGAAAGTAAGCTGAAGAAAAATGATATACAGAAAAGAAAAGGATTGACTGTTTTGTTCTTCAGTTTTATCACAAAAGGGAAAAAAGCAAAATTAATTAAAGCAAGCCTTGATTTTCTGTTAAGAACATTTAATTGAAAAAAAAACTTGATTTAAAGTGTTTGATGTCTTCGTTGTTTTTTATTATTCCTCTGGGCTCAACTTTAATAGTCCTTCACGCAGTTTCTCTTTCTACTGATTTCAGTCAAAACACCAATCATTCTCCCCAAATGGTGCTTAAGGCATCATCTTTATTTTTATTGTCTCTTTCTATTGTCTTTACCATGATTTTGACTTCTTTTTTGGCCAACAGCACCTTTCTCCCATGGTTCCTTTATGCAAATAAATTATTTCCTTGCAGTTGAGTCTTTTTCCTCCATAGCGTCATTGAATTTGGGCTCCTCGGTCCTACTGGCGTATTTTTGAATGGATACTTGGTAACTTAGGAATGTATTTCCTCAAGGTAGTTAATTTCAAAAGGTATTTGGTAGGAGGTGACGTGAACTCATCATTTAAAGGAGTCACAACCCAGGTGCACCTTTCAGTCACCTGTATTTTAAGAACTCTGCTATCTTGGTTTCATTGATATTGGGAATGATCTCATCTGGTTGTATACCATCCCTGTCTTGAAATCAGATAGCTTTTTGTGTAGTCCTGATGCAAAGGACTTTTAGGTGTTGACTTTTAGGATCCTCTCTCCTGTGGTTTTTTTCTTCCGCTGAGGCAAATTTCTTTAGCTTCCTGCCCATGACAATCTTTCAAGCTCTTTCAGAGGCACATTGAGTGTTACCGTCTTGTCTCCTGACACAAAATCTAATGATAATATTTTGATTCTGATTTCCTTCCTCAAAAATTGTGTTTAGTCTCCAGCATGGGTTTATATTTTATTATTCTAATTCTGGCCACCTGAAGTCTTGTCCTTGTCCATAAGAAGTATGAGAGCTCAAACATTACACTGATGTTCTGAATACGTTATTCAGAGGGCCTCGTCCAGGCCTTCTTTCTTCAAGAAATTGAAAGTAATACTATTTCCCTTCAGTGTCCTATACAGCTTCTGTTGTCTAGGTATGTCCTCTTACATTTTCTTCCTTTTACATTCTCTGTCATGAAGCCTTTCCCAAATTTCTCTCCTCTGTCTTCTGAATTCTTTCTACATGTAGTTGTGCCCAATTCTGTGTTCAAACCTGCATTTCTATTTTGCAAAGCTTACGAGTGTTAATCTGTTTCTGTAAAAATATATCCAATTGTTATGGGACTAATTTTGCCTTCTTCAGTAATGTTAAATAATGCAATAAGTAGTTCCCACTGGAATCTGTAGAACTCCTGTCTAGCACAAGTGGCTGGATCTGGCGCTTGTGTAAAATCCTATGCAGTATATGGTCATGCCAGAAGTAAAGTAAGTCTACTAGTAGGTTGTTCTCTGGATTGGCTGGGGCGGTTTTGTTTCTGAATTACACCCTCTGTTTTCTGTAAAAGTTGCCTTGAACTGAGACGTATTTGTTGCCTGCGTCTTAAATATCTCAAAGGGCATTGTTTACACTTAGCAGATACTGGTGCCTACCAATGGGATGCAGCGAAGAGAACATGGAAAAAGAGATTCCATAGAAATGTCACAATGAGGACATATAAAAACTGTCAGCTGTTTGAAGCGGAACACATACTGACATTCTGGAAAGGTAATCACAAGAACAAAGGCAGAGGATCAAGTTATTGAAGTGTGAGTTCACTTTAACTTGCCCGATCCAGTTTTTATGTAGCAACACAAAGCTGAGAAGTTTTGTACAGCGTTACAGGGGAAGAAGCCCAGAGGTACAACAACATGGCAAATGTCAACAGGCATCCCGCAGCCGTTTGGGGCTTCACTTCATTTTCAGCATGCTGCCAATTCTAGCTGACGCTGCTGCTTTCTGGAAGGGAAAAGGAAAGCCGCTGGGTTTGTTATCTCTGTTGTTCAAGTCACTAACATAGGACTAGCTACAGCTTTTGTTGTTACTGTGTTTAACAGAGAGCTTGGAAACAGTATGTTTACAAAGTACGTAGAAGCTACTAAAATAGCATTTCTCTGGTAACTCCCATTAAATTTGGCTTAATATTTGCTCTACTGGCTTTTTTTCTTCCCTTTCCTCTCTCCAGCAGGTTATTGAACAAGAGAATGATTTCCAAAAAAGCAGGGAGAGGCTTCTGGCTCATCCTTGCCTCTTTCCAGACATCTTAAGCAAAACTGAAAAAATGTCAACAGGTTTCCGCTCTTGAGTTAGTCTCCCATAAATAATATGTGAAACCTGTATTTAGGATCATACAAATACAAAGGCAGTTAAAGATGCTCATCTCAGGGAAGGAGACATGCTTTGTGTCTAGTGTTTCAGGTCAGAAGGAACTATTTTATCATCTATGCTGGCATAGTATCTCTTAGTACCTATTAACTTACAGCTAGTTGCCCTTGTACTGAGCTCAGGTTTAGGGCTGACTAAAATACAGGAACACAAGGGAAATACCTAGTCCTGGTCTGAAAACAGCCACTGTTCAACCTTGGAGCTTGCTTTGGTGGTTGACCACACTTAGAAAAGGTGTGTGATATTTTTTTTTCCTTGGTTTATCTGTCTGGATATTGTAATTATGCCTTTCCTCACTTTAATAACAAAGATGCTGCTCTAGTATCTTACATTTTCTTCCCATGGAGACCTTTATATGCTGGCATCAACTCAGCTGTTAATCTTTTCTTCCGATAAAGTAAACTGACTGAATTTCACAAGTCTGCTACTGTAAAATATTTTCTCCAGTCCTGAAGTCACTTGTCTGGCATTTCCCTACACCCCCCCCCAGTGTTTGTAATGTATTTAAATGTGTCTGTTAAAAATGTATGCAGTTTTCTATCAGCATCTTGAATGTAACAGAGGTTCATCATTTCCCTGTATGCACTCTGCATACTCTAGCATCCAGTGCATAAGCATTTCTTACCCCAGTGTGGCATTCACCACAGCTTATCTAATATAACACACAAAATTTTCTTCGAGTCGCTGCATTCTAGGATACAGCTCCCAAGATACAGTGCTGATAGGGCCTATATCTCTTCTCCCCAGATGTGTCTTCATTGATTTTACTGCAGTAAGTGTATTTTGTTTGAATGGACCCAGGACATGAAGTAACTCGGTTTGTTCTGCCTGATTCATCTGTCATACTCATTACTTCTTCTTTGGCATATCCTCAAGTTTTATCAGGTCATTGGTTCATTACTCATTTACACAGGTTTAGTTTGGGAATAACTCAAAAAATCTCAGTGGAGATACTCTAGGGCTGACTCATTGGCTCTGTGTATGAGTAAATTCTTGGCCCCTGGGATATAGTTGTTTGTTCCAATAATAAATCAGAAGAATAGAATAGAATAGCCTCCTTAGTACTAACTATAATAGCTCTGACTGAGCTTCCCCAACTCTGAGCCTGTGACCAAGTGTGCATCTGGGGGGGAAGGTGTGATTATGAGTTTTCTTCCTGAAAGACCTTTTTTGGTCTGAAATAAAAAGGAGGAACCAGTAGCTGGCACCAATTTTGTGACAGAAGATGAATTAAACTACACCCCACAGAATTTAGAGAAGGAAATACAAATGTCTTTTCTGTTACATTGCCTTCCACTTTTCTTTATCCAGCTCTACTTGGCTGCATATGAAACCCAGGACGTAACCTGTAGCAAGAGAGAGCTACATCATCTCCTGGAATTTGTGACTTTTTATTTAGCTTCTGTTCAGTCTAAAAAAAAAAATCACAAACACTATGTGAATACTCATCCTTCAAACTGTAGTACCTCCTACCTATTACATGGGTGTAGTCATCCACTGTCAAAAGTACAAAAGAAGATGGGAAACACTTTCCAGAGCAGTTAGTGCAAATGATACTAATAACTGAACTGAATAGAAAACTTGCAAGCACATCAGTAAGCTTTGTACCTGAATTAATTTATCCAGACATCAGAAGTCATAGGCATCATTAAGCAATAGGGATTCAGGTATTTTGTTTTTCTAGATTCTATGGCTGCATCCATACGATAAAATGAAGCATTCCTATGGACATCCCCAGGACCGTGTAATTTATTGCTAGAGCTGTAGCTGATGCAGAGGTATTCTCTAGATTGCACAAAGAATGAGAAAACTGGACTGCGGGAAAGAAACACATTGTGGAAATGAGCAGTCACCCTCCTACACAAGCTGTAGTGTTGTCAGGTAGCTCCCAGCTTTCAGGCAGCCAGCTTGATTCTGCTTTGAGCTCTTACCTTCTGGACAGTTGCTGTTCTCCTAAGATTTTGTTGGTGAGGAAAGGGGGAAATTTCTTTGCTGCTCGGAGAATAGTTATCCTTGGAAAGCTGCTAATAGCCAAAATTACACTACCAATGTGGAAGGCAGAAAACTAAACTGAAATAGTTCTTCGATACAGTCAGCTGAATAATCCCACCGAATCTCTAGAGGGCTTGGTAAATAGGGTATTCTCCCTTGGAAGTAGTCCAGCCAATGTTCCTCTTTATATGGTGTAAAATGCTCTTTTTCTTCTATCCTCATCTGAAAACATAAGACTGGATTTTACCTGCTTCTACCTGCCTTTGTTATGCTGCTTTAATACTTTGCTCTTGCTGGATTTCTAGTCTGTCATGTTATATTCCAGTCAGTCCATTTCTACCTAATGGCATTAAGACTGTCCTAAAAGTGCAGAACCTGGCAGTTTTCTGCACCTTCTGCATTAGGTTTGAGTGCTTAAGCTTTCCATCTCAGTGCTCAAATCTCTTTATAACTCTACATCCACAAATACTTTTTCCCCAAATTTCTGCTGCCCATAAGAAAACCTACTCAGAAGAGAATCTCTAGCTAGATATTGAATCTCTGTGAAACAAAGATTGCAATATTTCTATACCTCACAAGGGGTTTTATTTTATTTAGAAAACATAAAATTCAGAAAAAATGTCTGGAAAACTAACCATTTTTTGCTGTCCTCCCAAACACCTTTTCCCCATCTCGAAGGGGAGAAAGAAGAAAAGGAAGGACGACCAGTTAGGGTATAAGAACTACTCCTTTCTTCACCCTTTTGCAGCTGCTGCAGCCTTTCTAGCCACAAACAGCACAGGTTGTGCTGCTCTTTACGATTTGTTTTGCATCTCAGCTGCTGCATGTCTGTCTCCTAGAGTGAAAATCTATGCAAGCACGGTCTCCCTTTATTCCCTATCTTATATACACTCCAGACTGCATTGCTTATAATAAACTAAATGAGATACTGCTGTTGTGATCACCAGTAACATGAGAATGGAGTATATCTGCGGAGGTGATATCTCTCTTCTTCTGCCTTGCTTTTCACTTGCACAGGATCATCTAATTGTATTGGTACATATCATGGATATGGCTTTTCTTTTGATCGTATGCAAAAGCCTCAGTATTATGCAACTACCCTATATGTAAGGGATTGTGTTGTGTGTGCTAATTTAAATAAGTGATATAAAAATGCTTTTATGGTACTCAAAGTCCTACTGAGGGCATGAATAGATAAATACCTGCTGGGTAATCTATTGAGCCTGGATAAAGAAAGGAGGATGAATACTGATAATCAGT
This sequence comes from Pezoporus occidentalis, assembly GCF_034315485.1. Taxonomy (NCBI): domain Eukaryota; kingdom Metazoa; phylum Chordata; class Aves; order Psittaciformes; family Psittacidae; genus Pezoporus; species Pezoporus occidentalis. The sequence continues at coordinate 381,391 of NW_026914502.1, forward strand.
GGTTTAAACAGCCCAAGGCACATCACTTTGAAAGGAATCCTTGCAAAAGCAGATTTCCATTATTATAATTTTTTTTAACTTTTAGTCAGAGTGTTACCTTCCGAAAAACTAGTTTGTTCCCTTTAATGGCTGAAATGTTACTGTGACTGAAGTCACCGCAGTAAAGGGTCTCTCCTAAGTATGTATTTAGCTAATAGCCAGCAGTGTCCTCAAAATGGCTTGAGCTTTGTGTAAAGAGTATCCGGCTTTGTCACACAATGGTTTCTTTTCTCAGTGTAAAAGAAGTGTCAATGTCACCTGACGGAAGGCCCCGCAACGGGAGTTTTAGTTAGAGCCTCAGCAAAGCTCAGAGAAAACCGAGCTGCTTTTCTATACCCTCTGATTCTGAGACTGCTCACTTAAACCGTTGACCTGTTTGCTCCTTACCACGTATCCAAGGGATCATCTAAATTCCACTGGTGCAGGAGCTGCACAGAAGGAGGATTATAAATACATTAATATATCACAGAAGCTGTTAAAAAAAAATAAGATAAATGTATGCGTAAGTGTCCGGGATATATAGAGGTGCCCAAGATTTCATTGTGATACTCAGTGAAAACCGTGGCCATCCTTGAATGCTTATTCCTGAAACAGTAATGTGATATGGTTATGGTGTAAAGGCTGCTTCAGGTATAGCGGATAATCTAGATCACAGGGAGTCAAATATGAGCCTATTTTACCCCAAACAAGCAACTGAAGTGTGGCCCAGCATGTGGCACACACCGATTCTGAATACACAAAGCATAAAATTCCAAGGTGAATGTCTAAGAATGTCACTTCTAAATATGCATCGAAATCACAACCCTAGAAGAACTCTTTAAAGAAATTAAACCCTCTTAAGGCAAATAACATCCTGTAACAAATTATTTTTTTAAGAAATTAAAATGAATTAATTTCAAAAGGCAATTACATGCAAATACAGTAGAAGGAGAATAATTTGCACTAATGACTGGGATACCCATTGCAAATTACTGAGTTTCACAAATTACTGAGTCAATAAGCAAAACAAATTCAGGCCAAGAGTAATGCATCAGAAAATGTCCAGCATTTTGTTTTTCCAAATGCAATTTAGTTTTAATTATGATGTAGTAAAGCAATGAAAGGGCCACCCAGGGGAAAAATGCTTCTAAATGCATGAGAGACCTATGGCCCAAATGATGTAATCTCAATGTAGAATCCCAGCCAATAAACATCTCTTTGAGCTATTTAATTGGGTTTTGGTATTCCCTATAATAATAAGGGAGTAATAGAAATGCTAAATTACAGATATTAATCATAAGGTATAAATGAGATGAGTCTAAAAGAGCAGGGTCTATGGATGCTACAGAAGCAGAAGTCAGATTTTAAAATGAAGTATCACTGTCTATGTGTTTGCAAGTTCCCCCTCACCATGATAGCCGAGTATTTCACAATCCTTGATGGATTCTTTCCTCTCATCATCTTGAAGCAAGACATTTTTCCATTTTGCAGCTGGGAAGCAGCAATGCGGAATAGATTAAGGAGGTCACATACAGAGAGAGTCTGCTGATGAAGTGGGAATTGACCTGAATCTCCTGAGTCTAGTGAGCTACCTGTTAAAACGGGTTTTCATCTGGTAAAGAATCTTAAATAAGGCAAAAGAGTAATTCTTCTGTTTGTGCTCAGATCAAAGCCTACTTCAGTTCTGCAATGTGTTTATCCGGGAGAGGTCTCTACAGCTGAAGCTGGAAGCCAAAAATCCCCATGGAAGATTCATACACCTGAATGGTGGCAATCCCCACAGTGAACCTGCAGGTCTGTGTATAGCACAGAGCAATCGTCAAGTAATCGGATGAGGCTGGCCTTCAGCTGTCTGGTGGTGTGCCCAGCAGATCCTACTTTGAAGGGAGCAGGAAAAGGCTAAATGATGAAATCATAAAACACAGAGGTGTAAAGTAAAAGATGAAATGGTATCAGCCGATGCATTGAAGTTCAACCCAAATATATTCTTCCACTTGTGCACACACGCTCTACTGTTATAAATCTTTCAGCTGCTGTAAATGAACCAAAGCTGTTCATTCCTGAACGTCTGCTCTTCCTTCATGCTCTTTTTCAAAGTTACTGATGCTGTCTTTTCTCTGCAGTTTGACTGGGAATCAGTCTGTGTCAGAAGAATCCCAGAAAGCACACATTTCCCATGGGCAGAACTTTGCAAGGTACAACAAAGCTGTTGTAATGCCTTCCTCTAACAGTGTCTCTTTAGTCAGTGGGAAGGGATTTCCTGTACTCGATATTTAAAAAGAAGAGAAAAAAAACAACCTTAGAAAGTAAATGAAACTCTTGGTTCTGGGTTGGTTTTTCTATTCATTTGTTAGTTTGTTTCGCTTTGTTAGTTTTTAGACTAAGGGAAATTAAACATGAAGAAAAAGGACCCCCAGTAGAATGATGGGACAACTTAGTGGCTGCCAACAGGGGCCGGAGAACTCGTTGATAATGGAAGCTCCCACAATGATACTGCTTGGGCAGAGAAGCGGGGGGGGGTGTCTCATACAGAAAAATAATTTCCTGTAGGTTGAGTTTGGAAACAATTACTTGGGACCGTTTGAGTGACTGTGAGTATTATAACTGTGTGAAGCTGCCTTCGTTGTGATTATGTTGAAGCTCCAAGCCCGTGAGTAGAGAAATCAGGTCCTCTTAGCCCCAGTGCTACACTGGTGTGGACTGCGATGCGAACTGGTGCCACTGTTACTCCTGTATGCTTGGAAGATGAATGGCTGCACCTAAACCCTCAGTGTTTCTGACTTTGGGTATTTGCTACACAAACTTACATTTTTTGTCAAGTAGATACCTATGACGTGGTTCCCTCTTGTGGTTCCCATCAAACAATTTCCATTTTTAATAATAATTTGGGTGTGCCTGGCACTTCCAAAACTTTCCTGAGTTTTCCTTAAAATGTTCCTGAAAGGTTGGAGACTTACAGGTGTTTGTGAGGATCGGAATGCAAATCTCTTTCCTGCTACCGGATCAACAGGCTATCATATTGAATATACTTCACTTTGTAGGTGTCTGTTTAGAATCAGGTGTTTGGTGGCTTTAGAAATGGGCAGCAAGACAGGTTGGAAGTCAGGCTGTCCCTGTGTGTGTATAAGCAGAGCAGTGCAAAGGGAGGAGGATCTGTTCTTCCTTCTGGTGGACCTCTCTGGAGTAGAGTAAGATGAGTGAAGCAAGCCTAGAATGTTTGAAGTGGACTGTGCTGCTTCTCCTTTGGAAGTAAACAATAAATAGACAGTCAGAAAGCAGAAAATGCATCTTTTTATATGTGCATGTCTGCCTTGTTTTCATGTAAACATGAGATATTTCTGATTCTTTAGAGCTCGGTCCTCTCCTCACTTCTGCCTTCGGAATAAAAGGAAACTTTGGTAAAAAAAAACTGAAATTCTCGTCCTCACTTTCTCCTTATGAGCTGCTGACATACCAGTGCACATCCTATCAAAATGTATTGAATGACATACCCATTTCGCATACTAAGCTATTCCAACCACATCGCAAGTCATGGAAGAGCCATTCCAGGTTATCGATCGAGCAAGCACAAAAACATACTCAGTTTTAACTATGAGCAGATACTTTTGCTTCTGTAATAACTGTTGTGTCTAGCTGGCAACTCCAGTTTTAGAAACCCTGGCATGTGCTCTGCTGAGACAATTTCAGGGGGATTGGTAGCAATTAACCATCAATCCCATGTATATATGTATATATGTAAGCCTTTAAAGGCTATGGCTGATATTCTCAATTTCTCTTTGTTTTTGATCAAAACCTCTCTCCAGAATAACATGGTAATTTCCCCTTGGGAAAATAAAACCTGAATTTGCCCCAGGGACTATGTGATTATCTTAGCAGACCTTCACCTGGGATGTCTGTCTGGAGCAGTCCCTTTAAATGCAGGGCATTGAATCAGTGGCTCTTCTGCATGTGTTTTTGCAGGTGAGCATACTTGATATTGATTATGCTTGCCCTTGCATCTGGGTTTTTTTTCATGTTTCTGCACGTGGTCCGATAGCTCTCAAAGAGCAGTTCCTGTATTTTGGAGTGTTGTTTGTATATATGTGTGCATTTCATGTAGGCTCTTTATTGCTGCACTTGCATTACTAAACCAATATGCGCCAGGTCTTCCTCCAAGACTTCACCTGTCTTACATTGTTGCTTGTGCTTTTTTAATGCTACTCAACAGTTGTGAACACAAGGTAGTAAAGAGCAACATTTAATACTATGATAATTGTAAGTCTCTATCTATGTGTCAAATAACAAAGCAGGGCTGAAAACAGCAGATACTGACACACTTGTTTTATGTGGAGCCCAGCAGATGCCAGCAGAGTGGCTCAGTGATGCACTGTCAGGATTCCTGTTTTGCCATCCTTTACTATCTTGTCTCTCCCTAGGCTATTATGGTCCCACTTACATGTCATTATCTTACACTGTTAGGGCTCAATACATAGTAAACCCCATTTATTTAAAGAGGTTGTTAGAGTATTCACCTCTGTCACTGTGTGGTCTTTTTATGTCCTTTCTAACTCAAGTGAAAATAGTTAGGAGCTGGGTCTTTTTTTCCGCATTGCCTGTGCTGCCTTATTTCTCTTTCTCTGATTTCTGCAGCTCACTTGACTGTGACAGTTCAGTTAACTCTGACGTTTTGGGGACATAGTTTGCATGAAAGAAACTACAAAACAAAAGTTACACTTCATCTTCAGAGGTTGAATTCTGAAAAACTCTCCTGAAACAACAATAATGCAATAATAATTCCTACACCATTCATTATCATATAAAATCTCTTACATCTGAAGAATGTTATTTAGGCTGCAAAATCAAGCACTAGTAATGTCTGACCTAGAAGTTACTCATTCAGCTTTAGCTCTGGTCCTTTTGAGTGTCTGTCCTGTGTGTAAGCTGGTTTCTATAGGGGGTTTTGTTTGTACCTGTAATTAAGTTGTCACAATTCCTACAGGGCCATAAATAATGTTTTGGTGGCACCTGAAAAACTGTGTTTTCTTATATTTTAGGGGGCCTTTGTGGGCTTGATCTAATTTAAAACTACACCCTGTCTGCATATAGCATGTTATATAGAGGATATATATGCAAGATTTTCAAATAATAAAGTTTGATCAGATTCTGAAGCTAGAGTACCCTGTTGCCACCTCAAGCCCCCTCTTCTCCATCACACTAAGTCAATTTGTGTTACCTATGCTTCTCCATATACTGTCTCTGTTGCCCTCTTGCATGGAGTGACATGAGCTTGTGTAGTGAGGAGTAAACATCTGTAATGAATGGTAGATAGCAGGATTTTAGTAAATTTTAAGGCTGTATTTGTAACAATCATTGTATTTCTTACTGATCGGGTTATTGATGTTGTTATGGTCACACCTTCCTTTTAATACTAAGGTCTGTGCATTCAGAAGCTGCAGTTGGCTACTTCAGTGGGTTTTGTCTTGCTATTAGTAGCAAAAGAGACTTTCAGACTTGTTTTGCAGATATTTTTTTGCTTGCCTATACAGGCAACTAATCCAAAGATGCATATGACTTAATGCTTCCTTGCTTATGTTTCAGTTCTCTGAACGCTAAAATGGGGCTACTCATGAACTTATTTCAATGGATTTGCTCATGCAAAAAGCTAATAATTTGCAGGTGGATTTTCAGGGTTGGGTCTCATTTATATTCTGCTAGGCAGCAGCTGAAGCCTTTCAGACATGAAGCCATTAGAATGATCTTAACCAGCTGGCAACTCTCTGTATGGTCAGGAAAACCAACCTAGCTGCAGAAGGAGAAATACCACCTTTGAAAACGGGGAAACAGAAGGAATGGCAGGCAACCCTCTTTCACGTTAAGAGCAAGGTATGATAGTTTGCAGTCTGCCCAAGAAGTACGGTAGATGTAACAATGTCTCCCTTTTGTTAAGAAGGTTGTCTGGATAAAGTTAGTCATAACAGTTATGATCAGATCAAAAGGTGATGGTTGATTCTAGGACTGGTATTTTTTCTTGGGGTTTTGTGGGGTTTTTTGGTTTTGTTTTTTGTGGGGTTTTGTTGTCTGTTTTTGTTTTTGCCTTTTTTTTTTAATTCTAGTAGGTAACTGTAGTGGTTATAGTGATTTTCCACTATAGGTTTTTATTTTGGTTAGGTACCCAAAAGGTATGCATAAGAATAGGCTGTAGATCTCGGTTCATGTGATCTGTTGCAGCCTTCTTTCTCTATCATATCCTTAGAGGATAAACTCAAAATATAGCTTTTTGTATTTCTAAATACAAAGGGTGAAAAAAGGGTGAAAGCTCAGTTACCAACATGGACACATTGCTTTTCAACACTGCTGTCCCTCTTCCCCCCCCCCTCCTTACCCTGTAATCAGTTGTGAGCTGCTGACAGTTGCCATAGTTAACACTTTGCTCCAGGCTTTTCCTTCTACTGAGATCTTCAAGATACTCTCCTTTTCCACCCTAACCTGGGCGCTGCCTCCTTCTCTGGCCTGACCTTTGCATTACATCACCTTGAAATAACACCCCTTGGGCTGGGAACACCTCCCTGCAGCGCCGGTGCAGTAGCTTTCTCACTCCTTTCCCTTCGTTTGCTTTCTTGCTCTTCCCACATTTACTCTGTGATTTCTTCACTGATTGTTCTCCTCCATGAACATTCATTTGCTCTTGGCAGAAGGAGTTGTCTTTGTGAGCAAGTGCAAGGGAGGTGGCTTGCACGTGGCTTAAAGCTTTCTGATGCTGCACGCATGATGAAAAGGAGCTGCACTGATGTACCCAAATGGGAACTTATGATTCACTTTTAGTTGCTCAGCCACTTGAGACGACACTGCTATGAGAAATCATGCTGCAGGAGTTCACCGTGATTTTTGAGAGTGCAGAATTCTGGCACTGCCCAGAGTCCCTTGCACGCTTTGAATTCCCATTCTGAGGTCCAAGGACTTTTGAAGCCTGAAGCTGGTAAAAGATTCCTTTCATGGTTAAAATATAGATGAGGATAAAGGAACTTGAAAAAAAAGGTTGATCTAAACCATTGCTTCTGTAAGCACACCTGATTTTTCAGGCTGTGCTGATGCTGGCTTCAAATGCTGTGATTTGGATCTATTCCTAAATAAGAACAACCAACATAATAACACATTATCCAGAGCTATAGCTCTGCAAATTAAATGTTTGCTGAAAACAGGACTGGAAGGGGAGCAGTAGTTCACATAATGCTTTGTAATATTCTTAAGCAGTATCTGTATAGCTGGTGAATTTGAGGTATATTTGGTTTTCATTGCCATCTTTTCAAGCAGTGTCACTAGACTTGCAGACAGCTCTCAGTTTTTTCAGGAGACTGATGTTCCTCCTTTTGTTTCACAACTGTCTTCACTGAAACAAGTGTGGCATATAGTGAAATCTTGAGTAACTTAACCACATTGAAATGAGGCAAGGAGCAGCCATTGAGTATTAACCCTGACATGTCCCACTGCAAAGAAATCCCTAAGAGCTTTTCTTTTCAAACAGTGAGGGAAACTGAAACAACCTGACTGTAGTAGAAAGTGATTCAGAAATAACAGCAGTAGCTGTAAGAGAGAAAGCTAGTGGAGAAGTACCTGTTTCAGTCTGATCTGGGTAGCTGAGCGCCTTTGGGAGTACTTCTTGCTTGGGAAGCTGAACTTACTCAGGGTGGACGTATGGCCCTGTACAGTTGGGATGTGCATTCTTCTATGCCATCTGGGCATGAACCAGCTTACATTGGCACGTGTATGCTGCAGGAGCAGTGGGATGTTTCTTATCATGGGTACCTTGGGTGTCTGGCAGAACCAGACAAGCTTCTTGTTTGAGAGCAAGCATTATAGAGCAGAGAGCCATTATTGTGATTCTTCTGTTTTCCATCCTCTCTTCCCAAATCTAGTTAATGCTGTCAAAGGTAAAGCAGCTTATTTTTATCACATTATTCTGTCCATTTTTTTTTTAGTTCATGCATTTGATTCATCTGTTGCAGGTAAATAAAACGCTGCAGACATGCTGGCATAGGCAAAAAGGATGATCTAAGCATGAGGGTGTTAGCATAGGTCTGGCAGAGTTGATCCAATGTCTTGCTCTGCCACAGGCTTTCTGTGCTGGCTTGAAGAATTCGTATGATTTCTGTGGACTTCAGTTCCTCATCTGTAAAATCATGATAAAATTAAGTGATAAATAGATTTTTTTCAGTTCATCAGCCAAATTGCAAAATCAAAGAACGAGGTGAGAATTTGGTTCGGAACAGAAACTTCTTAGAAAATCAGACCGAACAAACATAAAGGTCATTTGGAGTGTTTCATTCAGTCTGAAATGAGCTGTTGTGATTCACTTTAAATATATAAAGAAAAAAAATCTTTTACTTTGACAAATGTTGTATTGAAATGCAAATTTAGTTTTTGTGGCGAGATCTGAATGAAAGATTGCCATTGCCAAACAGTTTGCTGTTTTCCTGTTTTATGTTCTAGCCCGTCTCCCTGCTTTAGAGAGCATTATTCACCAGAGTTGAAGAAGTAGTTCTGTTTGCTCTGAAACATTACTGTTTGGACAAGTAATAACAACAGTAATAAATTATGTAGTTCTATACAAGCTTGTGTTGCTCTGGCATAAGTGTTTCATTGCTTAGTACAGTCTATGTGTGTATGTGGAGGATGCAGGATGAGATCACCTGGATACCTTGCAGAGAGGTATTTGTATCTGGCTAGAAAAGCAGACAAGTAATCTTCCAAGAGTAATTCTTGTTTTGGAAAGAAGTGTGCCTTCATGGTGGAAAGGTCAGTGCTGCCAATCTACAATCTGGATCTGATGCCAACCCTGACTTTGGTCTAATCTCATCCTGTTAACATTAAAGCAAGTTTTATTGTGTGCAGAATCAACCTCTTCTGTGTGACCTTGATAAGTCACTTAACCTTTCTGTGCTCCATTTTTCCCCTCGTTGATTAAATAAGGAATCATTCTTCTTTCTTCACAAGGGTGTCTTTCTGTAGAACTCACTCAATGTTTGCAGTGTGCTTTGAGACAATAATTTCTCTCTGTAGGCCTTCAGTAACGTAACATGCTGATCAAATTCAGCTCGGTCAAGCACCTGGTAAATTTAGGAGATGGGACTCAGAGCAATGACCATGCTGCAGTCTTTCCCTTCTGACTCTTCTTCCCTCTTATTTTATGCTTTAATAATGAGAATGAGCTTTTTTATGGACTATTAACACTCAACAGGGTACTGGGAAATGAGATGTCATTAAAATATAAAAGACAAATAAGTTGTCTTTCCTTTTTTCTTTTTTTCTTTTTTTTTTAAAGTTTAGATAAGTAAAATCAGTGCCTCCCATAATCTGACAGAATCAAATGTAATCACACAGGAATGTATAGCAATGCTAGCTATTTATCACATGGAAATGTAAGAATAAACTAATAACAGTCTGCTAGTTAGAAGATTATCTTCACTGCACCTAAAGAGGCAGAGTTCTAACTCACTGCGGCCATACAGCTATTTCTGTAGTGGTGTTTCTGTGAAAAGCAATGCCGGAAGGTTTTCTGGAAGAACAAAACCAGAGAAATAGCTGTCGTTCCTATGAGCGTCTGACGCAGTTCTATAACTTCAGAAATCACTGCAGCAACTTCTGAACAGCGTGTAAAATGGAAAAGGGCCTGCCAAATGCAGGGAGGAGAAAACTGCAAGGCCACTTGGAAACTGCTGTGCTGTGTTACTCCGCACGGACATGTAATCTTTAGCCTGGTTGGAGACAGGAGTGCCTGGGATGCTGTAGTTTGCCCACCTTCATCCATAACTAATCTGTTTGCTTACTGAGGGATGAGAGCTACGCATACTCCTGAAGGATGATTCTCTTTCTCCTCCCCTCCCTCCCCCCAGTGTTTTAATTTCTTTTTTGTGTATAGAGCATTGGTGACAAGGCATAGAGAATATGTACATAGAGAATATGCGCATGCTGCATTCTTACATTTACTCTCTAGATTTAAAAAACCCACAACAGTCTACTTGAGAAAAGCTGGAGAATGTGTATCTAACTTGAAATGAAGTAAGTCTGCTACCTTTTCTCTGCCAGTGATTTCCCTGGTTCAGACTAGAGTAGTATTGATGCTGACCAGAAAACTGACCCTTTACCCAGTATTGCTGATTCTGACCATCAGCAATACTGCGTGTAGTATTGCTGATGGTCAGCTCCCTAAACTATCAACAATAAAAAAAGACACAAACCAAAAATAAGTGTCAATTGTGTCTTTCCTAAGAGCAAAAGTGCTGCCTTTTACTTGTTTCCATTTCTTTAGTCTTTAGGAGGTTTTTGGTTTTGAGGTTTTCTCTGTGGCTTGCCAGGCCAGGAATAAAAGAAGTCTGAGGTTCTCCAGCTGCCATAGCTGGGCTGAGTAGGAAGCCCATTTGCTTCATGACTGGCAACGATGAAAGTCCCAAGGTTAGTCCACACTACCTAGTCCAGAGTGGAGTCTCAGTGAAATTGGTGCTGCTTTTCACAGAGACTAATAGTTTGGCCTGGATCCAGCTGCAGAACTGAAGTCTCTAGTGTCTGAAATAAAAGTGGGGGAAGGAGGTATCTTTTTTGCTAGAGTAAAAATGGCCTGTCCTATGCCGAATCCTCCCCACTTCTGGTAGGTCTCCGGAAGGCATTCCGACCAGCAGCACTAGGTGGCTGGAGTACTCATGGAAATGTGAAGGTCCTGGCATACTTCTTCCCTTCTTGATAATTACACTGATTGCTTTCTAATTTTGTAATATAGCTCATCCATGGGCAGCAAATGCTTTTTCAGCAAGCAGATTGCTTAGATTAAACATCAGCCAAGCATCATCCAAGCCTCTGAGGCTGTGTCTTTTTTCCAGCTGCACTCAGTGGATGGTGTGAGCGGAGAGCCTTTGTTGGTACAGCGTGGGCCAGTCCTTGGATGGCTCACCCCTAGGGCCGCTTCGTGTCGCAGGTAAGGGTGCGAGCCTGCAGCCAAAGGGCCAGGCAGGAGTTAACGGAGCAGCTCAGCGCAGTGCCGGCGCTTTGGCCGCTAGAGGGGACTAAAGACCGGCTCTGGGTTGGCCTGGGTCAGGGCTTGGCTTCCCGGGGAGCGGGGCATCCCCAGGAGCAGGTGGGGCAGGGCTGGCGGCTCAGCGGCACGGGGGAGCTGCCGCAGGCGAGACGGGGTGAGGGTCCTGCCGGCCCGTAAGAGCGAGGCGCGGAATCGGCGCCTGGAGGGGTAGGGAGGTTTGCTCGCTTCAAGTCTGGAGGAAGAGAGAAATCAATCCTGTGAATGTCTCCCGAGGTACCTCTGCAATTCACAGGTGCCGGTTCAGGTACTGTCAGTACCAGATCTCTTGGGTAGCGTTCATTTTATCCTGCGTTCACTGTGGGAACCTAAAGCCTAATCTGTATTTTAGGAAGCGCATCCAACACAGGCTTGCTAGTCACCTGTTCTGCAATAGAGGGAGGTAACATTTAAAGCTATGCGGACTCTTTCCTGCTGGAGATTGCATGCTGAGTTGAGTCATCTGTGTGCACTAGACAAGCTACCCTACTACCAGTGAGGAAAAAGAATATTTAGTCTCTAAAGGAAGGATCTGCCTGTGAGATGCTCTTTGAGTCTGAATTTTGTTGTGGTCTTTGAACCTTAAACTTGTGCCATACAGCTGTCTTCAGGAGCAGTAACTGCAGCTTCAGTTTGGTTAAAACATTAAGCATTGGCTTGAAGCTAAGTGTGGAAGATGAGCAGTTGTTCACAACTGTGACATGCGTAAATCAGTTTCGTTTACAACTTCCTCTTCCACAAACATCCTTGGTGTATTTGATGGTATCCTATCTGCCTAACATCCTGCTACAGAAGGTGGGAACCTGCACTCTCTAGAGTGCACCTTGTTTTTCAGAGCAAATTACTTTCTGAGATATCAGTAATGCATCAGAAACAGTAATGAGGTTTTCTTTAATCAGGGGTTCTAACATAGTGGGGAAATGTACTGAACTGCTGGAATAGCACAGCAAAGGGGGATGCTAGGCTCTCCAGAGTGCACCTTATGAATAGGCTTCTAGGTTTGCTGAACATATGAACCGAAGATCCAGGCTTGATAGTAGTTCAGGAGATGCCTTATTATAGGCGTATGTGTGTTCTTACTGAGGGTTGAATGTGCGCCTGAGTGATTTCCCAGTTTCTGTATTTCAAAATCTAGTCCAGGTCCCTGTGAAATCTGAGAGAAATGTTCCATTTGCAGAAACAGATTTGAAATAGTGCCCTTCTTGTGCCTGCGTAAGAAAGGATGCGGTTCGCATACAGATGTTCAGGGCTCTGGATACTAAATAGGTCCAAACCAGAATTTATTAACGATATTATCCTTGGACTGGAGGATGAATACAAGCATCCTCCTTGCATTACATACAGATGAATCGGATCTAAATTATTTAGCAGTAAATGGCTAGAAAAACATGGTTAATCTGAATCTGGCTTGCTTTTTTTTGAGAATAACACATCTGATGTGAAACATTCAAGGTTGCTACAATAATGTTCACTCCCACAGCAGATGAGTCAGCTCTTCAAACCCAATAATTAGTGCCCTCATTGATTTATACTATCATTCAACCTGTGATGGGTCATTTGTGGCTTCCTGTCTTCTGGACACAGCCATATGGTATCCCAGTGGGATCCAGGTCACTGACTCTGGGCTATTACAAGGTATACATGGTTGGCACTCTAGACTACTGATTAAATATTAACCACAGCAGACACATTATTTCCACTCTGCTTTGAAATGAGTCTTTAATTAGAAAGAAAATAACAACAGTAAATGAAGTTTCATGGTTGTTTTCTCAAGTAAATATTTTGACCCGTTGCCTGTGGGACAAGCTCAGAAAAGACCCTTGAGACTTTCAGGCTGCCACTCAGGCCAAACACGGGTGTCTTGAATCCAGTGCCAATCATCTGACATAAGGAAATTTAAATAGGAGAGGTGACTTGCCTAAAGAAAAAGAACTTACTTCTGTATGTTCAGAAAGCCAACTGTGTACTAGGCCACATCAAAAGGAGCGTGACCAGCGGTCAAAGGAGGTGATCCTGCCCCTCTACTCTGCTCTCGTGAGATCTCACCTGGAGCATTGTGTGCAGTTCTGGTGTCCTTAACATAAAAAGGACATGGAACTGTTGGAACAAGTCCAGAGGAGGCCACAAGGATGATCAGGGGACTGGAGCACCTCCTGTATGAAGACATGCTGAGGAAGTTGGGGCTGTTCAGCCTGGAGAAGAGAAGGCTGCGTGGAGACCTCAGAGCAGCCTTCCAGTATCTGAAGGGGGGCTGTAGGGATGCTGGGGAGGGACTCTTCATTAGGGACTGTAGTGACAGGACAAGGGGTAATGGGTTAAAACTGAAACAGGGGAAGTTTAGATTGGATATAAGGAAGAAGTTCTTTCCTGTTTGGGTGGTGAGGCACTGGAATGGGTTGCCCAGGGAGGTTGTGAATGCTCCGTCCCTGGCAGTGCTCAAGGCCAGGTTGGACGAGGCCTTGGGTGCCATCGTTTAGTGTGAGGTGTCCCTGCCCACGGCAGGGGGGTTGGAACTGGATGATCTTAAGGCCCTTTCCAGCCCTAAACATTCTGTGATTCTATGAAGCTTAGCCATGTCTTTTGTAGGACCAGCTACTCTTGAAGCTGTAGTTGTATAAGCAACTGAAAGTATTTCATTTCTTTTTCCTTATAGTGGAAATTCTGGTAAAATATTTTTGCTAGGAGCTTTAATTCAATTCTAGATTTAAGAGTCTTTTTTATTATTCTTACGTGCCTTGAAAGAAGAGCCATCGGGTTTAATTACGTGGAAGGGTGGGGGTAAATAACTAGTTAAGGATGCGCATTTTACATTTCATGAATAATGTATGGAGTTAGGTACATAACTTTAACGTTTTGTCTCTTTATAAGATGCTGAGATAATCCAGAATTTATTTTTTTGCCCTCAGAAATGAAGGTGTAATTATTTTTTTTAATTTCTTATTCCTAAGCCCTTGATTTTGTCTTTGCTTTTTTTCCAGCCCCTGAGAAGCTTTTCCTAAAAGTGAAGCAGATTTGCAATGTTTAAACCAACCTCTAATTTACTTGTAATTAAATAGAAATAGATTTGCTGATGCTTAATACTTACTACAACTCCAAGGGAGTATTTTAGAAATAGTAATTTGAAACTTTTCATTGCAGAGAAATACAGACTCGCTGCTCCTGTCAGATAACGTGCATCTCCTACAGCTTATAGGAATCCAGTTCCACATTTTTATTAAAAAGAAATATGGTTAAGCCACTTACTAATAAAAGCAGTGGTTTCATGTGCATAAATCCTGGCACTCCCTTTTGTGTTACAAGCCCTAAAAGTGACTATTTTGTCTTTCAACACATTTTTCTCAGGCACAATGATGGGTAAAATGTCTTGGTATCTTATTGCAGATTTTCCCTAGTTTGGGGTTACATTAATTTGTAATTTAAGTATGACCACGGTCTTAGAAACTGTTTTAGCTGTGGATCAAAGCCGAAGCCCATCAGGAGCACTGGTAGTACATAATGCCAGACTTAAAACATGTGCATTAGAGGAAAACTTTCTCACAGAGGATCCCAAGTAGCTGGTGGTTATTTTATGCCCCAGAAAGCCTGATTATCACGTACTAAATGCTTAGTAAATACTACATATTCAGTAAATACTAAGTACCTCACGCTGGTATTTTATAATGTCTGTTTCTTAGAATTGCTGTTACTTTTTGTGTACAGTATGTGTATACAATGGACATAAGTAATGCTTGCATTGCATACATACGTGTGACATCTTGGTTCATTTTCTTAGGCTGCGTTTCAGAGCAGCCCACTTATTAATGTAGGTATTCTAGGTGAATTTTGGCAATGGTAGTTTTGTTGAAGACCCTAATTAATCAAAACAACCCTTCCCCCTAATATTCTACCCTGAGTTGTACTTGTGCAAGTTGAAAGCATGTATTAATTTTCTTCTTTGCTTTTTAATTAAACCTGGCTTCTATAACTGAGGCTTGAATTTGCTTTAGTGCTCTTTAAAGTAGTGATGTCTTAATCCACAAATGGAAGTGGATGTTTTCTCTGTAAACAATTAGGAAGATGGTGAGAAGACAACAAACAAATTGGGTGTGTTGGTGTTGAAGAAACTCTCTACTTATTAAGTGAGGGCAAAGTGTTTCTTCTTGGAAACAGAGGAGCTGTTAATGAAGAGCTGACTTCCAGGAGATCACAGGAGTTTCTGCAGGGAGACTGTGCCCTCTGAAGTCCCACCTTGAGCGCTGGTGCCTTCTAAAACCCAGACTAAAGGTTTTAAAAGTGGCAGCAGTGCCCATTGCCAGCAGTTGTAAGGCTCTGTGTCTACTCCAGCTCCTGGGGTAGGTACCTCAGCACTTCAGTGGCCCCTGTGCAGAGACTTTAGGTGGTCTTCCTCACTTTTGTCCAGAGGGGGAGGAAGCCTGCTACGTAGCCTCCCCTTGTCTCTTCAGCCTCATTAACAACCAGCAGCAAAAGGAAGAATCTCTGCCATTTGTGTTTATCCGTACAGTAGCAAAGGTGACCATCAGCATCCTTCCTTCATCAGTAAAACTAGTCCAAAGTCTAAAATTCTTAGGGCCATTCCCTGTGACTTCCCCAGACTCAGATTAGGGCTGTTGCAACTGCTCACTTCCACTTCTGTGTGTGTGCTGTCTCTTCCTACATTATGTGTTAAATCTTTCAAAGTTTCTGAGAAGAAATCTATTTTGAGGCTTTGCGGATTCACTTGGTGTGTTACATAGTAAAGAAGAGCAGCTGTTTTGCTAGGTTGATACTGGCAATAGGTCAAATTCTGCCAGCAGCTTCTCTCTCTCCTATTATAAAGTAGTTCTGTTAAAACACATACAGATTCTTCTGGTTTTGCTGCGTAACAATTTGAAGCAGAATTTAGCCCATTATTCTTAACTACATGAAAATCATCTTTTAAAAGTCTCATTAGTCTTTCTATTTGTGCTGCTGTTTTTCTACATTCATCATAGCAGCTAATATGTGAGTGATACCGGGTCTGGCTGTTTACATGCAGAAAGTTTATAATATTCTGTTTGAATCTCTAGCTATGTTCTTGGGTTTCCTTTTGATGTTAGTAGGACTTGGTTTAACAAAGGGATAAATGATTTCAAAACTGTGATGAGCCCATACTGGAGAGAACTCCATTAATTCAACAGGTGCCTATTGCTTTCTTTATATATATATATATATATATATAATTTATTTTCTTTAAAACTATGCCAGGATCTCTGCAATATGTGGCTGATCTCCTTCAGGTACCTCAGCATTGTCATGACCTTAAATACAATATATATTGGAGATAAGGGACCTGTGTAGAAATGTACTGATTTTACTTGAGGGTTGCTGTGCTGCTGGAATGGCAAACGTTAGTGCTTATGACTATAGAAAGAAAATGAGTACATTTTTCAGTGCTTGGAGGTGCAATGTCTATTTATGTTACCTGTTAGCAGATAATGCCGTCTCTGAAGAGCACTGCCCTGGGCTGTGTTCCTGTCACTCTATCCTCCTTCATATCTGATTGAATAATTGGAACAAATTCCTCTTGGGGGCAACTGAGTTAACGTAAGAAGTGGGCAAGTGTATGGTAGCGATCTTGCTTGTTAATCGGAATGGTATCTTAATAACTGAACATGTCATTTTGGATAGTGTGAGACATAGGGTTCTAAAGTAGAAGCCAAAAGTGATGTTCTCATCACTGATCATTATACATCCAAGAGTATTTAGGGATTTATAGATGCTTTTCTTGTTGCCTTTGATGTCCCTGTCCAGATTTAACTCTATCAGGCCTAACCTGATCCATGTCTGCTCAGACAATTTCTGTGTATTCCTCCTGCGCTACCTCTCCTTACTCCCACCCTTTGCAGTTTTCCTTTTCATGCTGGAGTTTGTCCAGGAACTTCTTGTTCATCTGTGCAGGCCTCCTGGTATTTTTTGCCTGACTTCCTCTTTGTTGAGATGCATTGCTGCTGAGCTTAAAGGAGGTGATCCTTAAATATTAACCAGCTTTCTTGGCCTCCCCCACGCCTTCCTTTCAGGGCTTTATCTCATACTGCTCTACCAAGAAGTTCCCCGAGGAGGCCCAGGTCTTCTCTCTTGTAATCTAGGGCAGTGAGCTTGCTGCGTGCTTTCCTCGCCGCCCAAGGGTTCACCCTGAACACCACCATTTCATGGTCACTGCAGCCAAAGCTGCCCTTGAGCTTTGTGATCCTCACCAGCACCTCCTTGTTGGTGAGAACATCAGTTTTGTTATTCAGAATTAGGGGACAAAGTCTTCCCCTTACTTGTATGCTGTGTAATTTCAGATCCTGACAGATCGGAAGGACATATGTCTCCTGTAAAAAGGCACTCATAGAATCTTATTTAATTTTTTCCTCTGATCTTACTAAGCCTAGAAAATGCAGCCTGTGAACCCTGACTATTGATGACTTAGACCTGCTGAAATTCTAATCAGATGGCACACTGGCTGATTTCTCTCCTTTTTCTCCAAGGAGTGCAACAGTTGCTCAGAAATGACCCAAATAATTTTTATTAATGGGCCCAACATTACTTTCATTTCAGAAGAGACAAATCATTTAATAAAATGTGTGTTCAGTTCTGTTCATTAGTGCTAATCAGTAGTTCATTAAACCTTAATCATATCAATTTTGGGCCACTAATATTCAGGTAGTTTAATAAAGGACCCAGCAGTAAAAGAGCACACATTGCATATTCAGGAGCATATTCATCCCTAGCAAGCTATACTTAAATACACACTTTCCATTCAGTTGGGTAGCAGGGATGAAAGCAAAAAAAGTATGTATGGCAAAACACCACTGATAACAGTTTTAACTATAGCACATGCTGTGCTTATTTATTATGAAGTCTTTGTCTCATAGAGCACAGTTGTTGACGTGGGTGGATTGAATGCTGTTTGAGCAAGGAGTGAATCAGGCTGAAACCTTTGACCAGCAGAGTTAGCCTCTCTTGTGGAAACAGCAGGACAAAGTCTAAGTCTATTGGGAATGCTTAGTATTTTGAAAGGGTGATTTCCAAAGCAGCACATTGGAGAGTAGTATGTATAGTCTCCAGCTCGTAAAGTAATTAACATATGCAAAATTTTAGGGTATGTGTAGTTCTACTGAAGTCACTGCTACTAATGTCTTATTCAAAGCGTGTGAATCTGGCTTAGTACTTTTCCAAGGTGTCATACTGTCTTCCAAGAAAGGCTGTTACCAGCTGAGCAGTTTGCTGTAGGTGTGTGAAGCCCAAACTGTGCTACAGGCACTGCTGAACAAATATGTTTTACTTGTTACTCTCTATGTATTAAAAAGTCATTCTGAATTTCATGGTTTGCACTGAAGACTGAGGAATAAGAATGACTTATGGGTATATTTATTGTGTCAGAGCTCTGATGTGCCAGAAATACAGGCTGGTTTATTCCTGTTAATGCATGTTTGAGCAGCCATGTCTGTCCTAGTTCTGTCTGTGAACCAAACAGGAGTTAAGAGCTGGTTAGAAAGATCAAATACTAGGGAGAAGCCTGGAATTCTTTGCTTGTTGTTCTTTTGAACTTTCTTCACTGAAATTCAGTCATAGTTTACAAGATGCTAGTTTCTGTAGTTTAGGTGACCATAACTGAAGAAGGTATAGCAGCCTGTGAAGCTCTTCTCTCCAAGAAGTGCAGTGTAGTATTTTATCATGTAGTACATCAAGATGTCACCATAGAGTGCAGTCATCCTTCTGATCCTGTTCAGGCAAGAAAACTGTTTAACTTGAATTGGACCCTATTTTAATCTCCTTTTACACTCTCTATCATGTCTTCTTTCTGATATAGCATTTCTCAGGAGCAGCATTTACTCATTTCAGTGGGACAACCTGGTGTTTCTACTGAATTTTCATCCTACAGTAAAACACTATGCCTGAAAGAAAACAAGAATCTATGTCTTCTCTGCTCTGCAGATTGAATACCATAGAGAGTCTGTTTCCCTTTTTTACTTGCTCTGTGTTCACCCCTTTGTCCTTTTCTTCCTCTTTTTTTTACTATATAAGGAAGTGAAAATGTTGTGGGAGGATATTATTCTATAACAACAGCATTTAGTAAACGAGTGTACAGGCATATTAATGCAACCGAGTAATAAGTGTCTGCTAAGATAACTATATTCATCATGTCTTTACTAAGCACTCTTGTATAGGTAAGTAAAGGGAATATTTGTTTTCCCAGCCTAGTCTCATCAGAAATGATTTAAACACATACAGAATGATCCTAAATCATTGCTATTAAATGTCTTTGTAGTTTTCACAACCATGTATTCATCTTGCCTGTCTGAGGATCTTCATTCAGTCTGCCTTTCAGTTGACTGGAGTCTCATGTAATGCGCTTCACCAGCTCTCTAGAACTTTGCTTTAAATAAAGCTGACATCACAATAGGCTGATGACGCTTTAACGTTCCAGGTAGGAACTTAGCAGCAGCTCTAAGAAGCACTGTGGGTTCAGACATTGGTGTCCAACCTGTGCTCTATCACTGGGAGTTCCAGCTCAGCAGGTAAGGTTCAAATTTTAATACAGCATGATATTTTCTTCTGCTCTGTTGCTGAACAACGCAAAGAGCAAACAAGTGTAGTGGAGACAGACAGGTCTGTGCAGATAGGTTGGACCCCCTGGGTGCAAGCAGTATACTTCATTCTTGGATGTTTCCTCTCCTGCCCCTTCTTTTCTCTCCTGAAGTTTACAGACATCTTTGGCATGTAGTATGGCAGAGCCTGAAAGAACAGGTTAGATAAGGACTGGAGGGAGAAAACAGCTCAAACCGTGTGCAGCCTAGATTTGGCAAAGGGTCCAAAACAGTAGCTTCCAACAATTTGTTTAAACCATTTGTAGTAGGAAGGTGCTTGTTTTTGTAAAGTCATAAGAAAATCAAAGCAGAGGTTTTTGGGAACTCCTAAGAACTGCCAACAGCACTGGCTTTGTGATACACACGCTCTGGGATATGTATGCAAGGTTTTGGTAAAATGAAAAAGAGTTCAGCCTAGAAAAGGCTGATGATGGACTGGTGTGAGATTCTGTTATACATGAGCTGGTTGTACTGACAAAGGTGGCATATCAGATGTTGAATGATTAAAAATGTAATTAGTCTAATCTAAACATGAAGACTTGGGTAGATGCAAGTTCTTCTGGATCCTGTCTGAAGTCAGGGACACTGGCTTCAGCAGTTGAAATCAAAGATGTATTGCTGTAGGTGAGCTTGTGTTTTGGTTTGGTTTGGGTTTTGGGGGGGGGTGTGTGTTTATTTGTTGGGTTTGTTTTTTTTTTTTCTTGGTTCTGTTTGCTTGCTTGTTTAGGTCTTTTTTATTTATTTTCTACTGTCATGGGGGGGGATCTCCAGGGGCAAAAAGAATGCATGGAGCTTAGCTAAAGAGCAAGGCTGTAACAGACTTATTCTCTGTGGCCTGGAATACCTGGGGTATATTGACTAGTAGACCAGTACCAGAATATAAATAATATCATATTGTGAAGCAAGGATGGAAAGAGTGTAATTAAGAATGTATGTTGCTCATAAAAGTTATGTACTGGTATTGCTCAGGGCATACAACAATTTAAACACATGATTTATTTGCAAAATAGGGAGAATCTAAGCTTAAAATACTAATCAAATACTGAGTTTAATAATAACAGTAAGTGGGTAATTGGAACAGATGAATCCCATATTTTATATAGGCTAATAAAATATTATGAACTGGCTATAGTTCCAAACCTGCTACTAAGAGGGAACAAGACAGTGGGGGGTGGAGGGGGGTATTGCTAACATGATGTAGAACCATTAAATTTTGCTCACTGTAGTTCAGGAAATTTTAGTGAGAAGTGAGCCTTCTCTTTCGCCTTAATGGTTGTTTGATAGCCTTCATGAAATCTGTGTGGGTGTTCAGCCTAATACTCACTAGGCAGATGTCCACATTGTGCAGTAAAACAGTGTGTTAATATGCCGTTGTGTTTTCAACCAAAACCAGTATGGGAATAGGATCTTAACACTGAAGCTGGGGTTAGAGACTGAAGCTCTGGGAGATAGTCCGTCTTACCCCTGGAATAGGATTTAAATAGTTCAATAAAAAAATCTTGTGTTTTGTCTTGAATTTTGGCAGGGTACGGTTGTGTGTGTGTATGGTTTATCTTTGTTTCTGTAATTGCCTTTAAGTTAATAACAGCTATTCAACCAACAGAAATGTCTTCCATAAAGTTGGCAACCTCAGCTCCTGGTCCTCAGGCCATTACTTTCCCCATCCCTGAGATCCTTTCTGGACATCCTTCGCGTTCACATTGGTGTCCTCCATTGTTGCCTGACTTTTAAAACTGTTTAATATTAACCCTTTGCCTTCGGGGCTTCAATGAAATTTGTTCTCCAAAGGCCTTCCAACTTCATTATGGGCTTTCAGAGGAATACATTTCAACTAAATGCGTTCAGTCTGTACTCTGATCTACCGTGTGAGACACTGGTGAAAAAGGTGGGAAAAACACACAGAGATGAAGGTTTTAGGGTTTGGGTTTGTTTTTATTTTTTTTAATTAACTGATAAAAAACCCCAAGGAAATGCATTTGAAGCATAAATAAGACTTGGCTTATTTGAAGTGTAAGATGGTGAAGGAGTAAGTTAATAAAAATATGTCAGGAAAACTTGAGTGAAATATAGAAACTCCAGGAAGGAAAAGCAGTAAATGATATGTGAGAAACCAGGTTAAATATGCAGTACATATAAATAAGTGTGTACAGGAAATCTGCTGTCAAGCCAAAGGTCACTGGGGCTGTTGGAAAACCTGAATTGGGTTACTAATGTATGAGGTTAATGTTGCTAAAAGCTCAAGTGAGTTGTTTACAGTTACATTTGTTACAGAAGAGCACCTGAAGACCCCATGCTCGAGACTATGATAGGCATTTGTTCTGTAAGGAAGTAAAGTAAGAGTTATAATACATTAGACCTGGGAAAATTAAACCACTGGCTGAACTGGATTCAATAGGATTCAAAATAAGAAAGACAGGAAATTGGAAATCTGATGGCAAAATATAGAGGAAAGTAGCGTATAGCTAAATGAACAGTGTTTCCTGCAGCTTGCGTTGCCAGAGCTGTGGTGTGGTAGTAGTATGTTGTCATAGCAATACCTGATTTTAAGAAAATGGAGATTAAGTTTGCAAACACTTCATCAGTTGTTGGGTATTGCAGACTTTATATATATGTTGTTTGGTAAAAGAATATACAACCATAGTAATTCAGCAGAGTTTGAAAATGGGCCTAAGGGATTTGGAAGCAGAAATCGCAGTGAAAAATTATAATGAAACTAGTGCTCATGTATCAACTAACATCCATTAAAATCTACCCTAAAGTGTTGAGGGGTTTTGTTGTTGTTTGTTTGTTTGCTTTTCCAGTAAACCTGCCTGCATAGGCACTGGGAGAAGTTTTACAACTGAAACACATTGCTTCCAAGAAGTACAGTTGGTTTGTGGTTGGTGGGGTTCAATTAAGTTTCATTGTCTAAATTCATTTCACTGTCTTCTACCGTAATGGAAAGATGCTGGTGTAAGACTATTTATTGAATGGGGAAATTTTATCTGATAATCTGAACTAATTTGGGGCAAGGACATTGTAAATAACATCAGGAGGAAAAGAGCTTTGGAACTCACTTTGAAAAGAACCAGGACTGTCAGTCTAGGTGGCACTTTAACTAGATATTATAGCTTGAGTCTCTGACACTTGGCACAAATTGTTCATAGGGATTCCGCAAAGCAGTGTATGCAAGAACATTTTGTAACAGCAAGGGACTGTAGGTGGATGGCAATGGGGATTTCTGTTGGTGAAGAACTTTTGCGTCCTTAACATGTATTTTAAATACATGGAGAATGTACACTTACAAACTTGAGTAGGTGGTCAGCACTTTACCTGAAGGGCACCTTCTCATTTCAGTTTTTCTGCAGTAATCCAGTTGAAGCTGTTGTTTGACTTTATCTTATGTTTGATTTTTATTCTAAGGACTTTTTCAAGCAAGGGCTTTTAATGATACTTGGACAAAAAAAATGAAAGATAATTTTCTTTCACATTTCAGTCCAGCTGGCACTTGCACACAGATGGGGAGATATGACTAATAGTGGATCAGTGTATCCCTATAATTTGAATCAAAACAGCCCAGTGAAACTAAGGGCTCTGGCTTTGCTCCCTTCTTTCTGATCCTAGCCTAAGGCAGACCTAAAAATCAAAGCGTACTATGTCAACAGGTATAAATATGATGTATTGCCTCTCTGCAGTATTTTCCAAGTCTCGTTTGCACTGCGTAGAGCACATAATTAGTTGAATGCTAGAGCTTAAATAAAGGGTTCAAAAAGATTTGAATCATTGAGGATGAACTTTGGAGGGAAAACCAGCTAGCTAGTTCTTTGGCTTGTTATTTTCATGCCTTATGTAAGTAACATCAAAATGCACTGGGAAACATTTACTTGTTCAGGTAGACGTATGAGTCAAACTGAAAGTTTCATCGTACCATTTTCCCTCTAGCAGCTAAGGAAGTCCTTTGATAGAGTTTCAGTAATTTAAAATAGGATTTCTTCATAAGTCCAACATTTTCAACAGCTAAGTCCTCGTCTAGGGCAGCTTTATGTGATGTTTTCTTTAAAACTGAACCCAGTCATAATTAACCATGAGTTACAGAAAACAGCAAGGCCCATTTTATGGGACATAGGCTTAGCAGCAATGATTCCCATCTTGGGATGGGGAGGGAAGAGCTAGTGAAGAGCCCTTTTCCCAGGGCATCGAGAAGGGAGGCTTTTTACTTTTGTTTCTTGGGAGAGAGAAGCAGGATTAGAGAGAACTGTGTCCCAGGTATAAATTCTTTATGGGAATTGTAGCTCAGGAGCCTCTTAGTCTGCTTGAAGGAAATGCGACTACAGCTGAAGCCTGTAAAACTTGTGACCTGGCTAAAAGTAGAAGGGAGAACTGTTTGATATGAAGATTTAGCCCAGTTCAGAGGCTGAAAGAGGAGCAGGAGGCCCTTCAGCTGTAGTTTCCACAAGGTACACAAGCAATGCAGTGACACACAGTTTGGTTTGGCTTAACAAGCTTCTGTAGGAGGAACTTAACCATTGAGGACAACTTCTTTGTGTGTATTTTTGTTTGTTTTTTGTCTGTGGAGGGAAAAAGACTTGGACTACAACAAAGAAAAAATTCTCTTTTGATGGTTTATGGCTTTCCTTTCAGGTATGCACTGATTTCATATGACAAGTACAATCATTTATATGAAGTTACCACTTAAGTGCCCTGTTCTCCCAGCTATTTTGCAGATCCCCCCAGTATCGTCCTACTAAATATTAAATACATGTGCTAAGGGCCTGGTTTTCAATTTCCTTTAAATACAGATTTCCAAGGCAAGACTCTTTCTGCTAAAACACCAGAATAAAATAGAGGCATTGAAATATTGTGGAAAAAAAAACCCTCTGCAGCCACATGTTGCCATTGTGGCACTTCAAGACAAAAATCATAGTGGGCATGTGGTGGGCTGCAGGCCCATCCTGCTGAAACCTTTTCAGGACCTGGTGGGTTACTGTGGTGCCTGAACTGAAGGAAGACTTGATTCAGATCATTTACACAAAGCTCTTTTGGAAACTTTCCTTACCATGCCCAAAAGCACACTATAAACTCCATAGCTACAGACATAAGATGCCTCCAAGAGCTTAGTGTCTAATTAAATGTCTTGCTTCATGTTAGCCCAGGGAAATGCCTTGAGGGATGAGAAGTGGAAGGGCTATATTTGCTGTAATATGATATGGTAACAGTGTGGCCTTTCTGACTTTCTACAGTGAGTTGCACCCAATTCTTTCTGACTTTTTTTAATATTTCAGTTATTCAGGTGAAGCTCACTTCTGCCAGGTTGTATGGAAGGGATGGCTTATGGGGGAAGTTTAAATTAGGAAAAGGTTATGGTCTGTCGCATTGCAAGATATTCCCTATCTAAGGAGCAACACACTGTGAGCAGAAAAATGAACTAATACCCAGCTGTTTTCTGAAGCCTAGCTTTGAATGTCTTGATCAAAGATCAGAATATTTAAAAAATTAACATTAAAATATCCCATGTAATGCTGTAACTTATCCTGTAGATGTGTATTTACTGGGGTATTTGGGATGCCCAAATGTTGGGGATGCTGTTGCTTTCCTGGATGCTGACAGGTGCAGATGTAATGAAAACCTTCTGTAGTGGTAGAATACATTCCAAATGCTGCCATTCTTTGATGAGGAAGCTCTGTGGCTGGATGGCTTTACCGGCTGCTGTGGCACTGATGTGGCACTGCTCCATGACAGTCTCACTAATACCGCTTTGTGTCCCCCTGGGGAGGGGAGCATGGTGAGCTGGGTTAATCGCTGTGTGCCTCGTGAGCTGGGCTCAACTTGCAGGACCACAGTTCTGAAACTGGAACTGCTTCGCAGGACTGCAGATGTCTTTGGCTCACCACGTTAGATATGCGTATAAATTATGTCATGAAAGCCTGTAGTTATTCATTCCAGAGCTGCTAAGATGCTTTGATGTGGTTGGATTAGATGGTGAAGAAACCCTAGATCAGCCGGCAGTATCCCACAGAGGTAGGATGCATGCATACAGCATGAATGTAAATTTTCTTTGAGGCCTTACAGAGGAACAGGGTTTACATACAGATCTGACAAACTATTTTAGGTTTCTGTACAACTGAAAGAGGCTTTATGGAGCACCTTTGAAAGCTGCAGGTAAAAACCTGCATATGCTCTTAAGAGGAATGAGTGAAGTCCCATTTTGTGCATTGTGGAAACGGGCAGGGGAAAGGTCGTGGCACTGAGCAGGGAGTTTGCAGTGGCTTCGTTTGAAGGGCGTGATGAATGAATGAATAAAGCTTGAATACCAATGATTTGTCCTGAGTCCAAGGGGACTGGAATTGAGCCCTGGTCTGTGCCCTGCCCTCCTCTCTGCGCGCTGTGCTTTTCTTGGGTCTATGAATTGCTCATAAGTGAGAGGGACGCTATGTATATAACACAGATAAATCAATATTTATTTATTTATAGCCACAGGCTTACCTGAATGCTGACAACTGAGAGATTCTGTGTGAAGGAGCACCAGTCAACATGTTTATTCTCTTCTAGATAACAGCAGCAATAACAAGCCTACCGTGAATGTTATTAAGCCCTGTTAATTTCCTGTTTGTTCTGGGAGCCACAGGGTTTTGGTGGTGTTTGTTGTTTTGTGTTTGTTGGGGTTTTGTGGGTTTCTTTGGTTGGTTTTCAGTTCTTGTAATGTTTTCTGTCTCAGCTTCCAAATGAGAGAGAGAATTTAGTCTTTTGTAATGGCAATTAAACACAGTTTGAAAGATCATAGCCTGGATGTAATAGCCAGATTCTTGGAATTTATTAACTGAAGAACTAAGTGAATAATTCAAACCAAATTTCTTTCTGACAAATGGACCCTCCAGCATTCTTAATATTTTCACTGGGCAGATAATATTGTTGTCATCATTGTTTAGATCAGAGCAGATATCACTGGTTTCAGTTGAGGCTTTCTTTTAAAGACGGCTCTTGTCCTCCCAGAGCACCAAGGAATGTGACTGCATCACTTGTGCGGTTTTCTTTTTAATGGGTGCTCTGGTTTGTTTTTTTTTTTTTTTTACCTATCCTCTTGCTTTTAGGGGTTGGTTTGCTTTTTAAGACATGCTTGTAACTGGAGCAACACCTTGGACTTCTTGAGGGGAGAGTGATTTGTTGTACAGCCTTGAACCAGCATCTCAAGAAAGTTGTGGCTTAAGTCGGGGTCAGTTCCATCCTGATTTCTAAGGAGTCCCCCTGTGCCAGAGAAGGACAGATCTCAGCTGCGATCTTCATCCCGTTTTTTAAGTGGTCTCTTAGGAGGAGTTTGTCAGTGATAAGAGGGAAGACTTCTATGCTCATGGTCTTGTAGAAAGCAATACATAAGGTAGACCTTTGATGTGTATATGCAGTATTTCTGAGAAGGTATGCGGGTGGAACAGTATGTATAACTTGTGCTTTCCAAGTGCTAGAACCATCTTTACCAGAAGCTTTGATTTGTTGTAGTCCAAAGATGATAAATGAGTATTAAGGGCCCTCCTTTATCACTTTGGAGGAGGATCACCTACAACAGTTAAGACAGTGGAAAGCACCATCTGCACTGCAGTATTCTCCACATGTAAGGTATTAAAGTTAATGTGTTAAAGGGAAAAAATAGAAGGCACAACTGTTGCTATGGCTGGTCAGGGACACACGCCAGGCTAGTGGTGGAGAAGGATTAGAATTCGATTCTCTGGAAATTCCCTTCCTGGGGTCATGGACCGCACGTTTTTCTTAAGATGGTTTTGATATTTACTGATATTCTTCAAGTTTTTTTGGGTTTATCCCCAACTGTACATTGTACAGTCTCTGTGGCTTTTATTAGGCAATAATTCTCTCTAATTAGCTCAATAAATAGAATGCTGTGGTTTGAATGACATAGGGCTATATACTTGCACTTTTTGAAAAATGCACCTCAATTTCATCTTCTGCTTCTTCATATTTGTCAGTTCTTTCTGGGGACACTTATTCCTCTAAGCTTTGATTCGCTAGGTCTTGGGAAGGAGCAGAAGGTGCACGAAAAACAATTTCAAAGACCTGTCAAGAAAAAGCGGCAACTGGTAGGGCTGTCTGCGTGGAGGTAACTGTTGCTCAGATCTCTCTAGGACTGAAGAACTGGAAGCAGGGGAGAAAATTACTTCTGACAAGAAATAAAACATCAAAATACAAGCATCCAGTAACTAAACATGTAAAAAGCTACAGTAAGAACCTGATATTTATAGTATGGCAGTTTCATTTCTGATCCTGGCCGAGACAAAAAACGGGACAGCTTCATTTCATCTGTACTTAGAGCCAAGGAGCGTCATTTTGCACTGTGTTAGGGGCTGTTCATGTGCTGTGAGAATCAGTGGCCGGGGAGGGTGGCAAAAAAGTGCCAGGCACTCCATGTTTGCACCGAACCAAGTGCAAAATAATCTTTCTAACTCCTACCAGCTGAAACCTGAAAAGAACCAGCAGTTAGCCTGGATTGGTTATTTGTATTTAAGAGGGCTTGTTACCTTCCCCCAGGCTAACTCCAGTAATGCTTGAAACCATTTAGGGGATGTGCAACGAGAGAGCTCCCAGATGAAAAGGGAAAGCACTAAATGAGTATATGTTAGCAGTCTAATGAGACAGCAAGCAGGGGTACTTGTGCCAATGTATTCTTCTATGGATCATGCTTTTAAAAGCACTTATTTCATGATTAAATGCTTAAAAATGGTGTATTTTTTTCCTCTCATCGCTTGCAGATCTTTACATACTGTTCACTTAATAGAAAGTCTTGACAACTTATATAAATACTTTGGGGAAGGGTGTATGCTTATCTAAGCACAAATTCTGTGTAAAATGTAGTGTTAGGGCTAGCTGCAGAATGAGGAGTTACTTAAGAATGTGACGCTGCAGGTGCCAGTATCTAAGGTTGCACAAAATTAACCAGTGGGGCACAAGCAGGATCAGCACCAATTTCAGGTTATCTTGCATTGCGTACTATTTTGAACGTCCTGACCTCTGGTATGAGAAGCAAAACCAGCTTCCAAATGAAAACAGGGGAAGACAGAAAATGCGGGTTTTTGTTGTTTTTTTTTTCATTATCTGAGTCAGCATAGATTTGTCCAGAACAGTCAAAAGCAAGTCAGTCCTGCCGTTCGGTTTAGCGAGATCACACAAACGCCTGAAAGGAAAGAGAACCTCAACAAAAACAACCACCTTAATAATGGTCGACAGTAAAGAGTGATTGCTCCCTTGAAACAATAGTCCAAATTTGACCAAGCTAGAAAGCCAGGTAAATAAGATGCATTTAATTCTAATTTGGCATGCGTTCCCCCTCTTTAAATTTAAAAGCAAGATAAGCAAGCAAGTGCTTTAAAGATAATTACGGGATTTCATTTTGTTAGGACAAACACCTAACCATTGTGTAATGGCTGCAGGTGACGAATTGTGTTGTGTTCCTGAAGGAACCGAGTTGCTGGTCTGCTTTGAAATTGGAAAGATAATAGAGCCGTTTAATGTTGTAAAACTTTAACTCTGAACAATATCTTTACCTACAATGGGTTCAAAATTATTGAAGCCTCAGGCTAGGCCCCTATCAGCGCTGTCAAATTTAACAGTGACTCTCGTTGTATGTAAAAAATCCCAGCCAACCAACAAACCCAAACACCAGAACACCTTTCCCCCAGAATTACACTTGTGAAACATCACTTTTGAGGTGTAACACGAATGAAGATTTACCTCTCTGCCGTTCATTCCCTGCATTAATCTTCAGGTCTTTTAATAAAGGTGTGGAACAAAGGGTCAGGATGACTCACAGAAATGGTAATGGGATACGCAGAGCTTTTCACCTACAGGTCATTAGATCGAGTCCAGCCAAGATGAATGCTGCCTCAAAGCTCTTCCTCCCCTTTATTCCTCTGTGATTCTAAGGGATATAAACTGAAGGATCTATTTCTGCTTTCTAGTAAA
The DNA here is from genome assembly GCF_034315485.1 of Pezoporus occidentalis. Classification (NCBI taxonomy): domain Eukaryota; kingdom Metazoa; phylum Chordata; class Aves; order Psittaciformes; family Psittacidae; genus Pezoporus; species Pezoporus occidentalis. The sequence goes on from NW_026914502.1 coordinate 410,983, forward strand.
CTGCTGACCAGTGCTGGAAAAAGCTACTGCCCCTCTGATCCAGGTCAGTGGTGAGGGCAGAGGTATGGGGTTTGCCTTCCATTATCTAGCTGCTCTACTGAGTGACTGAAACACACTGATGAAAGCAGCACTGGAACTTGCTTTGTTGTGGATTCAATTGCAGTGTTTTTCCTCTTGATCTGTGAAAGATGTTAGTTCAGCCTCCTCTGCTCAGTAGTAACACAGTGGAGGGGAGGAGAAATGAGAATGGAACTGGGATGTGTCTAGATCCCAACTGACAAGAAGAAAAGTGCAAAAATAAATGAGATTTATCTAGCTCTTGTTTGTGGGAAATCCCCACCTAAACCTGTGTGTAGGCGTAGCCCATGAGAAGAGGGTAGTGAAACAGAACGTGCACTTGAGTTTCTCTGTAATTTTCAACACTTACTACAAAAATATATAATCTTATAGAACCTGCTTTACAGGAATGAAATGACAGAAGACTCTCTGGCTCCTGTAAACTCTAACTTAAATAATGGTTGTAACTTTCAGCTATGGTAATTGAGTGTCTAATACTTGGTTTATGAATGGTTGGAAGCATGTAGGCTTTTGTGTATGTGTGTAAAGGGTTTCTTGTCTCCCTCTTTTTTTAAAGAATCCAAAAATAGACTATATCTATTGAAGACAAGAATTCAAGCACCAGTGTAGAACTAGGAAAAGGATTTGCCATATCAAGAAACAAAATCTATTGTTTTGCATTTTCTTGTAAAATGAATGTCAAACTGTATCCCCCCCCCCCCCCAAAAAAAAAATGACCAGTTGTTTTTCTTGCACTTTTTCCTCTTTCTTTTGGAAATAGGTAATTGTATATTTAGTTGCCCTTGGCTCATCAAGGAGCAAAGGGTATGTCGTTCCGCTTCTATCCACTGCAGTAAGGTCTATCCCATTCTGATTTCTCTATTACCATCTCTCATATCTCTCACTGAAATTAGCATAGAAATACAAATGCAAACCACTCAATCACATGGGTGTCGTACTTGTGTTTTATTCGGCTCAGATGAATATTTTAAATGAAACCTTCCATGTGTTTTAGCAAAGAAACCAAAACAAACTTTGAGGGGGAAGCCCTTACCTACTTCTTTTTTTATCCAACAGTTGAAAACTCCAAAGAATTCAGGACTGAACGTGAATTTTATGTTAAAAGGCCATAAGCAACTCTTTAAACTTTCTAATGCTTGCAAAATGGTACAGAAATTGAATTACAAAAGCATTTGTAGGTTTGTTTGGGTTTAAGTGATTGCATTATACGTCAATGACTACCAAATCAAGTGAAGAATATAGGAAAAGGGTAGGCATCTGACATTCCCCCTGAGCCACAAGATAAGGACTTCCTGACTTTGGAGTCAGAGAGGGTAGTTTCTATGTGTTCAACATAGAAATGTGTTAATGCATTTTCTTCCTGGATCTTGTTCAGTTTCTTTGTGACGCCATGTAAGCTTTTAACGCACCCCAGCATCCTGTGGCATGGCGCATCAGAGTGCAACCACATATTGTGTGTAGAACCTGTAACAGCCCCCAGCCAGGGGCACCTTCACTTGGTGTTGCCTAGCTCTTGCATTAGCGGAAGCAGGGAACAATCAGCATGGGGCCATCCCCTTCATGTACTGTGGGATACGTACAGACCTCGGTTATAAACTCCACTCAGATTGTTTGGTGGTGGTGGTGTTGAGGTGGTTTTGTCGCTGTTTGGTTTGGTTTTGGTTGTGGAGGGGTTTTGTTGGTTGGTTGAGGTTTTTTTCCCAGATTGCTGACTGGACTTTGCTCTTTTGTTTCTGGTTTTCCTTTAATGCCTTGATATGCCTGTTATTCTCTTGAAAAATTCCTCAGGTTTTAACAAAATTGAGCCGTGTTGCGAAGCCTTTTTTAAGCTGTTATTTTAAACAGGAGGCCTGCCAACAAACAGCCCAAAGCTTATGATCTAGGATTCCCCAAAGGACTTATTTAGTGGAGGGTTTGCATGTACCTATTTCTGCCCAAATACGTGGCCCTAATATTTTGAAAATGTCTTCCACAAAAAATTACAACCTTTTTTTAGATGCCTAAAATGACTGTGAGAGATTTTGGATAGAACAGATTTGCAAAATGGCTCTTAGGATGGTTCATCCTGGCCTTGCTGGAATAGTTGGTACCTGAAGAAAGGAATCTGTTTTTGACAAATGCATTTCCACTACAGAGTTACCTCTGGCCAGGGAAGGCTGAACAGTGATTCCACTGACTGTAAAGTTTTTGGTAGGTCCCTTATTACTCCTAATATTACCAAAGCTACCTATGTGTTTTGCTGTATGCTTCCAGATAGTCTCAGTACTGGAAAAGGTGTTTCACCTTGATAACTTCCAGTAACATCCAACAGCTCGTACCACCGCTCAAGGTGGGTCCAGTTGGTAGCAAGGCAGTAACAAGACTTAAGCAGTGACGCTGACTCTCCCCTTGTCTCCGCTGCCAAGCCTGCTCCCTGCAGCCATCCCTCTGGCTTCTCTCAGGAGGAGGAGAGCAGCACTCAGGCACTCGAGCCACTTACTGCAAACACTGCTTGTACCTCCTTGCAGCACACATGTGCCTGGCCAGCAAGGACCCCAGAGTCTCCTTGCATGGAATCAAGGAGCTGTTGGAGGCTGGTTTGAATTGTCTGTGCAGAGTGCATGCCCGACTTGCCATCCATTTAGTGTTTAATCTGCTAGTGGGTTTTTAGTCTCACAGTTAAGGTTGCTAATGATTGATTAATCCAGCTTGGTATGGACAAAGCACACTAGGCAGTTATAAAAGAATTGGAACAATTTCTCTGATGCTACGTTTCATAGATTGTACTGCCTGGAGCGCAGATGATCAGCAGTGCCTCCATTTCTAGTCTTGACCCTGAGCTAATTAGGGCAGATCCTGCTCCTTTCCCTCTGCTGAGATGAGAAAGAGGCTTTAGAAGAGGTTTTCAAAGGAGCAGTTGTGCCTGGTGTGGGGGCTGGTTCTGCTGGTGTTGGGTTTTTTCTGGTTTGTTTGAGTGAGTTTTCTTTTTAAAGGGAAACATGCTCTGGGACGGTCTGTAAATTCATTGCCCTCTGTAGCCATGAGGGATTAATCAGAGGTGTGGGAGCCTGCAGTTTGGTTCTTGAGAGGAATACATTATGTTTGCCAGTGTCCGTGTCTATGATAATGACTTCTGTTCCAGGGTTTGTTTGGTTTGGGGTTTTGTTGTTTGGTGAGGAGGCTTTTCGATTGTTTTGGGTTTTTTGGTTTGGGTATTTTTTGTTTGCTTTATTTGTTTCAGGCTCTCTTTGTTTTAAGGAGAAGGAGGTGGGGGTGATCAGATACCCTCTTCCTTTACAGTCTACCCTGTTCTTTACTGCAATGCGTAGCTGGTTGCAAACCAAAACTGCGTGTTTACTGTAAGGCCAGACTGAATTCTAAGTTAGAAGAATGATAAGAAATAGAAAGAAAAAATTAAGACAAAAAGGAAAAGGATTTGAACTGGAACTCAAGCTGCACGGCTTTCTGCAAGGGTATTGTGGAAGAAAGGATGCCTTCTGCCTGTACTGCTGGAAGAGGTTTTTCCCTTACGTGTTCCTGCTGTATCTTGCTCTTGTACACATGGATTGTGAATCTTTATCAGAAGTGACCATTTCCAACACGTTTGGCCTTATTCAGCTTACGTAGAATGCGACCTTCAATAATACACTGGCAATAATAATGACCATTTAAAGATAGGCTTCCTATTAGAGTCCATTCCTGATTATCAACCTGAAGCTGTTATGCATTCTGACCACTAAAAGGTATTAGGAAATCAGTAGCTAGGGAACTGGGACTTGTGCGGAGGCAAGATTTTGCTGTTCTTTCATCAGAAAATCTGGCCAGAGAACTTAGGAAATAGAAGTCAATCTGCCCTTACCAACTGCATGTGTTCATTTATCCTAGCCACTTGCTGTTTGCCCCGTGAACAGCTGTAAGGAAGATGAGGGTGGATGTGGGGAGGAGCACATTCAAAAGAAACAATCAATGCTAGAACAGAAATCAGAGCTTTTGCATTTAAAGCAGCCTTTCTCTGAAACTGTAGACTAATGTGATTCTAGGCAGCTCAGATTCTAATGTTAACTTGTCTTTTTAGGTTTTGATGACAGTTAACATAAATATTAATGACAATTTCATTAAAACTTGATTTCATACAGAAGTGGATTATTCTTTTTATTCGTTCCCTTGTGCTAGCTGTCGTTCCCTGTTGAATAGATGCAACATAATGCAAAATCGCCATGTATGACAACTGCTTTTTTATGTGCATGGAAAACCAAAACATTTTTCAGGTTGCACATGTTTGCACAGAGCAACCACACAAATGGTGTGACTCCACAGCTGATGTAAGGACTCTCAATTATCCTGCAGAACCAGGGTGAGAGCATCATGGGAGAAACCGGAGGACAAAGCTGAAAGACAACTAGTTTAGTAGGTGAACAAAACACTAGTATATTTTTAGTGCAACATTCTTCCTTTCATTTCCTCCCCTTTTTTAATATTCATTGCCCTGGGTTCCTTTTCCTGAAATATCCATGTCGTGCCAAAAGGGAAATTAAGTTCCAGCTATGTGATTAATATTAGGTTTACAGGATGTTTTCTGTCTTATGCATCTTATTTGTGTTCAGGTAGCACTTGTTGATGGGCAAGCTAGTATTCTTCACGTTCTCTAATAGCTTTACTGTAAGTGATTCTGTTACAGAAAACTTATAAATACTGTGATTCCCAGCATTATGATGTCATAACACCTATAAATACTCAAGGTACAGAAATGCATCCTTCTAAGTGGGGAGTTTATAGTACTCTTGTGGATACCTTCCAGCTAGAGAATGAGCAGCTCGTAATTCTTTTTTGACAGAATACATAGGAAATCCATGATTCCTATCAAGTTCAGCAGAAAGACCCAGACACCCAGATCCATATGCCATACTTTGCCTCGTACACATTTGAAGCACTAGCAGATTTAATTGTTATGCCCTGGGGAATCTTCAAAACTGCTGTTGGCAGATACAAGTGATATTTACAAGACAAATATGTCTCAGTATATTTACCAGGTGATTACTGCTCTTTCAGAAGCAGTAAATTATGGTATTTATTCATCTATGATACTTCCATGGGTACAGAAGGCAAGCTGTATTTATTTATTTATTTATTTATTTATTTGCTTTTAGCTGAGGGAGAGTTAAGGATGGGGAAGAAGGAAGTAGGTTTAGATAGGGCTATGGAGGCAGTCAAATGGTTTATGGTATTTATTCATCTATGATACTTCCATGGGTACAGAAGGCAAGCAGTATTTATTTATTTATTTATTTATTTATTTGCTTTTAGTTGGGGGAGAGTTAAGGATGGGGAAGAAGGAAGTAGGTTTAGATAGGGCTAGGGAGGCAGTCAAATTGCGTAGTTTACAATTCACTCTGTTTGAACAGCAGCATTTAAAATCACAAGGTTTTCATTCTGTGTATGCAAGTGATTTGTAATGCCACATACGCTATGTGATAGCATATTTAGTCTCCGAATGTTTCATCTCTGTCTAGGCACTCTGGTTTTTTAATCACTGCAATATGTTGAGCAAGCAGACAACTTACCATAGAACTTGATTGTGTGTGTGTGTTTGTATTTAAACAATGTTAGATATCCTATTGCTTTTCTCTCATCTGCACTTCTTTTTTCTTCCTGTTTCTTCTCACCTCTTCCCCACGACATTATTAACTAACACATATTGTGTATCCCTATATGTTTTGATTTTGGAAGTAGCTGGCTTCAGGAAACTAAACCAACCATACATTTTCAGTATAAAATCCTCAGCCTGAAGCTGTTCATGAGAATGAAACAATATCTTTCCCTTTTCCTCTCCAACCTACCCTATTAGGGCTGAGTTAGGCCATGCTTTTTAAACCTCAGCTTTATTTGAGGATGGTTATATGTAGTCCTGACTTGTTGCATAAAGGCTGAGAATGAGTAATGTGACCACTTATGTACCAATTCTGCTTTTGCTTAATTTCTCAGCTGTAAAGCCCCCTAAAAGTTATATATAGTATTGGAACCTTTTTATGGGATTCAGTTATTTCTGACAGTGAGAAGCTACTTTTCCAATAATGTACAGGAGACCACAGTTGAAACTGCAAAATCAAAGCTGCAGGTACTAGGTAATGCCAGATTTAAGTTTTAAAAATTAGTTAGGCCTCTTTATATAGTATCTTAAAAGGTAGGTGGGATTGTATAATGTGATTGGGGTGGGTTTTGGCCCCACCTCACTTGCCAAATGGACAGTGCTGTCTTGGTGAGCACCTACTTTGGTTTCTCCCTATCATTCTTAACCTCACCTGTCACATGCTATTTAAAACCATGTAGAAGGCAGCATTAATGTTTTTTTCTGCCTGCTCTAATATCCACTTACTACAAGGTGCTTATTCTCAGAAAAATGCTGCAACCTGGGGTGCAGGGGCCTGCACCTGAGCTCAAGTTACAAATACAGGCTGGGTGGAAACTGGATTGAGAGCAGACCTGAGGAGAAAGGCTTGGGCATGGTAGTTGACAAGAAGCCCAACATGACCCCGCGGAGTGCACTTGGAGCCCAGAAACCCAACCGTGTCCTGGGCTGCATCAAAAGGAGCATGGGCATCAGGGCAAAGGAAGTGATTCACCCGCTCTACTGTGCTCTTGTGAGACCCCCACCTGCAGTACTGCATGTAGCTCTGGGGCTCCCAACACAGAAGGGACGTGGATCTGCTTGAGTGAGTCCAGAGGAGGGCCAAGAAGATGATCAGAGGGGCTGGAGCACCTCTCCTATGGAGACAGGCTGAGAGAGCTGAACTTGTTCAGCCTGGGGAAGAGAAAAGTGTCTATAGGATTTTCTGCTAACCCAAGACTCCTGTTGGCCAAGACAACATTTAGAATAAAGGTCTCACAGTACTTCTGGACATTGTAGTTACAAAGATAAAAATCAACCTGGAACTTGGCCTAGTGTCAGTGATGGAATGCCTGTGTTTGGTACTGGACTTCCAAATACTTCTTGGGTCTTGCTACACTTGTGTTCCCTGGAAATGCATGTTTTAAGCAGAAAAAAAGCTTGATTTTTAAGAACTTTCCCTTGCATGGCGATGGGCAATCCTTCAGATTTCTGTGTAAACAAAATAGTATTAGGCGAATGCTGCTGGCAAAGCCTGGAAAAACACACTGTTTATTGTTCAGTACAGTAGAGCATTCTGTTGGTGTGATTGGTAGGAGGCTAGAGAGGGGATAAAGGGTTTTAGAGAGCGTTAATCTCACATGGTAATGTTTTGGAAATTTCTGCCCTCAGTCAGATCAGGTCCTTTGCAAAGACAAAGGATTTGTGGCTCAGAAATGTTTTCAGGAGCCTTGGGGATAAACAGTGTCTGTCAGAGATGATTTAGCAGCATCTGGAGGCGAAGTGATTCCAGCTGATGCGCCATAATCATCATCCCCAACACCCTTTAATTGTTTCTGTGGAATTCTAACAAGGCAGTCCTGAGGGAGCACCCCACTGCCAGCTTTCCCCGCAGATGCCCAGCCTAAGCCCCACACGTGGCTGCCCGTTTACTGTAGCGTAAACCTAGAAAGGCTGCTCTAGAACTGCACAGGCATGCCTGATAGCGGAGGTTAACGATGGGCTTAAACAGGACTTGCATGGGGTTATCTGGTGAAACAGTCTTCTCTCTTATGGCTCCTTCCTGGTAAATGGCGAAAAAAATAGAGCAGACAAAAAGCATGAAACTGCTCATTTTGTTTTCTGATAACTGCCTGGTATTTTCTTTCCTCTCTAAGATACCTGTAGTTAGCTGGTAGGTGCCAAATAGAGGTTTTGGAAAATGTAATATCTTGCTGCAAAGTCTTTCCTTTAACCACTGTATTTCAAATGGGGAGAGCTCGTTCTGTGTAACTGTTGTCATAGAATCATAGAATTGTTAGGGTTGGAAAGGACCTTAAGATCCCTGCCGTGGGTAGGGACACCTTACGCTAAATCATATCACCCAAGGCCTCGTCCAGCCTGGTCTTGAACACTGCCAGGGATGTCATCTGGTGATAACATTTCTTACTTACCATCTGTCATCAAAACACCATGTTTATTGTCAGGTACATCAGTCTCATAGCTCTGCAGCTGCTCATTTTGAAGACCTCCATCTTACATGCTACTTGTTTTGCATCCATTGTCTATGTACCTTGGAACTCATAGACTTCCACTTGATGCCTTTGACAGGCAGTTGACAGTAGTCTGGTGAAAAACTGGAGAAGTACATAACCCTGACTGCGTAAGGATGTTGTAAGAGATCTGCAGCCAGCAGAACAAATTGGAGAGGAACAAAACTGTCTGCACACATATTCCCAACTGCAATTATTTTTTTAACTGGGTTTCTGATTTCCAAAATCAGGTTGCTTGCTTTGTCTGGGTTTTTTGCCCCCCCCCCATGTGTGATTTCTACTATGATGATATTCTTACTGCATTTCCAACAGCATGCTTTAGCACAGTTTAGCCTTGCCTTTAGTATTGAAAACCTTGGCCAAGTGTTACATTGCTTTCTCTTTGACTCCAGCTGGGATGCTTTCCATTCCATGATCAGAATTTACCCTGCCTTCCCTTCCAACCCAAACTGTTCTATTATATCTTCCTGTGGACATTTTGAAGAGAGAGGTAAGCCTCACTGTGTGTTTATGGGTGGTTTTGTAGAAGGTGCAAGAAGAAAAGAAATATATGACTGTATTTTGATCCCTCTTTCAGATCTTTCTGACTTAGTGGCCAGCTAGTCTATGGTGTCAGAAATGCAGTTTTCCGTTTGTTTTGTCAAGAAGAAGGAGGTGATTCTGATGATGTAATTGATAGCATTGTGTGCTGACTTTATATATATAATGCCATACATCTGTGCGTCGATGTGTTTGGCATCTGTGTTTAAAACTTAGCACTTCCACTGGAGGCAGACATAACAGTTTATGTGCTTTATAGAAAGTGCAAACTAAAGGTCTTAGTTTGCCATCAGCTAATTTAAAAATATTCTGTCCCTCCCATTGCAAGAAGCCTATGAAGTAGTTCATGGAAACTTTCCCTTAAGTGTTTAAAGATTTATCATCTTGTTTATTATGTGTTGTTAAAACCAGTGAACCTACAATGAGGCCTTTTAGCTTGGGTGGCAGTCATCTTTCCTTTTGTGAAGATCAATCCTAAATGCCCTACATGGGTTTTGTATTTTGTAACATTTTGCACTACCTCATTTTTTATTCAGCTTCACTGATATAAGTAATTCTCTGAATTAAACTGGGATAACGCTGGGTTTATGTGAAATAAACACTGCTTTAGACTAGGAAAAGAAGAGTAATTGAAAGAGATGTTCACTGACATTTTCATATCAAAGTACTGCTCTGTGACTGTGTCAGCAAATACTGTTTTCCAGCTCTGTCAAACAATGCCTCTAACGTAGCAGTGAAATAACTATTAATCTGAGGTCAATAACTATAGTCCTTTCTCTTGTCTCCGTCCCTGGTGAGTCCAGTCAACAGTTTCACTGGCCCCACACATGCCTGTTGAAAAGGGGTTGTGTGTTCTTGAGGCCTTATCACTTTGCAACCTGGCAGAAAGTATTGGGCTTATCAGTGCTCTCCAGTGGCTCCACAAGCCAGCACATTGTGTTGGGCTTTTTTAGGATGTTTACTTTGGCATCCAGCTGTGGTTGGACGGCTCTCCTTAGCTTTGGCAGTAAGTAGTACGGAGCCCTCTCTTTCTGCCGTGCCTCTTTTGTCTGACTTTCTGGTTTTCTCGCTTGGGTGCCTGCAACAAGTCTTACGTGGCAGAGCTGCCCTTGCACAGTCCTGGCATAGAGAGCTGAGCTGGGCCTGTGTTCTGGCATCTGCATTTCTGCCTGGCCTGTGAGTCCGTGCACTGTCACAAAGCTGCGTTTGTTCACCCTCCGATGCATTTATTGATTTATTTTCAGCCTAGTCTTCGATCTTTTTGTCCTCAACAGACCTGTAGGTACAACAGTAATTATCCAAATGACCATAGGAATGGTGCGTCTTTACTTCCTCTTGAATCCCTATGGCCTGTTCCCAACGGTACAACTTTTTTCCTCGCCCTGCAATACTCCCTTTTTCTTTCCCTGTATGTAGCCTACATAAAATGACTGTCTTGGGAACATTTTCTCAGCGCTCGCTATTGCTGGAAAGCTCCTACGGTTTCTCACCTATGCGAACAGGGTGCTGCTTCTAGCCAGATTTTCCCTCCACATTTCTTTTTCTTATTTTCCCTGCTTAGTTCCCTGAGGTATGCCATGTAATGAGCAGAGCTGAAGACAGAGAAAGACCACCTTTGACCTGGAATATTGTTTCCTGCAATACATTCTTTACTACTTCATTGAGTCTTGTTCCAAACATCTCGTGAGATGGGATTCCATCTGGAGACACTTATGTGGTCTAATTCATCTTGTTTTCCTTCCTTGCTGTTCAGCGTCAATGGCCCATTTTTTTTTAAATGGCTTCACATTCCTTATAGTTGTATCCTCTTAGACCATTCAAGCGCCAGTGCACTATCTTCTTGCTTTCTGTACTTCCCATGCCCTTTCAGTACTGCTCTTGACATTTTTACGCCTGCTTCATTATAGCTGTGCCAAGCTGCATGTTGCTGGGGTCAGATCTGCTTCTGAGTTGGCAATTTGGTGCAGAGGTATAACAGAGCAAAACTGACATCTGGCAGTGTGAAGGTCTCTGCTGTTCTGTTAGCTGTGTGAATACCCGTGATCCTTTCTGCTTCCGTGTACTCGCCTGCTGTTCCGTGCATTCCTTTCCTGTTGTACTCCAGTGAGTTCCCTGCCACACTAACAGCAGTTCTTTCTCCTCCTCCCAGCTTCCTGCTTTAAGGTGCAAATTGACCTTCACAGAGCTTTCAATTTGTGGTGGCCACAAACCTGCTTATTTTAAAAGTGGACTAATCTTAACAATTTCCTAGTAACCTCCAGCCTACAGCTATCACAATTGCGTCTAAGTATGTTTCAAACAAAACTAAAATCCTGCCTAAATGACAGCTGAAACACTCCAGCTGGGTGGTAAGCATGTTCACCTTAAGAGCTATTAGCATTTTTTCTTTCAGTAGTGTTTTCTTACTTCAGATTTTCATCAAATTAAAACTCCATGTTCTTAATGCTCATGTAGTAGCAAGCAGAATTTGGCTTCTACTCCATCTTCCATATCCTCCCTGTTTAATTAATTTATTTATGTTCATATCCAGTCTAAAGGCAAAGGCATCGATCACAGATGATTGGAGCCTTTAAAATTATTAAAATGACAGTGACATAAAAGATGAAACTAACAAATATTCTGTTGCAACTGTAACTGCTGTCCTGGTCTGTACCAAGCTATTACATAGTCCTGTCTCAAAGTCCAGGGTAAAGAGAGAATTTGCAAAGGTGGGAATGGAGAGTTTTGGAATAGTTTCTAATTTGACATAAGAGCCATTACGGTCCCTGGTATTTTACAAACTTTAACTGGTCCTGTTGGTCCCTTATGCCTAGAAATACAAGGAACAATGTGCAGGTACCCTGGCAGAGGGTTGGCGGATGAGGGAAGCTGCTAACTTCCATTCGTCTTTGCTCTTCTGGTACATTTGAGTGATAACCTCTGTTAAAGCAGCCTTCCAGCCTAAGCAGAATTAGACTGATGCAGGCACTATGGCAGAATTATATGCAATTGTAAAGGATCTTTACAGTCTTTTGACCATATAAAGATTATAGGAAGAAAATTGTTGATGATATTACTGTAGGATGATCCAGTGTTTGCTACAGCCCCAGATGAGAATCCAGAAAGTATAAGGAGACACTAGTGCCTTCAGCTGTGTAAGAGTAATGTCATCCCTGCTGTATCTTTCCAGGTAATTGTCCTCCTAACACCAGGGAAAGTGGTTTAAAATCAGACAGGAAAATTTTATGGCTGTGTGTGGTGAGCACACTGACAAGATCTGAGTGCTGTAGACCACTTGGAGAGAAAGAGATAAAGTCATAAAATAGCCTGTCTTGAAGGCTTTGAGACCAACTACCAAGCTGCAATAAATCACTGTATAATAGATGAAGATAATGTCAGACTTGCTTTTGGTTTAACTTTTTTTTACTCTGGGAGACAGTTTATATATGATACCTGAAATAAGATAGAAGATCAGGAACTGTCATGAGAAGTCTCTGTGTGCAACCTGAATAATGTCATGAGAAATGGAAGATGAGATTCTGAGTGTCATTTGCCACCATCAGCAGATGAATACACTGAGGGGCAGGTGGTACTTGACAGAACAAGAGCAACCCTCATGTTCTCCACTAATGGAGGACTTTTTCTGTGACAGTGATCTCATAATAACTCTGAATCACAACTTAAGGCACAAGTATGTCTGGTATGTCTCCAAGGGACAAGGTCTCCCTTCCTGTGCACATCATATGAAGGTCACTGACGTTCAAGGACAAAAGATCTCTCTGCTCCAGATTTTTCCTCCAGAGTATGTCTGTGACCACAGAATATTCTCTCTTTAGCTCAGTAATATACTGCCTCTCAATACATCGTAACACTAGCTTTTTAAATACAGTGTACCAAAACATAGATACACCAGGGGAATACCTTTTTTAGGAGTGTGTGACTTTCAGTAGTGTGCTATCTTTCTATCTCCTTTCTTATGCTTAGAGGAGTTTTATGCAGGGCGGGTTCTTTTTCTTTTTAGATGGAATTTTTTTGGGTTGTTACCTCCCTGTCCTGGGTTCAGCAGTAGCAGTCATTTTTCTCCTCCTTGGTAGCTGGTGCAGTGCAGTGTTTTGACTTTCAGCTCGGGAACAGAGCTGATAACAAGCGATGTTTTGGTTTGGCCAAGGACTCTGTGAGGCTCATGCTCTGCCAGGGAGGAGGGGGAGCCAGGAGGAAGCAGAGACAGGACACCTGACCCAAACTGACCAAAGAGGTATTCCATACCACAGCACGTCATGCCCAGGATGTAACTGCGAGTTAGCCGGAAGGGCTGGGAGACTGCAGGGCTGGAGGAGGTATCGGTCGGAGCTTGGTCGGGCTGGGGGGGCGAGTTATCGGTCGGCTGGTGGTGAGATGATGTATTCTCTTCCCTTGTTATTTCCTTTATCATTATTATCATTGGTGGTAGCAGTAGTGATTTGTGTTATACCTTAGTTACTAAACTGTTCTTATCTCAACCCGTGGGAGTTGCATTCTTTTCGATTCTCCTCTCCGTCCCCCCGAGAGCAGGGGGAGGGCAAGAAAAGGGGGGGAAGTGAGTGAACGAATTACCTGACTGGGTTTAAACCACGACACTCCCCATAAGGAAAGTACCAAGCAATTGCCTCTGTTGACAAATAAGAGAGGTAATGCTTTATGGTGCAACCAGACTTCTATCCTTCGCCTGTATATAGTAAGCCTGGGGCTGGGTAGTGCAACAGAACATCCAGTGGTGATGGGCAGTCTTCTGCCTTGCTACTTCAGAGCTTAAGGTTCTTACTTTTGTCCATAAAATAGCAGTAAGAAAGATCCAAGTAACTTAATTGAGTGGCGTATAATTTTTTAACATACTGAATATATCGTCCTTTGGGAAGAATCTCATGGGGTAGAAACAAATCTCTGGTATATTTAAAAAGACTGAAAAGGGGTAGCGCTTGGTGAGGCAGTCAGTCATTTGCCTGTTTCTGTTAGAGATATATTAATGTCTGCTTTGATCCACTGGGGATTTCACTGAAATGTATGGGCATGTGTAATGCATCCATAGGTACTGAAAGCTCTATTGGTCCTTCTTCTCCATAGCATTGGAAATATGAATTGCATTAGAGGCTGTAGGATTTTATTATTTACTGGAGTGAAATAGAGATTTGAATAGAAATTGAATTTGATTCTATTTTATTTGGCCAGTTGGGCACATCCATTTATTTATTTATTTATTTCCTGAAAGTAAGCCACTGGTACATATCCTGATACATACCCTGGAATAAACTATCGTGGCTCCATTAAAGGCAGTGGAAGTGAACAAAGTTGTGTGACTTGAAATCCTAACCTTTGGCATCTTTAGGAGGCAAAATATAGCGGAAACCACAAAATTCAGAGTAGCCCTGTCGGCTGGTGTGGAAATTGTTATTGGCTATAAGAAACTGGCAGGGCTATATCCAAACATACGTTTACTCTTTCAGTTTTTTGAAAGGAGAGGGATGGTCAGGGTACGCCGAGGAGTCCCAAGCAAAAAGTTATAGCAGCTGTGCATCTGAAATGTCACACTCACCGGAGATCTCCTTTGGAGACGTGCCTAAGAACAAGTTACAAACTCCTATCTGCAGCTTTTAACTCTTTGCCGAGTTAAAAATCTCATTCCAGGTGCTCTGTACCCTCAGTCAGTGTGTAAAGCTGCATGGGAACAGTAAGAGACACAAAGACAGGTAATAGAAAGAAAAGAAAAATCTGTGCTTTTGAATTTGAAGATTTAAATTTTGCAAACCCAACAACGTCAGCTGACATTAACTGGACTTGTACTTTGCCTTGTTGGATATGGCGTTGGTAGGAGCTATATGATAGGACTGTGTGTGAAACAAGCGTAATTGCATTGTTTGCTTCTCCAGACCTTGTAAAACTGGTAAATCAAAGATGAATATTGCAGGGCAAGCTGGTGTGATTAGCGTCACTTGCAAAGAAAGGTACGTAAATTAGAGTATTTACAAAGAAAACATTCTTCAACCTGAGAACAGATGAAGAGAAGCAAGTTACACTGCTTTCAGTATTAAAGCAGTCTGATAACATGCTATGGAACAACGTCTAGAGCAGAGAGCATGCCTACCCTCATAGTCTGCACATCACTTAGCACACGGATTGGTGGAAAACAACAGAATGGGATTTAAATACACATTTCATAAAAAGAATTTATTTTCAAAAGAATGACCAAGATCTACAGTACTGTAAATCCGTCTCTTCACTTATTGAAGAGAAACTGGGAAATTTTCTGCCTTGATACCATGTCTTGAGAAGAGTGACTGATGCTGAGAATGTTTTGTTCTTCTTGTTTGCTTTTTTTTCCTCTTTGTTTTTAATTGAGAAATACAAATAGGAAGAAAGAAAATGCAGAAGGTGGAGTACTTCTGAAATGAGGATCTCTTTGATACAGTGCTGGAATAGGCCTAGATAACAGCTCCCTATAGGTGCTGCTCCTTGTGTGTTTGTTTGCAGTCACTAAATGTCAGTCTGCATTAATACCTATGCAAACATTTTTAGGTATGTTCAGATAAGGGCTGCTTTAGGGCTGATGGAAAATTCTTGTGCTTTTTCCCCCTGCAGCTGTAAAGGTAACAGATCAGAAGGATGCTAGTGCACCAAAGTCTGGCATCCAGAACTGTTTTGGACTTTCATGTATATCGGTCTCAAGCAGATAGTGAGCAGCTCTACTAGATATTGTGAGATCAGCTTTACTGTATCTCATTTAGCACAGCATCCCCTTTCGTGAGAAGCTCTCAATTAAGTCCAGTTTTTAGGTAACTGTTTCCTGGGTTTTGTTGTTTTCGTTTGTTTGTTTTAATATTCTCCTATTTCCTTTACAAATGAACTCTTGTTACATAATAAAAAGTATAATGGAAATTACCTGTATCTCATCTGGCTCTTTCACCTGTGCTTAAAGACTGTGTCATGCACTGCAATAAAAATTCTGATAGCTAAAGTGTTCCTCCTAGCTTGGGGAAGTCAGGTCACATCACTTAGATCCGCACTTCTTGCATAGTAAACATGCAGTTGCAGACAATTCTGGTTATTCAGGTCTCCCTAATTTCAGAGACTTTAAAAAGGGCATTTCAAAACCTCAGAAAAGAGTACCTGGTAGCTGCTGCTAGCATCTGTTACTAAGGTGCTGCAGAAGTGCAGGTTTCATTCTTGCAGGCACATTAACAGTATCTTTAAGCAGCTGACATCAGGGAGGACGTTTTTCTTTGGTTCCTGGTTTTGTTAGGTGTGTGCATGTACATGGAACTTCAGAAATGGAAGGAGAAATCTGACCTGGCAGATCTGGAAAATGGACTGTAGAACAATATAAAGCATCCACTTACAAAGATTTTCTTTTTAGAACATGGCAATAGCCACAGCCTCTGTATTAGTGAAGTTGGACCTCAGACCCAGGTCAATATAAACTCATTAAGTTAAAAGTGATGTTGAGTTTTGTGTCTGCATAGTTACTTGGATTGCTTGGAAGAAAACTCCCTGGATTTGGCACCTAAAAGAAGAGAGCACACGTTTTTAAACAGACTGGATCTGCAGATCCTCAGATATTTTCTAGGTGAGGAACCATTCGAAATTTGTGCAAGTTGTAGAGTCAATATGAACTAAATTTTATTAGCTATCTCTCAAAGAGAAATGTAGGCTGGCCGCCTCTTGTTAGGAATTAGTGTGGAACCTCTTCCTTATTTGGCTCGTTGTGCAAACCTGTGCATGTCCACAGGCTTGGAGCAATGAATTCCTGTGTTCGTATATACATTCTGTGAACTTGTACATCAAAGAAACACGAGTATTTCTTTCATTTTGTCACATTTTTTTGTTCTCTGGTGTTCTTGGAAACTCAAGATGGTGCCAGCTGAGCCTCAGGCGTGGTTCACTTCTTGGTGGTTGAGAGGTTAGCTAGAAAATGCTGAAACTTGCTGCAAGACCACTATTGGCAATTCTTGGTTTGCATTTTATTGTGGCTTGATTCACGTAAGTTTGTACTCAGAGTTTTTACTTGGCCTTTGAATTTGGTCTTTTAAATTTACTACCAAAATCTAGAGTTCTGGTAGCAGGTAAGTTTGTGCCAAGTTTTGATGCTCAAAACTTAGTCCATGTTTGGAAAATGTACCCGTGCTGATGTTTTTAACAGAGTCTGCTGAGTTCCATGATTGGGAAAAGTAATCTGCAGCCAAAAAAGCTGCTGAAATAAATGAAGATATGACAAGTTCTTTAGCACTCAGTCCTTAAATATGGTTTCAGTGAGTGTCCATGGCACACAGAGGTATGCCAACTGCTGATCAGTGTGGCTAATTTCTACCTGTTCTCGGTGAATCACTGATTATAAATGAGAGGGGAGTAAGCACAGAAAAACTGCTGTGCAAGAATATTAGTGGGCATAAACACTTAAATCTGAATTGGTAAATATTCATGAAGAACATATTGGACAGTCATAGGTTACCCTGAGAGAAAAGTGGTGACTCGTATCTGCCAACAGTGCAGAACTGTACTTATTGCTCCCAGGAAAATAATACCCCTCAAACATAGCTGCTTGGCACAAGTGTATTCTGGGCACAGCACTTCTGCCAGCCACCTAATCTGCGAGGCCAGCTATCCTCAGTTTTTCCCTTCCTGGCAGGTGAATAACAGAGCATCTACTATAAAAGGAGTCCATCCTGTATCTCAGTACTGCTCTTTCATAACCAAAGACCTCCACTGGCGTTTGGGTACCTATTTTAAGTGTCATCCTGTAAAGGCAGTGTCAAATGTGTGTGTGATGTCTACTGTTTATGGTTAACTTTAGAATGATCTAGGGGGCTGTGAAGCACAGTTTCAGATCTGTTATTGTTCTTAGCTTTTACTCTTTTGGCACCCTTTTGGAGTGATTTCCCCCCTCCCCCCCTTCTGATTGTGGTCAAAAAGATGAGAGAAAAACAGTTTCAGCAGTTGAATAGTCAGCAGTAATATCTCTAGCTCCTTTGTCTTCCTCCTACTGCAATCTTTGCCCCCACTTCATATCAGGGGATCTCCTAAAAAGAAAATGGATAGCATATGTCCTATCCCAGGAATGCCTGTCTCTTAGAAGTACCTTTAATTCCTGTTCTTTCATTTACTTATAATATCATACAGTGCACCAGAAGTGCCACAAACATCTCTGATGCAACACAGGTGGCCAGAAACCACTGTCTGCTGAGGTACCTGTTTTGAATGATCTGATGATTGTTGGGAACTGCACAACTCTCTTGAGCGTGGGCTGTTAGCATTTGTTCTTATGGGGGACAGGAAGACACCGTTTGCTTTATCTTGACTTAAAAATAACATTATGTATACTTTGAAGGCGCAGAATGTGTATGCCTACCCCTGTTCTTTGTGTCATTCTGAGCTGAATGTTTTGTAGGGCTTAAAAAAATCGTGTTGTTTTGGTATCTGCGTATCCTCTTTTGCAATGGATAGATTTAACATGTTAACAGGTCTAAAATTCC
This sequence comes from Pezoporus occidentalis, assembly GCF_034315485.1. Taxonomy (NCBI): domain Eukaryota; kingdom Metazoa; phylum Chordata; class Aves; order Psittaciformes; family Psittacidae; genus Pezoporus; species Pezoporus occidentalis. Next base: position 429,195 of record NW_026914502.1, read on the forward strand.
CAGGGTTTTGTGCTGATGTAATAAGGTGTTATATTATATGGCATGTTGAACATGGTATTTGGGGGTCTTGATAGTCTCAGATATTGCCTCTGTCTCTCTCTTTTTACTTCCCACCCACCTAATCTTCTGCTTATGATGAAAAGAAGTAAATGTAGTTTCTTAGCTCTTACAATGCCTACCTGTCAAAGTATTTAAATGCCTTGCCTCCCCCATTTTAGCCATTCCTAATTCACTTGAATGAAGTTTATTCTATAACTAAAAGCTTGAATTAGATTAGAGCTTGTCAGCAGGTGATTTTCTACTTGCCATGTAATGATGAGCTGTTTTCTTAAGGATTCTTACTTGATAGTGTGCTTGAAGTTCAAAACCACCATGGCACTGCTGCTTTTTCTCTGATGTTATGGTAGGGTTGCAGTCCAAAGCCAAGGTTTGAGTGCTGCTGCCACAAAGCAGGAGTACTACTGGTAAAAAAAACAACTCTCAATTTAGTAATTTAATGGCAAAATGTTTTAATGCCTTATACCTCTATTAGGTTCCTGTACGTAGGTGGTTATTGTGCAACAGGCAAGATGCTACTGATCCTGCTGTATCTAAAGGATGTGCTATAATGACAGTGACTGTGAAAATGCACGAAAGAATTACTGGTGTGATAGAATTCCTGTTTTTGAGAGTCATTTTTATGAGTTTATAGCCTGAGTGCAGAAGTCCATTCTTGGGCTGAGACCTGTTTTTTGTAATGAATTTCTTGTTCAAAGAAGCTTTTATTCTTTCCCAGTTTAATCATGATGCATATTTAATAGGTTTAGCTATGCAATAAATTACAGGTGTTATGCTTTCACTTTTTGGTTAATGCAAAAATTATGATATAATTTTTAAATCGAGCTTTGCAAGTCTCTAAACTGAACAGCTCCCTTCAGATGTATGTAATTCAGGCTTGCATAAAACATGAAACCTATGTTCAGCCATATCGTCTGAATCTATGAATAATCTTTCATATCTTTTGTGGTTGTTGACTAATATTTTGAGGTCATGATCCAACAAAACACATGCCCATAGCAATTAATATTGCTGTTGAATAAAACACACGAGTACTTCAAGACTGGAGCCAACAGAGCAGTTAAATGTGAGGATATTTTTTGTTTTCACTGTTTCTCTTCACTGGTATAATGAGATGATACATCGCCTTTAGTACATTTGTAAAACAAGCACAGCCATTTCAAATCCTGCTGGTTTATTACACTCCTCTGAATGTGTGGTTCTTTAGAGTATGAAACGGGGCTGGCTTCCAGCTCTAGAGAAGGCTGAAGTTTGGACAAAATTTAAGGGTTTTCTGTAGGATATAGTGTGGGGTTGTTGTTTAATAGGAGCTGAGTAAAGGACATTCAATTTTGTGAATGGTTTCTTTGTGTGTTGAATGAGGTTGTTGGTGTGCTCCGAGATTGGATTTTCAGTTTATATGCCAAGGATTTATAGAAACACATTACATAAAGTCAAAGTAGGAAATTGGGTAAAGCACAGCCCAACCCAATTAACCAAACTACAGTTTTTCTCCTTTGATCAAAGAATGAAAGAAAGCTTCGATGCTGCATGTCTAGTATTGAAAAACTGAACAGGATCCTCACGCTTCCTGCCAGCTCTTCTGCGGAGAGAGCTGTTTACTGCAGCTCCCTAATTTCTAAGATACTAGAGAGACCTAGTTTGTTACCAGTAATGACTCCTAATGAGTATGTACATTGAATCCCTGCTCTGATGTCCACGCAGCAGGTCTGTGACTGGCCTCCTTTGAAAATACTCTCACCTCTTCAGTGGTAGAGAAATCTTTTCCTTTATTCTCAATAAGAGCAAAACGTAGGGCTCAGCCTAAACTTTTCTCTGAACTGTATGTTATACAAATATATTTCCCTTCAGAGAGGAGGGGTGCAGCAAGCAATTTAAGGTCTGGGGTCTTGTGTTGTTTCTTCAGGAGATCACTTGTAGCAACTGGAATGGAGGGAGGATGCCTATATTGATCTTCAAACTCAGTATGTATATGGCTCTGAGGGAAAAATAGCATCTGCTGTCTACTTTTAAGGTCCTGTTTGACATGCATTAATTGAAGTGGTAGGACTCTTACATTGCCTGTGCTGGTGGAGTCTTTTAGCAGATCCTCAGCAATCAGTGGCTGTGTCAAAATTTGGTGACAGACAGGTTAAAGAGTGTATGGCTTTGACCTCTGTCCTGAGTGACAAGGACGTCATTGATCCCGTGCTATTAGCACTGTCTTTTTGACATATCCAAGCCTGAAGCTTGTGTTTGAAAACCTGCTTAATACTGGCAAACAGCATGTGCTGGGTTTTCATTTTTCACTGCCAAGAAAAGGGGAGTAGAACACAGAGCTTTATTCAGTGAGATCATCTTTGAACGCTGAGTAGCTGGTAGCTAGTCCTCAAGAAGGACTTCTCAAGAGAGAAGGCCTTTTTCCACGATCAAATATGTAGCTTTTGCAGAAACAAACTTTAGATAGCATCCTCTATACTTCCTGCTGTCTCCTTGTTCATTGGGAGGTTGAACAATGGCACAGTGATCATCTTGACTGTGTTGTGACATCTGTGTCACATGCAGTTCAATGCATATGTCATTTCTCTTCTCTGTGAGCTCTTCCTTATACTTTTCCATGGTTTCCTTGTGAACTCCTGCTGGCCCAGTTTGCTTTGGTAGTACATTTGGGAAGGTAATAGTTATTCCAGTCCCAGTAGAGAGCGCTGCCACTGGGACACAATAGTCTTTCCCCTTGTCACTTTAGTGATCAAAGCTCTTGTGATGCCGTTGCATAGGTTCCCTGTGAGTTTGGTAGCACAGGCCTGCTCAGCTACTGTGCATGTGTGCAGTGGTCAATGTCATAAGCCGTGTAGAATTTTGGATTCGTACCAGCGATGATTTTGGACAAATGATTTAGCTTAGTCTCAATATACTCTTCTATAAAAGGGGGTAAACACTATTTTATTGCTCCGAAAGCATGGTGAGTCATAATTAACTACTATTTTGTTAAAGTTATGTGAATGTCTGCTGTGAAGTGGGTACAGTATGGATGGCCCTGATGGGACTAGAGCATTCTGAGATATAATGGCTTTCTGATTTCATGAGAAGTTAGAGGTAGGGATAAATATATCCTGCCAGTGCCACACTCTGGAAGATTTCAGAGTTTCTTGTCACTGAATCAGCTTCACAGGAAATCAGAAATAATCTAGTTCTGTTGCATTTGCACTATCTTTGCAAGACACCTTTCTCAGTTAGTGCCAATCTGCAGGTAGCTCAATCTAAAATACAATGACGGTTAATGGCTCTAGGAGGTGGAGTTGTTACGGCGATGGACTGACCAAAGTGGTTTATAACCTGATCCGTCTTCAGCCTTCTGATGCTTTTTCTGAGCAGTTTGTCTTTAGGAATGATTCCTACCTGTGGTGGGTTTTTTTATTACTATTTTTTTATTTCTGTGAAAAGTAAGAAAAGAAACAAAACATAATTTAGCTTTATTATGTGAACGTCTTTTCTTCCTTAACTATATACACAGCTGGCTAATTGGCCACTCTGCACCTCCTAGGGGGCTCTCAAGGTACAAGAGAAAAATACCTATAAGCATTTTGGATGCAAACATACCTGCATGTAGCTCATTTTCCTCACTGGAAAAATAAAAGTGGAAGGGTCTGGGGAAAAGTTTTTGGTTGTAAAGGGCTTTGATAAATTTAGGAAATAAATTACAGTTGTATTCAGGGTGATTTAAGTAAAATAGAGATGATGAAGATGATGCCAAATCTAACTTTCTTCATGCTAGCAGAACAAAATTCAGTTCAGCATCAAAGGAGGATAAATAGAGATAAATGTAATGGCAGCCTTTGTTCTGGGAATGTTGTCACAGAGGGATTGAAAGCCTGAGCAAATAATGAAAGGCAGAAAGAGAAACAGCAAGTGCATGAGGGAGACAACACAGTAGAGAGTAGGAACGGCTGGAAGGACTGTCCGTCGTAATAGTCATAGCAGAGACAAAGGGAAAACCCAGGAGCCAAGACAGCTTGCTGTGCACAGTAATCTGGATATAAAAGCATAAGTCTAAAATGGAAGATGGGATTAGCAATGTCACTTTCCTAAAACATTCTCATTGCTTCTCACTTAAGTAGTTTGATTACTTTGCAGCTCATGCCTTGATTCCCCCCATTCCCTCACCATCTTTTCTTTTCCTGTTTTGTTCTTACTCTTTGAAGTGATTTGAGATTTTAGCGAAGTGGAGGAGCAGCCAACCCTCTTTTACCTTATGAAAGCTCAAGTCCTGTTAGTTGCTGTAGTTACTCTTCCCACCAATTCCAGGAACCGCGCTTTGTAGGGTGAAAAAGAAATAAAAGAGCAGGTCAGTCGTTTCCTACAAAAAAAAATCCATTCAAGAAAACATAAGCTCTTTTTTTTTTTTTTTCCCTGAAGTGTAACTTTTGAGTTTAGTTACAGTTATCCAGCTCAGGAGTTGCCGTTCGTTGTAAGTAACAAAGCAAAGGTGACAAAAATCATCACCTTTTAAGGGTTATTTATTTTTAGTTCTGCAAAGAACTTGAAACAATGAGTTATTTGTTGGGTCTCACTGCTGCTCGAAGATTCTCCATCATACAGCAAGTGTTATGTGCTTAAGGAAGCTAAAAGATGGCATGGCCTGCTGAGCTCAACAGGTTTTAACTACTTGAAGATCTGTTTTGATGAAATGGGAACAGGCCAAACAGCATCATTCTTTAGAGAAAATACGTCAACAGGTAAGTATTTGGAGAATGCATAGTTACCTGGGAACATTAAGCATGAAAAATGCACATCCTAATTCAATTACAAGAAATGGCAGACTGAACAAAGAAGGACTCACTGGTGTTTTGCAGTTAATAGCACAGCCATCCCTTAGGGTTTTTGAGAGGCCAGAGTGTGTGCTGCCAAGTTCATTGTGCATTTGGATTATTCGGATTTCTTTTCTTTTTATTTAACTATTCATGATTACTTTTTCATTTGCAGCCATGTGGCTCCATAGAATCCCCCTGTGAGGTTAGTGATGAAACATTTATTTCACGGGTAGCACCAAAGCAGAATCAAGCAGAATCAGGACAAATTTAAATGGGAGGCTGACTAGATACCGACAAATATGATTACAACCAATATTTGGTTAAAAAACCCCACAACTTGCAATTCATCATTGACTAAAGATATGCGTGTATTTCCACATGTAAGCATTTGTGTGAGGGTGCAGCTGAAGTCTAAGAAGCTGTGTGGTAAGGAGAAACAACTTGCATTAATGGGGCTGGAACATCTACCTTGACAACTGGGAACATTTATAACTTACGTGTTTACCCTATTTTGAAAAAAAATGAGTTACAAAATGACAGCTAATTGTAGGTTTGTTTTATTTGCAAGCTTACGTTACAAAATCAAGTAAATTACAGCTACTGTTTAAAGCTATTAACTACAGTTATTGCTGGCAGACTTTGCTTGTGGTTTAATTCAATGATGGCAATATATTCCACCTTGCAAAAAAAAAGCAGCGCTAATATATTCAAACTAAGGATTGTCCGAGGCTCTAATTATCTTAGAGCACCTCTGTCGATTTGCAAATTAATCACATGCCTCAAACTGTACAAAGCAACAACAGCCCGTACATGATCTCATACTCGTAATTTAGCATAATGTTTAAGGTGATACAGCATCGTCAGAGTTTAAATATCTTGATCTAAACAATTTGACTTCAAAATTGACCATCTTCAGTTGTTCTCCTTGTGACAGCCTTCCTGTTTTGCCTTATGGAACTTGCTCTTAAGGTGGGGATTAAAAATGGTAGCATTTTTCCACCTTTTTGAAGTACCAATGGGAAAAACATGAAAGATAGTCAGATGCTTACGTTATCCAGTAGTATTATAAAGTCCTTCAGTTTTTAAAGTAAAAAATAGATTTGCCTTGGCAGAAATAGACATGTAAGATAGTAGTCAAAATGGAGAAATCACTTTAATTCCTCAGTGATATGCATGTGTAATAAATGATAAAATATTATTCCCATCCAAGAAGTAGAATTCCCAGTGCGTGGGAAACTTCACTGTTTAGAACTTTCCATAGACTGCAAATTCAGGTTGTTTTGTCAGAGACGGATGCTCAGGTTTCCAGGACGCACAGCAAGGTATGTTCCCCAGGTCCTGGAGTTGCAGGAAATCTGACAGAACTGCATCAACTAAGACATTTGTAGGAGAATGTGAGAGATGGTTCAAAGGCTCACTGAACTGTCTTGGAGGTGTGCGCTGAAATCCCACTGACGTGGACCTGGGAGAGTTTCCCTGGTGGGCTTCTCCCAGAGTTACCCATCCTGTGAGACTGAAGAGCACTGACTGGGGACTGTGAGTACCCAACCTTAAGTGATGACTTGGCAGGCGGTCCCTGAACTGGGATTCAGTTTGGGTGATGTTGAAGCAGAAATATTCTTTTAAGACCCCCCCCCCCCCCTACTGGAACTGGGCTTCTTCATTGCCTCATATCCTTCTGGGAAGGTGTGCAAGCCCCATTCCTAATATACACCACTCATATCTAGAATTTTAGTGGTATTGAATTTCTCTGTCTGAACACTGAGCAGAATCTACACAGCCCAGGCTGCTGGAGCCCTGTCCTGCACATCCTCCCAAATGAGAAGGCCTCAGAAGGCAGCAGCATGGCCTCCTTCACAGTGTTTGTGTTTGTTGCAGGGATTCTAATGTGTTTGGCCCTTTTTAGTCTCTTCTGCTGTTTTTGCTCTTTGTATCCATGGAATTGGACTGGAACTAGAATGAGCTTAACCCTAGGTTGGTTTTGTTTTGTTTTTTATAAATACCTGGTGAGCAGACTAAAAAAGGTATCAGCTTTCTAGGCATAGTTCTACAATGTCTTTATTTGGTGCTAATGATGTTCTCTAAATCTGAAAAGGGGTTGAGAGTATCAAAAGAATAAAAAGTCAGCTTGCGTGAATTAAAAGCTTGTGTGGATTGAATGAAAATGTGATAAAATCACTGAAAAGGTGCATGTGTGGTGCAGGAACATAAATTCACTTTGCACATAACATATAAACATACTAATACATGTCTCTTAAACATGTTTAAAGCTATAGACTGCAGAAAAGTATAGTTTATGTAGCAACATATACCATTCAAAGCAAGTATTGCAAAGCTAATAGGCATGTTTTACAGGCAGAGAGAATGTACACAAACCCAATATACAAAGTGGATGAAGCCATTATGTAAATCTAAAGTTGTCAAAGTGATCTATTATAACTATTTCTACTGTCAGCTGTTCCACATAACACAAATGCAGAAATGTACTCATCCTGATAGGGGAGAGTATTTAGATATTATTCCAACTATTTATTAATTTTCCCGATTTCTACAGTGCCTACTGCAATGACGGTTTTTGTTACAGGGTTAATGCAAAAAGCAGAAGGTGAAAATGAAAAGCTAACAAAAGCGTCATGTTCATGACTTGACTATAAATCGAAGGCTGTGAAGGAATGACATAGCTCAGAGAACTGCTGCTGGAGGCCAGTCTTTCAGCAGACGGTCATGTTTAGAAGCTAGAACAGGTGGGAGGGAACATCATGTCATTACTGATGGCTGTTTGTCACCTATGTGAAAGAGAATGTGCTCTCCATTCAGTCCCTAGTATGCTGCATACAAATAAAGGATCTAAATGGGCAGTAATGTGAACCTTGTTGGCATTCTATACAAAGAGTTTGTGGGCTACTTTTTTGGCATCCAGAACTAGTCGCTGAATGTTTCTTCTCTCTTTTCACACAGAAGATACTTCTCCAGGCTTAGGAGTGAGGCCATGTTTTAAAAGGTTTTCCTATCACTGATGTTGCTGCTTTTTTGTCTCAGTGTGCTGGATGTGAATTTGCCGTGCTAGAAATCTGGCAGTTCAGTACAAACGCTATTCAAACATTTTAACTATATCCTCACTGTGAAAGTTACTTTAATTGTCTTGCTGTGTCTGCTTTTGTTTTAAAAGGTAAAGTAAAATATGTTGCTCCATCCTGGCAGTTGTGCTTCTTCCCAAACAGTAGGAAAGCTCAGAGCTTTGAGCCAGGTCCCACAAAACTTACTGTCCGTTTCATGTGTGTTAGGTTTTCACAAAAAGAGAGAATGCATTAGACAGCATTGTGAAGTCAACACATGTAAGTTCGAAAGGATTAACCAGCTGTATAGGCAGGAAATACTAGGGAGATCATTGGTTTCTTTGCTGATTTATTTTTAGTGATTGACACACTCAAGTTTCTTCTTTTTGAGTGCATGTCCGGTTTCAATAGATTTCAGTATTGGCATAGTCCAAAAATACATAGAACGCTCCAGTTAGCTGTCGTTTACTGGAAAGCAAAGCATCAGGGATTGCCCAGTGGCTGGGGATGCAGTACCTACAGCCAAGTCCATGGTCTGGGCACAGCAGAGTGGCCTAACCAGTGGCTGCCGTGAGGTCTGCCTCACTATTTGGAGTTGGGGTTTAGAGTTTCTTTTGTTTAAGTTTACTGCAAAATTTTCTTTGGGCCTGCAAAACATTCCTGACGCGTGTGTCATTGAAACAGAGAGAGACGGTTCCACCAAAACGCCATCGTTTTCAGAGTAGCATTTAATTAGAGAAAATAGGCAATAATTAAACATGCTATCAAATCTGTAGATAGTGAATAAAACCAACAAAAGCTGTTACCACTGAGCAGCTGACTATTGCTTGACATTATGGTTTGCACACATGAGATACGTGTTACAAAGGGCATCTTAACATTTTGAGTCTTTAAATTACCTAACTTTTTAGTTTCTAGTTTTTTTTCTTTCTCTGGATTATCATTCAGTGTGGAGGGAAGTTCTCTCTTTTGCTTTCTGCAAATGCTAACTCAAAATGCGTCATGTCGCTAATTACTTCTCTTGGACTATGGGAGCATAATCCTGAACAGTAGAATCCTCTTTGTAAAAGAGGAATGTGGGAAGCAAGGAGCTGATAAAAGTCTGGGCTGGATTTTAGGAAGATGGTTTCATCTAAGCATCAGTCAGCTTCCTCTCTAGGAGACCTCTGGCTTCCAACAGCAGTGACCTCCTCCCGGGCAGCACCCCGGATCCTTGCCGTTCTGGTAAAACTTCACAGCCATTCCTGGTGCTGGGATCTCGGGTTGCAGTCAGCTCCGCAATCAGAGAGCCAGACCCACCCTCCGTGTGTCAAGTAGCATTACAGAAACTGCGTTTTGTCCATCCCAAATACCTTGTCTTGTGGAGAAGGAAAGGAATTTTCCATTAATCCCATAATATTATGGGACTACAGGGTGCCTCCTGTAAATTAACCCTGTACAGGGGAACTTGGAGCCTGGGTTTTGATAATCTCCTTTAATACCATTTTTTTCAGAGCTGTGCTGTTGGCATTTTTGGTGTGTTCTGATGGCTTCACATTTAATATGTTTGAATTTGCCTCTGTAGACTGGTATGCATCTTGGCACAAATGGAAAGCCAGGCCAAGCGAAAGTCCTACCAGCTGTGGGCTAGGTAGGAATGAAATGTACCCATCCCAGACGGAAGCCCCTGTATAAATGCAAATGCACGCATTTTAACATGTGAGTGATTCTGTGCCTCTTAGGGAATCCACTTTGATTTTTTTGGGCATTTCTGTGAACCCTCTTTCATTGCCTTAGTGAGGAGTAAAGCTGGTTTATTACAGTGTCTTCCTGAAAAGCAGTATCCATCGTGGTATTGCTGCTGAAAGGGAAGGAAGAATCCTGCTTTTTTAGCAGCATTCCGTTGGCTCTGAATCACTGTTATTAGTAAGACTGCAAGGCTGCATTTGCAGGGTGTGAGTTTGTTGTCTTTTCACTTTTTGAGAAAAGTATATGATAACTTTGAGAATCACCGAGTAGTCTGAAAAAAAACCCAAAACTATTTAGCGCTAGAAATACATCATTTCAGAAAATTATGTTGTCAATATTTTTCTGACCAGTTGTAATGATGGAGAGTTATGTGCTTCAAAACCAGAAAGCTACCTAAGGTGTACAGGAAAGCAACCTAATGTGTACAGGAGCCTGGGGAAAAAAAGGGACTTCTTCGGTAAGGTGGACTAGTGGTGTGCTTTGTCTCATGCACCTTTCCAGAGGCAGTCTGGGGATCTCCAGCCGTCCAACAGCTGATGTGGAGGGACAGACCTGCACTGAACCAGGGCTTTGCTGTTTGTCTGTTCAAAAAAGAGCATGAGTTTAGTGTGTGTTTTATTTCTCTATTTTATTCTGCAGCAGTTTTGTGTGTGTCTTGTGTTTGTATTACTGAGGCTGAGCTGTAACTCTGTGCAGGATTTCTTGTTGTGCAGTTACGGTTCCTTTGTATTGCCAGCCATTAACAGACGGCTTATGCCTTTAATAAACAGTTACTTGATATGTGTATCTATCTAAACAAAATAAATACATGCTGGATATCTGGTACTGTAAAAAAAATAAATGTCCCCAGTCTTCCTGAGGGTAATGGAAATATTTTAAAGTAAATTTTATTGTGAGTGCTGAACTTCCGGACTTTTAGGCATTACAATGATTAATTCTTTTCATTAAAAATAAAAAAGCCAAGCTGAAAAATTACCTGTTTGCAGATCTGTACAGAGGCTCTTCTAAGCACTAGTATGTGTTCCTTCCATCTTTCTGTAAAAGCATGAGCATTTTGATCACTTGGAATACCAGTAGCTCTCATCCAGAGCGTGTCACTGGAAAAATAGTGCAGATCCCCAAGAAGTATGTGTGAGCTATGCTATGCCTTTATGACTTTTACTGGAGAGAGTAGAGTTCCACTAGGTAGTATTTCAGAACAGCAGACAGTTCTGGTCACAGTATTTTGGGATAAAATGGTTCATTTCTGAAACTCTTTTAAGATTGGTAACCATACTTGAAATAGTCTTTAAATGTCTATTTTTGATAAAGCAGTTTCCTCTAAGTGGCATCCAGCTGACAGGTTTTTGTAGTAATAAAAGTTCATTAATCCTTCCTGATTATTGAAGAATGTTGTCCTAAGACAGAAAGAAACTGCATACAGTTCAAACAAATTCAGTTAACCTTCTGGTACAGACTGCATAAGGAAGCCTCTGATCCTCCTGATATTCTATATGATATAGACCCTTCGGTCTATAGGAGTGTAATTTAAAGGATGAAGCATAAGTTTGCTTTATGGGTAAACTTAAAGTATTGTCATGTTGTAATGTCATCAAATCCATTTGTCAGATTGGTGTTTCTATGTTGTCTTAGTTCCTCCTCTCTCCAGAAGATGCTGTGCTCACCAGAGCTGGCCAGAAAGGGAGCATTATTTCTACTGTTTTCATGGTCTGATAGCCTCAAGCTAGTTCTCAGTTTGTGGAAAGAGGGGATTACTGTGTCCTGAGTATAGAACTACAAAAGGCAATCTGTTATGGTTTTGAGTTTCTGTAAAATTTATTTCTAACATTCCAACAGATCTTTTTCTTCCTTTTATTTTCCTTCACAAATTGAATGTAAGTAGCTCAATTAGGCTCTCCATAGGATCTCTGAAAGACAGTGCCCCTTTTTCTCCTAATTTTGTTATGTAAAACCGTGTTTACATTGTGCTAATCATTTGTGCTTCCTTGTTTCTCCAGTTTCCTCCTCCCTCCCCTCATCTGTCATAATAGTAACAGAATAAAACAGTAAAAATCCCACACCAAAACCCAAACAAAACAATACCCCCCCCCAAACAGAACAAAAAAAAACCAACAAAAGCAAACAAACCCCAACCTTCCCCTCTTTCCTTCCCTCCCCCCCAAAAAAAACCCACACCAAAACCCTTTATTTGAATTATATCACAATTTGAGATATATTGTTGGAGTTAATCATTTGTTTTTATATTCTGTTCCATGGAAATTTTAATGTGAAATGGTTCTTTAATTCCCCATCACACTCAGTCATTGCTCTGTCCTCTAATCTCTACAGAATCCACAGAATCTTTCTACTCTGTAGAAACTTAAAGACCCAGATTAATTGTCCAAAAGGTTTAATCTTGTTTTGATACCCATATTGTGAAGAATTGAAATATTGATCCTCCTATCTTATCCAGTAGTTCATCTGCCAAGACAAATGACCCACTTATTGCATGGATCTGGAAATAATTTTAATCTTCTTATTAATAAGCTGAATGTAATTAATAGATGTAATTGCATAGCATGAAGTAGCAAACTATTGAACATAAAATTTTAAAGACAGTATAGATCATAGAATCACAGAATATCTCAAATTGGAAGGTGTCCACTAGGATCATCATGACCAACTCTCTGCTCCTTGGAAGACTACCTAAAACTCAACCATCAGACTAAGAGCATCATCAAGATGCTGCTTGAACTCTGAGAGGCTTGGTGTTGCGCCTCACTTTCCTGGGGAGCCTGTTCCAGTGATGAATCACCCTGGCAGTGAGGAATTTTTTCCTAACGTCCAGTGTGAACTTCCTCTGATGCAGCTTCATGTTCGAAGGCTGGTCACCAGAGAAAGGAGATCAGCACCTCCCTCCTGCTCTGCTGCCCTCCTTGAGGCAGTTGTCCACTGCAATGAGGTCACCCTTCAGCTTTCTCTTCTCCAAGCTGAACAAGTCAAGCGACCCTGTCTGCTTCTCATAAATCTTGAATATTGGCCTTCACTAGATTTACTGTTCATGATGCTATTGTTTCCAGTAGCAACATCTAGTTTTTCCTCTTTTTTTCCTTTATTTTTAATGTGAGAAATGCAAAATGTGGACCCCTTTGAAAAAGGTGGTGTTGAGATTCTCCTTTCAATGAAGTTTCTTATGGTGTAATCACTGTATCAAATTCAGTCCACAAGGAATCAGAATCCGAAGTGCTCACATTTCAACTAATTGCCCTAGCTTTTCACAGGCTTCTAGAGTTGAGTATCCTTACAGCTACATGTCCCATTCTTTAGACTCAGGAAAGCTGCTTTTCTCTGTGTCTGGTTATTTCTTTCTCTCTCAATGACTTTTAAAGTATTTTACATGAACTGGAAAAGTAACAGCGGGAAACAAGAGAAAACCACCTCAGTATAATGGTTGTGGGCACACTCCTGGGAGATGCAAGGTACAAGTTCAAACCCTCTCAATTAATTGTGTGGCTCCCAAATCCCAGATAAGTACTGACTAAAAAGCTAAAAAATAAACCTCTAAAACGTTTCCAAAAGTAAAGGAAGGTGAATGCTATTCGTGGTTTCAATAATGAGAATTTTACCTGAATTGATGAGCAGATGACTTAGCTCTTTGTGTCCGATATGGTTGGCTCTTTTGTTGATTTTTGCCATTTTTCCAAAAGGTAATCTAACTCTACAGATTACTTTTAAAATTATTATTATTCTTAAAAAAGTCAAAATGACTTGAATACCCTAGATCACAATTTTGACACAACAGCTCCTCCTGGGTCCTGAGTTTGTGGGGGGCTATAGGTGCTTCTTTGGATCATTTCTTTAAAATGAGCACCCTAAGCAGTGAAAAGGGCTTTGAATCTCAGAACATGGAGTTTAGCATGATTGTACATTGTAGACATCCGGCATTCTAACTGAATTCTTTTCAGTACAGGAGAAGTTCAGTTTAAAACCAATTTGAAATAGGTTTGTAAACAAGTGTCCCCTACTCTTTTTTGTTCTGGTGGAGTGAGTCTTTCTTTCAGGCTGATTCCCAACATAGCAGCATTCAGTAACCTTCAGGTAAAAAAGCTTTGTACAACCCCCTCTGGATCCCAAGGGTGGGGATCCTTCTCACACCCCAGCCACCTCACTGCCTCCCAGGTTATTTCATCAGCCTCCTCCTCCTCTCCTCAGGTTCCCCTTCAAGCTCCCTTCAGGCTTTCTTTTCTCACTCTTGGCTGGCTTTTGCCTATCCCCCTACAAGACTGTCCCCATAACCCAAGCAGGTTCCATCTGCTCTCTGTGGCAGGAACCTTCCCCCGCTGCTGCAGAAGGCTGCACCTGACTGTGGGCAAGCATCCTTCCTCTTAGCTGTCTTCCTCCCAGTCCCACAGCCTTCCCTGTGAGGGAAGACAATCTTTCCCCTACAGCTCACAAGAAGTGAAAGCAAGCTGTAATCAGTTTAAATGGATACTACTGGTCACAGAGCTCTAACTCCAAGTAGCAGTACACTGTTTGTTTTAATCTCTTTAGCATCTACAGCTTTCTGGTGAACTTGCTGTTTTTCTGAGCTGCAGTCTCAGGAGGGGATTTGGATGCTTCTGGAGGTTCACTGAATTGACACAAGGGTAAACCAGATTTCAAACTAGACAAAAGAAAAGTAAACATAGAATCATGGAATCGTAGAATCATTTAGGTTAGAAAAGACCTTTAAAATTGTAGAATCCAACTGTAAATCTAGCACTGCTGAGTCTACCACTAAATCATGTCCATATGTGCCATATCTTACATACCTTTCCAGTACCTCCAGGGATGGTGACTCCGCCGCTACCCTGGGCAAGCCTGTTCCAATGCTTGACAGCCCTTTTGGTGAAGAAATTTTTCCTCATATCTAATCTAAACCTTCCCTGGCACAATTTGATTCCATTTCCTTTTGTCCAGTCTCTTGTTACCTGGAAGAAGAGACTACACTACAACCTCCTTTCAGGTAGTTATGTAAAGTCTGTATTTCCCACGTTCCTGAGCATACCTCAGTATTCTGTATTTCACATTAAATTAGCAGAAGAGCAATGCCCAATCTGAAGTAATCAAGCACAACTGACAACTGCAATAAAAAGCCCATCTCCTCAATCAGCCTTATCCTTCTTATTAGGGTTTAAAGGCCCTAGCTGAGAAGCCCAAGTGCGCTAAAGCCATTGTGCAACCACACAGCAGGAGCCGGTTCCTGCCTCAGAAAGCTTGCAGTTGAAATAGATGAAATACTGTTGACCGTAGCACTATTGCTCTCTGATAGAAAGGCTGAGTTTAACTGACAAACTCCCAAGCTCAATGTCAGAGAAGGACTATGGCAAAACTGGAAACCAAACCAGGGTTTTCTGAGTTCCAGCCTAGTGCCTGAGCCAGAAGACAATCCTACAAACCATGCAGAACGTCACCGTTTGTTTTCATATGAAGTGCTCGTTTTCATGCTGGTGGTTCTCCAGCACCTTTTTGCATGGCTTTCCATCTCTGCCACAGAGCTTTCCCTCCTCTAGGTGTTATTCTGGCAACAGAAGATCAATTATAGTAAGCCATGAGCATCTACATTCTGCAAGCAGCTTTTAAAGGGGAAAGCTTTTGATAACAACAGCCACCAACAGCCAGCCCTGCACATCTTTTTTCTCTCTTTGAAAACAAAAAATCCTGCTTTCCCCTATTCTGTCTTTCTTTACTCTTTACAGTCCTACAGTGTTGAAGGCTCTGCAGACATGAAAAGTTTGGGGCAAATTAAGGAAAACAGCAACAAGAAAAAGACCCCCAAATCCTCAGAAGTTCACAAAAATAGTATGTGATTGTTGTAAATAGATTTTACTATCTGATGCTCTTCTGAGACCTTTCTTCTCCAAAACATAAAACCAGAGCAAGATAAAGCAACGCTATTGTTTAGCAATCAGATTTATTTCCTTCTCATTCTGACAAGCCCTTAGATGTTGTGTATGTTCAGACAGTGAGCATAGAGTTTACCTTTATTATTAAGATGCTAAAAAAAGCATAATTGGTGCCAGAATCTTACTCTAAAATAAAGTGGATTTTATCAGAGGGGGGGGGAAAGAGAGGGCTATTTAATCCTGTCTCCTGTCTTCTCCCAAATAAAGGGCTTTTACTTGCCCTTTCCCAAGAGATAATGAATTCTTTCTATTGTGAGATACATGGTATGAATTCAAGAATAATGCAGCACAAACCTTCTTGAAATCAATACTGATATTCACAGTATTATTTCTATTTTAAAATGTGGGCAACTGTGGAATGTATTTGCTAATCAAATACTAAATGACCCATTTTTCTTATGAGGAAGGGGCAGATGTTTGTTCAAAACAAGTCTAGTGGCAACTTGCAGAGATAAGAGGACCATTGCTTAAAGAGTTTTGGGGGAGGCTGTGGTAATGAATTTAATTGACTTGTCTGCATGCCTAACAAATGTTTATCTTCCTGTCTTATAAATGCTGTAACAGGCTTTCTGCCTGGGAAGGAAAGCCTCAAAAGTAGATATAGGGAATCTTGACAGGAACAAGCTATACTGAATAAAATATGAATAAAAGAGAACGTGCTTCAGTAGTTTCTAGGCTTCTTATTTATTGCGGGGAAACATGTCTAAAAGCAGCCTTTTGTGAGTCGGAGTGGTCTTGAAAAATGAGATTATCTTTTTAAGTTAAAAATGCTTTTTGCCATAGCTGATTTAGGAAGAAAAGGAAGAGGCTTTCAGAAGTTTCTGTGGTACCAGGGAAAAGGTGTTGATCCATTAACACCAGCAGAAAGAGCTACAGAAACCAGACACAATATTGGCCATCCCGCTGTCCTTCTCAGCTCTGGCCTGTTAGTGACACTGTTATACCAGGGACGAGGCCCTTCGTGGAAACGTGGATGGCAGCAGGGAGGGGAAGTGGTGCAGTCTGACCGCACTGACAAGTGAGGGAAGGACTGACTGACGTAGGTGTGATACGTACTGATAACATGTCCAGAGCTTTATTGCTCAAAAAATGTCAGGCTAGAAACCTGGCCCTAGCAAAATGAGTCAAGATGGCATGTGGAAACGGACAGTGCATCTGAGCTTGTGGTTAATCTCCAGCTGGGATTTTCCCACAGAGACAGTAAAATGAGACCAATCAGGATCAACAGTTCACATACAGATATGAGCTATTGCTTTTCCTAAAGAGCACTCTTTCAAGGTAATAGTGATGGTCAGTAGTCAGTTACCAACCCACAGACTACGCAGCCCCTTTTATATACAATAAATTCAGAGTAATAAGCACCTTTCAGAAACATAAACTCCAGCCATGGGGCACCCTTAAGAGAAACAAGGAGAAGACTGTTGTATGAATAATTTTCTGCAGATGAATCCCCTCCCTCTTGGCATACTGTCCCAAATGGCTGTGATGGGACTCATCAGTTTATGTCGCTGAATCCCACGCGCTGCAAGCTCCGTTCAGCAGGAGGGAAGTCACCAGGTCCAGCCCTGAACATCTGCTGGGAAATGTGGTGGCCGAGTTCAGCTGCTTCCCCAAGTGAGCACTTGACTGGCCTTTCTACCAGGCAATATAAGATTCAGCTCAGTGGTCCAGGAAAATAAGCATTAGTCCAGGATCTCTGCCAGGAGTGGGGAAGACAACACAAGTGGGATTTTGGTGAAGCATGGAGAAAATTAGCTGTATGCCAATCAGCCATTGCAACACCTCAGGCTGTTATCTATTACCACACCATTATCCTATCTAAAAGAATACAGAAGAAGTACGTTCTACTCTGTCTCTACTTCTAATCTGAAAGCTTGGTGCATCCTTATTTCCTTATTCTCAAAAAGGAGGAAAGGAAGAGACAGCTAAAACCTGGTATTTTCAAGTTAGTAATGGCTCAGAGAACTTGTTTCTTCTGATCTTTCTACCTCCCTAGCTAGGTCCTGTCTGTATACATGTTGTCTTAAATAAAATGTGGTATGGTGTCAAAAGTATATGATTAATAATACCAAAAAATGAAGACTAGGGATTGGTTGATATTTTTTCCCATCATTATGATAAAGCTTAGTGAGCCATGTTACTGATTTGTAAAAGCATGATGTTTCCTTTTGTTGTCTACAAAATAGAAACACCCTAAACAAGAAGAGGAACTCAGTGAACTCACTTAGGGGTCTAGGAAGCATCTCTGTCTTCTCAGGTCTACATGCAGGATGTTGTTTTATTGCCAGCATGTAGTGCCTGCACGGTGGTGGCTGCTGTTCAGCTTTGTTTTTTAAATGCAGGGAAAGAAAGGTGCTGGTCACAGCACTGAATTTTGTGTAAAAGTAAGGATGCTCGTCAGCTGGATGTTGCTACCAGAGGTCCAGCTGTGAATGAAGGGCACAGCAGATGTTTGCTAGTGACTTTAATTTGAACTAATTGTAGTTTAGCTGGTAACTTTCCAACATTAAATTAAAAATACCAAACCTTCCATTCTCTTTGTGCCATGGTAGGTCTTCATTAGGAGAGATAGCAGCTGTCTTCAGACAGAAGACATGCTCTCCTCTGCTGCTGAAGAGTTGACCTTTGTATTTCTGTGCTGTTCGTTACATATCAGTCTTCAATTTCTGCTGCTCTTTGTTGCCATTTTTATTGTTAACAGGGTTTCTGTTCCTCTAGCCTTCCTCTACTCCCAAGCAGCACCTGGCTTAGAATCACCCTCTTTTTAAGCATTGGTGAGAGGTTGGTAAGCTGCCTCTAGAGTGATTTGCTCTTCAGGAGGGGATGCTGGAGGGCTGCTCTGAAAAAATCAGTAGCAGCCCTAGGCCATGGGTAAAATCTTCACTTTCCTGAATCTAAGCCTGCTTGTGTCCAAATGTTACCCTCTTGTTCACATGCTACTGTTTATTCACTGTTTTAGTGATATGTTCCCTCCTCCCATGCCTTTTTGTCTGGTGCTTTGTTTGCATGCTTCTGTTGTGGGTTGTTGCTTGTATATCTAATCTTCAAGTATCAACTGAGTTTATGACATTTAAGCCACTGGCTTAGGGGTGCCACTCACAGCACTGTAATTCAAGATCTCAGTGTTTTCATTATATCTTAATGTAATAAATGGCTTCTAGTTTAGATTGTTCACTTTTGACAAGATGGGAAGGCAGCTGGAAGAATTATTTAATTTATTTCAATGTGAAGTTGAAGGGAAAAAGGGAGAGCCTTGTTTCAGCCAATTTCTGGATGCTAGAGTGGGCATCAATAATGTTCATTTTAACAAAAGACTCACAGAGCCGTTAAAATGTACACATTGTCCTCTGCTTCCTAAAACTGGTCTGAAATCATACAAGAAGAAACAGGTGCCTGTGCGCACAACTTCTGTGAAAACAGTGGACAGTTCCCAGGAGGAAGGTTAGATGTGGCCTTCAGGGCTGGGATTAGATATTGCGTAGTAATTGAAATCCAGACAGATTTAAAACAACAAGGGAAATCTTTGCAGCGTAAGGCTTTAAAGCATAAGCTCTTTGAGAGAGGGCCTATTTCTTCATCCGTCTTCTGACGTGTCTGCTTGTTTCAGCAGGGCGTACATAAAAACATTTGTCTAACGTGACTTTTTCAGGCTTTTGCTAGCAAAGAGTCTGTTGTGTGCCTGATGCTGGTTTGTCTTTTAAATATAAAATAAATATTTTGACTTGACTTTGATCCCATTCACTTAACTGTTTGGAGCAAAATGTTACTAGGGTATTTTGGACACAGATTTACTGACTGTGCATGCTATCTGTAATGACCCAGTAGACCAGAACATCTTCAGAAGAGCTGTCACAATCTATCAAGTCAACAATCTGCGAAATATGAATTCTCTATGGAAGTTGTTATGGGCCATTAAGTACATAATAATACCTATTTTATAAACTCTGCGTTAACTTTATTACAGATGATCAAATTGAGACGATAAACTAAAAACCAGCCTGAGCCTCCAACTAAAACTTTTCTGACAGTGAAAAACCTGCTGTAGCATTTTGTCGCACACATTCTTTTTATGATTGTCTGGTGTAAAATGGTGTACAATCGGTATGAAATGCCAGAGTACCCAAACAACCTACTTCCATAGCGTTTTCAGCCTAGTTTTGAGAGCAAAGTTCTTGTCTAAGATGGCTTAGAGAAGTTAAAATGGTCTTCAGCTGAGCTGAAGTAGAAACTACTTGAAATGTGCACAAAATTGCAAAATACAGCAATTAACAAAACTAATTGCTCTGAAATCTCTCTGAGTTCCCTGGAAGGCATTAATTTCGAGAGTTCTGTTCCAAGTGCTGTATCAGTGTTTTGAAATATTTAATGTGTTTTTCCCCCTGAGGTACAGGGCAGGACTCTGATCCCCATGCTTTATGAAGGAGAATCTGAATCACAAAAGTTAGAATTCATCTGTCCTAATAATAATCATCTGGAAGTTAGGCAGTGAGCCAAATAGACTCTATTTATAGTCTCAAAAGGAGAAAAACATCCCTATTGGCAGGATTCAGCCTAATAGAGGTGTCTGAAACATAGTTTATGCTTCTGTTGAGAGCTGTGCTTGAGTTGACAAAGCCCCTTGTCTCCAGGCTGTGTCTCCAGGCTGCCTTGCTGGTAAATTGTTTTCTGCTTGTGGCTGTTTCCTTGGCAAATCCAGTTGCTTTGCTCCGGCAGGGCTCCAGGTTATAACCCAACACACATTACCAAGTCAAGAGACGCTAAGCTTACAAGAAAAGTCTTTAAACAACTGTTACAGTGTATAGATGACCCAAGGTGTTTGGAGCCGTTCTACCACTACCAGCTGGTAGGTAGAGGATAGCGTGATGCATAACAGCCAGTATTTGTCTGAGGTAGCTCAAGAAGTCTTAAGCAGAGCAAACGAATGAGGTGGCTGTACCAGGCTGCATGACCTGACCAGAGTATTTAGACTTACTATTTTTAGTTGTGGTCTGTTTTCTTTGGAACATTTTTCCTTTGATGCCTTTGTAGATGTCAGATGTCAGAACCCTCTACAGAGGCTCAGGCTGGGAGAATCATCGAAGGACAGAAGTCTGAAGCAACCAGTTTAAGGGAAAGCAAGCACTAACAGGTTGCTAGAATCAGGTGGTATTAGCAATGTCAGGTTACTGCCAGATGAATTATATGAGTTCCTAGTAGTACTGAGAAGACTTGAAATTCTTTGGTACCTGAAGATTGAAAAGTGACAGATTTGACAGCCAGTCTTCACTGCAGTGTAGGGAGCCTCTAAGCTCATTCATTGTCCCAGGCTAATTAGTGGAAATGATAAATCATGCATATAAACATGAAAAAACATGACCGACTTGAGAGGAGTCATCATGACTTCTTTAAAGGGAAGTTCTGCTTTATAAGCCCACTGGCCTCCTTGGAAGGGACTAGCAAACATGCGTAAGAACAAATGCATTAATACGTCCCACTTTAACTGTCTTTCAGCAAAGGCTTTTAAGGAAACCAGCCTGGCATTGCATAAATAATCATGGATAGATAATCAGTTAAAGGCTGGCAGAAAATGGTCAGTGCAGTTCTGCATGGCTGGCTGTTGAGTCCTGTGGTGGTGAACATATTCATAGAAGACATAGAAAAGGGAATGAGCAGTGGTGATGACGACACAAAGGTTTGTCAGGACAAGGGTAAACTGAAGAATGGCTGAAAGACTTTCTGAGAGTGCAAGACTGGGCAATAACGTTGCAGATTAAATTCAATGTAAAATCTAAAGTGATGTAATGGGGAAAGACAGTCTAGATTCACATATGAAATGGTGGATTGCTAGCTGACCTTTACCATTCAGGAGTCAGATCTGGAGTTGTGATACCTATAGAAGTGTAGGTATTTTTCATGTTTTGTAAATATTTTGTTAGACTCTTAATTCTTTTTTGTAGCCTTTTTGTGAATGCATCAGATGGCACAGCCAGTTTGAAAAATAAATCATCTCATCTTTCCCTCCACAGTAGATAATTACTAGCATGTAACTTGGACTCCTTTTAGAACATGACTGATTACAACTAAAATTGTATAGCATGACTCATCAGTTGATAATTAGATCTCCCCTCATACCGTACCTAAGTCATGTCACCATAATCTGTAATGATAAAGGAAAGAATAACTGATTTAATGATTTTGCCAAGCAGAAACTACAGTTTTCTAATATAGTCACAATAAAGAAATGGATAGGTTTTTCATGTATTGACTTGCATATTTTCACACCTTTCATTCAAAGCATTCTTGCTGTCCTTTAGTTGAATTTTTTTCCCCTTCTGCTTCCTGTCTTGCGCTCATATTTCCCGCCAGCAAACAAAAACAAATGAGGATCAAAAAGGGAGCTATGGCTTCAGTATAGACAGACTTCTGTAAAGACTTACATGACAGAGTGTGAGCAAAATATCTACTGCCAGAAACTACATGTTACTACAATTACTGCACTAAAAAGGGCTACTGCTGTAGGTGCTGTGTTGAAATAAGGCTGATAAATGTTTGGGCATGGTGTACTTTCCCAAGAGAGGCTGGATCTAGAGCTTGATTAACCAAAAGTGAAGATAAATCTTGGGTTTTGGCTTCAAGCATTGATAGTCAGTTAGTATGGTTCTGCATTTGTTTCTAAGGAGTAAGATGTGACCATAATCCTCCAAGTATTTTGATGCATATTTAAATTAGTAGGTTCTTTTTGTCTCATTAGGGCAATAAAGCATTTAAAGTAATTAAAAGATGAATGTTTACTTGTCTGCAAATTTTGCACGTCATCCAATCTGTATTAGAAGGAGTGGAACAGCCAAATGATATTAGTGTCTTGAAATAGTTAGGCAACAGAAGGAGTGAGAATTAAACAGATGAACACTAAACAACTTCATCAACTTTATAGCATCTGCATGATATATTCAATGCACAAATATTCTGTACTCCTGTAAGCATGAAGAAAGATGACCATGGACATCCCTTTTCATCCTACTTTCCTGTTCTTACTAAGAAGCAAGTTTCATCTGCCCACATCAGTCTTAATCCACATATTGATCCACATATTGAGCCCTGTGGGTCTGTTTTACATAGCAACTGTAAACACATGCGTGACTACTTGGAAGGAAAGAACCTTTGTGTTTGAGCATACGGTTCTCTGATCTGGTTGCAGACTGGGAGGAATATTACGGATCGCTTTACAACTGATTGATAGCTCAAATGCAGAGTCGGGGATTTTGATGGATGAAAAGCTTATTTTCATAACTAACCTTCAAGTGTAATCCCAATGCAAACTTAAAAGATGTAACTACACTTTAATAATACTTTAATCATTCCCAAATGCAAATCAAGATGCATAATTTTTCCATAAATCAACACTGTTATACACTTTATGAAACTGTATGTTCAGTGATCTTCTCTGGAAAGACTAATTAAAATTGTCAGTTGGTAAAGTTAACGAATGATAGTATTTCCCATGTAGCACTTAATATAAAATATTTAGAAACTAAAACTAGTACAACAAATGTATTGAGAAAATCCACAAGTCATAGTTAAGGTTATTCTGTAATGATGCAAAATGCATTCCTTTTATGTAAATGTGAATAATATATGAATAATGTATGTTTCTTACGTAGGCAATGTAATATTTATTATGTCCTTTAATATTTACTGTTTGGGCTTTAAGTGCTTTGCTTTGTAAATGATGCAATAGGTAAGTATATCTGTGTCATTTAAAAGCCTGAGTATTTTGTGTTAGAAGAGAACTGTAGTCATCTCCAAAGTTTAGAACTGCTTTAAAGACCCTTGAAATGGTGTGATCTGCTTGGGTTGCTTTGAAACTTTTATGGAAGCCCTCCTAAAGAGCCTGGCAGTTGAAATGATTGAAAGTTAACATCTATTCCACTAGTATTAATGAATTCCTTTGTGTATCTAACACCTACATGGAGCTGTGAAGATCTGTTTGTGTGCTCTCCGAGGTTCCTCCTATTGGTTTAGTGCTTCAGGGCTGCTGCAAGCAGCTTCCTCTGTTCTGTCAGCTAGTCAAGGGCACAGCAAATTCTTCCTCCCCAGGCTGGCAGTGTGTGTCATATTGTGTATCAATTTAAGATGTATACTGTAGGAATGGAGGCTTTTTCAAGAACAAGGTTTATTAGCTTATGATGTATCAAGTTAGTGGTGGAGGGCAGGCTGCTAGTCCAGATCAGAGTCTAATGTGAAAACTGAATGGGGAGAAAAGAATGTTCTGGGCTAATGCTTTCTTCCTAGCAATGAAGGGTTCTAGGGCTAGTCCTTTGTTTCTAACAGCCTTCAAACAGGAATGAATGAACGAACGAATGAATGAATGAATGTATGAATGAATGAATGCTTGTAGCTGCTTAAATGGGAAAATGACTGGGCTCCCTGTGAACTTCCAGGGACCTGGTACTGCAACCCTTGGCAGCAGGGTGTAGGATGGCTCAGCAACAACCCCTTTTCTCCTCCTTTTCTGGGACGAGAAAGGGATCCCTTTATTGAAAGCTAACATATTCTTTTACCCATATGTCTGGGAAACAGCCAAGGTGAGTCATGGCTGTGAAGTAATGAAGCACCTTTAGGGTATTTTAAATCTAATTTCTGTCAGACCAGTAGGACAGTGCTCAGAGCTCAGTTCACCTGATATGTGAAATTTAAGCCAGCATGGACTTTTCTGTGAGGAGAGGTCTTTGTTCTTGTTGCCTTATGGATCCAGCATCCAGCTTTCGCCTGCAGATCTAGGAGGGCTTTACGAAAGGAAGCATTGCAATTCCCATGTATGGATGCATGTGCAGCTTTAGGAGGGTGAGGTGGCTTGTGTGGGGCCAGCATTACAGAAGGAATAAAGACCCGTCTCTGCAGTCATTTGGATGTGGTTCTAAAAGTTGTCTGTGGGACGCCCTATTTCCTTTTTGAGTTTTGCTTCTTCTATAAAAATCGTTTTCAATGTTCAACAGCTATTTGTAATACGTTAGAAATAACATTTCTATTTGTAACGTGTTAGAAATAAATTGATGCAGTTTATACAAAGCCCACGAATACGTGGACTGTTTTACAAGTCCTTAATCATTCAGTGGCTTGCTGTTTAAAGTCACTCACCAGGGTACCATATGGGCTGCTTGTCAGGAAGAAATCTGGGGGTTCCTTGTGGTCACGAAGTCAGTGTAAGATACATGCTTTCAGCTCTCTGTCTTGCTGAAAACAGTCCTTGTTAGCCAGCTTTTGTCAGGCTGAACGCAACTGCATTTTTTGCTTCTAGTCTGGTATTCACGCTGCCAGATGGTACTAAAAAGGAAAAAGAGGAAATGAATCACTCTCTCTAATAATTTTCGTTGTTGGCCCTGCATGTCTGCTTCATCTGAATGAATGTTCCCACAGGGGAGCTGGTGATCTCCAAACTGTTTCAGATTGATCTCCCCCTCAGCCCACCTTTACCACTCCTGGATTCTACAAAGCTGCTTTTTCTGGAGGTCTGCACAAGGGCTTAACAGTTTCTCTTGTTTTTCCTTTACATGTGACTTATTTAAGCTTTTGCCCGTGGCAGTGTCATACTAAACTTCTTCTGGCTTTAGGTGAGGTGAATTCTAAGGTGAGGAGTCATTTTCATACTCGGTCGTGAATGGTGGGACACCATCATCTGAACACTGTCACTGAGATACTGAACGGTGCTTCCGTTGTTAGAAAGGTTACCTATTTCTATGTAATAGGAACCATGTTTGATGGCTTTCTTATAATATTTAGGTTTCCAGTTCGAGTGATGATAAAACCAACATGTCTAAATTAAAGCCAAAGGGCTGTCCCTTTGCAGCATGTCTTAATTTTCTTGGTGTTATTTTGTTCTTGTTATAAGCGTGGAAATATGAATGTCGATACTAAGTGCAAAATTAAAGCAATAACGAGGTCCCTTCGTTCCCTAAGCACTGAAGCAATAAAAGTTGCCTATCAAGAGGGACTGAATGGACTAGGCTGTATCCACTCACATCCAGAAAGCACATTTCATAGCCACTTGTAATAACAACAGGAAAGCTGGAAGTAGAATTTGAAATCGGTATGTGAGACTAATCCCGCTCCCTCATAACACAGTGGAAGTGTCTCAGGTACTTGAGCTGAAACCTGCATCAGTGCAAAATACAAAACTACCTGAGAAATCCAATCTGTCCTAGTCCATCACTGTTGCATCACCCTTGCACGATAAGGATGTAAATCCAGTACTGCTTATGAACTATTTACTAAGTCTAAAATCCTTGACATCACAGGCTTTCAGCCTAAAATGTAGTGGTACTGGTTTTGGGTTTTTTGCTTTCTTAGCAGAATGCAGTCATTTGGGAAGGAGTGTTTCTCAGTTTACTGTTGCTTGCTGTTCTCATCTTACTGGGATCTGGAAGTCTCAGCAAGGACTGACTGCAGCCAGCAAGCCATATGTGGTAGCAAGTGTTGCACAGTTGTGTGATTCCTGTTATAATTAACTTGCGTGTTCTTGTGTGAGTCCCACTTTAATGAGGTTGTATGTTCTGAGTAGAAATAAAACATGATGTCCCTGTATCACGGGCAGGGATTTCACACAGGTCAAAGGGCTGCATCTGAAACTAAAAGTTTTAAGTCTGATTGCTTTAAAATGATCCTCGCTACCCAAGGTTTTAGCCTCCTCTTATGGCCTGTAAATTCCCTGATGTCTTGGTTGCCTGCAGCTCCCTGGGTAAAAAGGTCAGGCTCCTCAGGAAGCACACTGGGGAGGGGGAGTTCAAACTACTGCATTATTGGGGCTGCCTTCCTTCCAGCTGAGGGAATACTGAAGCCACTGATAGGAACACTTCAGAGTGAATATGTCTAGAGGAAGAGGATGACCGGCAATATTCAGCAACCTTCTTGACATTTTCTGACACTTGCTATTAAAGCGTATTAGGCTCAATATGCATATGTCTCATTTTCAAAACCCTTTCTCACATGTTTGCTCGATAAGTTTCCAGCATATTGTACTCTTGTGTGTTGTTAATAGCTGTAAATCATTTAACAGATGAACTGCCTGCTTCAGTGATAGGCGGGGCATTTGACGTAAGTTTTCTACTGCTGCCTGCTAAAGCCACAGACCTCTATTAGTAGGCAAGGCACTAGCTTCCATTCTTTTGCTCTTTATGGCTCTATACGATGTGCTGTCTTAACTACTGCTCCAGACAAAATAGGTTGTTCAGAGGCTTTTGAAGTGGAGCTGAGCAACTTTGCCAGCTCTGCCGTGGTAGTTTCCCCAGTAGTAGGTAAGATGAGACCGAGAGCCCTGCGCTGTTTGCATTATCTCCTCTTGTAGCACTGCTCTATGCTGGCAGTTGTGTGGTTGTGTTTGCAGACCTACTGCAAGACTCACTGCAGCTTCTTTAATATTTTCTTAGACCACGGTGGCTGACAGAGCCCGAGGTTATTTAGCTAAAGCATGCTAAGAAGCAGGAATGAGCCAGCTGTGTTTTCCAGCTTTGTTTACAAATGTTCCCTGCTCTTTAGGGAGCTGTTGTTCCCCCCACGCCCCATTGCCCTAGTATTTTCATTTGCTTCAAAAGCGGCTTGAGCTTTTGCAGTCAGACGCAGTGTGCGAATGTGTGGAAGTGACAAAGGATGCCTCGTGTGTTCTTTGTAGTGTGCATTCTTCTTTGAAAAGGTGAATGCAAGATAGTTTGAACTACGCAGGAGATCAGGCACCGAACTTTGAAAAGTGAAGGGGGTTTTCCTCTCTAAAATTCAAAGGGGATAGAGTACAGAAAGCAAGTCTTACATAAGTGTGGGAGAAGGAGAGAATGGGAAGAAGGCTGGAGCTGAATTTAACGATAGAATGAAGCACTTGAAGTGATCAGCCTCTTCTCTTTCTTTCTCCACACCTCCCGAATTTCTCTTTCCAAAGAGTTTTAAAGCTGCTGCTGCAAAAGCCGAGACAAGCAGCAGAGAGCAGTACCGAGCTGCTTGTCTCCGATGGAAGTGGCTGCCATAAGGACAGCTGGTCTGCAGGAGCAGCAGAGGTCCAAAAGGTAGCACTAACAACCTCTCTTCGGTTTAGAAATTGCTGTGATGGTATTCCCTTCTGTTTACCGTGTGTACACATAAGATGGAGAGCTGAGGCAGTGGGACCATTTGTCACCAGTCCCCTCATGCTCCTGGGCTGCTTCCTGTTGGGATCGAAACCAGGGTTTGCTTTTCACCAGATTATTCCTTGCTAAAAGCTTTCAGAGCAGAGCAGAAAGGAGCTGCATAATATATATCCAAAAGGAGAGGGAATAGAGCAAGACAGAGAAAAAAAGGAAGGTGTATTTTAATTCAAAGGTTAAATTGCCACTTTCAAAGCCATATTTTTTGGTCCATTTTAATGGAAAGTAATCAACAGACATCATTAAACTGATGAGGCTGCCTTCTTTAAGACCAAGGCATTATTTAAGTGGAAGTGCTGAACAGTGTAAATTTTTTGTTTAACAAGAGTTTTGTTTTTTATTAATGAAATAAAAATCTCCAGGGGAGGAGGTCGTATAGAATGAATTATATAGTCGAGATTTCATAGAAATGATTTAGTGCTAACATGTGCTTTGTGCTTCACATGGAATAACGAATCTCATGTGATTTTAGTTCAGATGGAGTTTGGGACCACTTTTGCTTTGCAGGGGTGGGAGGAGGGCTGTTCATCAGATGCACTAGCAATTTTGGTTGTGTTTATGTCTTACCTCCCCTCAGCATTTTGCCTCTGTTTCCCGTGCACTATATAGCCCTGCAGGTACAGAAAGAGGAAAATAAGATGCTTGAGTTTTGTTTGCCTACATTACATTTGCTCCACAAATAAACTGTCTCCCGTGAGAAATCAGTTTGCATAAACCCCTTAAAGCATAATCCAAAATTCGCTGGCTATCTTCCACTGCCAAAATACATCTCATGTTCAAATATATAGGGAGCCTGGGTTTATACTGATTGTATCTGCAGGTTGTACTCTCTGATAGTGGAAATCTTTCAGACACACATTATGATGGTAATGTTTCTCCTTTAGTGAAAGAGAATAGAAACCTGTGAACTGGTGCCTTGTGAGCTGAACTTCATCTCTCTCTATGCTTATCAGGTAGCTAGGGATTCCCCCCCACACCCCAGCACAAAGAATTCAAGAAACCAGGTGTGAGCTTGCCAGTCAGCTGTTTCTATGTCAATTTATCTGGATGTTAGGCTCTTTAGTCTCTTACCCATACGTTAAGGGAGTAAAGATAATATATTTGTAAGAGCTTTCATGTGATTTTTTTATGGATTTAAAAGATTTTGAAGAGCTATGTTTGTAGTAGATCCTGTTGAATACAAATATGTATATGTGTCTTCTGTGTTCTATTACAAATTCTTATACGCTTCCTTTTTACAAGTTATCTGTTCAATAGCTCATTTTGGGGCTCTTTAGGCCTAGGCAAGGGTGAAAGGTTAGCTACAGTAATCACCTCGGATAAGGCCTTTGACATGTTTGGCATGTTAGTATCTCTGCTTTTGTTATGTACTAAACCAGTGGTGCAGCCTTCCTCCTTATGGAAGTAGAAGGTGAAGTGGAAGTTCTCCTAAGTCTGCAAGCAACCCAGGAAACTGATTCATTAAGGTTTGATGTCTCCCATTCAGCTCCATAAATAGTATCCAGTTGGCTCAGGTCTGCTTCTTTGCTATTCTGTTAATACCCTTTCCTGCAGCAGATGAGAAAGCCACTCTGGTTTCTTACCACATGGCATTGCCCTTTTGGCCGGTCTTGTCTGTCTGGTTGGTAACATCCTTGCTATGCAGTGCTCAGGGGCTTAATTAGGTAACATGCCTTCACCATCCTTTTTACTCACGTGATATTTGATGCTTTGTGCTGCCAATCACTCAGCTAAGGTAGACAACCATAATCTCCAAAATGAAACAAAAGGTGAGGACTTGTTTTATCCAGCTAATACTCAACACCTTCAGAAGCTCTGTGAATTTAGTCCTGGCTTGTATTAAGCTGACATCTTGTCCTGCCTTATTCAAATTCAGAAGGGTTAATGTGTGTTTCCCCAGGATCCACAGACCAGAGCAATAGCCACCTGCTCACTAAATGAACCACTGATGTTTATGAACATTATATTCACAAGCTGGGTTCTTATACTATGTATGTATGTATGTAGGGAAATGAGCTACAAAAACAAACAAAAAAGCTGCTTGTAATACTGCATCTATTTATGTTTGGAAAAATCAGTAGGGCTTTACCTAGATCCATTGTGTGTCAGCTCTTCTGTAGCAATAACCAATTGTCACGGTTTAACCCGTCAAGCAGCTAAACACAATAAAGGTATTTGCTCACCCCCCTTTCCAAGTGGAATGGGGGAGAGAATCTGGAAAAAAAAAAAGGTAAAACTCATGAGTTGAGATAAAGACAGTTTAATAGGACAGAAAGGAAGGGAAATAACAGTGATGATGATAATGATTAAAGAATTAAAATATATAAAACAAGTGATGCACGATGTGATTGCTCACCATGCTAATGACCGATGCCTAACCAGCTCCCAAGCAGTGGCCCTTGGCCAGCTTTCCCCAAGCCTGACATGGCACCATATGATCTGGAATATCCATGTGGGCAGTTGGGGTCAGCTGTCCCAGCTGCATCCCCTCCCAACTCCTTGTGTACCCCCAGCCAGACAGAAGTATTGTTCAGCAGTAAATAAAAACATCGGTGTGTTATCAACAGTATTCTCATACTAAAACCAGAACACAGCACTATGCAACCTACTGGGAAGAAAATTAACTCTATCCCAGCTGAAACCAAGACAGCAATAGGTTTTGACATTTTGAGCACTACTGACCTAAAAAGCAAAAATATATAAGTTTTTTCTTAAGTTTCTTTTTTCTTTTTAATATTCCTCAGATTTTTCTATAGGTCAAATGCAGTGTGCTCTGAGCATCACCACTTGATTTCAAAGGGGTTCCATGTAACACTTTTGTGAAATGAAGAGCTTTCTCAAGCAAAATTAAACAGCCTCTCAGGAAGATTAACCTCTGCTCCAAGAAAAGACTAGAAAGCTTAGAGCATGCAAATTATAGGTCTAGGAGTGCGTGAAGAAGCAGGTGCTGTATTCTGACTAAGACCAAGCTGGGAAGCAATATGCGCAGGTATAAAAAGAATTGTTTGGAAACAATAACAGAACATTATTGAACTGATTCTGGAACACTTAAGGTTGATTTTGTTAGTGTCTCTTTTATGCAAGCGCTAGGATGGGCTTAGGTGTTTGCTCATAGCAATGATTTTTCTCTGTGACTAGGTTACTCTGAGAATCTAGCAGCTTGTCTGAGAGTGGGGAAGTGTCTCTGCCACGTCATAAAAACCGTGGTCATCTGCTCAGATGCAGAGTATTCTGTGACTTTCTCGCTGGTCATTTGTTTGGTTTTGGCTCTCTGTGTGTTCTGGTATGAGTTAGAAGCAGCAAAATATAAAATTATCAATGTTCTTTCAGTGGTCATTTTGCTTGTAAAGCTGCCAGGGCCTGTATTTTGTAAGTCTAGCAGTCTGACCACCTTAGGATCCTGCCTCCTCCATTCTCAATCACTGATGAGTAGGAGTGATACTACTACCCTAGTCAGCTCTGTCCAGCGCTCTGTGTTTTGATGTCTTTCTCCACTGCAGGTATAGTTTGATTTAAATAAAAAGTCATACTTGAATGCCCACTTTAAACTACAAGCAGCAGTTTTCCAGTTACTTGAACAGATGCCCAATTAACGAGAGGGACAGCAAAGGCCTCCCTCAACAATACACCCCTCCTATGCACTGTTTTGAAGACATTAGGTCAAGGGAATCTCAGACCTAGAAATACTCGACCTACAGCCTCTCTTTGTAGCTAATTGCGGCATCTTGAGTTGGTGATATGAAAGGTTTCCATCATCATAAATCAGGTAAAGATATTTTGAGGGTGTTGTGCACATGGTCCAAGAAGCACTAACTAGCATTGTTGATACTCTTCCTTTTTCAGGCAAAATAAAAGAGTTTTGCACTAGGTGGTGTAAGTTAGCTTAAAGCACCATATCCCCGTGAGTAGAGTAGTGAAGGGATAATTCTTGAACCTTGGTAGCTTTGTATCTTGAGGGCTCTTCAAAGCGATAGGGCCTAGAGGATGGGCAAGACAGAAACTGAAGAGGAAAAAATGGTGTGGAATGGACGGATAAATCATGATTTGGAAATTTGGCCACGTGCTGCTCACTTTCCTGTGTGAGATCAATAACAGGTAACAGGAGTTTGGGAAGTGAAGGCATGGAGACTGAAGAGTCGCTTTTCTCAGGGATTTTACAGCTATGTCTTTAAAGATTTTCATCAATCATTCAGTTACTTTTGATGCTACCCTATGCCTGTGTGTATATAGACACATGGAGAGATATAGAAGTAAATTAGGATTTTATAAACATTCTGTGCACATCATCCAAACCAAATTTCACAGTTTCATTCGTAGTCTTTGTGCCCCTTTGTGCCTCTTAACAAAAGCTCAACTGTTTACTTGTTTCTAGGCTGAATGTATAGCTATAAACTATACTGAGTCTATATCGTATTTCCCAGTAACAGCAATATGTCATTTGAATTTAATAGTTACATTGCTGGGATAATAATACATTGTGCAAGTCTTAGTGTCTTCGAAAACATTTACCTGCAAACAGAACAATTCTGCAGCTAATCCTTCATAATTATTTGTGGAGAGATTTCAGCAGTCATCACATGTCTGTCTAAAACCATTCCGTGTGTGGCTTCCCACAGGTGACTCATTTTCCTTAATCATGATTTTTTTTATACAAAGGCTCTTCCATGTTTTGCCAGTAGCTTGTCATGGTATGTTGCATCGGGTTTTGTGTCTCTGTCATTCAGGATTCACACAGCATCCGCATTGTTTCGGTTGTAGATAGCAAACGCAGGATCCGTTTGGTTTGTAGCAGGAGTGTGACCAAAAGTTTGGAATTAAAACATTTTATTAGTTTTTGTGTTTTTAAGATGGCTGGAGTTTTTTGTTTTGTTCAGCCAGGAGTGGCCTGAGCTGTTGACAGTGCTAGTGACCAGCTGTGTGAGTAGAAAGATTCTCTGCTGAGTTTATTCATCCTGAGCTATCAATTACATGACATGTCCAGAGTATGAGTTTTCCCTTCCCATTTTATATTTTAAAGATGCAGAGGAAGTAAAAACTTCAAATTCTACTTGGGGGTTTTCTCTCCTGGGTATTCTGTACTTTACAAAAAGCCTATTAGATCCTTTTTACAGTTCTCATCACCTTTGTTAAGTTCCTGACATGTTCTGGTCTTACCTGTCAGATATCTTCTTCCTCCATCTTCAGGTTATTACAGGATGCTTTCTTGAGTGACTAAATACGAATCCATTCAAAGAATACGAATGTTCCCCAGACTTCTGGAGGTGCCAATAATGAGCAATACATTATTTTTTACCCTGTTTTCCCTCCCTTTTTATAGCCTTTATATGAAACATGTCCACTCTTCACTGTGCAGCTCATGTAGGAGCACCTCATTTTGCATAGTTTAATTCTCTGTAGAGCTTTGTGCTTCTAGTTCTGAGTGAGCTCCACTCTACAGCTCTGAGGTTTATACTTATCTTTGTTGCCTTCATAATCTTTCCTGTCTAAATTCTTAAGCTCAATTCTGTTTGGGAACTGAATACAGCCGAAGTTCAGGTAATAAGACCTGTTTCCTTCTCCCACACCATCTTTTTTTAGGGGAAAAAAAAAATCAGGTTTCAGGCAGAAATTAGACCTATCCTGTAAGTATTGTCATTGTAACAGAAGAAATAGAAGAAATCATAAACCATGGAAGGATCAGTGATGGTTGGAATTTAGGATGTTATGTGTGCTTGTACAGTCAAAACAAAATAGCGGTGCACTGTCTTTGTTTCAGATTGCTTTTTCAGACTAGGAGCTGGATTATAATGCTGAGATATGCAAACAGAATTGCTAGTGACTTTTCAGTTACTTGCCACGTCTGCTTGGAAAACATTCAGTGAAACACATTTCTTGTTTAGCAAAAGTTGTCCATGTCTTCTGCTAGATTTTGTCTGAGAAGCATCTCTCAAGAGTGTGTCCGGTGCAGCTGGTGGGGAGATTATTTCACTTTGTATGAAGTAATCGACACCAGTATTAAAAATCACCTGAGATTAACCTTTCCTTTACCCAGTGTGTATGCCCTTGCATTGATAGGAAGGTATGGTGTTCAGCAGGAACTTGTTCCTCCTATTTACACCCACACAACAGGGGTTATATACCTGTATCCTGGTTTAGCGATATTTGTACTGCTCTGTTCTTCTGGAATGCTGTAGCTACTGGGAGGGAAGAGACACAGACTGGTCACTAAACTGGCATCCGCACCAAGAACATCTATTGGCATTCTTTTGCTGGTAAAGCAATCGTGGCATGATGAAAGCAGTGCAGAAACTTAGGTTAAACCTCGCTATGGCTGTTTGACACTCTTCTGCTGAAGGTCAGTGCCCCATATAGTTAGAGCAAGGAGTATATGCTGCTTTGTGTAGTGGTTTCTTGGCTTAAATGAAGACTGAAAATTGAGTTAGTACTCAAATGGATGAGCTCACAGGAGCAGCTGGGGCTTGCGTGTGTGTGAGCTTTTCTGCTGAATATGCCACAGAACTGTTACTTGAGACATGCAGAAGGGGCTGACCTCTGCCATGACAATGGAGTGTAAAGTGAGTTTGTTGGTCATGAAAGAAGATTTTGAGCATCAGTATGACCTTATGAGCAGCTAACCTCCTTTTCCAGGTAGGACTTATACTTCTGGTATTAACTAGTACAGGCATCTCTGGAAATTTTACCCTTCTCTTCATAAAGAGAAGAAAACTTTCTGATAACTGTATGATGGTTGTTTCCAGATGTCTGCCGGGGAGTTACCCCATGATGTTCACAATGCTGGAAGTACCACAAATCTTGCAGTTTCACCAAACTAAAATTAGTGAAAACCACTTTAAATATTTTAATTGTGTAGTTAATAATACAGGATGTACGCTACTACTTACAAGGAAAGTTAATTAGTTTGGGTTTTACTATTAGGGTTTTTTTTTTCTTAAAAAGCCCCTTGCTGAATACTTTATAACTTGTGTGTGTTTTTTTCATATTATTGCTGACAGCCTTGAATAACAAGGTTTTAACAAGGTAAGGATTAGTGTTACACGCTTAAACCTAATTGAAATGTCCTTTAAACATTTCTGAGCATGTTTCTTTCTCCTTAAAACTCCCAAGTCATGTGTCCAGTAGTGAACAAACCCCCCCCTCCCCGAAACCAAAACACAGAGGAATGAGAAAGAAGCAATAATATTCACCTATATCAACTAGTGTGCGTGTTTACAGCTGCTAAAGGGAGTGAGAGCCCAACATTTAGCTGCTGTAACTCTGCTACTTGAACATGTATGGTGCTGTGAGCATAGAAAGATTTTTGCTAGGTTGGTTTTTTTTTTCTATTCTTAAGCCAGAAATTACTTAAATCTTGCTTTAAACCGCTGTGAAGTCATTAGAACAAATCACTTCTTAAGCATGTCTTTAAGTGGTTTCTTCACCAGAGGTAAATTGTACTTTATTTTCCTGAAATGGAGCCCAAAGCTCTGCTGGTGCCTCTCTCAGAAGCCAGCTTTATTCAGATCAGCTTTTCACCACGCATTGTGGTGTCGCCTGGGTCTGCACATGGGTCTTTCCAGGTAGCGTATTCCTGAAAATGTGAGTTTTCCTTTCCCTGCCAAACAGAACATGATACAGAAAGTCCAGTGTTTTTAACTTTTGTATTCAGAAAACTCATGATGAAAGTTTGACTGTTTCCTGAGATGCTGTGTGCTTTCACAGGCTCGGGAGTCTCTCTTAAAATACAACCTACTGTACTGCGAAGAAGCATTAAGACTATTCTGGCCCAGCCTGCTGTGGTTGCTGTTTGCCTAGGACAAGTCAGCTTTTTGTCCATTTTTGTCTGTTGTTGGAATTTGGGAAAAAAAATGTCTTTTTGCTATGTAGGGCTGGGATGAAAATATCGCAGCTCCCAAAGGCTTTCTCTTTTACTTCCACTTGCGGTTTTGACCATTACTCTTTACAGAGTAGCTGAGAATGCTGTGGCCATTTCTGGGACCCCAAATCCAACTGGGATTTTTTTCTCGGTATTTTCTGTTTCCTATCTTTAGGGACTGTGATGTGAACATCTAACACAAGCCATTTTGGAGAAGAGAATGTCAGCAGAGGCCAACCAGCATTTTATTATTGCTCTGTGTGACCTAAATATATGGTAGAGTTTGCCTTCTGCAGCCTTTTTATAAAACTCTCATCTGTTTTGAAACTGTTTTCTGTCAGTGCTTCAGATGGGTAATAATGGATAGCTGAGGGACACGTCTAAACCTTCTGCATAAATTCATGGTCATTGAACTGTAGCAATGATAGTGAAACCAGGTCTGAGATGCACAATTATTTCTTTGCCTATAGAGAGGGACAATACTACTCCAAGGAAACTCCTGAGCTCTTTATTTTAATAGCTGGTTCAGCTTTTTTTTGTTTCCTTTTTTTTTTGTTCTTTTCACCTGTTTTTTAGTTTTGCCACTTTTCCTTCCTTTGAGGATGGAGGGGTTGGGAGCTATGAGGATGGGGGTGTGTTGTGGGTTTTTCTCTCAATCAACACTTGCAACAAGTCGACACCTACTTTTGTTCATTTTTTTCTTCAGTTACCTTTGTTTTTCTTGTGGTGCTACCAATATCAGTGACTTAGTGGCTTAACACAAACTGCTTGCAAATTCAATTCGTATCCTTCTAAACTAGGCGCGATTTCCTCAGTATACCTTTCAACAGAAGTTGGTTGTGTCTCAATAAAATCAAGCCTACTAAGTACAAAGCAGTAAAATTTTTAATGGACTCTGGGGGGGAAGCTGTCGAGCCCTGTGTGATCCAATGTTTAACTGCTTTCCCCCTTATTTGGGACTTCCGATATAAATGAATTTTCCTAGTGACCTGGAAAGCTGGGAAACTTCTGTCCTTTGTTCTGCAGATGGCTTTCCAGTTGTGGGAAATAGGACCTTAAAGTTCTATGGGTTTGGGGCAGTCTCTCCAGTAGTGCTTAACTCTGTTGCGATAATATTGTTTAGGCAGATATTGGAAATATTCAGTCCTAGTTTTCTCTAGGGGAGTGGCATGGTGCTTCTTACATTCCTTTCTGCTTTTCTACATGCTCATTCCTTCCTACCTGTAGTTTTTACAAATACTGTCTCATTTGCTACATGAATCACATTGGAAACCCTTCTTGATTTGAAATTAACAGAGGCATTCTTTGTTATTCATCTTCTACCGAACCATTTTCTTTGCTCCTGTGAACAGCTCTTGTATTGTAAGTCCCCAGTTATCTTGTCCACTTGGTCCACTGTTTGCATACTGTACTATTTCTTGACCACTTAAGCCGTCTGTTTTACTGCCGTTGTTGTATGGTAGATTTTTTTTCTCCCCTAAATGTGCAGTATTGCCATGGCTTCTGTTGTTTGCCACTGATCACTATTCACAGGCTGGGGGAGAGAGATTATTTGAGAAAAGCTGACTCTTTTGGTAAAAGCTTTCAATGCCTTTCTTCCTTAGGATGTTTTCCTGTACTATTTCGAGTTCTCCATCACTGTGACAGTGTCAAAACATTGTGTCAGAGCACTGTGACTAGACTAATACAGAAACTTCAGTTCACTTTAAATGACTGCTATTACAAACCTAATTTCAGTTGGGACTGCCAAAACCTGATTCTGGGTCTTCCAGCACAGAATTTTTTGTTTTATTCCAAATTCATCTGGTTTCTTACAAAGAACTCAGTTAAGACCTGCAAAATTGCAAGATAGGCTTTTGTACTCTGTATTTTCCATATGAAAACACGTGTGTCTCACCTTTCCTTTTACATGAAATGCAGTTCTCTTCAAATTTCTGTAATACAGGTTCAATACAGCTTCTTCTGCCAACTTAACTGGAAGCTGTTAAAATCATCAAGTGCTTCAGAGTCACCTGTTGTCAAAATAACACCACTCCCTTTCTTTTTTTGTCTGGTTTCACCCACTGCTTGCAGACAAAGAGAGAGGCAGCATTCAAATGTTTTTCATTGAGGCTTCCATGCTCTGGAGAGTTTCGGTTCTACCGTCAAGCTTTTAATAACTCTGTTGAGCTTTCTGTAGTTAACTTCAGCTTCAGCAGCATTTGTTACTCAGAAATGAGTTGCAATGAAGAGAAACGTCATGAAGCTGCTTCTGCTCTTGTTGGCCGCTTTCTAACTGGCCTGCAGAGCTTAACACAGAAGTCTGTCTCTTAATGGACCACAATCCAGATTATTTAGGCCAGGACGTATGTTCATTATAAATTCCACCAACATTTTCATTAATCACTTCAAGGGGAATCATAAAAATGGTCCATCTAAACTGCATTGTCTTGTTCAGTATATCCCTTAGCCATGCCATGCTTCTCTTCCTTTGTTAGTCCTACACCTGTCCTCCAAATATTATATAGCACTGATCCACCCTTCTTCCTTTTTTCTGCTTTTTAAAGTTTCAAAATGACTTGGGATCCTCTTTCTGAGGAAACTTCACTTCAGAGACATGCTTTGAATGTTATTTCTGGATGTAATGTATCTTTGGACAGAAAACCGACCTTTACATTTACTTCTCCAGCCCATTTTGTCCTTAGAGATTCATGCAAGTAGACTGAAACTGGCCACCAGCAAAACCGTATCTCTTTATACACCCCAAAATAGATCAGCCAAAATGTGTAATTA
Organism: Pezoporus occidentalis; assembly: GCF_034315485.1. Lineage (NCBI taxonomy): Eukaryota > Metazoa > Chordata > Aves > Psittaciformes > Psittacidae > Pezoporus > Pezoporus occidentalis. Next base: position 467,520 of record NW_026914502.1, read on the forward strand.
AATGAAAAACATCATAAATTTTAACTTTTTAGATTTCTCTGTAAAGAGGAAGATGAGAGAGGTGTCATTTGTCTTGAGAGAACTTCTCATAACTTGAACAGTAAAATTGAGAAGTAGGAAAATGGCTATTATAGATAAATAATTGCACCAAGTATTTCCCAATTTGTGTATTTGATGCCATGTAAAAATATGTTGCAATGTAAGACACAGGACTGGAAAAAAGAAGACTGTTTTTAATTGGAAAAGAGCTTTAATTCTGCTCTCAATAATGCCTATAAAAATATTTATTTTTTTTAAATCTGCACTTTATTCAATTAGAAAAGCTCAATTAATCCACAAGGGCTAAATGAGTTCTGTTCAAACTGATGGAACATAACACCGTTTACTCCCTTCATCCATTCATTTCCATAGAGGTCAATTTTGTGGCTGCTCTTCAGAGGCTATTTCAGTGTTGGTTTCTTTCTTTCTTTTTCTTTTTCTTTTTTTTTTTTTTTTTGTTGTTTTTTGGGGGGGGGGGTTGGTTTGGTGTTTTTGTAATGCATTCCAGTCCCAGCTTTTAGAATGGAGTTGCAGAAGGATTGGTCCATCTTGCAATTAGTGCGTGTATAGGCACTGGAATGCCTGGTAATAACAGCTTCTGACAAGAATGGATGGTTATTGAAATAGAATTCCATCTCCTGTAGAAATAGTGGGAAATCAATAAATTATTATTCTATAAATTATTAAATCTATAGACATAAGATGACCATAAGTTGAGTTCTTTCTCATTAATTAATTAAATGAGGACATATGCCCATTGTCACTATCTGTCTATTAATTTAATAATTTATTAAATAATGGATAATAATTTATTAAATAATGGATGCTGCTAATACAATGTTGAACATGACGATATCCATCTTCAGTGCTACTCTAACATTAATGAGCTTGACACTACATCAGTGTACTCCAGCCTTTTGGCAAATGTCTTTATTTCATATGGTCCAGCAGAACGTGTTGCCTGGATTTGTAACCTGGCACATAGTTAATTTCTGACCATTTCTATTCTACCAAAAATTTGGCTTCATAAAAGGCATTTTTGGTTTGGTTTTTTTTTGGTTTTATTTTATTTTGACTAGTGAGGGAGGGTGAGGCTCTAAAATAGTGCCATGAAAATAAAGAGGAAAGGAATAAGGCTGATGCGTTAGAACAGGTCAGCTTAAGTAACCCATTGTGTAGCTGTAGCCCTGCTGGGAAGAATTGGCTAGTTCTTGCAAGAATCACTTAGTAAATAACATAATCTTGAGTTTAATAGTAAATCTCCAGATTATTTACTCTTCATATGAGATTGAAAGAGCTGGCATAAGCTTTCTTAATGCCTCCTTCCCCTATTTCTAACAAGAGATAAGAATTTCTCCCAGTGTTTTGAAACTCTGTTGTATCTAGGTTTCTGAAAAGTTGCATACTAAATATAATACATTGTTCCTAGTAAGAACGTGGCTTGTTTCAATTTTTTATCCAGCTTTCTCATTAAACCAAGTTTTACTTAAACACAGCAACTCCTGAATCTAACACAAGTCATTGATGTTATTTTCAGTACTCTGAAAACAACATTTTCTGGTGAAGTTGACTGCAAGATAACTCTGTGCTGGTGTACTGATGTACATCATTAAAAGCTAAACCAAATCAAATGAACACTTGCTTATCCCTGTGACCTCCTGAATTGTAATGTATAAAGCTTTGACTGGCTCTTGCAGGCTACATTGATTATATATTATCACATACACCAAATGATCTTTGAGAATCACATTAACTAGATAAATGGCCTAAATACATTTAACTGAATACACATGCTTCTCCCCAGTAAAATGAAAGGATGTCAGAAAACAAGTTACATTTCAATTTTTTTCTCTGGCCTACAATGATTAATCAAAACTTTGGTTTTACTGCCGTATAATCACATTCATAGAGTCATCATGACATCAAATGGAAGATGATGTTTGGGTAAAATCATTAGTGAGAAAATTAACTGGGTTATAACTGTCTTGGACCTAAATGAATGAAACAGGTAGAAAAACAACAAGCATGAACTGTCAGACAGCGGAAGCAGTTCTAATGTAACAGGCTGTGTGCATTTGAATTTCCTTATTAAATGGAGATTTGCAATGGCTGCAAAAGAAAAAAAACACCCAAAAAGTAATTTCATTGTACAGTGGCTGTTATTAAGACTTTCTATACCGTTACGTGTGCAAGGTATGTGTATAATAAAATGATGTTACATTTCTTTAGTTCCATGATCTCTGTCTCCTGATCTGTGACTTCAACAAAATACTAAAGCGTGCACGTTTTATCCAACAAGGTAAAATTAAATATTTAACTGGAAGAACAGGCTCCAGAATTTTAGCATGTGCTTTATTATTTTGTTAAGGATAAATTGAAAAAAAACAGATGGTTCCCTTACCCCCAAAATGCATGCAAATTGATAGATTTATCTTGAGTAAGAGCTTCCAAGTTTGTGCATTTGGGCTGATTTTTGTATGGTGCCTATAGGTATGGCTGATGGCTACACATAACTTTGATGCAGCTACAACAGTGGCAACATCAGCATAAGACTGACCTTGCAGTCTTCTTGAAAGGGAAAATCCTATTGAATACATTTAATAGGAGTTTTTCTTGTAATGGAACACAATTTTGTATCCTAATTTGGGCTGAAGTATGCCTGCTTGAAGGTATAAAAAGACTTGTAGAAACTCCAGTGGGAGCTGGAACAAGCTCATGATGCCAAACGATATGCAAGGATCCCACTCTTCCATCCAGAAAACCCCTATCCCCCTCCAAATCCAATTCAGACAATGGATGTATTAAACTTGAATTATAGTATTGTCTGTCACCAAAAGAAGTGAATAAAATGATGTTTTGTAACACCATCAACAGATTTCCATACAAACAGGTCTTTTTCTAGATGTGGCAACAGATGGCTCCACTTACCAAAAGAATGCAACCTTGTTCATATTTATATTCTCTTAGTCACTCCTTCAAAGCCAAATTCACTTGCAACTCAGCCCACCAGGGAAATTAAAGCACAGCCTGAGACAGCAAGACTGGGGCTTACAAGAAAGGCATACCTGCATTCTTAAGAGGTGCTTGCCAGTCTCACCTGATGAGAGAACTCCTGTAAAATATGTGCTACTGCTTAGACCTCAAAAAGGGTATTGAAGTAATGATGACGTGACATGTGTGCTTCGTGCTCTCGTTTCAAAGGAGGGTGAGTTTTAACTTCCTGGCAAATTGTTCTAAATATGCAGCAGAAGCTTTACCTCTAAATCAAAGACACAATATTTTAACCACAAAGGGGTTAGTTAGCTTTACTACTGCATATGCATTTTAGAACTGTAGAATATATAGAATGTTTCATATGAAATATGCCTTTTACAATTTGTATATATATGGATATATATATAAAAAGAAAAAATTAGAGGAGAAGGAAACACAGGTGCAGGAGTAAGACCCAAATATGCTACCCATGAAAGGATGACTAGGTAGCAACATCGTGATTTATTAAAATGATGGGCTAGAAACAGACTTATCCTGTCATAAACTCATTGGCAAGCTATCCTGCTCTTATGTTAATCATAAATCACAGTTTTGCTTTTATGCTTGAAGCGAAACACCTCAGAGTACCTCTGGCAGTAACTGGAAAGAATGGTTTTCATCCAAAGGTCAAGACTGAATCTTATAGAAATTTCCATTTTTATGCCATCTGGATGCAGATAATACAGTGCAGTGTTTAGGTCCAGATCACTGTTAATAGCTCTGGTGAAAGAAATTCCCCTAAGGGTGAGAGTCTTTAACAAGGAAATGTCAGTGCCCCACTCAGAGAAAAATAATTTTCTGTGAGACCTAATAGCAGTTTAAGTGACCACCGTTGGGATGTCATGGTACAAGTGTGTGATGTATCATCAATACTACAACCACAAATAAAGTCTGTCGGGGGGAACTGGTAACCAGATGGAAAACAGTGAGTTTCACTAACTCCATTGATTAAGATACTTTTGGTTAAAGGCCAGGAAATCTCATACAGCACTATGAAACATAGTCCTCAGCTGCTGTTAACCCAGTTGTTATACTCAGTCTAGATTTTGGACTCTTTATCTGACCCTATAGCAGTAATGGAGAAGATCAAGCAAGAAATCTTACTGTTCTGAAAATGCTCTCTAAACAGCCTGTGACATTGCTGCAACACGGTGAACTTCGGGTTGGAGTTGATCCTATGCCTATTTTGTGGGCTGGCATGAAAAATACTTGATAACAGCTTGTGACATTGCTCTGCTGTCTCACTGCTGCTTCCTGATGTTGCTGACTGTCCCTGCCTGCTGAATGAAGGGCTGTTGAATAGGTCATATGAGAAGACCCCTCTTTTCCCATCATAGAGATTGTGGGGTGCCCAGAGCCAATCACTTGGACTTGTTTCAGAATCCACTTCATTTTTAGATTTATCTTTTTTTCTCTTTTTTCTTTTTTTCAGGTAACAAAAAGAAAGAGCAGCTAAATTCAGGATAGCACTGAGACAACGCTGGCCGCTGCAGGTATGAGACATCTCTTTGGGGGTCACAATTTTAATTGATCAGGAATTCAAATGGGCAGAAAGATGAGGGAGAGCTCACGTAAAAACCCAGTGACTTTTATTTGGGAATCAGTCTTATTGATGAATCTTTCTGCTTCCATGGGTAATTTGATTTTTGTTGTGATAAGTTTTGGGGTATTTCTGTGAATTCCTGTCATTGCTAATGAATTCCGCATTGCTAATTAGCTGGATCCTGCTGGATCAATCATACTCCGTCCCATTCACAGTAGCTCCAAATGTCCCATTTTCTTGTAAATTATTTATACCTTCTCCTAGACCAAGACCAATTCTCCTTTCTATACACCACTGCTACAGCTCCTCTCAGAGGAACTCAGCTCAAGGTCACTGCTTGCCCAATTTACATTACTTATCAAACTCACATACAGCCAAGAAGGTAAAAATCCAGTCAGGTTTGTGAAAGTTTTTGGCCATGTAGAGAAGGGAATGCAAAGCTAGAACAGTAGAACAGCGAAGTGACAAGCTGTGTGCTATTCACCTTTACTGATGATTTGGGATAAAGGCAAGTCTAATTTTGGGATGGCTTTACTTTTCTGTTCTGAGATTGTGGATATTTCAGAATTAGGTATGCAATTATTTTCAGGAGATTCAGGAAAGAATGTAAACATTTGTTTTAGATGTGAAATGGGAAACTTATTTTAGATGTGATCTGTAAACTGTGTGAACAAAACAGGTTTATATTTAAAGTAATGTAGCTCAAACAGCAGGCACTGGAACAGGATGGGGTCTCTGCCTGTAAGCTGCACTCCTGTGTCTGCTGCTACTGTGCTGGTACCTACCAGGAGAGATCCCAGCAGATGTGAGTCACTGCTGTACTATTATACCAGATATGTATGTCTCATGGTACAGTTTGTGCTGCCAGTTTTCACTCTGGAAAAGGAAACATTGTAAGTTCTTTGTAATAACCACTAATTAACCTGAGGCTGGTGTGTCTCGTGCCTAGCTCAGCCATGCAGGTTAGATGGAGGAGTGTAGTTCCTTCCTTGAATCTGCACAGCCACGTGGCACATGACAAAAATCCTACTCAGTGGGTAGGAGTTACAGAAGCACAAGCAAGCATCCAGAGAGGAGTTTAAAGAGGGAGTTAAGAGCATCCTTCCCCCTTGTACACATCAACCCCAGTCCAAACCAATGGGATGGACATGCAGGATGTTTGGAGCTGAGGCACAGTCCCTCATATCTGCTGCCCTGAGCAGCTCCCTTGCTTCTAACAGGCTTTTAAAGTGAGTATCTCATGAGTGGTAGTTGCTCTGAGGGCTGCTTATGGAGTAATATATGTGTATATATGTGTGTGTATATATATGTGTGAAATGCCCTTTACTCAGTGGCAGTGTCTAAGGGCACCTCCAGTTCTGGAGCTTCAACAGTAGTAATTAAAATGAACAATACAGAAAGAATGTAATGTTGCTACTAACCATTGTCTGAAATGCTAACATTTTGTAATGTACTGTAATTAATACTAATAATCACTAACACATATTTTCCTTGATTGGAAGAATGCGCTTTTGAACTGCTGCACTATCAACTATCTGGCTGCATAAGTCATTTGACACTGAAAATACTCACCAGAAAAAGCTCCTCCTTGTCTGCAGCACAACAGATATCCTGAGGGGCATGCAGGAGTCAGAAGACATTGCTTTCCTGCAGTGTCTAGGCAAACTTTGAGATCACTTGAAAAAGTAGTAGAATAAACGCCTGCATTTTCATTTGCCATGAAGATGCTTTTGGTAATATACTAATCATTTACTTCACCACTTTGCCAGTATGTTCAGAAATGTTTACAAGTAATGGCAGTGAAACGGCTCTGGAACAGGGTGTAATAATACGATGTATAATGGTTATATACAATGGTACATAACCAGCCATTTTGTTTGGATACACCACAAATACTTGTCTAACCCGGAGCAGACTTTGATTATTTTATTTAACATATATTTATTAATAGCAAAGCTTTCTGGTAGGCATTTCATCTCCTTACATAGCAGAGCCTCTGACCTGTGTGGGTCTGTGTGCTTATTGCCTAAGTGCATTGTAAATTCTGTACCTTTTCTGCATCAGATGACTCTCTTCTAGCCCTGCAAAAATAACACTTCTTTTGACTCATAGAGTTGCAGCAGTCTTATGAGTGTGGTATAGCAATTATCACCTAATATCCCTCAGAGACATGGGTAGGAATGGTTGACCCAAAACCAGTCATCACTCGAGGGCGATTTTTTTCTTCTAATAAGCAAAAGCCAGTTGGGAACAGCATATTTTAATCTCAGTTATGCCATTGCATGAAGTGTGAAATCACATTACATCATTCTGTAGCATGTATGGTTTACTGTGTGAAGAAGTTTCAGACTGCAATTGAGTGCTGTACTGCCTGGCAATAAGGAGCATTCTGTCTTGCTGTGGTTTAGCAGTTTAAGTAGTACTTACCCAGGTACTGTAGTAGTCACCAAGAGCCTCTGATTACTCTCTGGGCAGGTAATGGTTGTCATGGGCCATGCTCAAGAGATAGTAACATTTCCAAAACAATAGGATAAAGACAATAGATGAAAGGGAGAGGAGTAGCTATTTTGTTAGACCTCCAAACTATTGACTTTATAATCCTTCCCCAAATGTTCTGAGATATAAAGAGAATTATGAATACCCAGCTTATCAACTGTGTGTAACCTGCTGGTGTAGAGTCAGCGGATCGGAGCTAGCCTAGCTAGAGCCACAGCCGGCACGCTTCAGCGACCGCGAGGCTCAACGGAGATGAGGGAAACCAGAGGGGATAGCGCAGAGACATCGCGATTCCCGACATCTCCCGCTCCCCGGAGCCCCAGCAGCCCTTGCGAGAGAGCGGCTGACGTGGCGGGGGGCGTTCCCACGGTGACGGCGGGAGATTTAAAAGCGGCTTAAACTCGCTACTAGCATTCAGTGGGCTGATCGGAGCTAGCCTGGCTGGAGCCGCAGCCGGCACGCTTCAGCGACCGCGAGGGTCAACGGAGATGAGGAAAACCAGAGGGGATAGCGCAGAGACATCGCGATTCCCCACATCTCCCGAAGCCCCAGCAGCCCTTGCGAGAGAGCGGCTGACGTGGAGGGGGGCATTCCCACGGTGACGGTGAGCACTCCCCTGCCGCTTGCCTTGAGGGAGCCTCGGAGAGGGCAGCAATCGCTGCCCACCGGGTGCAGGGAGGAACGAGCCGGTCGTGTTGCTGGTGTCCCAGAGTGCGGACCAATATGGCTGCCTCCAGAAAGAGAGCTTGCAGTAAGGTGACTGCAGCAACTCAGACAGAGACCCCGTCCCAAACCGTGGCTGTTCAGGTCTCTGGGTGCAGGGAGCGCCAGAGCCTGCTGCTGCCGGGGGAGGGAGGACAGCATTCCACCTGCGGGAGGTGTGAGCAGGTAGAAGATCTGCTTAGCCTGGTGGCAAGACTTAAGGAGGAGGTTGAGACGCTGAGGACCATCAGGGAGTGTGAAAGGGAGATCGACTGGTGGAGTAACTCCCTGGCGTGCCAGTCAGAACGGTTCCAGGGAGATACCCCCCAAAAGGGGAAGGACCCCCTGCCCCCTCACACAGAGGGGGATGGCCCGAGACAGCCCCTGCCCTGTAGCTGTTGCACAGAGGTAGGGGAACAAAAAGACGACGAGGGTTGGAAGCGAGTTCCAGTTCGACGTCGGGGGAAACCCTCCCCCCTTCCTGCCCTGCTTCCCCAGGTGTCCGTCCATAATAGGTTCGAGGCCCTGGATCTTGAAGGAGAGGTAGGTGAGAATGTGGGGCAAGGCCAGCCCACAAGGCCACATAGGAAAAGGGGGTCGACTTTGCACCTCAAGACTGCCTCTGTTAAGAAAGAAAGAAGGGTCATTGTAGTAGGGGATTCCCTTCTGAGAGGAACAGAAGGCCCTATATGCAGAGTTGACCCTCATCATAGGGAAGTGTGTAGTCTGCCTGGAGCCCGGATCAGGGATATCACTAGGGCGCTCCCCAACCTGGTGCACCCGACAGACTACTACCCGCTGCTGGTCTTCCAGACAGGTGGGGAGGAAGCTGCTTCCCGCAGTCTGAGGGGGATGAAGAAAGACTACAGGGCCTTGGGGCAGATGGTGAAAGAGTCTGGGGCTCAAGTGATCTTCTCCTCACTCCTTCCATCTTCCACTGATGATGTGGGAAGGAATGGGAAGATTCAGTTCATAAACAATTGGCTTCGAGACTGGTGCTACAGTCAGGGCTTTGGATTCTTTGATAACAGCTGGTTTTATAGGGCACCAGTGTGGACAATGACAGGTGAGAAAGGTTTGTCTCACAGAGGCAAAAGGATGCTGGGGCACGAATTAGCAGGGCTCATTTGGAGAGCTTTAAACTAGATTCGAAGGGGGATGGGGTTGTAGCTGGGCTTGCCCCAGTGGGGCAGTGCTCCAGAATTAATGAAGACTGGGAGGCCTCCTATAATCCTAGGGTGAAATCGGTGTGCTCAGCTCGCTCCCTGGAATGTCTGTACACCAATGCGCGCAGCATGGGAAATAAGCAGGAGGAGTTGGAAACCTGTGTTAAGTCAGGAGACTGTGATCTGGTGGCAATTACAGAGACGTGGTGGGACAGCTCACATGACTGGAATATAGTCATGGAGGGCTATGTCCTTTTCAGAAAAGACAGGCCAGCCAGGAAGGGTGGTGGGGTTGCTCTTTATGTGCGGGAGGAACTACAATGCACCGAGTTCTGTCCAGGGACAGATGACGAGCGAGTTGAGAGTCTGTGGGTGAGAATTAAGGGGCAGGCTGGCAGGGGCGATACTGTTGTAGGTGTCTGTTACAGACCACCGGATCAGGGTGAGGAAGTTGACGAGGCCTTCTACAGGCAGCTGAGAGCGGCCTCACAGTCACAGGCTGTGGTCGTCGTGGGGGATTTTAACTTCCCTGATATTTGCTGGAAGGACCACTCGGCAACCCAGCCGCAGTCCAGGAGGTTCCTCCAGTGTGTGGATGATAACTTCCTCCTGCAAATGGTGGATGAGCCGACCAGGAGAGGAGCGCTGCTGGATCTCATCCTCACTAACAAGGAGGATCTGGTCGAAGCAGTAAGGGTTGAGGGCTGCCTTGGTTGCAGCGACCACGAGATGGTGGAGTTCAGGATCTTGTGTGGTAGGATCAGTAGAATACCAAGTAGAATTGCAACCCTGGACTTTAGCAGGGCAAACTTTGGCCTTTTCAAGCAATTGCTAGGGGAAATCCCATGGGCAAGGCTGCTTGAAGGTAAAGGGGCCCAAGATAGTTGGTTGACATTCAAGGACTGCTTTTTCCGTGCTCAAGATCGGAGCATCCCGACACGTAGGAAGTCAAGGAAGAGGTCCAAGAGACCTGCGTGGCTAAATAGGGAATTGCTGGGTATGCTCAAGTGGAAGAGGAGAGTTTACAGGTCATGGAAGGAGGGGCTGGCCACTTGGGAGGAATATAAGGCTGCTGCTAGAGGATGTAGGAAGACAGCTAGGAGGACTAAGGCATCCTTAGAATTAAACCTGGTGAGAAGGGTCAAGGACAGCAAAAAGAGCTTTTTCAAATACATGGCAGACAAAACTAACACCAGAGGCAATGTAGGCCCACTGATGAACGGGATGGGTGCCCTGGTGACAGAAGATACAGAGATGGCAGAGTTACTGAATGCCTTCTTTGTCTCTGTCTACTCTGCTGCAGGCAGTCCTGAAGAGCCCTGTACCCCTGAGACCTTAGATGAAGTCAGGTCGATGGAGCGGTTTGCCTTAGTCGATGAGGAATGGGTTAGAGATCAGTTGAGCAATCTGGACATCCATAAATCCATGGGTCCAGATGGGATGCACCCACGGGTGCTGAGGGAACTGGCGGAAGTCATTGCTAGACCGCTCTCCATCATCTTTACCAAGTCTTGGGAAACGGGAGAGGTGCCTGAGGACTGGAGGAAGGCAAATGTCACTCAGTCTTCAAAAAGGGCAAGAAGGAGGACCCGGGTAACTATAGACCTGTCAGCCTCACCTCCATCCCTGGGAAAGTGATGGAACACCTTATCCTTGGTGCCATCTTAAGGCATATCAAGGATAAGAGGGTTATGAGGGGCAGTCAACATGGCTTCACCAGGGGGAAATCATGTTTGACCAATCTCTTAGCCTTTTATGAGGAAATAACACGGTGGATGGATGATGGCAGGGCGGTGGATGTGGTCTACCTTGACTTCAGCAAAGCCTTTGACACAGTCTCCCACAGCATCCTCACGGCTAAATTGAGGAAGTGTGGACTGGATGACCAGGTAGTGAGGTGGACTGTGAACTGGCTGAAGGAGAGAAGCCAGAGAGTTGTAGTCTATGGGGCTGAGTCTAGTTGGAGGCCTGTAACTAGTGGGGTGCCTCAAGGGTCAGTACTCGGACCGGTATTATTTAATATATTTATCAACGATTTCGATGAGGGAATTGAGTGTACTATCAGCAAGTTTGCTGATGACACTAAGCTGGGAGGAGTGGCTGACACGCCAGAAGGCTGTGCTGCCATCCAGCGAGACCTGGACAGGCTGGATAGTTGGGCAGGGAATAACTTGATGAAATATAACAAGGGAAAGTATAGAGTCCTGCATCTGGGCAGGAGCAACCCCAGGTTCCAGTATAGGTTGGGGAACGACCTGTTAGAGAGCAGTGTAGGGGAGAGGGACCTGGGGGTCCTAGTGGACGACAGGATGACCATGAGCCAACACTGTGCCCTTGTGGCTAAGAAGGCCAATGTCATCCTGGGGTGTATTAGAACGGGGGTGGTTAGTAGGTCGAGAGAGGTCCTCCTTCCCCTCTACTCTGCCCTGGTGAGACCCCATCTGGAATATTGTGTCCAGTTCTGGGCCCCTCAGTTCAAGAAGGACAGGGAGCTGCTGGAGAGAGTCCAGCGAAGGGCAACAAAGATGATTAGGGCAGTGGAGCATCTCCCTTATGAGGAAAGACTGGGGGAGCTGGGACTCTATAGTTTGGAGAAGAGGAGACTGAGGGGTGACCTTATAAGTGTCTATAAATATATAAAGGGGGAGTGTCACGAGGATGGAGCCAGGCTCTACTCAGTGGCAAACAATGATAGGACAAGGGGTAATGGGTACAAACTGGAACACAAGAGGTTCCACTTAAACTTGAGAAGGAACTTCTTCTCAGTGAGGGTGACGGAACACTGGAACAGGCTGCCCAGGGAGGTTGTGGAGTCTCCTTCCCTGGAGACATTCAAAACCCGCCTGGACACATTCCTGTGTAACACTATCTAGGTGTTCCTGCTCCGGCACGGGGATTGGACTGGATGATCTTTTGAGGTCCCTTCCAATCTCTAGCATACTGTGATACTGTGATACTGTGAACTGGATCTCCAACCCTGAGCGTGCAAAGTGTTTGCGTGAGCTTAATCAGTAAAGTACTGGATGGGGAGGAAAAGCTTTGGGTCTAATCTTGCTCGTAAGTGGTTATAATATTGTATTTAGGGTGTTGGGCTTTTTAAAGTTTTATTTATGTTCACCAGTTTCTGTAGGTCTGCAAACATGCCATAAGCATTTACTTTCTGTGCACATATGCATTTCCTTTTTCATGGTATTGATACACACAGAGGTGTTCAATTCCTTTGCACCTGATAAAGCTTCAGTATTGTGTCTGCTGTGTCCAGGGCTCCAGTACTGCCCTCTCAGATCTCCAGTGGTTAGGAGAGTTCTGCTCAGACCAGTTTAAGAGCAGGCTGTGCTGAGGAATAATAATGTACGGGGATAGCTGCCAGTCACTGTCTGTCCCTGGCATACAACAGGACTAGGGCATGGGGCTGAACCCAGAGTCCCAGGAGAGCAAGTAATGTATGGTAAGTGATGAATGATGCCTGGAAAAAAGCATTAGGAATGTACCTGATTTATATTAATTATAGGTAAGCTCAAGGCTTTCACCACAAAGGGGTGGTGGACCTGCCAATTTTTTTTGTGGATAGGATGTTGGAAACGTTCTTTGAGAACACTTGTTCTGAGACTTAAACTTCTCTTAACTACCTGTCCTGTTTACTAGAAATCTGGGCTGGGTTTTTATGTGAACAGGGCTTGTTTTCCGATTTCTGTGAAAAGTTCTTATGAGGTATTGGAAGCATTCTTAATAGAAAAGAAAAAGATTCAAAGTGAACCAGCAGCTCCCCTCCCTAATTCTTCTCACCTAATGAGTCAGCCAGTCTTAGGCGATGGTGTCTTTACCTAAGCACACTCCATTTAATCAAGATTAAACTCGCTTTTGCAAGTCATAAAAATTAGCAGAAAACTTCAAAGCAGTGTAATTTTGAGTTGGGCGGTGTATTTATCAGCAGCTATAGAAAAGGAATAAAACTGTTCGTTAGGCATAGGAGTCAAAACATTCCTGAAGAGCTTTCAGCTCAAGGAAAAGATAATCATTACACTTATGGGGAATGGGAAAACCGGAGGCATAAAGAAGCAGGACAGCAGATTTTATGGATATAAATCAGTAAAGAAAAAGTAGCTTTTTCAATACAGTTGGAAAGGTGAGTAGATGTTCATTTGGACTATGGATATACATAAAATTCACAAAGGAAAGAGGATATCATAATACTGAATCCTGTTTTATTAATCACGGGCCTTCTGGTTTTCCCTGTGGTTAAAAGAATGCGTAGGATCAAATCAGTAACTGCAGTAACAAAAAATAACTCTGCCATGAGCAGTTGTAGCAGTTGAGAACAGGAGCTCTTTGTCATCACTTCTGCATTTCTGTAATCACCTCCTTTTCTGGAGGCAGGCAAGGCAGGTCAGTCAGGGGATGGAGCTCCCTTGGCAGAACTAGAGAGTCTTCCCCTCCAAGCTCCAAGTCCAACAGTGTGCTCCCTTGCAAGCTCACTCACAGCCAAACCCAAGATGGGAAGTTGTGGTCTCCATCACTGCTCCCACATTCCTCTCTCTCATTCACACATATTGGCAGGTAATGGAGAACCTGGAACCTCTTGAGTGTTTCCCTTAGGAAATCTGGGGAGCTGAAACACTGCAACACATAATTCCTTTGTAATTTTTTACTCAACCACATTTAAAAGGAAGCTAGAGGGGGCCTCATGTTCTTCCCATGGAAAGTTTGGGAACTCTGAGCAAATCTTCACACTCAGCATGGTAAACTTTTGAGTACTTTTGGTAAATATTCAGAAGTGCTTCTGTGCCATGGCTCTCACAGTATGACTGGGCAACCCTGGTGGCAGCATGGGCTTGGGGTAGAAATGCTGTCCTGTGCAGGCTGGCTCTGTACTCCCTGCTACTGTAAATCCCACTCTAGCTGCTAGTAGTCCCTATTCGTCACAACTGCTGGCATCAGCATAGCGCTCCGGCTGCAAGTGGAGATGTTTTTGTTTATGAGAAGTGGAGCATCAGAGAAAGGGCATAAGCATTTCTTTTTTTTGCTGTATATTTAATGAGGTACAGAAGAGTGGCCAAATGGATCCGTTTTTTTTTTTTTACTTTCTCGGTGTTTTTACCATATAAACATCTGAAACAGCTTTGATTTTTTTTCCTGGTGCTTGAATGGTTCAGGCAGAGATTGCTGAGGCTCTGTTTACCACATCCCACATAAAAACCAGCTGTTATGCTGCTGGAATTTGTGTAACATTGTTAATATAATTAGGTTGCATACAATTCACTGTTCCAGTCTAATTCTGCAAGGACGCTGCTTTTGACATTCTGTGTAGAACATCATCTTCGCTCTGTACGGTTGAAGTTTAAGCATCTTTCTCTAGCACCTGGATGATTTTCTTGTGTTTTCTGTTGGAGAAACTTTTATTTTTTAAAAATTCCATCTCACAAGAAAGAACATCCCCAAAACGTTCCTTGCTGCATCCGCAGTCAAAGATTTCTCCGTTCAGAAGCGGGAACCTAATTGTTAGTGAGTCACTTCTAATGTCTGATTCTGTCCCATGTACCGCAGATGAGATCTGGGAAAAGAGAAAAGGAATTTTAATTCTGAACTCAGGAGAACAGCTTTACAGTAACAGCTTGACCACGCAAGGGAGGAGACCCTGTCCTGATTTGCACGTGAAGTTTTTGGTTTAAAATCTCCCTTGGCAAGAACAGATTTCACTGTTTAACTGTTGGGTTTAATTCAGGATAAACGTTTTGGCTTTTTCTCTGTTTGCTGTTGACACACGTACGGTGGTTCTAGGGCTGTTATCCTCTTTGTGTCCCTTAATCACCTGCTGAACCAGTACTTCCTCTGGTTTTCCTTCTTGTGTAAATAATCAGTGACCTCATCTCACCTCCGTGCACGCTGCAGGGCAGCTGGAAGGTTTACACGTGGTCTCACCCTCCCTCCTTTCCCTTCTTGTCCCCCCCCTCAAAGTGCTATGGTCTGAATAGTGGTTAATGAAATCTACATATTCATGAAAACAAAGTCTCGAGCACAGGAAACCAACACGCAGCGTTGTGTTAATATTGCAAGTTCTACTGTTCATTTTTTTTGGTGTGAAAACCATTCTCGTAGCCGTGTGCATATTAAAGATTTGGCTTTCAGCAATAACCACATGCTTTTACATGCAGAACAATGACACCTTGCATGTGTGTTTCACCTTCCATCTGATGATCTCAGACTACTTAGGAATGTGGATAAATTTCATAACCCTTTCCAATCTGCTGTATGAACAAGATAAATGGTGCATTCTCTCTACAGTGTTGTCAATTTTCCCCATCTTTTTGTTAACCATTAGTTTACAAGGGGGGGGGGGGGTATTGTTATCTGAAGCTCCAGAAATAGTGCTCTAAAACTTTAAAATCTAGCTCTATATAAAGCCTGAGTGAATTTAACTTTTTCTCTGCAAGCCTTCAAAGATCCATCTTTAGCGTGGTCCCAGGTCTAGTTCAGTGACCAGTCTGCTTGTGCTTTCCCTACCCGTTTGTGTTCCCTTTGGTCATGTTCATGCAAAAGGGTGGGAAAACAGTATAAAGCTGATGATGTTGCTCTCACATAATATGATATGCGATTGTGATTTCATCTAATAGTGTAACAGCTCTTGTTTTAAGTCAGGCTTCGGAAAATTTTAGCTAAGCCAAATCGATCTCATGACTGCCACATAATTGAGCATACACAGTTACTGTCATTCCGCTGGTACAAGATAACTTTTTAAGCTGAATCAGTCATAACTTGATACATAGAAAATAAACCAGTTGAAATATTTATTGTCTTATAAAGTGAAAACAAATACGTACAGCTTCAGCCCTGGTAGTGACATAAGTGGTTATTAAAGGCTGGGATTTTTGGGTTACCATTAATGCAGCTGCCATCAAGTCACCTGAAAATCTCATGCTGGCTCCAGAAACACTTGTATCAGGCCTATAGGTAAGATTATACAGCGTAGGTACAATTCTTAGCAAATACATACCTTTTCTCCCTCTTTCTATATCTTTTACGGAAGCCAAGTAGAGAAGATGGTAGTTTAAAAAAAGGATACTGTGATCCTAACATTAAAGGGAAAGCCCAGAATACCGGTAGAATCTTTCCTTGAATATAAAAATTAGCGCCTTTTCTAAGTCTACTTCCATCATTCTGTTTACTTCTGAGGTCAGTAAATTGAAGGACTGCTGATCCAAATACCAGCAGGTTAAAGGTATATATATAGGAAGTTTCTCATTGTTAGTTCAGCCCAGAAAACATCATGTGCATCATAACTACTTTCCTAATAATGACATTTGACTGAAGATAGAATGTTGTTTCAGCTAAATAAAGGGAAGCGTTATTGTAAAAATGCCAAACTTTTAAGCTTTTAATGAAATCAAAGATTCTTTTGCTTATCAAGGAACCATAAAGAAATTAAAAGAATGCTATTGAAGGGGAATATGTAATGAAGCACGTAAGAAAATAATTTATCTGATTCTTCAAGTCCTAAAGACACAAAAAGGAAAGCGTAATGAAAAGTAATAGATTTGTAAGAGAAAATCTTGTACCTCAAACATGAAAATATACTCGGTAATATCAGTTTATGCAAGCAGTTTGGACAAGCCCCTGTTTTATGCTTTTGTGCTGCAAGTTAGCTATCAGGAGAGGGAGCAGATTGTCTTGTTTTGACAAACGGAGGGTAGTGTCATGTGTGAAAGCTGAGCTCCCCCTCCTCCCTCGTGGAAGCTGTGTTTGTTTCTTTTATTAGCTGAAACTTAAATGAAGTGCACAATGATACCTTGGTACACAGTAAAATGTGCTCTGACTGGGGAACATGCTTGCTGCTGATACCTAAGGAATGCTAACGACAGAGGTTAACAATTCCTGACCTCCTCTGTGGAGTATTTCACTCTCTGCAGACAAAAGCCAGGGATTTCAGACTTATTTTGGCAGGAGTCTGGGGGGGTTTAAGCCCTTTGGTAGCAAATAGCAGAATGAGCTGAAATGCCAGCTTCATTGTGTCACCCTCAGAGGAAGTTTTTTTCCCCTGGAGCAGCTGCCAGGGGAACTAATGAAACACTGAGCATTTGTTAACTAACAGGATTGGTGAACAGCGAGTAACTGATGTATGTGGCATGCAGCAGCTCTCTATGAAAACCTTCATTTTTCAGCATCGTGGGTATAATAATGAGTGTTATCACTGCTGTTGTTGGGGGCAGACTTCTCTCTTTATCTCTTCACCCTCTTGAGGTGGGCAGAGGGAAACATGGGAACCGTACAGCTGAGCAGTAGTTGGCATCTGATGGTGAGAAATGTGCTGCAGCTCTCGCTGTTATGTTGCAACTGGTTAGAGGCACAGACAGCTTAACTGTTGACAATTTACGTGTTTGGGTTTGTAACAGCCACTTTTCTGCTGTCATAACTGAGGATAGCAGATGTTTACATCAACAGGGGAATGTCTGAAAAACAAATCATGAGCTTTCCTAACTGCCTAATCAAGAACTTGCTTCTGCAGCCAGTGGTCTGGATGGGCACATCTAATAGTGTCACTTCATTGAGAAGAGGCAAGTCCTCCCTCCTCCTGTGACGGGGAGACAGGCTTCCAACAGAGCTCCGGCAGGGGCTGTGCATAATTACAAGCCAGTGTTGTTAGCTGGCTGCTAATTGCGTGCCATGCCGCAGGTTTCTCAGTGGGAGCGACCTGAGTCAATGGCTCCCCAAAAGCAGGTATTTTGAGTGGCATCCCATAAGGTGCAGAGGGCACGGCTGTGCTCAGCACTGCAATCACAGTGCTGAACAGGGCAGAACTGTGTGAGGCAAAGCAGCTCTTCCCGCGGTGCAGGGTTTTTCCTTTATGTTGGGTGAGGTACGTGCCTCATGGTGGGACCCCAATACTACCATGCTGAATTCAGCATGCTCAGCCAGGGAGGTACTTAGGCTGAGCTGCTGGGAAATTCGAAGGTAGGGCTGGGATTTGAATCGTGCAGAGCCAAATGGGATCCTTTCTCCTTTAAAAGTGACAAAATGAAATCGCTTCTGTCAAGCAGACCCTTGCATGCTTTCCTTGGAGCCTACAGCTTGGAATCTCTCTTTTTTAGTTAAAACCAAACAGGAACAGATGGTGCTGCCCACACCTCTTTCCAGTCCCTTTTATTCCTTAGCCTTTTTGTGAGCAAACTTGCGCAGGACCCCTGCCTCTTGATTGAATTCAAACTTAGCTCTCACCTCCTTCTGGAAGAGTCTCTGACCCACCAGGTGTTACAAAGGCCTGGATAAAGGATAGAATCCATCCCTGGTTGGCATGAAAACTGTGCCACCAAGCAGAACACAATTCTGAATGACTGCAGAAACAATGTGCAGACCTGTGTTGTGGTTAAAGTCTTTACTGGTTGACTATAGCAGAGGGTTCTGTCTTTAAAGCTAAAAAAATCATATTCAGCCCCATAGACAAACCTTTTCAACAAGAAGCAAAACCATGCTTACACTCAACAGCAGGCAGTGTTAAGATTTTTGCACTAGCTAATGTGTTGTAATAGGTTCGTACAGAAGGGGAGGAATGGATGTATCCCGCATCCTCCCATAATGGTAATGTCGTGGCAAACGGTAGGATATAAAAATGACTAGCACATCTACTTTTGTCAGATGCCGCTCCAGTGAATGCTCTGGGAGATGCAAGCAGAGAACAACACCTTAATTTCTGTTTCTTGATCAGGATTGTATGTGAGGAAAGCCAAAAGGTCATAGTTGATCTGGGGATGCCCAGGAGCAGAGTCTTAGGCAACCAATGCACTTTAACATAAAATTAGAGTACTTAAACATTTTAAATGCTTCCAGTGTTCAGTGATATTCTAGTAAGAGACATAGTCTGTCTGTAAGCAGGGTATAGACACCAGTACTTAACATTCTTACGATGTTCTTTTACAAATCTGCATGTATTTCCAGTTTTGGTGAGCATCTGCTTCACCCACGAGTAATGCCAGTTGTATGAAAGTATCTGTCATCATTCTGAGAGACCCTGTCCCTTTCACTACCTCTCAGAGATATTACAAGTCCAACTCCTGAAAGGTGCGATTCGGAGTGCCTTTAAAAGACCCATGAATAAAGTAACATTGAGAAAGCTGTAGAGAAGCCAAGGTGTCTTTATTACACAGTTCAATGACTGCTTGCACACTCCATGTCTCCTGCCAACTCTATTAGCTACTTGCTCTGAGAAATAATACATTTGGAAAGAAAAAGAAAAAATAAAACCAACAAAAAAACAGTCCATGTTCAAACACCCTACAAATATCCATTTAAATATATTCCTACACAAATTCCATATGTTGACAACCTTATATTTGAGAAGAAATGGCATTTCCTAATCCTTTATTTGATTTTCTCTGCTATGGACGAAATCCAATTGCCTAGATTGGACTAAACCTTGGTAAAAGATGGTGTTTGTCTTTGTTAATCATGCAGAACACCCACAGCTCAAAAAAATACCAGTGTGGAATAATGCAGCCTCAGTATCCATCCTAGCAAATAAATTGTGGATGAAATGGGCTCCATGCTAATAGCCAATCTGATCATTTCCTCATGCAGGAAAAACTGCTGAAGAAACTTCATAGAGTTTGGGGAGGGTTGTTGTTTATTTTGGTTTGCTTTGGTTTCATTGTTTTTCTTCCTTCAGTGGTCCTCTTGCACAGGGTTTTCAGCTGTCTTAATTTTCAGAAGATGAAGGGATGTCCTTATTCTCCCATGAGTATGTCATTTGCATAGGGAGCTCCAAGGGTTCCTCAGTTTCCTTACAAAGCTGATCTAGTTCTCTAGATCTGGAGACCTCTGGGTCTCATGAGGGCTGGCCATACTACTGTGTAAGGTCATTGTGCCATTGTGCTGCCCTGATGCGAGTTGTGCCCTGCACTTATGGCGTAGGCATTTCTGCCTTTGCAGAAAGTAACCTCCTCAAATAGAAATTTGAGGAACTCTGTTTATGCATACACTGGCTGGCATGTCTTATCCTTCCCTAAGCTGACTGCAAGATCAACTTTAGCATCAGTCTTGGCTGACATGACTCTTCAGTATTGTGAACATCCTGATCTTATTATCCTAAGGTAAGCGAAGTCTTAAAGGAGTAACATTTTTACAAAGATGAAGATAACATAGGAAAACTAAAGCACCTTGTACTACTTATTTGCTTGTAGGCCATGAATATTTATTTGATCCATCTAATCCACCCCTGCTCAAGGCAGAGGGGATGATCCATGCGTGGAAGGCTTTGGTGGCTTAGCTGGCAACTAAGCTCTGAAGTAAAGCTATCCAGTTCTGTATGTTCCCTTTCCTGGGTCTGGAGGCTTACCGCAAGCCAGATATTTGTAGGACTGACTCTTACTGCGTGTCTTCTCTTTAGAAGTCTCCCCTTCCTCCTTGTGAAATAAATTTATCATGTTTTATAAAAGGAGATTATAGGCTGAGGATTCTGTTTTTCCTCTTACCCAGTTAGTAAGCAAATTAATAATATTGACTCACACCACGTGCCATGAATGCAGAGCTACCCTTTTTATTCCTACTCTACTGCTTTCCTTCTTTTCCCTTTTTAATTCAAATTCCATTTGGTTTAGAACAGCTTTTTATGTCAGTCTAAGTTGTCTTAAGTTATTCCTTGCTGATGAGTAGGCCGCAGTCATTTCAGTAGACTCATGTAACGTAAATAACATATTCTCATTTTAGCCATGTTTATCTCATTAATTTGCCTTTTCAATCTGTTGGTGCTCACCTGTTGCTCAAAAATTGATTGTGCTTTATCCATGTTATTTTTAAAATCCATTTCCCTGTATTTAGTAGATTTTTTAAACACAAAAGACTTATTATCGATCATGACACCTTCCATGTTCGTATTAAGCAGAGTAAAATAAACTCAAGGTGGAAAAACACTTGCACACCAAGGCACAAGCTGTCCAGTTAGCTGCAAAACTTCAGCTGTAGTAATCTCTTCTTGACTATTGAGAATCATTTTCATGCCTTCTGAAACTGGGATATCAATTAGACAAATCAATAGTTTAATCCAGTGTGCTAATTCTTAGCTCCCAGTCACGCAAATACCGTCTAAGGGTTTTAGTCAGACAAGTGTCCCTTCATAAATTATATCCAAATTACCTGTTTGCATTGCGGATGATGTCTAGTGACCGCTGAGGCAAAGATAGATAATAGTGGGTAAGAATTAGGGCTTTATTTTATGTGGCTGACTAGCCCTTGGCCATCGCTGCCATTGTGGGATTGTTCGGTTGCTGGCACAGAATACTTCCTCCTTGGAAGAATTAAAATAAGAAAGGCTGAGTATTGAATAAAAATGCACATTTCATGAAGTTTTTCAAGATAATTACTGGTGCTAAAATTCGGGGGATTTTTTAGGATTCAAAAACTTCTTGCAAATAAATTGCTGATGAACTGAATGTACATGAAGGACTAATTTTGACCTCCTTGAATAATGATAGCGCTAACTTGGTACTTTCTTTTTGTGCATATGTAATGAATGACGTTTTGTACTACTTGACTAGATCTAATTTGTAGCATTCTTTCATGTTCCAGGCAGCCAAGTCACATTTTCACTCCGAAGCATAGCTCTAAGATTATACCTATCCCTTATAATCACCTATCAAAATAGCCTAGCATGATGAGGGATAGTGTACTGAGGTATCTTTCAAGGACCTGTGTGTAAAACTTGTTACTTTTTTCCTTTTAAGCATCGTTCTAGAGGTTCTTTTTAGAAGAGGTGAATGCTCAGCAAAGGTGCCATTTTGTCTTAAAAAAAGAATAAATTACCTGCTTTTGCAGATAGAATTATTGCCACCCAAATAATAAGTATTCAGCCTTGCAGAGACTGCCTAAATAATGCATCTCAACTGTAGCACAGGGAACTGTCTTTGCCCAAATTAATATCCCACAGTTATTGGGAACCTCATGTAAAATCCGGTTGTATCAACTAGAATTCTTCAAATAGTCTCTGGAAATTGCTAGAATAGGTAACGTTTTTTGGTTGTGGTTTCATCCAGTGCAATGCTTTGCACAATTTCCTTTTTTTTTTTTTTTTTTTTTTTTTTTGGCAGACCATTGGGGTTGGTTTGTTTTTTTTTTTTTTTTTTGCTGTTTCATTGCTGTGTTTTTTATTGTTAAGCCATGTATTCTCAGCAAAGGAGTCTGGTTTTACTTGACATCTGTCCCATTTCTCTGGGAAAATACACTGACTTGTGAATTTTCAGTGAAATTCAAAGCACCTTGCATTTCAAGCTGGTTTTGTTTTCTTACAATACTTCTCCTACCCACACTCTTGGAGTGGGACCAGGACAGGAAACGCTATTAAATCACTGATGTGAAATTCTGACATCAGTAATTTTTAATAATTTCAGTAAGAGAAAATCTTCTTCTATGGTAATGCTGATTCTAGCTGAGGTAGAGTTAATTTTCTTCATAGTAGCTGCTATGGGGTTGCGTTTTGGATTTGTGCTGGGAGCAGTGCTGACAACACACTGATGTTTTTAGTTACTGCTGAGCAGTGCTTACACAGAGCCAAGGCCTTTTCTGCCTCTCGCCCCACCAACAAGTGGCTCGGGGTGCACAAGAAGCTGGGAAGGGGACGCAGCTGGGACCGCTGACCCCAACTGCCCACAGGGATATTCCACACCATATGGCATCATGCTTGGGGTTTAAAACTGGGGGAAGAAGAAGGAAGGGGGGGACACTCAGAGTGATGGTGTTTGTCTTTCCAAGTCACAGTTAGGCGTGATGGAGCCCTGCTCTCCTGCAGATGGCTGAATCCCCTGCTGCCAGTGGGAAGTGGGGCATTAATTCCCTGTTTCCTTTGCTTGTCTGTGCGGCTTTTGCTTTACCTGTTAAACTGTCTTGATCTCAACCCAGGAGTTTTTTCACTTTCACTCTCCCCCATCCCATCTGAGGGGAGCGAGCGAGCGGCTGTGTGAGGCTCAGCTCCTGGCTCAGTCTAAACCACAACAATGGTAAGCAGGAAACTAGTGGGAAAATATATCCAGCGAGTGGGCCAGTAAGAATCTTGAAATTCTCTTTGAAGGTCTCTGCTATCTCTTTGACTTTTTATGATCGCACCTTCACATAAATGATTTAGCACCATCTTCGCAGGTAGAGGATGCCTTGGATACATTTGTATGAAGGTATTTTTCCATGAATATTTGTGTTGAGTCCCAGCTACTTCTCTATTTTTTATTTTTTTTTCCCTTTTTTTTTTTTAAACTTTAAGAGTTACTGGGAAAAAAAAAATCAAAATGAAAGAAAAATTTAATCTAGGAGTAGAGCTATAAAACTTCTGCAGAGAGTCAACCATTTAGTGTTTAGGGTAGTTTTCAAGCAAGTTCACAGTCTTTGTGGCTACCCTTTCTCCTAGCGTGGGTTTCCTTCCATGAGTTTGGTGACCAGCTTGTTATGGAAATGTTGGATTCAGTGTAGGACAGATGATACAATCAGAACTCCAGGGACTGTCTTGTCTGTAGATGTGTATTGGGCACTTCAAGTAGTGTCTTGGCAAAGGACAGGTGCAGGGAGTAGTCCAATTACTTACAAATACACAGGTTCTCCTGAACTCAGTAGCAACAGCCAGGGGCAGTTCTTTCATCCAGAGACCTGTAATTCTCTTTCTCCAACGCGTTCTGAACTCAAGAAGCTGTGTCGTGGGCATCACGATGGCTTCCTCAGGACTATTTTGTTTTTAAGCCACAATGTGCAAATTTCAATCTTTAGTGCCTATTTCTCTAGGAAAATACCTGTAAATAAGTGTAGGTTTTTACTGATATTCAGTTATATGGTGTGTGGAGTTGAACTATAGTTATCCTACTACCTTGGTGCAAGGATAGGCATAGGTGTTCTTTCCATGTAGCCTGAAAGTTGGATACTTAATACATGAATTATCTCTATCCAGGCGTGTGCTTGTCTTTGGATTTAATAGTATTCTGATAGCAACTGCAATCAACTTTCAGCATGTTTTGTGGTTTTTTTTTAACTTGCACATAGAAGTTCTCTGATTTTATTGTAAATCATACAGAACGGATCACAAAACTTGTGAGGAGAGTACTGTATTCTGTAATATTTGACTATGATGAATGTTGCAGTGCAGACAACAAATTATGAATAGAAAATATTTCACAAGCATTCCATGCACTGATGCAGTGCATAAAATATGTATTTCTAGATGATTAAATGATTATTCATATACTGTAAATAGTGATTTCTAGAGAGTTTATAAGCAGAAATGTATTGGTATTAATTCATTGCTGTAGATAATTCTCTCAGTTCAGTGGCTCATGGCGTGGACAGGATTTAAATTAGTAATCAGTACTGTAAGTGTTTGAAATCCATTGAAGATGCCCTTGGAGCATCCAGACCCCCTCCTGTGAGAGTTCTTAGTTTAGTCTGGTCTTTCCTTGATTGGTTTATGTGTTTCTTCCTAGTATTTGCAGAATGTTTTTGATGGCATTTATGTTTATTTTGGACAAAAATACTACATTAGCTCTTAAAGGCAGCAAGCCATGGTTTTCTTTAATGTAGTATAATTTTTATAGTTAAGCTTAATCTTTATTAGTATTTGTAGCTTTCCTGCAAACAATTCTCAGTACATAATTAGAGTGTGTTGGCTGCTGCTTCTTGTTGCAGCTGATGATTAGAAATTTTACTGAATTCAGAACATTTCCAGCTCAAGGAAAAAAAATCATTCACACACTAGTATGTGCCTGGATCCTTTGTCCTAACTTTTTATTGTTTCAAATAGATGCCTCTGGGCAAACTGAAGGTACTAATAAATAGGAGAGATGCAGAGAACTATCAAAACCAAGCTGAAACACCTACAGAAAAGCAATCAAAAACATTTGCCAGGGCTCTGGAAAATTAGACATTCATTGCAAAGGCACTGCACAGTGTAAATGTGAAGCAAAAAGATTACTTACACGCAAAATGAATTGCTTCATAAGGCTTCCTTTATAATCTGAACATTTATATAAAGGCCTAATATTCTCCAAAGAGATTAAATTCACCTGGATACCAGTCTGTGATATGACTTCAGAAAATGAAATGTACCGATTCACAAGTGTTACAAAATAGAGCAAGTAAGCCATGATCTGTCCTACCTAAGGCACTAAGAAAAGCTTTCAGAACTGTCATAGGAAATTGCATTCACTTGCAGAATGTTTTGGCTATCTGAACGGATAGGGGTTTATTAATACAAACTAAAAAGGAATGTGTAACAAGGTGGGGAACTTAGAGTCTGGTGCCAACCCAGATTTCAAGTCTCCGTGTTCTTAAGAGTGAATTTGTGACTGAGAATAACAGTGTGCGAGGAGGAGCATAAGAGAAAACCCTTGTGTGTTGATGATGAAAAGCATTTGGAGAGAGCATGAAGCTCCTGGTGTCATTGAGAAGCCAAGGCAGCCTGCAGCTGAACAGAGACAACACTTTTTAGCCAAGAGTAAACAGAGCCGTTTATGGCAAAGGTGATACAGGAAGGAGTAACGTGGAGCAGTGAGTGTAGCCATAGCGCACTTTGGTGGCAGAAGGACATCCCACTTGGTTGCATCAATTGGTGTTCTAAGAGAACTGTTTATGACATTTAAAAATAGTGTGTGAAATTGCTGTGAGCAAGTTCCTTAGCACAGGGGCAGGTGAATCACTGTGTGCATGTGAAAAAGAAATGGGGTTTTGCTTGTTTTATCAAAAAGCCAGAAGTGTTTCCCCCCACATTCAACTCACAAAGCCTTATTAGTGTAATGTATGTGCACTCTATCAGTTGTGTACCCAGGCGCTGGTCAGTGGCTGTGGCAGCATTTTAATAGTTTACAGTACTAAAACAGAAGTACTGTAACACCACCAAGTACAGAAGTGCCCTGAAACCAGGAGGTTGGTGGGATTTCATGGGGCCATCATTCACCTCAGGCAGCTGGTACTGTAGAAACCTGGAAAAAGGGCTTTGCCTCAAAGCAGCTTAAGGTTAAATAGAAACAGGGAAGAGGACAGTGCTTGACTTGCAGAGCAACCTACAAAGCCTTCATAGGGAGGGAAGGGAAGGAGAGGAATGATTTAGGGAGCAGCTGAGGTAAATCTTCACCAAAAGGGGATCATTCGTATGAAAAGGCAGGGATAATACAGCAAAAGGAGAAAGGGGAGAATAAGGTCCTGGCTAGGGAAAAAGAGGTGGCTTGGTGGGGGGATTGCAGCAAGCAGGCGATCATGATGGCAGATGATAAGGGGCAAAGTGGTGAAAGTCTTAAATGTCACTACAGCTCCAGCAGCTGCTCCTGCTGGTTTTGGGGATCTGATTGCCTCTTCCCAGCACCCTCATCTCTTCATTGCCTCCTGCTTACTAATCACTGCAGATTCCCCCAAAGCACCTATGTCTGAAAACGGTCTCCTGAGTTTAAGAGAGATGCCAGGCAGGAGAGAGAGCCCCAGCCACATCCACATCTTCTATTTCCCCTCCCACTGCCATTTCAATATTCTCATATCACTATATGGGACCTGCAGGTGTTCCCACTGACCCAGTCTCTGGCTGTAGTCCTAAAGCAATCTGGGCATCACTGCAGCTTTACCTTTCCAGAAACAAAGCCCTCTTGCACAACTATGGTGTGTCCTTATTCCGTTAGGTCTTTTACTGCCTTGGATCCCTGTCTGATTGGAATTGGGTACTGCATGGACAGAGGCATTTGTGTTCAGAGCTTCCTCCTAGCAGTGCTGTGAGACTTACTGCAGAACAATCTTTCTCATTTTCTGGGATCCCAACTCTGAAACAAGTTCTTAACAAAAATGAGCACAGTAGAGCACCTAAGGAGGCTGTGATAGAAACTAAAGCTAGAGAAAATGAAGATAGCTGTGTAGTATTACTGCAGTGCTATTGTTTTCTGGGTCCCAGTTTAATTTATATCCTTTTACGTGTCCTGAACATTCGTAGATTTGATTTAAGCCCACTGGAAGGCAAGCTAAAGCACAAATACACATTTGGAATGGGGAGGATGATGTCTGTTCTTTGTTTATTCCCTTGGTATAATCTGCCCAGTCAGATATGCTCATGTCAAATTAGAATATGAAGCTTATGTTTTCCTGCGTGCTTATCCAACACGTGGATGGGCCACTAGAAAATTCATTGATTTTGTTCTTCTGTCTTTAACACTTTTTGGATGGGAATCCTGCTGTGCCAAAGTCTCATTGTTGCCATTGCCCAATACATTTGTATACCATAGAAATAAATAAAATCGAGTTTCTGTAGTCCTTCCAGTTGCAACACCCTCCACTCTGTTACTGTGATAAATGCTTTTCTTTTTTTCCTTTGCTGAATTGATGTTCTTTACTAAAAGAATCTGAAGAAGTAGTGCCAAAAGAGTCCCCAAAGTTGTTTAACTTTAAAAATCCACTTTTCTTAAAGATAAGCTTGTTTAAAATGCGATAATCAACATTCTACTGCTGATTGCTGTGAAGTGTGAGTCTGGACTGGAAGAAAGTCTAGAGGTATCTAGTGTGTGTGAGGAAAAGGAAAGGGGGCAAAAGGAAAACTTATAACGGCTCAAGTGTTCGGCCAGAGTCTGGGTTGCTTTGCAGGCTTTCCTCAGCGCACTGGCTCTGTCATGTAACTTGGGGCTGTTAGATTTGAGTGGTTGCAGATCCCCAACCTTGCGCCTTGATCCTGCGCGAAGACAATTCCTGACTTGTCTTAGAGCCATTTGTTGATGTGGAGGCCACTTCAGTTGCACGAAGGCAGCTGAACAAACTCTTCTCTGAATGGTATTTCAGAATTTCAGCATCTGTTTCAAGGCCGGCAGGATCTGTAGTGTGCACATCAATACCCCCTGTCATACTTCTGTCCGCTTGGGCTGGTGTATCCTGGCCTCTCCAGAAAAGACCTTCAGAAAGATTTTCTCAGCCTGTGTGCACACCCACACCTGCTCACAGAAAAGCCCTGCGTCACGGATCCATGTTGAGGATTAGAGCACAGTGGCGTTTTGACGTTGATATCATTCGATTTGTCTAAAACATCTAAGTGGAGGGCATTTCTTCCAGGTGTGGTTCTTAGCTCAGTGAGCTAATTCACTCTCTGAAGTCGGGTGTCCATCTCCAACAGTTGGAGAAAGAGCCCAGAACAAGTGGGCCCCTAGAGTTTACGTGGTGGTGTGGGTCCAGGCTGTTGCCTTTCTCAAAACAGAGGCATCAGCAGTAAGAAATTAAGTGTTCTGAGTCAGGTGTACTGCGATTTGTCTGGTTTCCTGGGAAGTTATCTGTGATGACATGCATTGCTCAGTGTTGCTTCTGTGCTTTGCCACAAGCAAGTTGATTTGGGCTATATTTGGAGTCTTAGAAACTTACAGCAACAATTCTGGGGGAGGGAAAGGGACATGTGCTCGTGATATGCACACTTAAATTATCCCACTTTCTTAAGTGGGATACACCAACAAAAATATCCCAGAAGACTTTAGACAAATAAAGCACAGAGACAGGAGTCTCTGAAGAAACAGGGAACTTCCATGAGGAATTTTTGAAAGGGCATGGGCTCAACGTGGCTACAGCAGCATGTCATCTTGCAGAGAGGTCTAATTCTTAATTGTTCTGCCTGAGAAATAGCTTATTTTATTTAGCTGAAGATAAGAGAATGCAAGATAGAGATTCTTTCTCATGGGCAGAATCCAGCTGAGAAAGTGAGAAAATTAAGCCAGCTGGTCTGCAGCTGATATGAATCAGAGCTTATAATCACTTTATAAAAGCTTGGGCCATTCTCAGTGATACACAAATGCCCATTTAAGAGTTTTCTGTTGACTGGAAGCGACCTGACTAAAATGGTTAACTCTCAGTTTTTGGTAACGTGCATTTACATTTCAGTCAAGAGGAGTCATGTAAACGGCCTTATAAAATATGCACAAGATAACGAAAAAGCCAGTATCTCCATTTTGTGTTGAGCATGGATCAGACTTCATTTAAGCTGTCTTTCACCTTGAAGTAGGTTTGAATAGAGGCATAATGGAAAAAGTGTAAGATTTCTGAGCACTTTCCTTCTCAGAGGAAGGAGGACTTTGCCATTTGCCATTCAGCAATTCTGATTTAGCATTGTATAACTTGGAGTGACCCAGTTACCACTGTCCAAAACGAAGGGAAGCTGCTTTACATTTCTTCATCAAACTTTCCATCTGTTTAAAGCGTTAGACACTTAAGCTCTAGCCATGCAACAAATTTATCTAGTGTCATTTTCTGAAACACCTCCATTCAGACAAATCCTAGAGAAGCAGTCAGACACTGTCTTCCTTCCCCTCCAGGACTACCTTTACACACAAGCAAAAACCCTAAAAGCACCTTTAAGATTGATTTCAGCAGTTTATGGATTGATTCCTCCCCTGATGGCCTAGGGAGATGGGAGGAGGCTGAATAACAGCAGGTTTCATGGGCGTGTAAGGCAAGACGTGCACCAAAACTCTTCCTGTGTTAGGAGACAAAGAGGAAACATGCTTTGTGAACTGTCTGCCTTACCCAGCGATGTGTGGTGTGATGCGTGTGAATGAATACATACTAAGAACACTGCAGAATAGTGCTTAGTCTGCGTGAAGTCGCAGAGCCAGAGGCTGGGTAGCTATAACCACACAGGAAGTTCAGTAATCCTCCCTGATGACTATTACATCTGAAATGGTAACTGTAAAAAGCTGGAGTCAGAATGTGTAGTTGGCTTAGTATAATGAGTGCAGCAACCTGCTTGCAGTTTCATTTGTACCTGAATTACTGTGGCCTATTCCCTGAGTCAGGAAATAAGCCAGAAATTTAAGAAGCTGAATGAAGGACTTAACGTATTTAAAGATCTCCGATAACCTTGTTGTAACTTTAAAACCTGTAAGGAAATGTGCATCTGCATAATGAAATGTGTCTTTCCAGTTGCATAGCAATATATTTCTACTTTTTCGCCTCAAGATGAGTGCTAGGATCTCATCATGCAGAAAAGATGGGTAGTGTCCATATGAAAAACAAAAAGCTGGTCAAGATCCACGCATGAAAAGGCCATGCATTCAATTCAATTAAGCATCTTTTACCATGCTATTCTATACTATTTAGCATATTTTGTAGCCTATTCAGCATACCATGATGGTTAGAAATACCTATAAATAAACATTTTCTGATTCAAAATGAGCAAGAACAAAAACTGTAGCTTCGAGTTATAGCATTCATATTACATAGGAGTAGTAATATGGCTTAACAGTTTAGCTCTAACTTGCATAGGATGATGATATGTTGAACTGTTCGTATTAGTGTTCTTTGCAAAGGATAAAATCCTCATCAGATAAATATTTGATAGCCTAGCCTGTTAATTTCTGAGTTACAAAATAACAGGTAAGATGTATTTGATTTTTAAAAGCTTGTTTGGAGGTAGCAGAAATCACTTGCTTGAACAACAATTTCTATGGGTAACTAAGCAAGCATTCTTCATTAATAGTTATGCCATGAAATTAAGGCTGCAAAGTTATTTCCATTTAGACCCTAACCCTGTTTCATATATGGCAGTTCAGGCTCCTGCATTTTTGGAAATTTCACTTGATTTCAACATGTCACTAAAAGGTGATGCATGGAAGGTATCAACATGACTGGGAACCCACATGCAGACTGAAGCAGTGGAACTGTAAGAAGTGTGCTAAATGAAATACACAATTTGGCATGCACATCTACAGGCACAACACTGAGGAGATGGATAACTGTCAAATTCTCAAGCAAAGACAATTTGACAGTCATCTGTTTATCTTTTTTCCTATGACCATTTATGCAAAGAAATGCAAATACGTGTCTAGCTGACACATGGAGCAAATAACATTCATCCCAATATTTTCATGCAGGAAAGGAGACCTCAGCAGCTGATGTGCTCATAGCCTGGGATACTTAGGAAGTGAGACCAGTAGGGCCCATGCACTCTGGATAGTAGGTGACAATGAATGAAAATAATTTAATCGGCTAACTTCAGACAGAGTGATGGGGAGAATGAGCTAACATGAGAGACACTAGTGAAATGATATGAAGCAAAATGGTAATACAATTAGACCTTCGAGTAAGAAGCCTACATGTCTGAAATTGGACTAGGATCTGTGACCGCAAGTCTTCACAGGTAAATCTGTGAACGTATGTGTAAAAACACTGTTTTGGGTAAAATCTCCTACCCTTTGTATTGCTTCATAACACATAACCTCACAGGCTGCAGTTTGATCCCTGGGCAAGAAAAGTTAAAATGCAGATAGTGAGGTAAATTATAATGATGTATTTGGTAGGGAAGATAAGAGGGAATTAAAACCAACCCTGGGCCTGCTTGCCTTCTGCCAGCTCTTTTGGTCAGTTGATGGGTGTGTATTTATTGTCCTTGAATGTAGGCACTTTGAAGCACACCTGAGTTATAAGGCTGCTATCCCCTTATTTTCCATTTGCTCATTAGCAAAAGCTTGGCTTATTCAAAGGTTCAGAGAAGCCAAAGGATCATTGCCCTAAGAAGCCTGAATTTTCTGGATTCATGTTCCTTTTGGGGGGAATCTTTTAGTGGAGGCTGTTCTCTCTGCTTCCCTTCCTTTTTCTGCATTGAGCAGCTCTGTGTCCTTGACAATCATTCCTTCTAATGGCAGTAAAGGTTTAGGAATTGTTTCTGTCGTCTCACAGAGGGCTATTAAAAAAGTAAATGGCATTACAAATAATTGTAGTCATTCAGATGACAATAGTAGCAACCTTCAAGTTTTTGCCAGAAAATTAGAGAGCTCTGCAGGTCCAGTCTTTGATTGGAAGAAGTATTTAGGTTAGTTTTTAACTGATGGGAACAAATGAATTGCAAAGGCTGAGGTTAAATCGTGAAAAAATGCAACACTGAAAGTGCAGCATTAAACTTTAATGTTTCTCCATTTTACTTAATATTTTTTATGGTAAAATACTGGAAGCTGTGTTTCCTCCTTGAAGCTCCCTCAATTCCACTAAAAATACTTTAAAACAGTAGAAGACACCTATCACTTTAAGTACAAAATGATTAACTAGTAATGCATTTGGGGAAAGTGGCTTACATAACTAATGTGATTGTACTGGCCGGAACCTGAAATATTGGCTGGAATTTGAAAGAGTGCATGCTGGGGATTGTCCCTTTCAAAGCTCCCGAGGCAGACAGTAATAATACCAGCCCCTGTAGTACTATGTGCTATGCACAACTTGGGCTGTGATTTTTCAGAGCTATTGGACACCTTCAACTTCCTTTGAAATAATTGCTGACTTACAGGATATGTTAGAAAGTTTGGATTTGATTTTGGATTTCTTATTATTCAAAAGAGTGTTTCTCCTGTTATTTTGATGAGCTCCACAGTAGTGTCTGTTACATACATTCAGATGTGCATTTACACTGAGGTTACAGAGTTCCCTTAACTTTTGATATTCAGGTCTGGGGAACTGGCTTGCATCCATACCTCAGACGGCATCTCTTTGCTACATCCACCAGTAAGCCTTGTTTGCAGGAGCATAATTACATATTTCAGGATTCTTTAATGTACTGTGCAAAGCCAGGTACATATTTTCATGTAAGCCATTATATTCAGAGAAAAATGCAAACTCTGATTTACTTTTGCAAAAACTCCTGGAACATTTCAAACTAATTTACACTGCCTGTTACAATACTGTCTTATTAACTGCAGTTCAGATTCTCTACACACCATGGAGTCTGGAGGTCACACCGTAAAGACACACCGAGTTCAGAGGAAATACCCTTTCAGAGACTTTCAATACACTTTTGCAGAGTCTAGGATGGTGGATTTTGAGAAACTCCATATGTGTTGCTGCCAGATGTAAAATTTAAAGATTAAATGAGCTCTGCTATTAGTTTAAGTTCGATGTAGAAACAGGTTGAGGCTTTTTGTTTTATTTTTTCCCTTAGACATCAAGTATATTGAGCTTGATGCACAGGAAGCCTGAAACCACGATTTACTTGGTGTTTCCAGATTTAGGAAGATAGATAAGAACTATTAGATCCCCTTGTCTGCAATCCTGAGGAGATAATGCAAGATGCTGCGTTTTCCCACTTGCGCTTCCAGTTGGTCCTGAAAGTCTCGGCTGGAGGCCTCTTACTGTGAGAAAAAAATAGATGCATCTTGCAAGGCACTTAAAATGCAGAGCTCCCATCTTATTCTGCTATTTTGAATTTCCTGGATAGACAAGGAATGCGAGGGGAAAAAGGAGGACTTAATGGTCTGGCCGAGGCGCCACAGTTCCTCCTCTAAGATGTCTCTACCCCAGCTGCATGTGTGACCCTGATAGAAATGCAGCTGCAACAGTGGGGGTTGCCAGCCAGAGGGAAGTGAGGAATCCTCAAGTGAGACAAGGTGTGAAGCAGTTGAGCTTGGAAACTGACATCAAAAATGATCAGAGAGCTCCGATCACCGTGATGTTTAACAATCAACAGAACAGCCAGATCTGTTATAATAACACTCGCATGCTTTCTGAGGAGGAGGGTGGGTAACACCAGATTAATGAGATAACAAGGGAAACTGTTTTGTTGTTATTGATGACTGAATTATGACAGATGTAAATATTGATTTGTTTTTTTTTCCTAGGAAGTGCAGATATAGTGCAGTTTTAGAACAGAAGTTTTGGTAAATGTCAGAAATGAGCAATGTTTTGAGCTTTATTCGTTTGTAAGTTTCTGTGGCACATTGTGAAATCCCCCAGTGTGAGTTTGCTTCCATTAGTACTTGGAGGGATTAATATGGGAACAAGGGGAATGTTTTGGATTAGAAAACAACACTGGGAAAGAAGGGCACTGCTCACCTCTGCTTTATTCTCGGTAACTGACAGTCTGTCACGGTGTGTCATTCTGTACTGAGTGAACACCTCAGCAAGAGCTCCACCTCCTCTCTGTGAACCTGGTACTTAAGCCAATTAAAAGTGCACAGAGCCAGCTGTAGCATGTGCTTCTAATGTATACCTTTGAATTGAATTATTAGCCTTCAGTCATGCTGAAGCAGCATGTACTTTGTTAATCAGGCACCAGATTTGTTTCTTTTTCATTCATGCTATTTGCAAATAGAAAGATAAAGCTTTCCCCTTGGGCAACTCACGAGAGGAAGATTTCAGGTGCCATAGGATGCGTCCGCTACTTGCACTGGTACTTTTGCACTGGATTGCAGCAGTGTGGTTGCAGTATACGAGCCAGGACTGCTCAGGAATTATCAGAATAATGCAAGTATTATGAGAGAAGAAACCCATCCACATTCATGTAGCTATCTCTGCAGATAACAGCTACTGTTTCCAGGGAGGATGGATGCCATTGCAAGGGCTGTAAAACTTTGAGCCAATGAACGTGAATGGCTGTATTAACTCAGTTTTAAGAAAAATAATGTAACATAGCTCTTTTCTGCATCTGCCAGTTTGCAGAGTTGGTATTTCTCATTTGCAGTAAGCCACTGTGTGCCTTAGAGTGGTGAGGAAATGAAGCGGGAGAAACTGAGCTGAGATTTGTGAAATGGGCGAATATTTAAATTAGTAAAGGCAAAGGCTTCAGCAGCATCCTCTGAAATATTATAGATGTAGGGAAATATCAGCCCAGTGGCAAATCTGCTCCTGGGATGTGTAACATACTGCCAAACTCAGAAAATGAGAAAATCAATCTAGTGTCAGTTGTTGCCTGGTTCTACTCTCTCTATGGGTTTGTGTTCACATGAGAAAAATACACATCATCAGGTTGGTGATGAATAAACATTAATTTGTTGCTTCCAGTGTGTTTCCACCAATTTATCCCAAGTGAGAGATTGGCCTGAATTTAATGGGGGTAACAATATCAGTGCTTTGTCCTCCATTCTCTTTCCTAAGAAAAATATTCTAACAGCTGATAAGACATTTGAAGAGGCAAATAAAATATAGGTCGTGCCTCCAGAACTCACTGCAGCCTGTATTGTTAACTCTGATGTTTTCTGCTCAGTGGGAAAATGTGTATAAACCCCCCACGAGGACAAAGCCCAAGTCATCTCAGATGAGTATCATCCAGTATTGACAGTGGAGTCATATTTACTGAGAGAGAAAGAAATCGGGGTCATCTCACATGAGAAGATTTTCCACTTGCCACGTATTTGTGAGGGGGTTGTTTGGTTGCTTTTAGGAGAGCGATTTTTTTTCTCCTCCTTTTTGACAGTTCTTGCCAGGCGAAGGCCAATTAAAAACAAGGCAAACTGAGAAGGCCCTTATTCTGCAGCTGATGACAGAAATTGCCAGGCAGGGTTCCCAGTGACTCAGAAGCATGGATGTATATATCTGGGATCCTGGAAACACTGCTTTGCTCTGGCAGAAGTATCACTCCTGTTGTTGCAAACAAAATAGGTCAGGGTCAAGAATTTGACATTTTTCAGCAAAACTTTGTTTCCCTTGAGAATTCCCTGATAGATTTGCTTCCATGCGATGGAGGCAAAAGAACGGAATTATCGTCTTCTCAAAGCTACTTCTCTTCCAAATGCCTATTTAAAATACAGTAGCACAGATGCTCTCTGCCTTAACCAGAGTGTTTCAGAGCAGAATGCTGTTTAACTTTCTCCTGTTCTCTTGATGTTCATTCCCATAATGTTGTTGATCTTTTTGAAGAAACAAACACATTAAAAGCTGAAACAAGGTGGCCCTGCAAAGCATATGTGGGGGAATTTGTTGCATTCAGCCAGAAAGCCTTTGAAAAGAAGCAACTGGAGGTGTAGTCATGGGAATGCTCGGAGAGCAATCCCCTCCTCCTTCCTTCCCACATGCTGTGTCTTCCTGAGTCCACCTTTGAAAGGTGGTCAGATAGTCTGCACCAGAAGAGGGGACAAGCACCTGGAAAGCCAAATGGTGGTGTGACTCCTATGTGAAAGTAGGCTTGAAGACTGGGCAAAGCAACCTCAAAAGAACTCTGTGTAGGAGTATCAGTAACATAAACTGGTCTGTTTATGTTACTTGAAAGTGCTTGCTCGCAAGATGGTATTTTTGTTGAGTTAGAGTTGCACATATTATGGGTGTAATTCTCCGCTCTGCTCTTTTTTTGACAATTTTGTTTTGTTGGAGTTTTATTTTTGCACTGTTGTGTGATATACAGTTGGCTTAAGCTGTGGCAACAAAAATAAGACTTCTCATCTTACTCAGGTTTTGAAGGTGATTTTCTATCAATTCCTATGCAAAAAGGGGTATGAATATTTGACTAAAACCCAGATGTAAGTTTCCTAGCCTGGTTGCCTCATCTTCAAAGTAAAGGCATATTTGCTTCCCCACTTTATCATACAAGGATAGAAGTGTTGCCTCAAGATCTAATTCAGGCATTGAACATCTGCCAGAGATGAGGCCAGCAGCCTTCCTGATCTGATCAGTCCAGCTTGACAGCCACAGATGGGCCTCTATCACTGTCTGTTAGGCTGTGCGCTAATGTTGTCAGTCCCAATATCCAGTTAAATAGACTCCAGTGGGGCAAAACAGCACAGGGTGCAGCATGGTTTTGATACTTTCTGCATGTCACAAGGTGCAATTGTTTGGCTTTGAGGAGATTTCTCCTCTTGTGACCTCTGAGTCAATTAGGAAGATGAATTGCACTATTAGTATTAAAAGTAGTTACGATAACAATGCCATAACAATACAGGCAATCTTGGAGTGTGATGCAAATCTACTAAAACATCAAAAAAGCCCTTCATATGGAGTGAAAGCTTGCAGAGAGGTGTTTTGCGAAGCTCGGAAGCCACTACAAAGGGTGTACAGCGTTTTAGATTTGCCAGCCTGTTGTCTGCTCTTTCTGCGAGAAGCCATCACGCTTCTCACAAAGCAGTGGGCATCCTCCAGTTTTATTTTCCAGTCAGCAGATCTCTCCTCCCTCCAACCCCAGCCCTCTTTCTTTTCTTAAGCATTTAAACACGTGTAATTTCCTACACGTTAATGTAACCAATGCCTGAATAAAAGAACCCATCTAAGTAGTTTTAATGTTGCTTGTGTTGTCCCTCAGTATTCATAGAAAAGCAGATTTTGAATTCAGCTGGATGGGAGCTTCCATTAATGTAAAAGCCTTGCAGCTCAAAATCATTTGGTAAATCATTTGGTAATATTAGGAGCAGGGAAGGGCAAAAGAAAAGAAAAAAGGAAGGAGATGCAATAACACTTTGCACATAAGTGCATCCACACACTTGAAATGCATTTATTTTTGAATAATGTTCAGAAGCTCCAGCAAAGGGGAAAAAAAAAGAAAAGAAACTGTTGCCCATTTACCAACCGGAGACCTCATTTTAGCACATTTAGGAACCATTTTCGTACCTGCATTTCCTCCACATTGGGAAGTCATTCTCTCTCAAAGGGAAAAAATTGTGCCCATATTATTTTTGAAAAGGAGAACATATTCTGCTCCCAGTCCAGGGAGCATACATCCAAATCTGGATGTATTCATGGCTGCTCCATGTTACTTCACCTGGAAGCTGATCCAGTAGTTCTGTGGCGAGGTTCTGTATCTGCTTGTAGCCTTCATCTGCTTTCTCTGCTATTACAGTTTAGTTTGACTTTTTTTTTTTGTCCACATCCTCAGTTTCTTCCACTCGTCACCCTCTCTAATCCACAGGAATTAGAAACCCCATAGACATGGGAAAGGCTTTCAAGGTGCCCTTTTTCTTTATTTTCAGTGATGTTTTCTTCCACCACCACTTTCTTCTCTTTTTTTCACACCAAAGCCTGTTTTTCAGACCGCAGAAGCCCCATAAAGTCCTTTTGCTTCACAATCCTCTGAGCTGGATAGGAAGGGGTATGCTTCTAATTTTCTAGAAAGCAACTTTCAAGTCTTCACTGTATTCATGGATACATGCAAATAGCATCCAGCTAAAACCAAAAACCAGCTTGTGATGCTTTTCTTTGACCCAGGAACTCAGGTACCAGAGCAGAAATCTTAAAACAGAAACAGTTCCACCTGCTGGGTGTACATAATGTTCAGCTCCTTTGATGCTCCAGAGTGGTCCTTCAAAACAAAAGTGAAAATGTAAATTTTGGCTGAGTAACGGTGAAATGTTGATGTAAGTTCCTCTGTGCCTGTTCTGCAGACAAAATTAACCTTATATAGCCCTCAGTAGTTTAAGCATCCTCTCTTTGTAAGCTCCTGCTTCATTCCTTGGCAAAGGTGGAAGCTACTCCAGGAGGTTTCTGTGAGGAGGACATGTGAGGAACCCTTTTGTTTAATTTTAAGTTTTATTTCTGTTGCTTGCAGGTACTTAGCACCAAGGATTATTTTTGCTGTTGCAAATATTTAAAGTACGATACAGTCTCTACAAGCTGCTTCGGTAGGTTTCTGAAATGATGTTTTTACTTAAGTCAGTGTTATCAAAGACACAGAGATCAGGAGTAGGATGGAAGGAAGGGTTTGCTAGGAGGGCAAACAGTGACCTCCATGCAAAAGGCTTGAATGCAATGTAAATCACAGGGTATTCATCCCAGAAAAGGCTTGGAAGCAAGAAGGAAGAGACATCAGTCTTTTCCCCCGTCTGACTGTTAAGTAAGCTGAATTGAAAAGATGTTCAGTAAAGGGCTTTCTGCCTCATAACTCTGCTTTTTCTATTTCATGAGCCTGCAGAAAAATTGTAATCCTTTCAGAATGCCTCCATTAGCACAGCTGCCTATGGGAGGGAGCATAAAGCCCAGTAGCATTTTCAGCGGGAGTTCTGGACTAGCACAGTATTCCAGCAAAGACGCTATTAACATCTGTTTATCTGCTGTTCGTGGTTTAAGCTTCAGTGGGAACTCATCTGCTGGGGGAAGGGTTTCAAGTAAGGTCAAGTGAGAAAGATACTCTGCCCCACTGCAGGTCATGGAGGGTTTATTTTCACTGTGTCTTTGTTGGTTTTCCTCAAGCTAAAATACAAAGTCATCTGGACTGAAAAACACAGGTTCATTGCTCATGAGAGATGGGCATTCCATGTGCGGGAGGCTCCACTGCCATTCACCTTTTCTCTCCTTCTAGGTAGGAGTGATATTAGCAATGAATCCCTCTCTGAACAGAAAGGTTATGTTGCTATGTATTAGGCATTGATAGGTCTTTTGCTCTTCCTGCTCTTCCAAATGCAGCCAATTATCTTTGTCTGTATCAGTGATTGCTCTGTGCTGGTGATTAATCATTTCTGCTGAGCTGCAGTGGGCTTTCCCATTAAAGGAAGAAACAAATAGACAAGCAAATTGTGGTTATAGGTTCAAGTGATATAAAGTCGGCCAGGTGGCAACTTCAATTAAACCAGAACTTTTCATAATTTGGGACTTGAGGTTTCCTTTGCCCAGGGTATAAAGGTTTCCATAGACTTTGGGGAAGGACAGAGTAGTATTTATTTGAATGTTATTTCTACAAGTCAGGAAGTGGCTGTTTGTTCTTAGGTAGCTGAAATGGAGCTGAGCACTACTGTTAATATTTGCCTTTCAGCGGGTTTGATGGTGACCTTCCTCCCCCAGTTCACACAAATGAAATTAAAAGATGGAAGGAAAAAAAGTTGTAAGTCCTCAAAAAGGACTGTCTTCAGATGTTATGCAATAATGCTGTGGATGGATTTTAAAATAGGGCTTCCTAAATTTATGGTTGCTAATAACATTTGTAGTTACAGTATGCAAGCAAAGATAAGGCCACTCTAATTTCATGCTTCAGGAGGCGAGATGATTGCCCACAGGGGGTCAGGAAGGATATTTTCCCTCCATGCATATACAGCACTGCACAGCTGTTAGGGACCTATAATCATCAACACACCCAAAGAACATGCCTGGATTTGAAGCACATGCTTAAGTGGCATGCCAAGCTGGAGCTGCCAAGCTTTCTTATAGCCCTAGGTAATATCAAGTGCTCATGCAGCATATTTTAGTTTTCAGATCCTCTAGAAATACTGAACCTAATTCTGATAGTAACTTCCTTCAATCTGGTATCTCCAGGATTGCCAGTGACTGGTCGTGTTGTCCGATTTGTTACCTCACATATTTAGTTCTGTAAAATTCCCCCAAAAGAGTACATATGCAAAACAGAAGTGATGCAAGGCGCCTAAAGGACTTTGGTGTACTTCACTGGAATCAGTAGCTTTCTCTAATCTTAGGTTTGTGATCGCTTCTCTTGAATTTTTGAGATGATGAATCATTTGGGATCAAGATACAGGGCTCATATATATATATATATATATATATATATGATCTATATGCTTACCATTCATCTATGTGAATGGTAAACAACCAGCAAATTGAAATGAGCATCCTTATCTAAAATGGCAATGTTTAAGGGACAAAGTAGTGGAAAGTATAGCAGAAACTGGTTTGTGCTAGTTTATGGCATAGATATGTCAGGAATTGAATATGATGCTGAGTTTTTAGAATACCTTTATGAGAGACTTAGAGTAAGTATTGAATTATTCCCAATCAACAGATGGAAAAAATAAAGCAAAGCAATTAAGCAAATAGGTCAAAACCTTGGAGTCTTTTGGATTTATTTGCTAGAAAAGGAACATAATGTTTGATCTTTCTTAAATGGCTGGTACTGCCTGTTCTCATGGGGAGAGAAAATAATCTATCTATTCACATATCTATTCATATATCTATTAATTTCATATGAATAGAGATATTTTCATACCTGTTAATTTTACACAAAGAGCAGCTACTGTACTGTGCTGTTGGGAGGTAAATATTTTACAACATAAGTTACATTCACATAGTTATAATGAGGTATCTTGGCAATTCTGGTCCAGTTGGGTTTATGACAGATGTTATGATGTTTAGAAATGCTGACATCATAAATAAAAGCCATCCTTTGGCCAAGAATCTGCAACCTCTAGTTCTCAGTAGCCTAGACAGTTGGCAAAACACAGGATTTACCTTCCCGAGTCAGTCAGTGGACTGACTTTTAGGATGGAAAAAGCAGCTGTTTTGACATTGTGTCAGCAGAGGGATGCACCTCGTACAGGTTTTGTTTGATGGGAATCCGTTTGTTTCATGTGGATTGCTTCATGTTAGGTTGCTGCAGTTTTTTACCTTACCCACGTGTTCCTGTTGCTACTCCCCTGGGATCCTCTGGGGAACAAAAGTACAGTTTAGCACTTCCTCATTCTGTGTATTTCAGTCTCACTAAAATCCCATGTTTACTTGTTTTAATAGCTGATGACTCAGAAATTCAAAGCATTTCAGTCAGATTGCCAAACAAGCCAGATGCCACAGACAGAAACAGGACACATCTCTTTGCTCCCGAGCAACAGCAGGAGAGTAACGTGGAAGACATTTGTGTGCCCTCAACCTTTGATCGCTTTCTGGGTATATCATTTCTCTGCACCATGTGATGTCAACTAGTTGATCCAGGCAATATAGCTGAGGCTTGCAACAATAACCTGAAAATCACTCCTTCAGGACTGCACACAGTAGGAACCAGACTGGTGCAAAACTGTTCTGTTGCATTTTATTTGGTTGAATATATGATCTGTGGCAGGTTAAGAAATCAGTTCATTTCCACAAGGTGATGTATCAGTGCGGTAGCAGCGATGCAGCACATCAGCAGGTACATGCTGGCAAAGGTAAGAATAGAGGGCTTGGTGAGCTTACTGAGGCTATTCTTACAGCCACCTGCTTTTGCTCCTAAATGCCTACGTTCCCTCTCTTTTTGTATTCTCTGAGTCTTCAGTAAGAAGCTGGGAGATTGACAGGTCTCTGGTTGAGACACAAGCCATTCCAGAATTTCCTGTGTGAGAGCCCTGGGAACCATGTTTTTAATATACTGTGGGTGACAGCCTTCTATTAAACCATGCAAGGAAATTAGTGAAACCAAAGCTCAGTGTCTCCCCAGATTTGTTGATTCAGGCTGGTCCAATTTTCAGCAATTTTCTTCGCAAGCAGTAGTGTTTATTCTCAGTAGCAGCCATTCATTTATTCCCATTAGGATAACATGGGGTTTTGCAGCTAAAGTGTAGTAATGTTACAGAAGCCAATTACCTACTGTATGCTTGGCTACATGGGTATTGTGGAACACATGCCACCCATCTCAGCAGAGATTCTGTCCACTGATTAATCCCTAGGAAGAAAGGTTATAAAAGGCCCAACAGGAATCTCTGTATAGTGAGACCTATTTTAAAGTGGTTTAATTGTCAATAGCCATCTGGGAGTGAAGATTGTTGGGTTTTTTTTGGTTATTATTATTATTATCTTAGATTTTTTGCAGCTCTTTTTTATCTGTAACTTTCATTTTTATAGACTTTAATATTCATCTTTTTCGTATCATCTTATAGTTAAACATTTATAAACAAATGGAGATTTTGAACAAAGGAAAAAGGCATGTAAAGAATAAAAGCAGCTGCAGTAGTCTGTGAAAAGTGGGTCTTAAAGCTTCAACTTGAAATGTGGTGGGAGTAGATGTCCCACATCTGTAATGATGAGTCTGATTATGCCTTTGTTAGAGATACTGAAATTGGACAGTACACAGAAATAGCAGGCTAGGCAGTGAAAAGAGTCTGTATATTATCTTTAGAATTGACTGTATTAAAATTGAAAGGAAGTTCAAGAAATGCCAGTCAAAAAGCTTTGTATTTAAACCTGTCAACAGTCTTTAGAACTTCTGCCCCGTCCATCACTCTTTTTTCCCTTTTTTTTTAACCTTTTTTAAATTAAGTTAAAATCAGTACTTCCTGATTTTACAATTTTGTCGTTAGTTGTATTTCAGAAACTTAGGCATTGGCAGTACTGTGCCTCAAAATGCAGCATGCCAGAGGAAGCAAGCAAGCATTTACCCTGTATTATATTGCATCATAATACGACGTAACACACTCCAAATCTAAGGTTCTAAAGTGTGATTACCTCAGTAAGCACAGAAAGAAAATAAGGAGGTTTCAGGAAGTTAGGATTATCTAGCTCCTTGGAGCCAAACTGGTTTTCATGCACTCGTCCTCAGCGCAGAACCTCCTCCTGCTAATGGGGGTGCAATGTATTGTGCTCTGTGCGTCAGTGTAGCTGGGACAGACGGTGTTACGCTGAGAAGGACACAAAGTCCAGACAGGGACCCAGATTTGCAAACGTTTTTGGCTTGATATTCAATCCTGTTGCTACTGACAAGCTTGGGGAGGCTGCAGGAGGGGAGGAGGGTGTGTGTGCTGCCGCATGGTTTCACCCTGTTCACGAAGTACCCGTAACATTTACCTTGAATCCTTAAGGGTAAATAGAGGAAGGATGGTCTAGGAGTAGGGATGAAAAGTTGTGATTCTGGAGCTATGAGTTCAGTTCCTTCCTCCAGCTCAAGGCTGATGTTTGATTTTGAGCAAGTTGCTGATCTCAATTCCTATTTGTTCAAGGCAGGTGACAGTGGATTCCTGCCTCCCTGGAAATAAAATTGTGTGAGATTAGGAGAACCCATAGGGGAAGGGAAAGGACTGAAATCTCTGACAGCTGGCTGCAGAAGTCCTTGGAGGAGTTGCCCTTGGGTTTCAGTTGCCTGGCTTGGTAGCCTGGAATGGTTTGGGGTTTGGTTTTTTTTTCTCTCTGCCTCAGACAAGCTCCCAACAGAGGCTCAGAGCATAGCTTTGCTGCAGTAACTCCTGCAGTGACAGCAAAGGGGGAGGATTAATGGCAAGTTGCTGGGGGAGGGGAACTCATTTGTGTGAGCTCCCTGATAGACATCCCTATTGCCAAGCAGCTCTTCAGAACATCTTAGCAGGCACTGCGTTTGTTTCAAGCCAGGCCTGACTTGTTCGACATTGGTCTAGCAGGAGAATATGAGCTGACATGTATTTCTCTCTCTATAACACGACTGTGATCCAAGGCTCCTTCAGCTGTTTTTCTGTAAAAGGTTGATCCGATGTTTCTGCAGTGCTTTCCTATCCCAAAGGACGATGTTTCTCAGGATCTCTGTATGCCTACCACAAGTGAAAAGCAGCTGTTTTTCAGGCAGCAGTTAACAACCAAACAACTCTGAATGTCACCACCCTTAGTGAAAAGATGTCTGATCTACCATTTATTTGCCCAAGGACATTGAGGAAACCCCTGATGTCAGGAAAGGTGCCTTGGGACCATTCATCACCAAGGCTCAGAGCAAAATGCTTGTTGATTGT
The DNA here is from genome assembly GCF_034315485.1 of Pezoporus occidentalis. Lineage (NCBI taxonomy): Eukaryota > Metazoa > Chordata > Aves > Psittaciformes > Psittacidae > Pezoporus > Pezoporus occidentalis. Next base: position 511,517 of record NW_026914502.1, read on the forward strand.
TCACAAAAATACATGTCGGTAAGGAAAACATTCCTTCCTCTGGTTTTCCTGTGGAGCACTCAGACACGTGTTAGCAAAAGCAGCAGCAAGAAGGTTCTCTCAGAACAGGACATCCACCCCCTGACTTCCTTAGCTGAAGGAATCGCAGGGAAATCCCCCCAGGCACTACAAAATGTTAAGCCAACAGATTTTCCACGATTTTGTTAGTGCTGCCTGTAAAAAATAGATGAAAAGCCCTGTTGGGAAGAGTGGCTTTGTAGAGAATGGTGATAAGTCACTGACCATTCCTTAGCTGTAAGCGTGTGCGTAAGGGGTAAGTACTTTCAAAAGGAGATTCTTGTTTCATCACCTTGGATGACCTGATTTTAAACCTCACGTGTGTTAGGCTGTACTTAATAATGTGATTGATTTACTTATTTATTTCTTAGGAAATATAGATGTCTCTTCATTGTTTTAGGCATCCCAATAAGATTAATCACGCAATAAATAAAATGAAATTTTGAGTCAAAATCCATTCCAGCTGTCCAGCTGGTCACCTCTTACCTTCAGTAGAGACCATCCTACAGGTTTTAGTTCTAAGACTGAGTTTTTGGAGAAAAGCATTACCTTTTAATGCAACACAGGTACTATTTATGAGGGGAGGGGAAAGTAAATAAAAATAGCAAACAGAAAGCTGGCTGACACAGAAGGGTACTATATAAATATTAAACATATAATTGGTAGATCAGCTATTTGGATTACCTTTAGAAAGTTATCTAACCCAGGCTATTTTGACGATGAAGATCTGGAGAGGTTTTTTGTAGGGAACTACATGTTGGCCATCCCTTTTACCTTGAAAAAGGAAGGAGACTTCAGATGTATTGTTCCTGATGGCTTTGCTGGAGCAAAGTATTTCTGTAAGGGTTATAATCCTGTTGAGATTTTACACTACAAAACTGCAATAATTTCTGGTTGAGAAGGGGCAAGGCAGTGCTACAAGGATTCCTGACAGGTTACAGAAGAGCTTTCATATTTGTGTTACATCAGCTTCTGCAGCCCCAGGCAAAATCGGTATCTCCAGTGTTCAAGGCACCGCAGAACTGGAGCAGGTATATCTGGTTTAGGTGCTGAAGCTAAGTAGATCAGAAGGTCAAAGTAGTGCCTTGCTACCTATTGCAGCTTGTTGTGTCAGGTGAGTTATCTGCATGTCCACTGAGCAGCTGCCTGGTGACAGCGGGAAAGACTCAGCAGAGGGGTGGCAGAACTTCCTGGTGAGAGGGAAGCCAGGAGATGCCTGGTTTCTTTGGAGACGTGCCACAGAGTTAGTCATGGAAATGGAAGTGCAGCAAATGCCCGCTTTCCTAAACCAAGTAATTAAGAACAAAAACCCATCAAATACATTAAGGCAAACCACCGTGTATCCCTGCCCTTTGTGTAACTGAGCGGTAGGCACAAAACTCACCAGCTCTACCAGGCTACAGCGGTTCAGAATTGTCTGCTGCCTGCGAGGAGAGACCTAATACTGGGTGGCAAATGCAGCAGACAGGAGAGAGCTTGCAACTGATACATGACAAAGAGTGTTTCTGGCTCTGTGGAAGAAATCTGGGCCCTGTATTTCTGGCTCCCTCTGTAGGCATGCTCAACACTTCCCAGCGACAAAATGCTTTCTTTTCCTTTGTCGTCCAATATAAAGGGTTATGCATCCGCATTGTCTCCCCATCACCTTCAGTCATCTGAGGGAAAATTCTGTCGAAGGTATTGTTTCTCTGGCAGGTATAATGGATGTATCTGGACTGCATAAATAAATTATTTAGCTGATAAACGTCCCACCTGCCAGTTATTTACCTTGTTGAAATTTAGACCTCAGATGTTTGACTCTCAGCAGTAGCTGTGATCTTCACGGTAAAGATGTATAAGGTAAACACGAGCAAGACACACAGCATAGTTGTTGACTGCATGGTGGGTGGCCATGCAAGTGGGGAAAGGGGGAAATCAGTCTTAAAAGGCATAGCACAGGTGGGGAGGGCCGAGAAGGAACTGTTCCTATCTTGCACTGGATTTATTCTATATAACCACTTTAATTTTACAGGATTTCCTCCAGGTTTACATAAATGAAGGTAAAACCAGGATTAGATGCAGCCAAGGGTGTCTGATTAATTAAATGTCCTAGTCTCACTCAAAGGACGTTGCTATGCTGAAATCCTAATCTTCAAATAAAACCTATGCACACTGCTAGATCTAGCAACATATTTTAAGAAGAGAAGAGCTACTTTAATGCTTTGGGGCTGAAACTTTGGAGTTGTCTCTGCTGTTTCTTTGTCTAGTATTTTCATTATTATGCTACACAGTAGAGTTAGCTAGTAATAAAAAGAGATTTGAGGTTAAATCTGTGATAGCTCTAAAATCAGGAACAATTGTGAGATATAATTAAGTTGAAAAGGCCACAAAAGAAGAGTTTCTAATTTTAACATAAAATACACAGCTTCAGTTATATAAAAGAAGGAACTTGGCAAATTTTACAGAAAGCAATTGAAGAAATCACATAAGACTCATAACTAATACATATCAATTTTCAGAAGTCATAAAGATTGATTTTTTTAAGGACTAGATAAAAGACTGTTTTACTTAGAGTAAGTTTTCTTCTGTGTTCCAAGAACTCTATAACTTTTTAGTGCATGTACCTTTTTTTCCTAGAATTTGCTCAGAATGAGAAGTGAAACACAGTGAGTGCCAGCTTTGTGCAACTGTAGATTTAAGCGTTGGCTGTCTAAACAGTTAAACCCAGATTGTCTAACACTAATGCAGATAATTTTCACAAATACATCACAGCCGTGTGCATGAGTAAAGGCATGCATGCTTGCTTAACTGTAAGATTAGGGTTTGGGTTTTCTTCCGCAGAGGATCACGGAACTACTCAGCTGTCCACTGTGCCTGTAAGCTGTTCAGTATGCTAGCTAGATGCAACAGCAATTGTTGATAAACTAAAAAGATCTACATAGGCATTCATAGTCAGTTAGTCTATGTATGATGTATTGAAAATAACAGTTACATAGATGATGTGTGCAATTTTCAGCGTTGACTGACAGTAAAGGTAGCCATGAAGCAAAACTCTGATTGCTCTGGACCCCTTATTGTCAGAGGAAGGGAGAGAAAGTCTGAAGCTTCAGTACAGTATGGAATATCTCTGTCTGTGTTAAGGCAATGGTTTTAATTCTTACAATGCTTTAGATTTTTTCAGTACATAAGAGGAGAGAGGAGAAGAAATAAATACTTGGAAGCTTTTCTAAAGCATGGGTTCAGTTAGGCTGCAGCAAAGTAATAATAACTGTAGTGATATTGTATGCACCATTAAAAATACAGTAATCAACACTTGCTGCACTGGACTTGTAAGACTCTTTTCTGTAAAATACAGTGGCAAATTTAACTACTGTAGGGGTGAACATTGATTTAGTGATTAGGGTATTTTCAGTAAAGGTGCTTGGCTTTACAGCATTTTGCATATCTCATATCAGTCTTACACAGTTAAAGTGCTATGTGTAATAAGAGCAAATACAGAATTCCCCCTCAAAGAACAGAAGAATATCCCTCTGAGTCAGACCAAAGCTCAGTCCAGCCCAGGATCCTGTCGCTGGCAGTGATCAACTGGATACCTAGGGAAAAATCGAAGATTGAGGCAAATATGTTGTAGCGGCTCCCTGGTATCCATTCCCAGTTTGCAGCTGTCTCTAGGTCAGACATGCTTGTGCACAGGTATTGATTTCTGTATTGGGCAGCACTTGTACAATTTTCATTCCATGGATTTGTCCAACTGCTTTTTTGAAATCACGTGAACTTTTTAGGAAGCACGATATCCTGGGACAATGGTGTGCATTCTCCATGGATAAACAGTGCTGTTCATGCACTGCTTGTGGTTTGCTTCTCTGAATGAAATAATGGTTAGCGACTCTGGATTTCACAGACACTTCCACTGAAAAAATCAGTATTTTTGATGTTATACCACAGCAATTATTTCTGTGCAAGTTCCAGTTAGCCTTCAGTTACCTCTCTAAGGTGGCTGAGAAGTTGGAAGCAGGGTCTCCCAGAACAGATACACACAAGCATTACCAGTGCTTTAAGAGGCAGACAGAGCAAAGGGTAATGTGGATAATTGCATTCACTTGTTTAGAGTTCCTTTGCAATTTCACATGCAGTGCATTTGAAGACTCCCTTCTTTAAATTTGTCTAAATCCAGAATAACTACTGTGTTGTTTCATAGGTGTTACAGAGACCCAGTCTGACCCAGTGTAATTTTAGTTCCCTGACCTCGTCTGTAGCTGTCATTTGTTGAGCATTTGCCATGTTTAGTCACAGTAATGGGTGATGGTACTCCTGCACAGCACAAAAGATACACAACACTGAAAAGAGTACCTTAGTACGCTTCTCAGGAGCCGAGTGCTCAGGCAACATTGGTTTCTCAACATGGATGCAGTTGTGCTGTGAAACAGGGATTGCAGACTTGTGTGGGGTTACCAGACCTTTCCTCTTGTATAACTCACATTTTGTTTCATGTGGAGATACTTAGTGGTGGCTTTACCAAATCACTAAAGGCCCTGAAGCATCCCTGGGTAGCAGCTAGTCCCCAGGTCCAGTCACAAGATAAGAGAAACTGTGTAGCAACCTTGTCATCTTCCTTCTCCTTTTGCCTTCATGTTGGGAAGGAAATGCATCTCCTTTTGCGGTTTTCCTTCAGTGTGGTGATGTTTTACTGAGAGGACACCAGAATAGTTTGGGGGTGCCATGTTGGCATTCCCGGTGCATAACTGCAAGAATGAAGTGAAAACTTCAGATATTTCCAAGAGAAGCTGAAGGCTAGTTCAGTTAACTCCTGGATGACTTTAATTTATGTGCCCAGCGTTAACTGTGAGTGACAGGTTAAAAAGCCCGTGCAGGTACTGATATTTGGAACATTTCAGCAATAAAACTTTTCCATGAATTACTTGTTCCTGAGCAATTTCTCCAGGGTATTATTTTAGACAAAAAAAAACCACACCAAACAACATGTTCTCACTGTTGTTGCCAGATGCATCATCCACCTTAAGTTCCTTGGTTATGCCTATGTCTGCTGATCAATGTAGAAGACTAGTCCTATTGACAGGTGAGTCTCTTCTCATGGGCATTATTCTAGGCTGATAGAAACCCCACAGAAACTTCTCCCCTGCAGAGCCCCTCTTGTGTGCCGTCAGTCAGCTCCTGTTCTAAATCTGCTCCTTCTTCTTCATGCATTTTTATTCTTTTCCGTTCTATAGTAACCAGCAAGTTCAGATGTTTTACATTTCAGAACTGGTGCTAAAGTCTCTACGCTACATAGCCATAGGTGTACATATCAGTGTACAACAACTGGAGTAGCCTCAGGGACATTGTTACTTTCTGCCAGCTGAAGGGGAAGCGTGGATAAGTATGGCTCTGATTCTTGGCTGGTCTGGATATGTTGCATTACTCCCCTTGACCTTTCTGTCTTTCCTTCATTTCTTTGCCTATCTGTCAGGCTTCATGGGCTGGGAGGTTGCTGGAGCAGTATGCTGAGAACGGTCTCCCCAGAATGCAAACAATTACGCTCTTAATTTTCCCTCCCTACTGGCTGAAATCCACCTGTGCTGTTGAAAAAGTCTGGAGAGCAACTTGATCTCCTGTGGTTACAGCTATTTGGTGCTGTCAGAGTAACGCAACATGCAGGAACACGTCCTCCGCTCTTCTGTCCCCTGTGGGGTTACAATTCAGCAGTACTAATTGTTCATTTAACAATGAGCTGAAGGCCTTTATTACTGTTATTACAACAGTAGTCAGAGTTCATATATTCTTTATGTGTTTTCATCTCTTAATTAACTAAGGATTTAATTTTATTCCAGTATGGAAGAATTGCTTGCTGACCATTTGCACTACTAATTACTACTTGCAGAAAAAAATCTTTGGTCCTCCTATAAATGTCAAAAGTATGTCTTTTCCCCACAGGTATTTGTCTAAGACAGCCTAAGATCACTGTACAGGAAAGGAGTAAGCTTTCATTGCTTTAGCACAGATGTGACCACTGACCTTAAGTGAAAAATACTAGCAGAATAAGCAGGCAACACACAAGAAGAAGGGACACTCTGGCTTTTGTCACTCCCACAGAGTCAAATTCCTTTGTCCTTCAGAAGCTATCATACATTGTTTGCCATGAGACTTGCAGTGAATCAAAGGAGGTCTCCTATGTATATGGTGACTCTTAGAAATGCTTTATCTATAAACAGATGGACTTCTGTGTGGGAAGTTACCTGCCACACATGCTTATTGGTTCACATTAAGAGCAAGAAAGAGGCAAATGTAAAGAAAGAAAGATGGGAATGTGTAAAGGATACACCTTGAGGACAGAAAGGAACTACCTGAATCCCTTGACCCTTGTCTGTCCGTTGCCTGCACAGAAGGGAGTCTGAGAGGGGGTGAAAAGCTATGTAGAAAATGTCTATAAGCAAATCCTCTGAGTCTGTTCTCCAAGGTTCTGTCATGTCAGCCACAGTGGGAATAATCTACACCATAAGAACAGCCTAGTTGTAGTACTGGGGTTTTCCGTTGTTTTTCTTATATCAGGAGTGATAACCATGATAGCATCAGTGTGGTCAGGCTATAATGAGGGAGGATGTTTCTTCCTCTGTGCTACAAATTATTAATGTCTTTGAACTCCATGTTAATAAATACAGATTAGTAATACTATAGAAACCAACTGTCAGTCTGGCTTGTGTGCTGGTAGGATAAAGGGACTTTAAATGCCGTTTCTGTCCCATCTGAGAATGGGTGAGCTCTTTACATGCAAATACTCAGGATACTCTGGGCTTTTTGAGTTCTGTAAAAACATATATTTTGAAAGTTTAAATTCCTGAGCAATGGATTTTAAAAGCCATCTTTGGACTTCTGAATGCAGTTCCTGGGAAGCAGTGGAAGTAATGAGAATGAAAAATTGCCTAGATTCTGATGGAAATGACAGTGCTTATGCTGCTTGGGACTTTGCATAATATTTGGCTAAAGTGGCCTTGCAAGGGTTAATCTTCTTTGAACAAAAGGAAGAAAAAAGTTGTCCTCAAGCCCTTTAACCTGATCTTTATTTTAAAGAGGGGTGGTTTTCCACTGACTGCTTACATTTAATGAAAATGGTTTACAGTAGTGCTTCTGCAGTGCAAGCAGTGCATGCTGCCATTTATACTCTCGTGTTATGCCTGCCACCTTACCATCATCATCTGGCTAGAAGCCTGTGACCTTTCCTTTTGGATTTGGCCTTGATGCAGTTGTCCCTGCTTCTGTCATTGTGAGATTAAATGTTTGCACCACCCTTTACAAAAGGTCTGTAACTTTAAATCATTTGGAAATCACAGCTACTGAGGAATGAAGCTGTTTATTATAGGAAGTATTCTGACGGGCAAATGTGATTCCAACGCTCTAGAAACTGTGGACACTTTGAGCTGAAATTGAAGTTGCTGGCTCTGACATGGGCCTTGATACATGGGGAGATTTCTCCTCTGGGCCATGCTGTAGAAGCTGTAAGCCTTAAACTAGAGCTTTCTCGTTATGGAAGAGGGGAGCAGCTCTGATGGCTCTGAGCAGACTGAAATTGCTGCCTCTCCTGGGGCCAAAAATTGCCTTTCTCTGGTGCCTTTTCAGGCTACTATAAAAGCCAGCTGTTTGAAGAGCATTTGGAGAAAGCAGAGAGCAAACTTCTGACGGAGACCGAGGGAAAGGAATTAATTTCTGTGCATTGTTGCATTCACACTGAACTGGTTAGATTAATGCTGCTGGATTTCACTGTGTCATATAAAATCATAGAATTGGTTAGGTTGGAGAACATCTTTAAGATCGGAGTCCAACCATTAACCTAGCACTGCCACGTCCACCACTAAACCACGTCCCGGAGTGCCACATTTACACATCTTTTAAACACCTCCAGGGAAGGTGACTCAGCCACTTCACTGGGCAGCCTGTTCCAATGCTTGATCATTGTTTGAGTGAAGAAATTTTTCCTAATCTCCAATCTAAACATCCCCCAGCACAACTTGAGGCCGTTTCCTCTTGTCCTACTGCTTTTACTTGGGAGAAAAGACTAACACCCACCTTACTACAACCTCCTTATGGGTAGCTGCAGAGCAATAAGGTTTCCCCTCATCCTCCTTTTCTTCAGGCTAAACAACCCCAGTTTCTCAGCTGTTCCTCGTTAGAATTGACTGTTCACTAGCTTTGCTGCCCTTATCCTGACCTCAGTGTCTATCTTGCAGTAAGAAGCCCAAAACTGAACACAGTATTCTAAAGTGCTATAAAAGCCTAGAATTGCAGATATGTGTTTTTAGTTATTTTAATTCTAAATAAATTATGTAGGAGCTGCAGTACTCTATATAAATGTCAAAGGAAGTGGTGAACCTTAACAAGGCTTCCTCCTAGCTACAAAATGATAGATAGGTACAGGTGAGTACAGCTTAGTACTCAGCTGAGTACAGGTACAGCTGAGTTAGCAACAGATTTCCAAGCACTGTTTTTCTATGATCTGAGCCTCAAAACAAATACTTCTTTGTCAGATACGCATTTTGATTTCTATAGAGTGATAAACTGATATCACCCCCACAAAAGGTCACATCAGCCATCACCGCAGAGATGGGTCTCCCATGTTATGAAGAAAGCCCTGTAATGCACAGTGTCTCCCAGCAGACTGTTTCCACTGGGAGGTGAGCTGAGAGCACCATGTTCAGAACAAGGTAGCCCTGTATGCATCTAAAAGAAAGTATAGCATAATACAGAGAGGGCAGCATGTTAAGACAGTTGATTTCTTGGGTAGTGTTTGTCTGAGCTGGGTTCCTTTCCTCTGCAAACAGGGAGCAGGTTCTCATAGGAGTAGCACAGGGAGATATTTTGGCAGAGCTTGTTGGATTTCCATTAATCAAAAGTTGTGGCTACAAGGCTGGATTTCTGTGACCCAACTGGTGGCTTTAACTCACCTCTGCAGCCCTACCCTGAGGGAAGCTTGTGAAAACCAAACCATATGAGAAGGAAGGCATACTTCCTGGAGCCAGATGCGGTGACATCCCTGTTGCAGTCATGCTATTTTATTTTGCATGGTAGATTATTTTCCCTTTAAATAAAAATGTTAGATTTTGTTTACTACAAACGTTACTTCAATTCTGTACTAGTCCAACTCCCTTGTGCTGCCCACTGTCTGTATTCACATAGATACATCAAGTCAAGCTGACAGAAGACAGTGTTGAATTGGTGATTAAGACAAGTGATAAAAACCAGAAGCTACTGACTTTGGTGCAGGTCACCACTCTGGAAACACTTGGTACTTCCCGCAGTTTATTGCGTTGTCAGATGGTTGTTACCGCTTGTGTGACAAGTATGTACAGGGATCCTTGTAATTTCCAAAATATGCTAATGCATTATTAACAAACTGGGTTTAAGGTGGAAAAGAGTGCAGTCACTCTGTGATTTCAGCTATCGTCGAGCATATGTTAGATACAGTTAATAGTGATTAGTCTATAGTTCTTGTTGCTGATAATTTATAGTTTTATAGCAAACAAACAATTCTTTTTTACTCCAAGTGGAAAACAAAGAATAACCTAATCAAAATATTTCCACTGAGCACTGGAGCCAGTGCCCAGAGAGGTTGTGAGCATCCTTGGAGATGTTCAAAACCCAGCCCTGAGCAACCAGCTCTGGCTGACCTTGCTCGAGCAGGGGAAGCTGGATGGGATGATCTCCAAACACATCGTCCAACATCAACTATTCTGTAATTCTGTAATCAAGTAAACATAGCATCCCATAGTATAAAGGAATACAGGCTTTTGCATTGCATATTAATTGTTATTTGCAGGCTTAAATGCTAAGGGCTAGAATTTTTAATTCTATGTTAATTTAAATTTAGAATATTGAATTTGAGTAAAATGAATATACAAGTATAAAGAACTGTAGACTTCACTCGGGAGAAGGGCTTGCAGTCATTTGAATGAGGAGCTGAATCATTTCTCACTCATCAGTGAAAAACTGAAATGTAAAGGGTGGATTTTGCTCTTCAGTGTCTTACAATAAGCAAGTAAATTATTTGTCACTTTTTGGGGGAAGAAATATTCAATACCAAGAATATCAGTGGGGAAAAAAAAAAAAGAAGAAGAAAGTGTTCTCAGCCTCCGTGCAGGGATGTTAGCTCTTCTGACTTCCACGTTTCACTTCATGATTGCACGGACACGGAAGAGTTAAGAGGTTTGCCGTGCGTGCTACTCTGAGAAGAACAGATTGGCACAACATATCTATTTTCTCAGCAGATAAACATGATTCTTTTCCTGGCGGGTGGTTTTGCAGTTGTATTTGGGCAGTGAGCTTTGCATGTGGATGCCAGAACACCTGCCACTCAGGAATATATTTATAGAAATTGTAAACTAATTAATTCCCTTAAACGTCCCAGTGGTTTTTAATGACATATTATGATAGTCTGCCCAGTGGGGATTACATCACTGCTTTTCTACTAATTTGCTTACCTTCTCTCTTTCCTTTTGCCTTTGCATTATTGCTACCTGTCTCTAAAGCAAAAGTAATAACGTGCTGAAAGCTGTGTGTCAAACCCAGCTCTTCTCCGAGACCGAGGGGCCTTGCTCTGCCTGCGGGCAGGTGACTGCCTCCATCATGAGCTCCCAGCTCTGAGACCAAGATACTCTTTGAGAGCATCAAAGACTTTCATGAAACATACAGTTTCAGAAGGCACAGTGCCAGCAGCTCGCTTCCCGCTAGCTCAGGGTCTCCTGGCCAGAAAATCTGATATTAACTAATAAGCAAGCTCCTTTGCTGCTTTTCTTACACTGGGGTCTTTGGTAGCCTCCCTCCCTTTGCATGGGCAATCTGGTGTACAAGAGCAAGCTGAAGCTGCTGTCCCTCGCTCAGTGAGAAGGGTAAATGTGCTGCTGCTGCTTATCTGCATGAAACCTGTAGGAACTCAATGTCTCTGAGACCACTGCCGCAGTTTTGGCAGAAATTGGCCATGTTCAAACCTCATGTAAAGAGGTAAATGAGCAAGCAAGGACACCATGTGGCTGCACAAGATCATTTCCACAGGCATAACATATGCCAGGCTGAAATCTGAGGAGGACTTAGACTTTTTTCCCAAAGATGGGAAAGAATTGTGTTCTTCCTCTGCAATTGCTTCACTCATCCAATAGCTCTGTGGCTCCATGCCTGTATTGTTCCTTTGTTTCCTCACCCAGTGTTCAAGAGCATATTTCATTGCTAGTTGGAGGCCACCCTAACTCATCTTACAAATGTGTTGTGAAGGGGCCCTCAAACTTTCTTTCTGGAGCTTGATATAGCTTGATCTAACTTGATATAACTGTGAGTTTGCTGGACTAACATGAGAATCAGCATCAACTCTCCTTGCCTAATGATTACGAAATTTCCCTGGGAATGAGAATATTTTGTATCTAGTCCCATTTCTAGTTTATATTAATACAGAAGTGGACTTGTGAGAAGGAGAAAGTGGGGAAGGGAGCTCTTGAGCAGTACATGTGCTTTAGGTTATGGTACAAATGCAACTGTTTTGTCTACCTATTTTAAAGTTTGCATCCAGTCTTCCAACACCTACATACAATGAGACATTAGCTGCATCTTTAAGTAGATGTTTGTCCTGGATGAGAGCTTAAACCTGGCATAAGTACAATGTCAATTTAGGTCTTAAGGGCTTGGATTCAATGCCTGCCTCTGCTGCAGACTTTCTATGTATTTTTGCCATGCTACTGCTTGGGAGAAGTCTTCAGTTTTCTACATTGACTGTAAAGAGGGAACGTAAGGAATCTAAATTAGCCAGCCAGCCAATACCAAGATACCTTGAAGCTAGTTGCTGTATGAGCTTTCTTCATGTTCTCTTTCTTCATGTTCTCTGTGGCTTTAGTTTCCTGTCTATAATATGGGGGTAATGATCCCCTGATGAATACATTACAGGCTGTGAGTTATTCATATAGTACAACTATGACAGGCTTCTACCTTGCCTACACATCGTGCTTGGGCACTGTGTGTGCAGCTTCTGTGAGTTTTCTAGAATAATCTCTGTTGTGAGCTGTTTGGATGGTCGTAAAATGCAATGAATAAATGAGGAAGATGTGCTGACTGTGCAGGTAGTAATAACATCAAGCCCTTGACTCACATAATAGTGCTAAAATGTCTTAGACTTTAATCAGACATTATCCTATTACGTATGGCTTTGGTTTAATTACATAATTATTTATTTCATGAATATGTTTACTTTTATTCAGGAGATACACTCCTCAAGCTATAGGATTTAACAAGCCTTAGTGAATGTGGTCCCATTAGATACATCATCTAATGGGAATGTGCCAGTTTCACCTCATCTTCATGGACTAGCAAAGGCAATTCATCGTCTTAATAACAAAACTGACGTTAGTCAGTTTGGCACCAAAATGCATACAGAGTATATCTGGGTGAAAAAGAAACTATTTAGGTAGATGGCTAACACAGGGTGTAATATTTTCTGAAGGAAAGATGTATTAGTGAGTAAGCTAGGATCAATAGGCTTGCTTTTATTTCTCAGCTGTGCCTCAGATTTTCTGTGTGACTTTAAAGATTTTGTGCTGCTTATATTGCTTACACATTTACTGGCACCCTAACACAATGTGTTATGCACGCTCCTTGACTGCAGGAAGCCCCTTCTTCACAACCAGAAATAAGAATCAGCAGAACGCTGATTTTTACCCTCACACCAAAAGGACTCAGTTCACGAGACTGTGAGGAACTCAGTTTGCCCAACCATGGCAACCCCATCAACCTAAACCCAGTGAACCTTTAAAGGAGAAAGAGAATATTTTTTGGTTTAGACATCCTTCTTTCCTCAGGAGCTTCTATGAGCACTGCTACTGATTGAGAAGTAACACAGGTCTGCAGCATTCATCTTCATGCTGTGTCTGCATGTCTTGACTACCAAGAAAATGAAATTAAAGGCGTTTATTGATTGATTTACTTTCTGGTGTCACTCCTCACTGTTTGGAGGAGGGCACATGCTCGGCATGTATTCGGTCTGCAACATGGACAGCAAGGTGTTTTCTCCTAATTTTTCTGTACCCAGCCCTCAGTGTTTGACTGTTCTATATACACCCTGGCTCAGATGAGATGCAATTCCTTTTCTTGGCCACACGTGCAAGAGGGTAAAATAAGAGGTTTTATGTAGGATACTTATTTGTGAGCTGCATTGTCATGTGTAAGCGTATTGAAAGGCATTGTCATGTGAAGTGATCATAAATCCTCCTCTGTCCTCCTAGATATGAAGATTTTAGTTTTGATTTTTTTTGTGTGTGTGCCAGAGTAGTTAAGAGAATTTCTTGATATTGATATTTACACATACGTATGCATAACTGTAATATAACTTAGTCCTTTCTTGCTTTATTACAAAAGCCTCTTTTGCTGCTGTCTGTATAGTAAAAGTCTTCTCATGTAAGGCAATATATTGACTGAGTAGCTGCATCTGACTGGGTAGCTGGACCATTCCCCTGAATAACCCAGCTAAATCAGCAGAAGCTCACTTCTGTCAGCAAGCTGCGCCCAAACCATACAACATGGATAGGACAGAACCAGGAAGAGCAGGTTAAAATTTTCAGAGACTGAGCCAACATCCCGAAGTGGAGTTTTGAATGGCAGACTTTAGCCAAAGAACTGGATTTTGAGTGCTCATGAAAGGGCAAGTGTCACTTCTGCAGTTGCACAAAACAACCTTAGCGTTTGTGGGTGCTTAGGCTAAGCATCAAGTTTGGAGAGTTTTCAAGCTTAGAAATTGATTTCCTTATCTGACGTCTTCCTTCCTGCTATACATTGTACATAGTAGCTCTTAATACTAATGTGGTTCTTCCAGATATCGTTTTATACTCGTGTTATTTGTTGTAAAGCATGGGAAGTAAAGATGCTGACTAAAATCTAAAATGCCACAGAGAAAATTAAAACCATCAAAGTATTCATTACAGTGCCCTTTCAACTTGATGCGTTGCCAAATGCAGCTAGCTGGCAAAATTACGACTAAACAACTTATGTCTAGGTTTTCTCACTCTCTGAAGCTAAAATCTATCACAGATAAGGTTTCCTTGCAGCAAAGAGTAGTTACTTGTCAGTTTCTCTGTCTTCCTCCTCAGCAGTCTGCTAAAAAAATTGCTGTTGCATAGGCAACCTCAGGGCTGTCGAAAAAACGATAGGTTATTTCACTTGCTGATTCGGGGTCAGGGCCCCATCTCTTTTTGTAGATGGGGCTTGCTTCTGAGCGGAACCAGATTCCAACATATGAAAATTTTCTGAAGGAGAGGATTTCCTTTTCCCATTTATCTCTATTGCCAAGGCAACCCATCCACAAAGAGTACTTCAAAGAGATTGGATGGTGCTGTTTATTTGAAACCAAGGCACAATCAATAAGAATATCTAACAATGAAGTGGTGAGAATGTATTGCTTTGTGATAAAGCAATTTTTAGTTTGATACATTGAGTAATGAGTGTGAAATGAAAACCTTCAGGCTTAACCTAATAAAATCTCTTAGAGCCTGTGAGATCATTAGGCTCAATCAACGGTTTGACTGGCAGTTACTCGTAACACTTAAGAGGTGAACAGATCGTGTTAACATACTGGACTACAAATAGGGGTGAAATGACCTCATATTGCTTCATGATGAACAGCTAAGCTACTGCAGAGCTATCAGACAACAGCAAGGGATTTAAATAAAGACTCCTTTTACTTTGAGGCTTCCGGGAGAACTTATAGCAGCCTTTCCAGTAACTAAATGACCCTACAAGAAAGCTGAAGGACTTCTTACAAGTGCATGTAGTGACAGGACAAGGGGGAATGGCTTTAAATTGAAAGAGGGGAAACTTAGGTTAGGTTTTAGAAAGAAATTCTTTACTATGAGGGTGGTGAGGCATTGAAACAGGTTGCCCAGAGAGAAGCTGTGGATCCCTGGAAGTGTTCAAGGATAGGTTAGGTGGGGCTTTGAGCAACTTGGTGTAGTGGAAGGTGTCCCTGCCCATGGCAGGGGTGTTGGAACTAAATGGTCTTAGGGTCCTTTCAAATCCAAACCATTCTATGATTCTACAATTCAAAATGTGTGTTTCAGCAACCAGCAGATAAACACGCTGGAAGAAAAACTGTGACTTGTGGAAAAGACATGGAATTAGGCAAAGTTTCCTACATGGAAAGGGGCCCAAGAGAATCAGTTTACTTGGGTAGCTTGTTGATTCTAGGCAGATCTGCATATGTATGGCCCATGATGCTCAGCATGAAAACTGCAACAATTCTTTTTAAAGGCAAAATTGTAAAACTTCAAAGAGTATTATTCTGTGTGATGAGATGAAACATCCAGTTTCTCTTTCAAAATGTCATGTTTTGACCTGAAACTTTATGTAATTATGTTTGTCCAGGAAGACGGCTGTCCCACCAGCTAAGAAGTGTATGAAATGTTCCTCTCTATGCAATGGGTCATTCCCTGACTTGATGACATTTTACTGAGAAACTGTCTCAGCCTGTTCCCATTTGGACACTTAGGGTATCTCCTGACTGGTAGCAAATCAAACCTTGTCAGTGACAAGCAGCCTATTCCATTTCTTTAAAGTCTTTCTCAGAGGAAGCACTATGAAATCCAGAAAGAAAACAGCAGTACAGCTGTCAGCATCTTGAATGAAAACTGTGTGAATGAACCTTTCCTGTATTTCAAGGAACCAGCCACTGAAACTGCTAAATTCACTTTGAGACAAAATGTTTGTGCCAGAAGTCTAAGACTTACTTTTTGTAAGTGAACCTTTTGCTGTCTGTCTCAGAAACTGCATACCTGTGTTAAAAGCTTTTAAATAACTGTTGAATGCTTTTGTTCCACCAGCGAAGTCATGTTTAGCCTCTGATTGTCAAAAGCACTTAGATAATGAGCACCAACTGATTCCCCCATAAAGGAATAGAGAGGAAGAGAAATCCTCAGTCCTCGTTTTGAAATCCTTCCACTTAAATCACAGCAATAAGAAAAGCATTTGCAAGCTGCACATTGGAGATGGCTTAGTTTATACATTTTGTATTGCTTTTATTTTGACTTAATGGGCATGCTGTAAAGGCCAGTCTCAATGGGGGATACAAGCTATCTGAATGGATGCAGAGAATCTCTTAGGTGAGAGCTGGAGAGAAACCAAGTAGAAGATAGGCAGGTGAGCAGGCAGTATCCTGGCTGGTACCCTGCTCTCTCAAAAGAGCATGTATGCTTCGCTATAGATTGAAACTCCTTGCATCCAAGTGGCAGTTTTCCATTAACCTCCAGGGGCACTGTAGCAGGCCTTGTGTTCAAAATCATGACCAAATTATGGAGCCAGTGCATTCCCTCTGTTAACAGCAATATGCTCTCATCAAAGGATAGCCACAAGAATGACCAAAGTGCTCAAAACCAGGAGTTATGGTCAAAGACTCCAGTGGGCACAATCTGTTTATCCTAACAAAGACAAGGCTAAGGGGGAGCTTAATCACAGTTTACAAGTAACTACATGGGGAATGGCAATGGCATAATAAACAGCTCATCATTCTAGCACATGAATGTATGAGAAGAGCTGATATCTCAAAATGGAAACAGGATAAATTTAGACTAGAAATCAGGTACAAATCTTTAGCAGTGGGGTTATTCAACCTTTGGAAGAACTTAAACTTGCCAAGATGTGGGTGGATTTTTCATCCCTGCAAGATTTTTTTTATTTAGTTCCAACGTAATTCAGGGAATTGCTATTGACTGTGCTATACAGGACGTCAGGCTAATGAATAGGAATGTCCCTTTTGGCTGTATTATGTACAAATCCGTTCTGGTGGAAGCACAGAGCATTCTGCCTCTGCAAAATCAGGAAACGTATTTGAATACTTGAGCATGGATTTTGGCTAGAGGTAGTTAGGAATTTTTCACTGAAATGCTGTTCCACTGTGAAGAGTAATTTCCAAGGGGGGAAAAAGCATGATGGCGTTTTTTTAAGTGTCGTATCTTTTCTGATGAAGAATTAAAATCAAAAATTGCTATTTTAGTTCATGTTAGTTGACCTGAATAAGAGCATTGAGTTTGTTTTGACACTGATCTAAATTATTTTGCTTCAGATCAATATTAAATAAATATAATATTAAATAGCATTTCGCCATAGGTAAATTTTACCTTTATAGAGCTTACTTTCTTTCATAAGCTGGGTGTTTGGTCGAACATGTTTCTCTAATGTGTTTTCAGGAGTCATATGACACACCTGAGCTAATTAAGCCGTATGACTCACCTGAGCTTAATAAAGACAGCTTTATTTTGGTCCTGCCTGTCTGCCTGCTATGGAGATGGGAGGCACACTGGATTGAGAGAATAAGAAGATAAAGTTTAATGTTGAAGTACAGCTGAGTAACCAAACCACTTTTTTTCTGAGAAAGTCAGTTGTTTTAACTGAATATGCCAAAATGGGACATTTTGACATTTCTGACTGCACTTTGCTCTTTGGAATTTGTTCTATTCTGCTTCCAGGTGAAACCAAGAAGTGCAGAAGATTTGACTGTGAATTTTACTCAGTTCCTGTTTTCAGATTCAGATTTCAGGTTTTTAAACTTGTTCATAAAAGACTCAAGGTCTTCTATGCTTTTGCAATACCAGGTCTACTATGCTTATGCTTTTGCTTTATTATAAAACATCTTTTATGGGAGGAAAGGATACAGATGCTGTATCAAGACATGTAAAAGCTGAAGAAACAGGTGAAACATGGAAGGTCAAGTTATCACAAGCAGTTCACATAAAAATCAAAATTTGGGCACTCCTTGTCTCATCTGCCCTCCAATATTTGCCCTGGAAGGGAACACCCAACTTTCAGTGTTAACTGTTTTCAAAATAAGAATTCAAACTATTCCCAACCCTCCTTTAAAATGTTGCCTTCTCTCTGCCCTCAAAAATATTGCTGTAGGCCCAACTGCAAGTTTGGCAGGAATTAATGTGGAGTTTATTGAGTTTTGAGTTGTTTGCCTTTCACAAGGCACTTGTGGAAGTAGAGACTGGTACTAAATATTTGGAGCGTAGAGACTGAGGTGGTGGATACTGGAAGGAAGCAGGCAGGAATCAAAATGTAGGATAACCATGGTATCAGATGACACCAGGGTGTGACCATGGCAGTGGACATGGCATAAGAAAGAGTCGTACTGGAATTAGTTAAGAAAGAACTGTGAGTTTTGAACTTCCTTTTAAAATAAATGAACATCTTCAATATTTGTTACCTGGAGGAAAACGTTCCATCTTCTCATTTTATTTATCCCTCCTTTTTCGGCTAAACATAAAGAGATAAATTTAGTGAAGTACGAATCTGGGTGGTTTTCATTGTCAAGAAAACACGGGAGGATAATTTATGATGCTAACCTTTTTTTTAATTGTTCAAATATTCATTAGAATGGGGATGCTGTAGGGCGTTTCTTTTCTGTTGTGAAACATTTTGTGAAAGCAATGCTTGGCTGTTTCTTTTCAGTTGACCATCTCAACGGAATTAAAAACACAAAAAGAATTTCAAAATTCCAGTTTTATCTGTAAGACGAATTTTGTGACATTGTCATTGACTGATTTGTACTTAGAAGTGGATTTGCTAAGAACAGTTCTAATGTAAATGAAATTGTAAGCTTTCAGGTCTTTTTTTAAACCTGATCAAAGTGCCAGGGTGTTGGAATGTTTTATGAAGGAAAATGTTCTGACGATTTTTTGGACTTAAAATTATCTTCCTTATCATGAATAATTTAAATGTAAAATTAATATAACCCCTGCAGGTTTTCAATTTTAGGAAAAATCAGTGGTATGTTACATTCTGAAACATTTTGAACAAGTTATTCAAAAGGAGTTCCTTTATGTTCCCAGTAATCTAGACAGTCTTACCTAATTTCTTTCCACATCTTCTTTAAGAAAGGATGTTTCTGAGGTTTCATCAGCAAACGGTGCACAGAAAGCAAATGTAGAACAATTTTGTATGGTGAAACAGCGTATCAATCAACTTACTCAGTAGACAGATTACTATTCACAGTATGTCTGGTCAAATAGTCTTATTTTTCCAGATACTGTGGCCTATTACGCAGTGTCCTGTGGTTACTTGGTAAGCAACTCAGGTCACTCCTTTTCATTCAAATAGGGTTATTTTTTGTGGTTGAACTACTGAAGTAAAGAAGATTAATTATGAATTCAGCTGTTTCTTCTGTTTGTGAATCATTCATGAATTAGTCCTGATCTCTATGAATGCCATTTTTATTTGTCAGTAGTCTCTGAATATTTCCAATGAATAACTTAAAGCTTAAGGGGGTTTTGAGCACTGTTTGCCTTGAGATTATTCATTATTTATGTTGAACTATTAGACACATGACATAATTTAAGCAACTTGTCTGGATGTCCAGCATATTTTAATTATGGGAAGTTAAAAAAAAACAAAACAAAACTACACCAAAAAAAGCAAACCATAAACAGCAAAACAAAATGAATCTGGTAAAATGCTGCAGTCCAATATATTTATTTGCAGAATGGGTAGCAGAGCGTGTATCTGACCTTAGAACATTTTCCTTGAGGATTTGGTAACTTTCTCACGAACAATCTCATCTTATTTGTCAAATAAATTGTTATAAATCAGGTATTAGACTAGATTTTCTGTAATGGAAGCGTGTAAAATATGTAAATATACATTTATAATTGTATTTATGCACCCTCCTTTATATGATAATGTTGATTTAGTACTCCACTGAGGTCCCCTTTGGTGTTTACATTTGCTTTCTCCTGTTGTTTGGTACCTAATTACTCATTCAAGATGTGCATTATTCAAATGATAGCCTATTGCTTTCATTTGTGCTTTCTTCCTTTACAGTTAATAGCACTATGACAGTTTTGCCAATGAAGAAGTTAGGCATGTTTAATTCTCCTACATCAGAACTCCACGCCCCTGTCCTCATCCCACCCCTTCAAATGCAAAACAAAATCAGCAGCTGCTTAGACCCAAAGTTTTATTTCTAAAATGCAAGTAATGTGACTATGAAATCCGTCTGCCCAGCAGAGAAAAGGTTGGGATTATTTCACGTTAGCTCATTTCCAATGCTGAAACTATTAAAAAAAAGCCTTATAACTTCATAAATAGTCCTAGTGTCCGAACATCTTACACATGGTGCCTGCTTCAGAGTACTGCACAGCCTGCTGAGCTGTGACCCAGTGATTTTTATACATTCCAGGTGCTATAGCAGGTTCAGACTGCATGCTGTTATTTCCCAAGCTTCGCCAAGACACATACACAGAGAGATCTTGTGTCCAAGAACAAAATTTTGACTGGTTGGCACTAAAAACCAACTCTCCAAAATATTAAAAAGCCTCTGGCTCTTTCTAGACATGCAAAGCATTTGCTAGGTGTCAGATATTTTGAGGGATGTTCTTTGTGGGATTTATTATTTATTGGAGAATTGTATCAGAAATACCTACTGAGGGAAATAAACAAGTTTCAAGCAATATGAAAAAGGGTAGATCACAGTGGATATGGATTTTTCAGAGGTCCTGATCATTTACAGTTCCACCAGAAATCAATGGAAACAGCAGCTGCTCGGCACCTCTGTAAAATCAGACCCTCTAGGAATTAGAATAGCCATGGCAATTGCAATTACACCATCAGGACTAAATTGCTGGACCTATACATTTTTTTTACTTCACTGCTATTTTCTGAAAAGTGCTTTACAAAAAAACGGTGTCTTGGGGATTTCCATTTTAATGCACCTCAGTGACTTTGTGGCTCACTTGTTCCCTCTCAGGGCAAGAGCACATTGTGCTCTTATATCAGAGACATTGAAATTAATCCTTTCTTCTCACCTTTTTATTCCTCAGAGGTGCTATCAGTAAATGTTTTGGAGGGTCAAATTCTGTTTTGTAATGGCACCTGCTATTCCTGTCCTGTTATGAGGGAAAAGAAATACAGGGCTGTAGTTAATGGAAGGATGCATGCAATGACAACTATCACGTGACTTTGGGAAGGAGGGTTGTGAAGAAATGAACGCTGTATTGGGGATATAAGAAAGAGCTGTATTTGTAAGGCACCTGGTGCATTTCTCTCATTCTCGTCAGAAGTAGTGAAGCAATGGCTAAAATGTTCAGTCTAAGTCTGGGTACTGTGATTCAGCAGGAATTTGGATCAGGAGAAGAGCATCTGAAGGAAAGTTAAGGAAAACATTGACTGGGACGTACCGAAGGAAACGGGGTGTTTAGTTTCTGCGGGTCGGGAGCAGCTGGCAGCAGGACTGTGCAGGTAGAGTTAGCCTTTTCCGGTGCTTCCCAGCCCTGTGTTCACTGTTCGCATGGTGACTCTAGAAAAGCCTTCCACACATTTTGTTGGCCAGAGCCTGAATATCCACACAGCAAAGAAGAGCAAGAGCATTTTCTCTGCTTCATTTTCTCACGAGATATTTTGAAAGGCCCTGGCTCTATCCTTATTCTGCTTAAACTTGGCTTTCTACTGAAAAAATACCAAAAAAAAAAAAAAAAAGAGAACCTCTAAATCTGGATGAGAAAACAAATTTCTCTACTGCTCTGAAATGATAGCAGCATCTCTGTTCAGATGGTCCTGTTTCAAAACAAGTTCTGACAGAGCTGCCTCCTGTCGCTGTTCAGTATGAGCAAACTTCTCACTTGCAGACAGTGAAGGAAAACAACCGTGTGTAACAACAGACTCTCTGGCAACAGCGGAAGATCCTTTGTAAAACAAAAGTTGGGCTTCCTGTCTCGAACGGTTTCAGACTTGGTGCTATTCTAAACGGGGACGTAGTGCTGAAGCGCTCAAAAATGTTTCTAAATTAATAACCTAGGCTGGAAAGGGAAGGATTGGGTCAGCAGAATCTTGTCATTAATTTCCTAGCAACTCAGAGCGCAGCGTCCTTTTCTGACCGCATTTCCCAGTGTTTCAGTGTGTCAGAGCAGGCCTCTTGAACCAGAATACCTCAACGGTAAAAATAATAATAATGGACAAGAAAACCACAAGCTTTTATAAGTGTGGATCCGTGCAGAAACTGAATCCTTTGCCTGCAGAGCGTTTCATTCCTGGTGAGCAAATGGAAGAGTTTCATTGTTGAACTCTCTGACTTTCTTCCTAGCCCTGCAATCTTGTTTGAGTAAAATAGTAGACTGTAACACTAGCTGATGCACTGGCGCCCTCTTGACAGGACGTGTATGTGTCACCTCATTCCCTTCAGTGGATGCCTTGCCAGCAGGCTTTTGATTTCCAGGGTTTTTTGTTGCAAATTACAGCTCCCCAGTGTCAGCTTTAACCCTGCCTCTGTCTTTTAGCGTTATCTGTACTCTTTTTAATTAGGTGGTGCAATTTATTCCCCTTAAATCAGTGTGACGTGGTAAAAGGACCATACTCGGTGCCAAAATTTTGTTAGTAAAACGGCATTTGATTCCCAATAAATTGTGCTGTCCCTTCTTTGTCGTGGTGTAGCCCATGATAGTTTAGACATCTTTGCTGACTTCATGCTTTGTTATGACAGCTTGTTTGTCCCTCCCAGAGACGGGTAGCAATCTTTTCCTCATCCATAGTTATTCTATGGCATTTCAGAATGTACTCTGCAGCTGTGTTAAATAGATGCAGAACCTCTCCATTCCATTACCAGTGAGACCTCTCCCTCTTTTTAATAGTACTTGTTAAATCAGGATCATTTAGCTGTCTCTGGGTTTGGCCTGCAGTTCTCTGCGTATTTAGTTAATTTCAGGGAGAGTGCAGATGTTAGAGGAAATCTCATTCCTGAGTAGCATTAGTACAGAACATAGTTTTACTGCCCTTTTTACAGGACTCTCATATTTCTTACTGAATGAACTGATAAGAAGGAAGGGAATGGAAGAAAGAAAACTTAATGCATGCACATTCTTTCAGCAGAAAGAATGCGTTAAGCAAAAAATCCTAGCAACAGATGGCTCAGATATAGTATGTGGATATGACAGTGAGCTATCTGTTTTGGGAAGGGCAATCCCAATGAAGCCAGACTTATATCTGTGTGCTGCCCAAATTTAACTTGGAATTAAAATCCAACTCAATAGCAGCAAGTACCCAACCTGAAAAAAAACAAGTTTATGAAAATGCTTTCCAGTATTTTCTCTCCCAGTGTATTAGACGATGACAGGTTATGTGATGGTTCATTGAGTTAGGTAGTACCACATTGAATATAAAGCCAATATTATTTAATGCAGAGTGACTTGGGAGGAGTAGAGGAAATGAAGAACCATGTTGTGAGTCGTAAACAAAACCTCTTTTGTTATTCAGAAGTGGGGAAGACTTCGTTTTGGTGCATGTTAAATAGATACCATGAATACATTTGAGCACTTGTTGGATCGGGGCTTCACAGGTTGCTAACTTGGGAATGAACTTAAAATGATTTACATGCAACCAGTATACTGGTTGCAAATCTGCCAGTTTGATTAGAAGACTGGATATGATACTCCTAATTATAAAGTGAGATTTTCTCTTAGTAGAGAAAATCCTGCTGAGATCCCATTATGATGGATATTGAGATAGTGAAACAATTACAGTGGTCGCCCATATGAATGTTAAAATGAATGAATAAACTCTTGCCAGTGCAAGTTATAATGCTGCTAAACAAACGGGATTAAATCCTGAGGGCAACCAACACATAAAAATGTGTCAATTCTTCAGTCCAAATCAAAGTAAGTAAACTGGACTGAAACTATTGGAACAGTCTGCAAATGCGTTTAGTGGGTATCAGAGCCATAGCTTATTCTAGACCTGCATGTGAATTGTTCTAAAATGGACCATCTGGTACAATAATATGCCTCGTTTCATTGTTCTGCACCTTTTATTTCTGTAATTGTTAGAATAGAACCAATCTAGACTGATGAAGCATAAGACAATCTATTATCTCTGCTCCTAGCAGCCCAGCAGAGAACTTGGGTGGGGATATCTTTAATAACTTCAAATCATTAGCTTATCTATATCAGTATAGACTTCCAGAAAAGTAAATCACTATGAGCTAGATCACCGATGCCTTCATTTAGCAGAAGAAAACCATCTGTATATATACTATGATGAGAAGATTCCTGGTTAACATGGTGTGTTGAATAAGATTGTATCCATGTTTTTGAAACCTTGTTCCCTTAGGTTGTAGCCAAGTGTTTATGGAAGGCACATTGCTTTCTAAGATGCTTTCATTTTTTCTCAACCCATTAATCTGTTATCATGCAATGGGGTGTGTTTGAATCCAGTGTTAATAAATATTTGGGAAGAGGCCAAACGCACCATTCTTACATTGATGTAACTCTTATCTAGAAAAACATTTCCAGATTTACTTGGTAAGTGAGTGAGAATCAGGAAGCCAGAAAGACTGAGTTTTGAACAAGCCACTAATTGGTGTAACTGGAATGTGGTCGTTAACTTTTAGAAATCCGAGGACAAATGAGCCACGAAACATCCTCTTCCATTCCACACTTGCTTTCTCTATAATTTACTCAAATATAAGTAGTCTTAATGTGGTGGGGCGTATGCCAAGTTTTCATTAGAATTCTAGCATCTGTTCAAGACCAAATGCTGGCATTTTCAGGCATGTTGGATTTGAAGCCACTCCTTGAGAAACCTGGCTGGGTAACCACAGTTACCTAGATTCCAGCGAGGTGCTCAAGCACGTGCCTAGCTGGGAAGATGCAAATGGTGACACTGGTGGTGTTGGGAGTTGGCCTGTGTTGTAGCAATGTTTTGCCACCCTTGCAGACTTCACCCAGCACCTAGGCTGCTTTGGCAACGCAGCTTTGCAAACTCTGTTTAGACGATCCTCCAGAAATTATCAGTTCAAAGAAGATGCACATGGTTTTTGGCAAGGAGCCCTTTAGCACTGATGTATTCAGTAAAAGAAAACTGGATGTTTTTGAAGTTTTCATGTAAAAAAATATGTGGGCATCTGAGATTTTAGGAGGCAAACAGGTGCTTTGAGAATACCTTTCGTACTTGAGTTGCAATGTAGGTACCTGAGTTATATTTCTGGCAATGGCTCATATTCAAATACTGAACTGAATCAGACCCTAATTGAAAAAGTAAGAAGTATAAATGCATTAAGGCTTAATGTTACAGCAACTTCAATTAATGATCCAATTCTGCTTAGTTACAAACCATAATAAAGAAGATGCAAAACAGCTGTTATATGCAGTCACATGTAATAGTGTTATTTAACATGTGACCCAGCAGCTTATACTATCTAGTGCAGATGTTTTCAATTGAAATAAGCACATAAAACTTGCCATCTCCTGGCACAACTGGTAAAATGTTATTTCTGCAAGAAAAATAAATTCAGCGCTGCACAGGCATTTCATCTGTTACAGCCATGATCCATAAAACCGGAAAACTTCTCTATACTGAAAACCTACCTGACTGAAAAGGAGTGAGAACAAAGCGCATTATTCACCTTTATCTTTTATTTCTAAGTGTCTCTGACATCTTAACATATACAGGGGTTGGATTTCTTTATGTAGTAAGAGATCAAATACTGTGAATTTTGTTGTAATTGGTTTTAAATAAAATTTCCTCTGAAAAATTGCATTAATATTAATAGAGCTCTGTTCCCCACCTGTCTGAGCCAACTTGATGTGTGATTTGTGCAATGCTATAAAAAAGGCAAATGATTAATTACTTGGCTATCAGCAAAGTGAAACATTACAGGTATTCACTTGCTTTAGGGGTTTTAAGTCCAGTGTCTTGGAGACTCCAGCTTAGAGAATGAGGTTTTGCCCCAGCAAAACTCCTCTTGTAGTTTCAAAGGAATACAGTTCTTCTGCTGTTTCGCTGGCTGCCTGTTCCATAGGCTGAGCCATTATGGAGTGAATCTGTTGTAGAAGTGGCTGTACTTCTGAGTGGGTGAAGTTAAACGGAAGTGTTCTACAATGAAGTAATTTTCATAGCACTTTGAGATCTTTCTGAAATGCTTAAATGTCGAGGAGTAATTTTTAATTATAGGTAGGGATAATTCTATTTATGTGAAATGACTGCTTATATTTTAGTAGACAATTGTCTTACTATAAAATAGCAATAGTGAGTTATTTAAATACAGCACTAGTTAAATATCAGATATCTTTGCTCTTAATTATTTTGTTTTATCCCACTGGAGTGGTAAGCAGCTGCGTTACAATACAGCCAACTCCTCTGCAATTATGAAGATGCTTCAGTGTGCTAACTGTTAAATTCCTTGATTTGTGGGGACTTAAGTCTGGCTGTCTGAGGAAACAGGAGACAGTCATGTAAGCATGATATTGGAACCAATTCACTTCTTACAGAAGCACAAGCTAGTTGGACATCAAGCCAAAATTTTTTAGCCTTTGCTGCATCTTGCAAAGTCCACCTGCATAAGAAATGATGGCACGCCGTCTCCCAGTGGAATTTAGTGGTGAATCCTGCCTTTGGAGAGCAAAAGACAAGCTGTGATTTATGTGTATGGAGGAAGGTTACTACCCACTTCTGCCTACACTTAATTTGTGGAATCTCCCTTTCAGTACATTGAAGATGACATTTGCCAATGAGAGTACAGGGAAGGTTTTTCCTCTCCAACTTTTCCTTAAGTCACAAAATAAAAACAGAGCCAGATGCTAACTAGAGAGTATAATACTTTGAAGCAGAAGTAATTTTTCTCTTTCTGTTTCTGTGTATTACCTAGTCAATCCGATCATGACAGACACATAGTAAAATCGCAGTAATAATAATCTAGAGTCCACATCGGCTTTATAAGACTGTAATACGATGACAATATACAGGTGACCCAATGTAGACTGGGTTAGGCCGAAGGTCTGAATAGCCCAATATCCTGTGCCTGACAGAGGTCATTAAAAAATACTTGTAGTACAAGAAGACAGAGCTCATAAGAAGTTATATTGGTGCCTTTGACTACAGGTTGGTGCCCCCTTGCTTATCCTTGATTTTCTTGTTGTCTGCTCCATAACACAGCTGGAAGAAAGAAATAGAAACCGGTGAAAGGATTAAGTGGTTGATTTTAACCACCTGCTTGATATTGTCTCCTTACCCTCTTGTTGCCCTCTTCCTCCAGAGCTACAAATCAGGGGTGGAGTATTAGTACTCTCGCCATTTTCTTGTGACTTTAGCCTAACTGCTGCATGACCTGGTGTTCTACTGAAAGCTCTGGTTTCTGGACTCAAATGACTAGGTAAGGAAATCTATTTTTTAGTAAAAACTACTTTTTAGTAATTTTCTTTGTCCAGGGATTGTAGGGGAAAAAAATCTCTGAATTCTAACCTAAGTGTGTTTTTAAGGTGCAAAGCCCCAAAGGCAAATAAAAAGGCAAGATTTGTCAGTTTTTTTACTCACCTTATAAATTTGGGAGCAGACCGATTATATTTATTTTTTATTATTATTATTTTATTTTTAGAGCACTGTATTTTCCTTTTTGGAATCTGCCTCTCCTCTCCCACATATATAAGTCAGAAGAGAATAACTAGGAAAAAAATGGCAAAAGGTAGTGGGAACAACTTTTAGAGCATCCAAAATGAAGAGTGGAAGGTAAAAAGCAAAAGTAAAATATTTAGAGCAGTGATTTGAATTGCTAAATAGATACTTGCACGTGTGCAAGGTAAGACAAGGGATGTCTGTATATCACAATGTAATCCAGTGCAGAAAGATGGGAAAGCACTTTAAAGAATTAGTTCAGGTTACAGTAACACTCCGCAGCATGGAGTTCAGCATTGATAATTTACCCTCCCCAAAAGTTAAATGCGTCAGCTAAGGCTGAATGGTGCATTTCTGCACTGCTCTGCAGCACAGGCATCTGCACACTATAATGCTGTGATTGGTTATGAGGCTTTTATTTGTACAAATTACAGCTCATTTCATGCATGTGTTCTCTTGCTGGCTACGGTGGCCCCAGCCTGAATTGCCACACTGCAAGGGTTGCATGGAAATGTCCCTGCTCAGCCCACTCCCTCCCACCTCTTTTGTGCGAGCAGTTGTTCAGCCTGCTGTCACTGCGGGGTACGCAGCGTCAGACCTTAATCAGAATTTACAGACCTCAAATTGCACTGTGGTTTGCCTGCCTTGGGAAGTTATCAACTAGGTCTTGGTCCAGCCTGGCATGGAACTGAATGTTATTGTTTGGGTGGCTTTGGAAGAATTGAGACAACTTCTGTTGAAGTTCTTTGAGAGGTTTGCAAGTGTAAAACACTTGGGGGCTTGCAGGGGAAAGCTACTTGAATGGTTACTTGCATTTCAGGTACAGCCTGGCACATCTGTCTAAGCTTGTGATACAGCTCTGCGCTTCAGGTCAGGGATAGGTACTAAAGAAAGCAGTGTTAGAAGCCCTTATGCACATCAATTTTACATAAATATGTGTGAGCAAAGACTGCAGATCAGGTTGAAAATTCCCACGGATCTGTACCTGCCATTGTTTTCACCTCAACATCTGTGACCAGAATTTAGATTTGACACGTCCTTTGCTTACAGAAAAAAGTTATGAGTGAAGCAAGGCAAATCTAGAGGCAGCTACAGAAATAGAAATCTTATCTGGTTGTTTACTTGAGGCTAGGAGTTAAATCCAAAGATCCCTAGTTCTGGAGTTTTCCTATTTGGCATTTATTTTGTTGGGCAATGGGTTATCAATGAATATAGATCCGCATTCACACTGTCCTAAATTATAAAGAAAGCATATATGAAGAAGACCCTTTTGGGATAAGCTCGAGGGTGATGAATGTTCACCATCCCTCCATTATGCTAAAAAGGGGAGGTTTGTGATGAAAGCACTGCAATATGTAAGCAAAACTCAAGCCTCTATTCCCAGCAGTATAAGTGACCTTTGTATGTTGGGTTTGAAGGAGAAATCTGTAGTGTGCAATTCACTTTCTTTGCGGTGGGAATAATGCAGCTTTTCCTATCTAAGAGGTATGTTTGGATAATTGCACTGAATACCGAGATGACCATGATGTGGCACCCCGGAGAAATCATTACAAATAATTTGAAAAGCCTGAAGATACATTATTTCTACCTGAGAAGTAGCAATTATTTTAAAAATATTAGGCCTTATCAGTTCAATGCCATGTAAAAATTCTGTGCCTTTCCCTGCTGTAGGCATACGCAGAAGATATTTTTCATAAGGTATTCACAATAATATCCATTAAAGAGCAAAGCTGCTCTTCCCTGGCAGGCATGAGTAGCCAAGATTGTCACACAAATTTCTTCCCTCTCCTCACCACCTTCTCTGGGATGCAACATTTTGCCAAGGGTACATCAAGAACATTTGATAATTTACAGTTTCCCGTGTCAAATGGGCTACCAGTGACACAGGAGCTGTTGACTTCTAGCATAAAGATTCAATAATGATTTCCATTCCCACTGAGTTAATGTGAACAGATAAACCATTGTTTAATGAAATGTTGTTATATAGATGCAGTTTTCCATCTCAGCATAAGGGGAAAGTGTAAGTTAAGTTAAATCACTGGCTACCTTGATAGCTTCCATGTCTGTATCTGGATTGATGGGTAGATAGCTGACCTGGACCTGGATGTTCTGATAATATGTCCTGTCCCTCATGTATGTTTGCTGTTTGGGGTTTTTTGTTGTTGTTTTTTTTTTTCCTCAGTGTTTTTGGGTTTGTTTTGTTTATTTTGTTTTTTCTTTTGAGGAGTTTTTTTGATTTTACATCTGGGGCATTGCTACCAGCAGGAGCAGTGTGTGCTGTCAATCTTGAGGGCTTATGCTGGAGATGAGGTCCAGCACTGTGGCTTTCTGCTGTAGCTGCCTGCCTGCTGCAGCGCTGCCAGTGCACTGTGCCTGTCTAGTTGCATACAACCCCCTTTGATGCCCCCACTTCCATGTCTCATGCATCCTGTAGCTCTACTGCAGTCACAGATTTAGTGTGGACAAAGACGTAACTGCCACAGTATTCAGAGCTGAACATGACTTCATCTTCTGTGGATGTCAGGAGCAAGAACATGCTGCAAGAAATGTTTATATCTGTCTGGTAGGAGAGTTTCCACCCTGATGGAAAATTGCCTCTAATGGTGTTATTCTTCCAGGGGAGGGAATGCATCCTGATCCAGGCTAACAGCTGCTCAACAACACTCCTTTTATCATCAGGGGAGCATAAGCCCTGCTGCTGAAAGGTGACAGGGACTTCTGCTTCAGGGCAGCATCCCAGTAGATTACATTCAGCATTTCAGAGATTTCCCATTGAAATACCTTGTAGGCCCAGACCTCCTTTTTTGGCAAGAAGGAAGAAATAAGACAAACGCTAGGATGTGGCTTTTATTGGTTAGGAGCATCCTTCACTCTTTGCTCATTTTCAGGGCTCTTAGCACAGATCTTCTGGATTTCTCTCTGGATTTTTTCAGTCACTCAAAGGACAGCATGCAGGTTTCTCTTGGGGAAAAGGCACCATGGTGTCTGAAGGAGCATAATGAGAGGATCAAACCTACTCCCAGTGTGGACACAGGGATCCTGCAAGCCATTTGGCCATTTGTCTTTACTTCTGCTCCCTGTGGTGTGTTTTTTTTTGGAGGGGAGGAATTGTTTGGGGGTTTGTGTAGGTTTGGTTTTTTGGATTTTGGTTTGTTGCTTGGTTTGTTTTTAGTTTATTTTCTTCTTGGTGTTTTCCACTAATCCACTCTCCCATTCCCAATCTCTTTTGTTGTTAAATGATTAAATGATTATCAAATGGGCAGAGGATTTTTCAGCACTTTTGTTGCCATGGCAACTGGATGCGAGGACCAGAGAAAGCATAGAATTTGAGCATCAGAAATAAAATTGAATAAACTGCTTTTGCTATTAGAGAACTTTGCCCACAATTCACTTTTCTCCAACAAGGATAGTGTTATGTAAAGGAAAACAAACTTTGGAGGGAGGGAAGGGGAGCAGAAGAAAACTTTTATCTTCTTTACTGCATCTTTTTACTGAAGATCTTTTAAAGTTTTCCTAAGGTACCACTTGGGACTATGTTTATACTCAGCCTTTATTTGATCAGACTCCTGTTTCCCTTTTAGTCTGGTATTTGAGGCAGCTTTATTTTGGCACGCTGACTTGTATATTGTACTGGGAAATTCAAAATTAGGGTCCTGGGCTGTAACTTTTTCTGCAAGCTAAACCCATGGCTACATAACCATCGCTGTTTGCACTCATAAAAGAAGGGGTCTGGGGGAGAAGTCAGAAGAGAATCACTGTGAAAGGTTGCTCACTGCCTTGTATTACTTTTTTTGAGTGCTACTTTTTCCCCTTCCTTGTTTCCAGTTATGTCTAGTTTGGTAACGGAGAAAGGAACCATGGAATGGTTTTCTTACTTCATCTTCTATTCAGCAATGATGGGCAGAATCTCCTCAGTGAGCTATTGTTCCACCTCTGCAGAAAAGGTGGTGACTCAGGCCACAGAAAGATTCAGAGCCATCTACAGAGGACTCAGCTCTTGGCCTCACCAACCCTGAAATACCTTTATTCCATTGTAGAGGTGTACTTACTGTTGTAGTCCTCAAAGACCGTTCAGAGCCAAATCTCTCGCCCATCTTTCTCCGCAGCCTCTCCCCAGGCAAGACTTCTGTAACTAGAGAAGAACCAAGCCTTCAGCATCGGTAGGTTGTAGGGCTCTGAGAAGGTCTTAAAGGTACAATGCCTTCATTGGTAGGCATACTACTCTCTGTCAGGTGGCTGGGAGGGAGATGACTGCATTGTAGAGCAACTTGCTTATTCTCCCTAATAATCCTTCTTTTTTTTTTTTTTAATGAGCTGAACTACTATAAAAGGTTAAACTGTTTAATGATGGTAGGTAATGTAAGCACCCATTAGCTTTTATATTCTCAAATCATGTTTCTAAGTAGTTCAGAAATTGTAAGCTTTAATTCCATAATAATAGTTTGGGGTTTTATTTTTGTAATCAAAAGTAAGGACTTCTTAGGTAATTTTAGCAGGGGAAAGCATCTGGATGTTGTTTGCTTGATTTGCCTTTTTTTAATATTGGAAAGTGATTAGCTGTACCATTCTTCCCCTTATTTTTCAATGCTAATTACTATTCTTATGCATTCTAAGTAGAAATGAATGCATGGACAAAGGTTTTGGTGGAAGGCATTAAAAGACTCTGTCTTGGAGATTAAATGGGACTACAAATGGAAAGTCAGGACTGAACAATTATTTCCCTATTCACTTAGTCCGGGTGATATCTTTGTCAGGCATGCAGTTTTGGAATAGTCATGAACAGAACTAAATTAGCTGCATACTCTTTCCAGTATGAGGAATTGACATGCTGAATATCACCCAAGGGAATGGGATGGTTTTTAAGACTTAGGACCTGGCAGTTAATGTGATTTTGGGAGTATTTAATTGACAGGAGTGAGGGATCATAATATTTCTCTTCCCATGGAAACCTTACTTTTCTTTCTGCAACCCTGATTCTATAACTGACTAAATACTGCAAGAAAATCTGCAGTTAAGGCAAGGGTAATTCAGACCCGTTATTGCTGCTTATCGTTAAGTCACTCAAGCTCGCTTGAAAATTACTGGACTCTGCCCCGCTGCAATGTTGACCTCCAGGCAATCTGCATTACTCACGTGCATCAGGAAAGCATTCTCAAATTGCTGTTCCTGGCAGATATTTCATTCTGGGAGACATTGATGCTCCTTTTTGGATAACACTATGAGAGCAAATCCTGTCTGAGTAGGTCCGCTAACCTTAGCCTTTCTTGACCAATTTTTCATTTCCTGGGCTGAACTTATTAGTTTTTCAGTGCAACATCCAGGACAGAAGGATTACACCACAGCAGGAGACTTTATTTTAGCTCTTGCTTCTTTACTTTGTGTCTTCCAACAGCGAATTATTTTGCTTTTCTCTGTGTGTCATATTACTGGCTTGCTGGGACACTTATAACCATGGTCATCAGATATTTAGGTTTGGGGGTTTGGTTTGGTTTTGTTTCTTTTTTTTACTTTTAGGTGGTTTGGTTTGGTTTTTTTTTTAATAGGTGAGGTCAAAGGCAAAAAGGTTTATACCTAAAAACCTTAATGGCCATTGTTTTGGTTAATGTGGTTTGCCTAAATGTGGGTGAGTTTATGTTAGGCTCTGTTATGTCTGTGCTTTTTCCACATCTCTGGTCCTCATTGCTTCAATATTAATAGCAACTGTCATGCAAAAGACCAGAAAGCATCTGTAATGTATTCTGGTGAGCTCTCTTCGTGGCTGAGTTGAGGTTTGAGATAGTTACGTTCTTATTTCTGACAGAAATGAGCAGTCTCGTAAAAGGGCGAAGTAATAAGGAAATAGGCCTAGGTACTAGAGCCATCTCTGTCACATACTTGAGAATTCACTTTATGCTGGGTATTGCTGTTTAAAGCACAATGGTATTTTCTTGCCTACAGTTTCTTTCTCCCGTTTTCTTTTCATGAGTATACACTGATCCATGCAAAGTCTGACTGACTTCATATAGGTGTAGAAAGAAAACATTGCTGCATGACACTGAACTGCTGCGGTGACTGTGTTGATGTTACAATGGTTTGGATCCCAGTGGCTGCTCTTGAAAATGTGGCTGCCTTGCAGTCTGTCAGACCCTGAGCATTCAGTCTTGTCTCGTTTCAGTTTTCATAGACAAATACGTGCCTCCATTAAACCAGACGCTGCTTGGTGGATGCATGTCACATGTCTCTGTTCTATGCAGGATTTCTTAAAATCCTTCAAAACTATGGACCCTCTGCATAGGAATTTCCTCCCATCTGTGCACCAGTCCCTAGCAGACTGGTGATTTTAATAGTTGGCAACTATTCTGCCTTTCATTGAAGGATTGTCTTGAGCTGGATGGAGTTTGCTGAAGAAATTCAGCACTGAAAGCATCTTGCCACAGGACTCGACACACTAGATTTCAGAGCCACACTGCTCTACATCTTTATTGCCTCTATTTTTACAGGTCAAGGCAGCTGCAGAACACTGCCTGAAGTGACAGTGATGAACTCTGTAGTATTGATGATAGTGTGAAATAGACTGGCTATAATGTAATATGTGAGCTGGCTATAATGTAATATGTGAGCATCTTGAAAACATGAACGAATTGACCAATGACAGATGTGGTGATGCACAGGTGGAGTTAAAGTAAATAACATCATGTGTAAGCAATCAGTGATTTGTAACAATAAACCTTTGTGATGTGACTCTATTCTCTATTGATTCCCCCCCAATTACCTCTCACTCAAAATCTTTGGGCCTGTTGATCTCTCTCCTGCTGCTGTAGGCCAAGCCCTGCGCTTACCAGGCTATTTATAGTTGGCACTTGGTCTTACTCAGCTGTCCTAAGCATCTCATACTTTGGAAAAGCAATAGGTCTATGTCTCACCTATACAGACCAAATGTCCTTCTTCCTCTCTAAGTACAAGTTAGCAGGAAGAGTTTCCATGTTTCCAAAAGAACAGTTTTCCAGATTTTCAGGAACTTGCTAAATATTGCATAGAGCAGCATCATTCTTGTATTTGAAAGGGCTGATGACAGGGTGGATGGTAAACTGCAAGAAATGCTGATGGCTGAGAACAGTCTCTGGCTTGAGAACAGTTTGGGAGCCTTGATCTTGATTTTTCCAGCCAGCAGTTCTCAGTCTGTGTCTTTAGAGTTGTTTATTGTTAAAACCCCAAAACAGTACAAACCAAACAGCCTAAGGCCTGTGACTCACCTTATCTATTATCTTTCCTCTGACAGTGTCCAGTGTCTCATAGGGAGGGTACAAATATCTCTGTTTAATTGTTTGTACATATTACTTATATTTGCTTTCATAGTCTTCCCCCCCTTCTCCAGATGTCAGTTAGTGTCTTCTTCCTTTATAAAGTTTCAGAAATCTTTGCATTAAGAATTAGAAACCTTATTACATTGTTTTCTGATGTAACTGGTTTGGAAGGAAGGATCACTGGTAGTGGAGTTGAAGGAAGGGAGCTTTTAATAAATGAAGAGTAAAGATTGAAATATTTTTGCAAGAGCCTTTTGAAGCAACACTCATTTCCTCCCCTCCTTTGAGTTTCCCAGCTGCCTCTCCTGCCATCCTCTTCTCTTCTGCTTCAGATGCCATCCTCTTTTCCTTTATTCTATTATTTCGTTGTCTTAACTTTCCTGATTTTTCTGTCTCAGCTATTTATCAAATGATTTTGTAGTTACGTGCTTTACAACGCCTGCACTGTGCAGACTGGAGCCCAGCAGTACTACATACAAGGCAGGTGCTCAGCAGAGTTGTAGTGATGGATAAAAAGTAGGAGGAGTAGGAGTATTTTCTGCAAGCCCAGAGGCAGAACATCATCTCTTACATGTCACTGTCGCCTAGCCCAGACCGCTGTATTTTGTGTTGTTATTGCTCAATTATTCTCTGTTTTAGGCAGAGCAGTCATAGGCATAACAAACTTCACAACAGCTGAGTATCGTGTCAGTTGAAAAATACTTTTATGTGTGAGCGAACACAGCGCTTTGAGGCAACTGCCTGAGCAGTAGTTGTTCACCCAGGGTTAGCTTGAGCCGTATGGATGCTTGCCACAGGCTGAAACTGCAGTCTGTTACAGCCCTGCTGTATAAATTATGCATGACAGCTAAAGAGAAGGGTTTGGGAACCAAACTGGGGAGAGGCCTGGGACAAACCCAACCCAAACCAAACTGCTTCAGCCTCCTGACAGTGTTCCCCATTGTAATGGGGAGTGTACAGCTGAAAATGGATACCAGAGAAAAAGTGGAAATGGAGGAGGCTTTACAGCAGAGGGTAGGGAAGGATGGTAGAAATGAAAGGTCACTCAGACTTACGCAGGGTAATGAAAGCTGGCACTTCCCAGTCACAGCCCATTCTCTCCTGGTCACTCAGTGACCTGAAAATAATACAGATTCATAGTCTTCTGTCTCCTGTCACTGTGGTCAGTGACCTTACAACAACATCCTATAGTCCATTAAAAGAAAGCTATAAAGAAATATATTACTGGCCCCACCCCCTTGAATTAAAGCACAGTGGGAAAGAGTCATAAATAAAGGCTCTTCTAAAGTGAATTAGCCATCTTGGTATTTGAGAAGACAGGAAACAATGAGTGACATCTGTCTATTAGTTGTATAAGCTAAGTGAGGTGCTGAAAGTGACAAAATGAATGTAGCTGGTTACGTTTGGGATTAGCTTCCTCTCCCCCCCCCCCGCCAGAATGTTTTATTATTTTATTTCATTCCAGGGCCCTCAGAATAAAACCCAAACAATTCTCTATTGTTCATTATAGTTCCTTTCTCTGCCAACATTTAAAATCTCACGGACAGTCTGGAGTTATTTATAGCTGACTGATTAAACTCTTGATGCTAACACTAAGGTCATTAAGTAAACATTCCAGGGAGATGCTTAGGTTTGATACGAAGGCAGTATCCAAGTATGTGCCTGGAGGCGAATTCAGATATATATTGTTAAAGTTTGAATTAACTTCAGCTTATATCTTCTGAAATCCTAACTGTGTCAAATGTTGCTTTAGTACCGGAAAGCTGGACACAGCAGATGTGTGGGGGTAGGGTGTTCAGATATATTTCTGGGGCTTGACTAAAACTGTTTCTGTTCCAAAGCTTGTCTGAATCTATGGCTGAATGTGATCTTAGGTGTGTGCAGGGTAATTTCAGGTAAAAGGAAGAATTGATAAGTAACTAATTAATAGTGATGCATGACACGAGGTTTCAAGGATAGCTTTATTGCGCTTGACCAATGAACAGGATGGGATGTCCTGCTAAAATTCAGGCAAGCTGGTTTTGATTTCTGTTTTTCCTGTAAGGAGCTTTTTTTCTCCTGTGCCTGTTTACACCATACATGGTTATTCATTATATCCTTTACTTCTCAGGCTATCCTTGCTCAGCAATATTGCCAAAATATCATGATGGCCTCGGGGAAAGAGGAGAATGCCTCTTATTGTGAAATTCTGTTTTTAATTGTGACTGGATTGGGAAGAGGTAGTCTGATAGCGAGGCCTTTCCAGTGGAGAAAAGCAGAGCAAATTAGTAGGGTTGTCTTTTATAGGAATATTCATGTGCAATCCTGCAACTTGCTTCTATACCAGTCCTTGAATAAAATGAATAGTTGAATGAACTTTCTATTCTTTCCTTGCAGTTTCAAGATTCTAGGAAGTTCTACTTCCACCCTTCTCCCCACCTCAACATTTAACTGGTGTAGTTGTACTAAATCAGGTGCTTCCATTTTCCTCACAGGATTGTTAGAATAGTTTGAAATTCTCAAAGACCTTGTGGTTTACTCAATTAGAAGTATTGCAGCTCCAGTACACAGTCACCTTTTTTACTGGAGTGTCTTCATGCATTAAGTTTCATTCTGGCTTTTGTATGTATTTGAGCTTGCTAAAGCTTTTCTCTATCTGCACTCTCACACGGCGTACTGAACTGTGTTGCTGTGCCTTAACAGTGGGAGAACATTTCTAGCATTGTTTCAGAAATGTAAAAGAGAAAGTTCATGGGTTTTGGGCAAAGCAGTCTCTCAGTTCAGACTGCACTTGCTCTGCTTCAGGATCAAACACCAAAGTGAACATATCTGTGTGCATGCCTGGTATGTGGTTTTGAGATTACTTCAGTTATGGGTCAAGAAGCACGGTTTGCTCCTATCGGAAGTGTGCACAGAGCAGGCGTGAAATAGTAACGGTTGCTTTGCCCTCAGTGCAGGGAACATCAGAGAAAGCTGCAGTGGTAGAAATGACTTTTTGAACCTCTCAGTCTGAGCTTGCCCACCTCAGCGGTGAGGAGTTCTGTATCTCGCAGCACAGAAGGTACTGAAATAATTTGTGCTGCCAAATGGGCAGTGCAGGGATAATGATAACAAAAAAAGAGAAGCAGCTGATCTGGCTTCTCACTAACAGTTGCAAGTGCTAATAAATCTAATTATAATTCTGAAATATACACAGAAGGGGAAAAATATGCCTGCTTTGTTTATTTTGGGAGAAGAGTTGAACTCTGAAATCCTGTGCTGTAGTTGCAGAGAGGTGTTCTGTTCTAAAGGACCACAAACTCAAGGGCATTTTATAACCTCGCTGCACACCAGTATCAGTAAAGTACTAAAAAAAGAAGGGTTGAGAGGACAGGAGGGTTTGCTTTACAATGGAAAATGAAGGTAAGTTGCTGCAGCTTGCTTAATCAATGGCAGGTTTGCAGATGGGGACGTCTACAGACACTAGAAGAGTGTACCCATGGAGCAGAGGATTCATTTGGCATAGTAAGGGGAGGGATGGAGTGAACTCAAATGTTGAGTTTAGGTGGTATATATTGGAAAAACTTCCTGACATTGAGATTTATGAGTCTGATAATGTCCCGAGGGATGTGGTGTGAACTTCGTCGCTTGAAATATTTGAAGCAAGACTTGAAGAGAAGTATTAAACATACAGCATGCTTCTGCAGTAAAAGAAAACGTACAAGGTCTTTCACAGACTCACACAGTCTATATGTGGATGTCTCGGGATGTATTCCTGTCAGGTACTGGAGGTGCATTTGGACCTTGCCAGAACTTGGACTCAGATGTGAGAGCTTTAACAGAATTTGGTGTCCTGTGGGAGGTGGAGCTTCTTCCTCAGAAGCAGTAGGTAGAAGCAGCTTCCAAAAGTACTGTTTAATAGTAGTGGACAGAAGCATCATCACAGTTCTAGCCACATGTAAGATAACAGTGTCATATTACTTGGCGTGTTGGGTTTGGATGTTTTTTCCCTCCCAGAGATCCCTTCCTGAATGTAGGGGTAAAAGTAAGCACTTTTTCTCTCTTCAACTTTCTTTCCCTTAATCTTTAAATTTCATTTGGAGCAGAAGGGAAACAAAAAAACTTTGTAAAAGCCTGTTGTTCCTTGCAATATACCTGGGTAAAATAGAGGTAGAGGTAAAATTCTAGTTTTATTTCTCTTTTCCTTGCAAAGGTTGTGTCGCACATTTTTTGGTCCAAGAAGGACAAATTTTATTTATTTTTTTTTTGAAAGGACACATTTTAACTTCAGGAATTTCTTTGAGAAACAAGAAACTACTTAGAACTCTCCCACTGCCGAGGATTCAGCTTTATCCTGAAAGCAAGAAGAGATTTACTGAGGCATTCATTGGCAGCAGCAGTAGAAGCCTAATTATTTGGGGCAGGCAAAATGTGCTCGGGGTATTTCAGCCAGGACAGAGCTGGATCAGGTCTCATCACTTGCTGAGGCTGTGGCATTACTGTTTACCACAGGCCTCGATATGCCTTCGCTTGACTTCAGCAAGGCCACCGGTGGGAGTGGTGCTGATCCTCACAGACACATTGGTTTGGCCACTGTGATGGATATGCTTGCTGAGCAGCGTGAGTCCAGTTTAGAGGAGTCAATGCAGAATGAGTAACCTGTACAAAATACCAGTGGGTATCCTGTAATACGCAGCCATATTTCCAAACTAAATGTTCTGGCTGCAAGTTTTCTGAGCAGAGGTAGGGATGAAGGCTACACTGGACATACCTCAGCCTGTGGTTTACTTATGCTGTTAACTACAGCTTTTACTGCAAGAGCTCAGCCCAGTGGAGACACTGAGAGCACAGCCTTAAATAATCCTGTTTTAATAATGTTCCCATTTCCAGGCTGTCTGGGCAAGGTGTAATCGGCAGTCACAATATGAAGTCGCCTGCCCCTTTAGGAACTCCTGCTACGCTTTGATCCTGGCTGCTGGTAAGGTACTGCTCAGTATGTGAGAGCAGCTAAAAGACCAGGAGTGTTTCTTCTTTTCACTGATTTGGAAGTAATTTTGTCCCTTTCTTTTAAATCATACTGAACATGGGTACCCCAAAACATTTGAAGAACTTTCTGTGAACCGCTACTACTGAGGTCTGGTTGTGATGAAGGAAAATTGCTGGGCAAAAATGTGTCTTTTCTTTCATAGCTTTTGATGATTGTGAGCAGTTTATTTGTTAGAGGGGAAATTCTGGCAAGGTTGGATGGAGTTTTGAAATGGCACCAGAGATACGGTGTCACTGCTTAATCAGTTTTTCCTAAAATGGAATTAGAAAGTTATACCTCTGTGTATGAATAGTTCTGTAAGGGAAGAGGTCAGCAACTAGCAATTTCCTAATCACCCTACTGCCCTGCTCTGCCTGCATATTTCTGTGACAGCTAGGTTGTAACAAAACTGTGCCCACTGAAATATGTCTTAGTTCTCAACTACTCCCTGGAAGTCAGTGGGATACCTTTTGGACTAAGATACTCATTGTGAAAATAGGTTCCGCACGGAAAGCATTGTATTACAGGCATCTTTTCCTTAAATGTCTTTTTATTGCTTTTTATACTGGTGACCATTATCTACTGAAGAATGTAATTCCTCCCATGGCAGAAACAGCCTGGAGTTTTACTTAGAAACGCCTTAAGCCCCCAAAAGAAGTGTGCAAAACCTGTTGTGTGGCTGTGTAGTCACAGTGGCTTTTTTGTTGCTGTATAAAATCTGGTCATCGATCAGGATGTGCCCAAATTCTTTTTTGCTCCCTCAGCTTTCAAACATATTGCATTGACAGGTTTGTTTTTTGACTAAGTCACCCAGCTCGTACGTGTGTGCGTGGGTGCGGGTGTGAGAGAGAAAATGCAAACCACGCGGCAGACGTTAGTCACTTTTTGTTGTAGTGCATTGGAAGGTACTCAAGTTCTAGGATGCAGAGATGTTGTGCTGGGCTCCATCGGCTGGGGTCCTGTGTGGTTCAGTGCTGCAACTGCTGTTTTGATAGCTGAGGCACTATTGCAGGTCTGTTTGTCTCTTCTCCTTTTTGCTCTGAGTATACTCGTGTGTGACAGGAGAGACCACCTTCATTGCAATAGGCAAGCTACAAGCCTTCAAGGCAGCAGATAGGAATCCTGGTCAATAGTTGCCATTTTAGCCATCGGGCTCTTTAATTCACTGGGCACAGGGAGCAAAGAAGAGAGGAATTCTGTAAAATTGAGTAGAATTAAGGTCAGACAGGCTGGTTACACACGTAAACACTGCCATGCAGGGAATGCAAGGGGATAAAACATAAAGAGATCAGGATCCTAGTTCCTCTGTCATAAGCAGAATTGCTTCTGAATGTGAACACCAAAGAAAAGTAAACCTCTGCAGAGGATGTTTCCTCTCAGTGCTCTTACTGATTATGCAGGTTTTAAGTGTTGTTAATTCGGATGGAATACGTCATGCAGTTCTGCAGCTGGATGGCTGACCCACTTAAAGCCCTTCCATGCAACTCGACTGCCTTTGTAACTCTCTCTGTTAGCTGGCCCTTTAGGTATACTGTAGATGCCTCCCTGCCTTGAAAGTCGATATTACAAAACCCCTGTAGCTAGCATCTGCAGCAGATGGAATGCCTATCCTGAGATGAATGTACAGATGGATACAGATCAGTCAGTCATCCCTACAAATTACATTTTACCCCTCTGTGTGGTGTGTACATCTGTGAATTGTTGGTAAGGTTCCTGTATGCCATGTAGGAATGTCAGTAAGCTGATAAAATTCTATTTCCTCTCTATATCTCTTCTACAAATATACAATTTAGCAGAGAAAAAGAGCAAGGCTACATACGAGAGGGAGGGATGGAACAAATTCTGTTGGATTGCATTTGGGATGTTCTTGTTAAATGAAATAATGAATGATGTCACCTGTGTCATCAACATCTTTGTCCTTCATGCTGAATTGGTATGAGTAGAATGCTACACTGACAATGTTTTACCAAATTTTATATCACTTATGTCTCTACATTTGCTTCCATACTCACCTTTCACTGAAGCATTATGATTATGTATTTCATTAATAATGTCTGACTGAGATTCTCAGCATTTAGGATAATTCCTCACATTGAAACAGCACACACTATGATACATACTGTTTGAACACAACAGAAAGATTGGCTCCTATGCAAATAATGTTATGTGTATGCACAGCACTTCACAAAAACATCATCCCTAAACTGGCGCTGGGTAGCAAAGGTTAGAAGTACATGGATTTAAATCACAATGTATTTATCTGTGGGTGACTCAGGGATCAGAAAAAATCATGGGATATTGTTTGTGATGATAAAAACTTCAGAGGACTTATTTCAGCCAGTGTTGTTCTACATGTTTCAGATTCTAGCCTGGTGATGTTAACTCAAGAGCATTGCCAGGGTGGAGTTGGGAGTCTGCCATTAAACATTGATTTTTCCCAGTATCTCACAATTACAGCAACATCTGTGCTAAATAACTTTTACTGATTGCATGTGAAGAGTTCCTGTGCAGTGCGTCTCACTCAAAGGTCTCTTTTCTTACCTGTGCAGGAGGGAGCTGTAAAGATTGAGCAGTAGGCTATTCTGTGAGAGTGATGGAGATTGAAGGGGTTTGAAGCTTTCTACTTTAATGCCATCTTTGTAGGTACACCTGAATTTCCTTAGCTGTACCAGTGTAGTTTGCCTGGGTCACTTAAAGTGCTTTCTTGATTGTAAGGTTTATAAATATTTGATAAAGTCAACTTTCTTTTTCCACCTTCATGAAGCTTCAGTATATTAAACAAAACCCAACCAACCAACAACAACAAAAGCATGAGTGTGCAATATACTAAGCATAAGCTGTACAATATACTTCTTGAGCAAAAAGAAGTCATGTCACATGAATTCTATAGAAAAGGCTGCTAAACTGACTCTCCACTATCTCAGTGCCCGTATTTTCGGTATGGCTCCATGTAATGGTGAAGGGAAATGAAATGGAAAC
The DNA here is from genome assembly GCF_034315485.1 of Pezoporus occidentalis. Lineage (NCBI taxonomy): Eukaryota > Metazoa > Chordata > Aves > Psittaciformes > Psittacidae > Pezoporus > Pezoporus occidentalis. The sequence goes on from NW_026914502.1 coordinate 554,177, forward strand.
TGAAATAGTCTGGAAAGCAAAATAAACCCTCCCAAGTCACCTTTACAGAGCAGGTTATATTCAAGCTTCCCAAAATGCTTTACAAGTGCTTGTTGATTATTTGGCCTTTGCAGCAGCTCTGTGAGATGATATGTATTACCATCTGCATCATTTTATACATGCAGAGGGCTGAGCTGCCTTGCCCCAGGTGACACAACAACCCAGCGGTACAGGTGAGATGAGAACACCTAAGTTTCCATTTCCATGCTGACCAGCTGTGTACCAGACTTCTTGATGCAGCCTGAGAGCTGTGCCATGCATGAGTAATGAAAAACAGGGATGGAGAGAAAAACATTTTTTTCCATTTTAATGCAATGCTGGCTGCTCTGCACTGTCAAGGATCCCCTGGATGAGGGGAGGAGGAGGAGTAGGAAACTGCTGCTGTTTGTCTGCTCTGTGACTGTATGCCAGTCCCAGGATTCAGCCAAAGTATTTTCATACAAGTTACCTGAAGAGACCCAACAGGGATGGGAAGCTATCGGTGTGAATGCCTGAAGAAACAGTTCTGAAAACTGCACAAGATAAATGGACATGTCCACTAAGAAGAAACATCCTGGGCCTTCTTTCCCTTTAAATAATGGTTTCAGAGAAGGATATCAGGGCTGTGTTCTTGTAAGATGTCTGCGATGCTTATTTTGCTTACTACTCTTTTAAAACTTGCCTGCAAGTTGCATTTCTAAATCCAAAAGAATAAGCTCCCCAAAGAGCATTCTGCCTTGTCTGCATGATCTGTAATTCCAGAATCATCCGGAACTTTCTGTACTACTTTGTTCTCTAGTTATTAAGCTATGCTGCGGAAACTTCCTTTCTGAAGTATCTCAGAAATAGCATGAGAGAAAAAACAGGGTTTTAGCATATCCCTTTCATGGGTGCCCTGACAATTTCCTGAATTTTCATAGAAGAGGGAGACTGATAAAGCCCTGATATTTTTAAAGGCATCATCTCCCTTTTCTGTGTCTTCTGTTTTAGGACCATTGTTACCTTAAACAGAGATGGGTTTGTACTTAATCTTGAAACACCTGGAATTTGGGAGTTTCAGTAAATTCCTTTAAAGTGTCTGTTTACAAGGTTCCCACCCTGTTAACTTCTGCTGTCAGGCAGGTTTATTTTGAAAGGAAACATCACATGAATTTCTGCCTCTTGTAAGCAATGAAGTTTGCTTGTGAGAAACTGGCGGTACAATGCTGTAAATCACGGACCAGCTGTTTTTCAAACCCCCAGCCGAGAACCACGGGGTATTTATAGTGCTCAAAAAAGAGCTAGTAAATGGATTTTCAAGTATGTTACCATTCATTGGCTTGTAATATATTTATACTCAGTATTTTAGTTAGTACGTGGGCTTCCAAACAACTTTCTTGATTGAAAATTTCCAGATGCTCTTATAACATTGAATATTATAAGCTAAATGGAATATTACAGGATGATTCAATCAGGCTGACTAGCATGCAGGAGTTCAGTTCTCTTGAAATCCACTGTTCAATCACTGTACTTGAAATGGTGTCTCCCTTCAAAACAAATATGATTATTTCAGCTTTTCCTTCTCAGTTCAATACTTTGCATATGTATCGCATCTCGCCCTGCAAATCTCTCTTAAGCCCTTTATGATCATTAGGTGATTTACTGTCACAGTCTTTGTGGAGGGATGCCTAATAACAGTTTTGATTAGGAATAACTGGCTCTTAGAGGTCATTCTACCTACCAATGAAAGCATATTAGCATAGAGCATAGCAACTACATGCAGGTGGCATGCAGCTGGAAGTTTAGAGTTGCAGCATATACCTGCATCTGCAGGGCAAATTTATAGGGTTGAAAAGTACTTCACTTTTCAAAAGTGAAGGTGGGATTTATCCAACATGCTAGTTGGCAACTGACAAAAGTATTATGAGAACTTTCTTAGCCAAATTAAGTTAGTACGTTAATGAGGCAATTCCTTCAACTGTGACAGACATTTACATCTGGAGGATGCTGCTTACTCAAACCAAAGCTAGAGAGAAACAGCAAGGTTGCACAGTCTTGTGCACCACCCGTGTCCCATATTACACAGTGAGGCCCCCTTTTCTTTCTCAGTGTGTAATTTACTAGGGTGGTACATCGCCTGGTGTAGCCTGAGCAAAGGGACTGAGGGTGAATGTGATCAGCTCTCCCTGGTTAATGCTGGATGAGCACTGTCCTTCAATGCTCATACTCCAGTCAAAACCTGTGACTCTAGGTTGTGGAGGCGCTCCAAAGGTAGGTCAGTGTAGCTGATTCACATCTGCTTGTGGCTCTGTGCCTCAGCCTCCAGCCTTCTGCCCTTAATCAGCAGGAGCTGATCCTGCCATCATCATTTGGGTCTTAGCTCCATTGCACTTGACACAGCTGGAATTTGCTCAACCTCTTTAGTTGACTGCGCTAATAACACAGCTCTTTGTAACTTCTAGTAGATGTTTCTTTCCTAGGCTGCTTCTCTTATATTCAGCCAATCTCATCTGAGTCATGCTGCAGGTTAATTTCTTTCCTAAGTCATTCTCTGTACCTTGGCATATTTACAGGCAGTTGTCTCTTCCCATATTCCCTCCTGCTGGTGCATTGTTGTTAGCCCTTTGTTTGAGCTATGCTGTTTGTGCATTTATTCCACAGATCTCTGGTAATATGTATTTAGAAAATCTGCCTCGCTGTTAATCAGAAAATTTTATGAACAGTAACCATACCTCCCACTGTCATGGTTGGCTTTGTGTGTAGGATGTACTCATGGACTTTCTTTACCAGTAGTAATTACAATGATTGTTATAGCCCTTTGTCTTTTTAGCTCATCTAAACAATCATAGCACAAGAAGGACAAAAACCAAACAAGTTTCAGTTAAAAAATTTTGTCTGAAAAGGCTCTTTTTATTTGACAAATCTTCCTTCTTTGAGCCTGCACTTCAAATTTTGCATATTATGTATGCTTGCTAGAAAGGCAAAACAAGCTGTACACTGCTGTTTCATGTACAGGCAACAAAACTGTGACATAAATTCTGAATGCAGTATTTATATTATTGATGACAGTCTAATTGAAAGAGCACAGCTGGATTTTCAGATCGTTCTGCATGGATCTAAATTACTATATAGATTTTGAAACAGTGGAGAGTCAGCTGCTCTCTCTTTTTGCATTTCCTGTTGTATTTATGTGTTGATCTAGGTTTCTCATTCTTTTCCACCATTCTTTCAATTTTATTTTGGGGATTGGATATGGGAGGGTAAGGAATGAGAACGGGTATCAATGACAGCATCCATGAACACAGCCTTCAGGAGGAATCTGGAGGCATCGTCACTGTAAACAGCATTTACAAAGGTTTTTAGCAGTGTCGCAGACTACTCCAAGATTGGCTACAGAGGATATTGAAGGGAGGAAGAGAATAACTTGTAGAAGAGTAGTTCTGTGTGTGACTTTTGCAGTTTCAACTTACTACAGACTTAGTTTTAGGTGCCTTCCCAACTTTCATTAGATTGAACTTGATATTCTTTTCTCTGTAGAGGCTAATATGTAGGCTTTTGATTTCGAGTTTAATTCTTGTTGAGGGTTTTAGAACACATGCCCTTTTCTCTCACACCCACATTCATGTGACTCAATGACGGCTAAGCACATTTTGAAGTATCTAAGAGTTTACTCATATATTATGGGTGTTTATGTGCTTTGAAAGTCTAGCCTGCAATGGAGAGAAGAACACTGTTTAACTAACACTTTTGTTTCTTGCTGAAATATAAGTAGGCCATAACGTGCATATGCATCTGCAGGGTAAAATCTATCTTATCCCACCTGCAAACCTACTTCTGGAATGTTTTGTTGGTCTGAGTTCGTAGAATGCTTTGCTAATTCACCTGTTTCTTATGGTGTTTATGTGTCAATAGCAGTAGAGAAAACCCCACTGTTATGCTTTGGTTTGGGTTTTGGGTTTTGCTTTGGTGGTGTTTGTTATTTTTACTGAGGAGCTCCAAGCTCTTTTCTCCTCTGTGTTAGGCTGTTTGTCTCCTTAGCCTTGATGCCTACTTTTTTGTTGTTTTTTTTTTAATTACTGTTTAGATTTAATTTCAGCACCAGATTGTTTCTAAATGGTTTCTTTAGAACTCTGTCCCTGGGGCCATTTTTTAAGGCTGTTATTACAAAGAAGTGGCTTTTCTGGGCTGTAGGTTTACTTTATTGTTTTGCTCTTTGACCACACACCAGTTTCTGGGATAAGGCTCTGGTCCAGCAGTGTAAAGTGGGGAGAAGAAAACCATGTAACTCCAGAGGCTGCAGCCGTGTTCACTGGCTCTTCCAAAATACTTTTGTTCCTACAAAGTCTTTAAAAAGAGAGGAATCTTCAGAATGATTTTTGTGGACAGACAGCATGTTATGAGTAGGACTAAGACTCTCCTTGAGTTTAGGCTTGCCTGCTCCTCATGGCTACTAGAGCTTTTACATCTTGGCTGCCCAGAGCCGCTGTGTGTGAGCTAAGTTGGAAAGCCTTCTGGTGGCAGGGACCCCTTCCAGCAGGTGACCGTGCAGTATCCATTATAAGACAAGACAAATAAATAGGAAGGAAATTATCTGGATGCTCCCCGTGAGGGGGGAGGTGATGCTTTAGGTTAACAATGCAGCAAAAACTGTTCTGGAAAAAGAAGTGCTGGCTTGGAAATATCCATTGTTACATGGGCAATTGTATGCTACTTCAGCTGTCACTATCAGTTATCAGTGCAGCAAACAACCACTGATTTTGTGTTGTCTTCGTATGGCACACTGTAAGCTACTGCGATTCAGGAGCTATAGCATAACCAGTTCTGGCATCTGTGCAGGAAAGATTGGGCTGTTATATGACATGCCAACCTGTGTACCTGTTCCTGCTTATTGACCAGAGCCCAGAATTTACCTTGAACTATCAGCCATGTCAATATAAATTTTGGCTTTTTACAGACAAGGAAATAAAACCAGTGGGATGCAGGAAAAAGAGCAAATCATCTGGCTAAAATCTTATTTGCAGTACCTACTGTTGTGCTTTGTGGTCAGTCATTCCTTCCTGGTTTTCTACTAGAGTCAGTGGGATAGTACAGTGAAGAAATGTATCCTGTAGAATAGATACGATGCACTTGAGAGGCTGAAGACAGTAATGTCACCAACCTGTTAATAAATCGCAATGCTTCCTAGCAGGCCATACGCCAAGTACTGTTGGCCAAATGTATTCCCTGTGCCACCCTATTGACTTCAGTGGACTTGCTCCAGAGAGAGATTTGGCTCCTCTTCCTTGGAAAGCTGGTGGAAGGGAATGTTTTTATCTAACTTTTGGCAAAGCTTGTGACTTAGCTGTGGTGCAGTTTACACCTTTCCCTTCTGACATACACTTTAAATTATTCTTAATAAATTCAAATTGGAGCAAGTATCTTGGAGTGCAGATAAGTAAAATGTAAGTTATAGCTTTGCTCTATACCAACCTTGCATTGGAAGCAGGGGATGAAGACCTCCAAAATTAAATTAACAGATACTTAACAAAAGTAAATAAATTACGCCTAAGCATTTTGATATCTTTAGTGTGTGACATAAAGCATTCACCACAGTTTCCTGTACAATAGATATTTTTCAATGGCTTTTCCACAGAGATACCCTGTTATTTGTTTCCAGTGAATATAGGTATAGATGACAGTATATTACTCTGAAGTAACTCATTGAAACTCTCTTCTCAGCAACTAATTGTCACTAGTAGTAATATTAATAGTAGCACTATTTACTGCATACTGCAGAACAGTTAAATTCTGGATTTCTTTTTGTGCTTGTGTCACTAATGAATCAGTGAATATAATAATGGAAGTGTCTATTTCTTTTGGAATAATGACTTGCCAGGGTAACTCTCTTCTCAGATGGAAGGACCATCTCCAGATCCTCAGTTCCCAAGAGCAATTAGTAGGGTTTTTTGGTAGGGTCAATGGGAGTAGCTTTTCATGAAACCTGTCTGTGAGAACATTTTCAGCATATCATGGTAAATTCTTGGTTGCTGCTAACTTGGAGTGCCTCTGAACTGCTCTAATTCTGATCAGAATCCCAGATTCATCAGGAACGATTCATAAATGCAAGGTCAATGCAGACAGCAGCCTGTGCGTTGAACACATCTCAGTGCTTCAGGGTGGGTTTTAAAACTCCACTAGGGCCATGGATGAAAGTCCTTTTACTCAAGGTCTGTAATCAACTTTGTGCCTCTCCTGTAGCCGGGAGAGCTCCTCACTGCTCAGCAGTAACCTGAAGTGTGCTAGAAAGGAGCAAAGTAGCTCCCTGAGTCTGGCAGTGAGCAGACTGTTCTTGGATAGAGCAACCCTGAGGTTTAGGGGTGGGAGGGAAGGGGGCAGTGGGAGCAGAACAGCGCGGTGGGTGTTTGCACTCTCTTGTTATTCTCACCTGCCTTGGTTGGCTCATCTCTGGCAGAACTGTAAAGGCATTCTCCATCTCTAAGTGCATTCTCCAAGCAGACGTGAATAATTTTGCCTGAACCAAGGCTGGCCACATTTCTTTCTGCAGCACCTAGCCCAGCTTGGCAGCAGTACAGCTGAAAGATTACTGCAATGTAATTAAGTCCTTTAAAACTTCTGATCTATAAGACTGTCGCTTCTTTTACCTTGTGCACCTTCGGTGTGAAAGTAAGATGTGCCTGCAAGTATAATATGACTTCAGAAATGCTGAAGCTAATAACGTCCACCCTCCAGCATCACTCCTGTTAAATTATGCTGTCATTCTAGTGTATTCACACAGATATCATTCTGCTCCATCGCTAGGAGATCCATTTATTATAAGCAAATCCGTCTCCTGTACACACCAATTATTTTACATAGGATGGATTGGAAGCAGGTCCCATAATTATACCCTAGTCAACCAGTCAAGTCTATAAACAAAATCTTTCACTCTCTTATTACCTATTTTCCTTCCATCTATTATTCTTCGAATGTTTATGGGAGGGAGTGTGTGTGTGTTTTAATCCATCAACAGCTGTATGTTTTTCAAGCCCAAATGCCCTAAAACTGTGGTTATTTTTCATAATGTTTCCGAATGCCCTTCCTGTTTTCTTCTCCTGACAGCCAGAGCAGAATAAGCCATCATTAGAGGCAGCACAAATTATATTGCTAATTAGCAACGTGGTTGGTGCTCTGGAAACATGCATTATTTTTTTCTGCTGTTGTTATTGGGAAAGAAGTTCAGTGGTGAAATTCCCAGCTCAGCCACTCCTTTTTATTCCCATTACAGTCTGTCTGTCTTTGTTAGTATTCAGTTTTCCTCTGTCCTAATAGTGGCTTAATTTTACAGAATCAATGCCATCACTGTCAATATAAAGTCTTGTATTTTTTCCCGTTTGCTGAATTTTTGGGGTTCTTTGTGGCTTTTTTTTTCCATAAAGTTCCTGGTATTAATGCCAATATTTACACAAAGTTATGCTGTCTTTCTCACCAGATTTCAACCTCCCTCACATGTTTCATGCAGACCTATGCATGTTGCCCCTTGCTATTTGGGGAGCATTAGATCCTGAGGCTCTCAGCCAAATGACACATTACTTTATAGCTCTTGGTTTGGGGAAAAAAACAAAGTCCATCAGAGACCGTGGTAAAGAACTATATTGACCTGCACATCTGCGAAGGGCATTGCTAGTAGAAGTCTTCCAGTTTCTTATGTCCCCCTGCAAATAGATGTTCTAAGCCCATAAGCTGTGTCAGCTTTTAGCTAGTGTGGACAAGAAACTGCCTTCCTCTTCCTAAAACTTTCAGGTGCCTGAAAAGAAAATAATTCAAAATAGAGCTGGGATCTGCAGAGTGGGGAACTCTGTTTCAAAGGCTTGTTCTGTATTATTCTTCTATCCTTACTGCTTCCCTAGCGTAACGACTGCTTTGAGGTGTGTAGACATGTTTTCAGTCATGCTTGTACACAACAACTCAGTAGATTAAGGATTTGAAACTGAGTCTCCTACAGAGCCTTTTGAGTGCTATGAATGATAGTATTAACTATTTGTATTCCCTAAAAAGAGAAAAGGGAAGAAAAATGAGGTGAAATCTTAGTTTCATCACTACCTCCTTTTATAGCATGGTTTGTACTTACATCAGTTCTTGCCCTGAAATGAGTAAGAACATCAACAACGTTTAGAATCTGGAATACTCTTAGAAGGTTATTGCCAGAACTGTTCCTTGTTGGTGTTCAGGCCACTCTGCCCCTTACATTTCTGTCTTCCAGTCTCAGTTTCCTTGCCTTTATCTTAAGCCAAGATACACATTGGCACAAAAGCTGCACAAAGCAAGTGAAAGGTTTTTTTTCTTCCAGCACCAGCACTGTGGAGACCAATCCATGGGTGCAGTTGCAAGCAGTGGTGTAGGAAGCATCTGGATCAGTGGGGACCCAACTTAAGTAGGGTAAATTCAGGGCATGGCTTGATGCTAGTACTGAGACCTATAAACCTGGAAGGCTATAGATATGACTCTAAATAGATGTCCCCAAGGTAAGAGGTTTGAACTCCTGGGCTGCCTGTGATAGAAGTGGAAAGATAAGTTTCTCCAAAAGGCAATGCACCACTTTGTACGGCCTGAAAACAGGAGTTCCGCGAGTCCAGTATACAGAAATGAGCAAGTGTGGCTTCTCACAGCCCACCAGCTGTTCTCACCCACTCTTGCTTTTCTGCCTTTAAACACTGAGCTATGACACTAACCTGTCACTGGGGTGGGTGATATTGTAGCTTTTCATTTCATACATTTATTTCAATAAAGCTTTCATTTAATATATTTGCCACACTTGGATGGTTCTGTGAACACCTCCTCAGAATAATTCCCACTCTGCATTTATCAAGGTAACTTGTGCTAAAGCCATGCTAGGAGCAACCAGGCTTATAAATAGCAGAAACCAGAACATTTGCTCAGATAGTGAAGATAGAGTCCGTAACATGGTTGGAGAAAAACTCCCTATTTCCATGGCCTCAGGAAGCTTTCTAATGTGTGTCTTTCCCAAGAGAAAGAATCCCATTGTGCACCCAGAATTTCTGAATAGCAAGCTGTCACACACACTTTAGAAGATATCCAAGCATATAAAATAGCAACCAGAAACTGCCACATTCTGGTAATTAGTGCTGTGCCCTTTCTGGACTGGTTACGGAAAATTTCTCTTTTCTTTTGTCTGAATATATGAATTGGAATGGCCGTGCTTTCCGGCAGAACATGCATCTGGTCAAGAGAGCCACCGGTGGGCATTGAGAACCAGGATGCCAATCTTCCTTGGCCTTTTGTGTTGCCCTTGTTTCTAACAAGATCTTTGCTTTGTCTCTTTTTTGGCATTTGTATAATAACGCTGAGATAGATAAAACTGAAAGCCGTGAGTGTGACTGTTGAAGTTTTGGCCTTAGGTCCTGTTTCTCACCCAGATCTCAACTTTGGTCTAAGTTGCCTGCACTTCTGATTACCTTTTTTTTCTTCCCCAAAGGGGGAAGTGTTCTTGTGAACAGTTTGCAAGACAATAACAGTTGGATCAAAGCTGTGGTCTTGGATCTCAAAAAGTAGTACTAAGGTCACTGTACATACACCACTGAGAGAATGCAGTGGCCATGATACTGTGAATTAAAATTAAAATGCTTTCCTAAAGGTGCCAAGTGCCTCCTGCTGACAAAAGTTCAGTTTGTCCTTCCCTGATATATAACAGGGTACATTATTTCAGGTTCTTAATGGCTGGGTGGATTTAGGAGACTGCCTTTAGCAGCTCAGGTTGGACTGTATCACTTACTTTCTTTTCCAGGCCACCTGCATCATACATGACATTGAACTGATCCAACAACTGTGTAGTCTATAGGATCGATTCTCCCCTACTGTAACTGATTGCTGCTTATTGCCTGGGCCTTAAGCATGTTTCTTTGAAGGCTAGTTCGGGTTAAAGCCTGAGCTAGTTGAAAACCTTTGTTGAAGTTAAGACAGGCAAGGATATGAAATTACATTTTGAAAAATCATCTTTCAGCTTGAATTCAATAAAAAGCAGTGTTTGGCACTTTTCATACTTATGGGTTAAATTAATGCTTTCAAAAAAAGCATTTTCCCACTAAGCCTTTCAGAATTAGGGGTCTGCCACTTTTTCAGGAGGGAAAAAAAAGAGCTGCGTTGCTTTGTGATTACGGAAAGGAGAACATTTTGTAAATGCAGGGTTCCATTTTATGCATTAGTTTGTAAGTGTTGTCCCTTTTCATTGTTCTTAAAGTCTTTCATAGATCTGATTGTCATTTAATTAGCTGTTCTCTCCCTCTCTTGTATTTATAATTAGGAAATATATAAGTATTACTTCATTAGTTCATGCTAGTTACTTGCCAGTTGGTTCAGCATATATGAGGCAGCTGGGCAAAGAGGTGAGCAAGTTTTAAATACCTGAAAGAACAATTAAAAGTGGATAAAGTGAGTTTGAAATTGTTTCTTTTTCACCAAGTAATCTGCAGAATGGTGATCCTCTGGGTTTGTGTTATTTGTTATTATTGTGGTGTTTACTATTCCTTAGAACAAGATTTATTGGGATGAATGGTGACCCACAGTGTATGCAGAATAGCATCTTCACAATTTAGTGGATTGCAACATTAAAGACAACTAAAATAAGACTATTTTTTCAGCAACGGTAGCTGGTAAGCTTAAAACGAAGGAACAATATCTGGTCCAGTGCTACTTAGACTGCAGAGATTAATTATACAGAAAATAAGCATTAATGTAGGAAAGAATCAGTTTTCTTTTGGCTCTTAATAGTTTGTCTGTGTGATGTAATCTGTGTCAATGTCATGTCTGTTGCCACGGGGGGCATCTAGCAAGGCATCTAGCAAGAGACTCTGTAAGCAGGAAACAAAGATAACCTGGCATTCACCCTTTACCAAGGAGTACTGGGTCTCATTTTTACATAGCAACAGAAACCAAGCTGAAGAACGATCCAGCAAATCACAGGTTATGCAGTATAGAAAATAAAGCTCTCTCCTTTTACCCCTGTAGATCTTTGGGATGGCCTGTTGCGCACACCCCACTCAGCCTCCCTGGTCAACAGCTCTAATGAGTGCATTCATCCATGCAGAGCACTTGACAGAAAGGAATTCCAGGATCATTTTCCCTGCCATTCCCCTTGTAAACAAAACAAATCCTCTGTCAGTGTGATTCCCCAGGGCTGTGCAGGAAAGTACAGCAATTAATCCCAGGGGAATTTTGATAGACGGCATAGATTGGTAGGCAGTCCCTGGAGAATACTGAGCCCACGTGGTCACATCAGTGACCTTCACGAGAGGATGGCAGTGCCAGCATTGCCCACATCCAAGTCCTCAGCCTTATTCTACAGCATGATGTTAGGATCTTTCTCTCAAAACCCATCAGCAGGTGAACCTTCATGCTTACTCCTGCTTGAGGGTGCGCAGAATACACACTGCTACCACATCATTGAGTTCCTCTTTCTAAAGACACAGTCAGTGAGGGATTTTCAGGCCATCATATCCAACCTTACGAAAGTCAGAGGGCTAGGAGCCAAACGATAACAAATCCCTGGCACAGGCTGTTGTTCTGACAGTCAACATTTTCATTTTTGAGGAAGTTTTGATCTGGTTTTATAGAGTTGCTTCATTGCTAGAGTAATCCTTAATAAAAAAGTTTCATCCTCCTTCACAAATTCTGAGTTTTCAGGGATATTGTTCCAGCTGACTGCGAAGGTACATATAGCAAGGATGAGAGGGTTTATAAAAGGTGGCAAAGGCAGCCGTATATTCATACTCAACGTGCTACCTGGATTCTCTGAGCAATTTGTGGCTAATATCTGCAGTGCTATATCCTGCCAGTTTGTGTTGAATTTGGTTATCTCAAAACCTTGCATCACATGGCAAAACCTTCATCTTTTTGTGTCTGTAGTCTTAGCATTAGAAAACATATCAGTCTCTTTGCTGCAGCTGGCTGCCTGTCCATGACTGCCCCGTGTGAGATCAGTTACACGCTGAGGGGGAGACACACAGATACGAAGAGAACACGGAGGACAACACAGAGAACAGCCATGTAACATTTAACAGCTCATTTAAAAACCAAATAAAAATGCCATAGAAATGGTAAATGCAGGTTGACATTTCAATGAGTATTTTTCAAATCAATTCAATGAAAGAGTCGAGAAGGGAGGTTTGGAAGAGAGGCTGTCAAACCACAGCTTTTCCACTGGCTTTTTCATAGCACATTATGTAAGATGTATTTGTGTGTGTTTTCCAAAGAAATGGTTAGTGTTCATTTTTGGAACAGGGAGAGTATAAAGTAGTTTCAGAGGAAGGCAGCAGATACTGAGCCTTTAGCTCTCTTTCTCATTCTTTGTGTATTTGATCGTTGTTTTTCTGAATACTGGGTACCACGCGTTTCATTGGTCAGCATCTGTTCACAGATAAACACATGCAGTTCCTCCTCCATTTCTGGTTTGGTTCTGAGGCACAAGGGGCTGTGGTCACCCAGACATCAGTGGTTGATTCGATCTTAGATAGTCACCCTCCTACTTTATTTTGCACTTCACAGAGAACAAGTGGCTGGCCCAGTAGTTCGCCTCAACCTAAGCAGAGACCTGAAGTAGGTGGAACTGTGGTAAGAGCACTGTTATAAAAGCAGCCATGGAGGTCAGACTCTGACAAATACCTATATTGTAGACATATAAAATCAGATTAAATTATTCCACCCTAGAGTTCATTAGTTCAACTTTTGAAGGACTTGAATTTAATTAAAAAAGCTAAGGTCTTTACTGAACCCTTCATGTTGTACTGTCTGTCCATGAAGCAGCTCAAGTCTCTGTGCCTGTGAGCGGCTTGTGAAGCCTCAGGTGTTCTTTTCTTTTACTGACTTTACTTTGATTTACCCAAGTCAGATGTGCAGCATGTGTCCTTCCAAATCATCACAGGAGCACGAGAATTTGCTATAGAATAAGCTGTATTTTACATACCTTAAAGTTGGAGGTCTCTCCGTTACTGGGTTCAGATATCTATTTTGCTGTTTCATAACCAGAGATAAGCAACAACTTTGAACTCTGGAAGGTTTATTCTGAATACCTATACCGAAGTTTGGGCTCTTGCTGAAATGAATTCAAATTGCTGACTGAAAGATCAAGCTGCAAAGCTCAGACAACTTTTCTGTTTGCCATTATTTTTTTATACTTCCAGTATTTTCTGATTTCGTTTGAAATGAAAGAATCTGTGTCCTTTTAGTACATCAGCTTTATGGTACCAGACAAAGCCAGGAAATGCAGAGACAAGTAAAGCTGAAGTAAACCCACCAGTACCATTGTTACTAATTGGTATCCTTGTTAGCAAGCTCAGCAGAGACGCTAGAAAAGGGATGTATATGTACAAAGACACAGTAGCAGACTTGAGCCCATAATTTACAATGAATAATTTATTCAATTAATTTAGCCTGCTTTTCTTCTCAGCAAACCAGATTACAATTTCCTTAAATTTATACATTATTCAAAAGTGTTCAATAAAAAATACGTTTTGTTTTCACTGTATGGCCTGATTACAAACATTGTAGCGTTGAGCTGGGTTGTTAAGCTGCAATTCTTTGGAGAACTCAAGTAGCACACTTTCTTTCACTTTTATTTTCTTTTCTCCTCCCACTAATTGGATGGACAAGCAAGCGGTTATGGCTCACACAGTTGCCCGTGGGAATTTAATATATCCTGTCAGCAGGTATTCAACATTCACAACTTTAAAGTTGCTTTCTAAGAGCATTATTTTGGCCAGGAAAGGTCAGAAGCAGTAGAGACCTGGCCCACTGCTTTTGAGCGTAGCTCTGGCTGAGCGTTACAAGTGTAGCAGATGCTAATTCTTTAAATGACTACAAAATCAGTAGATTTTTTGTTTAGAGCTGTAAGCGTGTAAGTGACTGGCATGGAAGTGCAGTTGCCTATGTCGCCCTTACTTGTGGAGTATTTTCACTGTGGCATTTTTGTTCACTCTCTTTTCCCAGGCTGTCTTTTCCCCCTTCCCTTGAAGTTTACAAATGTTTTCTTTCTGAATGTCCATGAAGATTGCAGTTGTTTTAAGTTTTGTTGAAAATTTAAGGCTGACACTAACAAAATAGCATCTGCCACACCCTAGTTACAAGTTTCAGTTGCATTAAAAGCTAAATGCTTTGAATGGCATTTACCTTTTAATTCTCCTATTGAATGAGGAAAAAAAAAAAGAAAGAGGAAAGGAGAAGATGAAGAAGTTAGTGTTGTTTATCCCGAAATCCTTAGGCACAGCTGTATTCATACTGCAGCACAGGCTGCACTAGAGTTGCAGTTGCAAACCTCTAAAACTCCCATGCAGGCTGCTGATACCCTTGAGGAATGAGACCTGTGAGCAGTGGCCCTGGGCCCTCTGCTTCCCCTTCCCACAGTTGCTCACACAGCGTGTTCAGCTGTGGATTTGCGCTGAACGGGAAGGTCTCTATGGCAGGACCCTCACAATGTATGTGCCTTCCTGAAGAAAGATGCCTCTCCTCCTTCTGCTGTGTTTGCAGCTCTGCCCTGGGACCAGTTAGCACCCAGCTGGGTGAGGGAGCCACACTCTGCTGCATGCAGCACACTCCCAGCTATGCCAATTAGCAGCAGTATCAGGCTCTTGATGTCCAACTGGTACAGCATCCTTCTGCAGCCCAGCAGGCAAGCAGCATTTGCAGCCATGGCGATAATAACAGCTGGGCCATTACACACAAAACCGACAAGTCTGTTACTGTTTACTGTGATTTTTAAGCAAATTCTTTTTTACTGTATTGAGGGCTGTTTTTTTTGGTGTGTGGTATGCATTCTATCTTCCAGAAGGGGTATATTCTTCACAATAGTGAATATCAAATCTGTATTGCAGAAGGATAACTGGAAGGTGCTTCTTTTTGTTTACGCTCAGTCATTAGGGTTTGCTCAAAGTGATGCTTTCACAGGCTATTCTTGGCCAGCCAAGGCACTGAAATGGATGCTATGAGTTGTGTTTAGTAAAGCAATTGGGAATTCAGATCTTAGCTCTGCACAGTGAACTGTGTGCAGGCAGTGCAGCAGACAGGTGATAAATCTCAGTGAATACTTGTGAATAATGAATACTTTTTTAGGAGACTTGTGGCCTCTTCATGGACGTCCTACAAGAATCATCAGACATGTTTTTGAGAACATTTTGCGTGCATGTGCCTAGAACTAAAAGTAGATCTTGACTTAAATAATGAGATCTTCAAAGTAGATTAATGCCTCTTTGCCTGGAGCTCTGCAGAAAAGATCACCTTTGCGTCTTCCACCCTGTAGTTTTTCAAGTGAATGTCAGGCACAAATGTGTAAGATAATGAATAGTCGTCCTACTCAAACATTTGATTATCAAATGGAACAGCGTTTGATAAATGAAAAGACCAAATGTAGAAACAAAGGGAAGGGGCCATGAGCTGAAGGCCACCAGTAGTCATATCAAAGTCTTGATTGACCTCTGAATTTTATTCAAGAGAACAAAAATACATAAATAAGGCTGTACAAATGAACTTGTAAGACTTACCTGGAAGAGCTAAATAGAGTTCTTAAGTAGTCTCTGTTGGGCAGAGGACTATTTAAAGATACTCTGCCCAAGGATAGCTTGTGGGTTTTTGTTTGGGTTTTTTTTTTTCTTCCTTCCTTTCTCCCCTTAGTTTTTAAGAATGTTGTGAGCACTTGAAAACATGCCTATAATGGAAGTATCTCCTAAACAATAATTGATGGGGCTTGTCTTGCGGTGCTGTAATATTTTGTCACCTGAATTTCTGGTCGTACATTGCAGCTGCTACTGGGAGGCAGATGGCTATCAAATCAGGTAGCAGAGCTTGCTTCACACATGGAAGAATTGCTGGTCCTACCTTTTCTTCCTTTACCTTTCTGTCTTTGATTCAAGACTGAAAAGTATCAGACTGTGAAGGAATGGTGTCATTTTCAACTTCATATTTTTGTAATTTTCCTCTCAAGTGTGGTATGAGTTCTGTTCCTTATTTAACAAAAAAAAAAAGAAAAAATCTGAATTTATTCTGGTTCCATATGCATTCATGACAGATAAAAGGACCAAAGAAAAATGTGACTGCAGGAGATAGTTGTATCATTTTACCTGTACGTGTCATGGATTTAGATGTGACATTTTTGGGCTGTTCATCCAGCAATGCAAGATATAGCAGGAGATGCGGGATAATTCCTGATCATTGCACTACTTTTGCAAATATCTAACTTATCTGGGCTGCGTGCTGCGGTTAAAACAGTCTTATACTTTGCCAAATGAGTGTAAGCATCCGCAGCATGTGGTGGGTAGTAAATGAAGGATTAAAGACGTATGCAAGGAAGTAATTGCAGTTACACAAAGTAAAGCACCTAGCACAAGGATCTTCTAGCACTCTTGAAGTGTTATATTGTCCCCGGGAATTAGTGCAAAAGAACTTACTTGTTGAAAATTCCTATTGTTCCTAACACCTTCCCCATGTTCACAGACCTGAGCCAAAGTCCATTGAAATCTTTCCAAGGGTAGAACGGGAATGCTAGGAGCATTTCCAAGTTCACGTGGGACATCTTTTTTCCTCTTTCTTCTCTGCAGTTCATGAGTTTTCTGTGACTCTCAGTTAAGTTGCTAAAATAGTGGACTCGGATAAAAGAACAAAAAAGATGCAACAAATTGGGGGTGAGCACCCTGTGAAATCTTTGGGAGTTTTGGAGCATGGACATGGGATTCAGCCATCCATATTAAATCACGTTATTGTGGATTATTTTTCCCAAAGCCTTGACTTTAGTTAATAATATTTTGCACAAGTGACTTGGACAAAACTGTTTGTTTGTTTGTGTGTTCCCATTTCTGCTACAGGGAGTTCAGAGCATTCCCTCTGGAGCTCGAAGTTCACAAGTACTATTGTCAGTAGTGGACGTTTGAGCAGTTTCAGAGTTGCTTCATTTCCTCTGCTCAAATGTATGTACAAGAAACATCTATTTTTGCTTCAGTCTTCTCATTACAGCTTGCTTGCCAGTCACATGTACATATGTAACAACAGTGCCTCCCTCGTCCCCTGAGCAGTACCATATGCTGACAAAACCACATTAAATTCCCAAGCCAGATTTCATTGGCCATTTGCCCTCCACTTTAAAGGTGACTTGTTAATAAATAATCCTCAACACCACCGCTTTCAATCTGCTCCACCTCTCCCAAGGTAGCCAGTAAGTGCAAAACTTAGCTCTCAACCCAGAGGGCAGCCTCAGGTTAACTGTTTGCAACAACTGCATGATTCCTAAGTTAATTACCAGGCCAAATCTCACAGATTGCTGCAAAAATGTCTTTTCCCAGGCACGTTTTTCTTCTTTTCATTTGCCCCTGCTCATTTTGCTCTGTAAACAGCCTGCACTCACTCTGTGCAAACCAGACCATGCTGCTCTTTTAGGAGCTTTCAGGCGCAAGTGCCCAGGCCCAGGAAGACTCGGCATTTAAAAGTTCTTGACATCATTCAGGGGGTTTTACCCAGTGTCGGACAAGTGCAAGCACATGCAATAATGGAGCCATTGTGTCCTGCCGGTTCAATGTTAGCTCTGTTTCACATTACTGCAGCTGCCCTGCCTGACAGCATGGCTGAAAAGGTCACGGTTTCAGTGCTGGTATTACTTAGGCTGAGGCCTGCTATGACTTAATAGAGAAATCTTCATCAACAGAACGCAAATGTGTGGGCTGAAGGAAGAACAGTAATTGAAATGAAGCTGGTCCCAGGTTCTAACCGTGCGCAGATTGACTCTGCAGCGGAGACTTCTCTCAGTCATTCCTCAGAAGTTCGCTCGGTAACACACTCCCATGGACTGGTCGGTAGAGCAGATTGCAGCTAGAGCTTGCTCTGTCCTCTCTTCCCCAGTTCTTCTGCACTCCTCCCTTTCACACCAGTCTGGCTTCACTTCCTATCTGGCTGCTTTCTTTGTCTCCTCATCCAGTCTTTCACACTGCCCCTCATGGCTGGAACAGCTTCTCCCTTCCTACATGCCAAATTCCTTTTCTCCTCACAAAATGTCTGAAGATGTGGCTACTCAGCGCAGCATTCAGCTTGACTGCTGCTAGCACCATGCCTGTCTGTGTCTGGCAATGATACCTGGCGCTTTCCTTGTAAGTTTGTTAGACAGAGAAGCTTTCATTTCTTCAACTTGCCCTACAAAAAAATCTTTACACCTTATTACACAGGACATTCACGAAATGTTTGCTCTTACTCAACATCTGATTTAAGAGGACTGCTTATTTAATTCGTAACTAGGAAGCCTGGAGTCTGCCTCTAACACACGAAATAGCAGTGGCCGTGTCCTGTAGGATAACAACTTGGCAGTCCTGGGGCAAAGGTTGGACTTGATGATCTTATAGGTCCTTTCCAACCTTGCTGATTCTATGATTCAAAAGCCTCACATTATAAAAAGTCCAGACTTTTACCTCCTGAAGTGCTCCGAGGCCGATGAGTTAGTGTTAGTTAGCTCTAGCAGTCTGTCAGGCTTAGAAAGATCATCTTGTGTCTCTTCCAACCTTTTTATTTTAGGACTTCTTGATTTGTCATTTCCAAGACTAAAGACTCTTTAGTCTTGCATCCCAGCACTGATGCTTGCTAAGAACAATCATAGCGTTCTCTCGTGAGAAACGGTGTATAGAAAGGTAACTGATACTTGTGGTGTTGGATGCATGTTAGTTACCCCACCTGCCATCAAGTACTTCTTTATTCACAACGCTGGCACTACAAAGCATGCCACAACATCTAGAGAGGCATGAGCTCACAGCTCAAATCAGTAGGCTAAGAAAATTCAAAGAGGAGGCACGGTACATAAATCCAGGCTCAGAGAAATCAAAGCTTCTGCATTTTCAGTAGGAGCCTGACATTCAATTGCCTGTATTGCAACCTATGACAGAAACAGTGGAAATAGCCATATTACAAGACAAACAGAAGGGAAACATAAATAGTAAGCGCTGCAGTGGATTTGCATGTGTTGCTTTAGAAATAACTGAATAAAATAGCTGTGCCGTTTGTTTACACCTACCAGTTTTCTGAAGCCATTTCCCATCTTTTTTTTTGGTCACTGATGATAACCACAGTAAAGGTATGGGTGGGTCTGACAGGTGTAAAAGATGCAATGGCAGTGCCCTACAGATACTAAGATATCATGTCATGGTAGATTGGCTAAAAAAAGCCTTGTAATTGATGGTGTTTTGGAGGTTGTGTCTAGGAGCTGCTGAAGGTTTTGAACAGAAACATAGCAACCCCAGGGTTCACCAACGTGACCTAAGCATTCTTATCACTTCTCAGGCTCAGATCCTTAACTTGGTGTTTCTGCAGTTTGTGCTTCTACTGTTTCTAGTAGTTTGTGTTGGGGGATAAGAGAGGAGGTGAGAAATGGCAACACTGGAAGGCTTGAAAAAATGCCTTAGTTAATTTTGCTTTTTCTGGACAGCAAGACCTTCTTTTGTGATTTAGGCAACAGAAGTTTACATGGAAATGGCATGAAATCTTTTGTGGGGATTTGTTCTTCATCCTAGCATGTTATCCAAAGGACAACGCGCCGTGTGCAGGCAAGCACCGCTGGATTGCTTCCAGCTCTTCACCTCTCCTCACCACCCACAGCTGGAGCTAGTAGGCAGGCTGTGCAGCAGGTGCGCTAGGCTGGGTTTGAATCAGGCTGCTTTCCTTTTAATGAATCTTGTTAGTTGAAGCGTTTTATTTTATCTTTTCATGAGGAGGAGCACTCGACTTGTTACGAAGCAACATGTCATTAATCCATCTAATCACTGGAACCTGCTCGCTCAAAGAAAAATGCATGGGGATAGTTAGAATAACAGCAGCATATACAGCTTGCTGTTTGAGTGTGTACACATGCATACGAAGGCCTTTAATAGCCCTGCTGCAGAAACTGAGTGGCATCCGAGCTACGTCTCCATTTTCCTCAGGCTAATTTATCAGGTGTACTACCTGGGGAGTTTTTCTTTCTGTGGTTGTGCAGCACTCCAAGGTGTAACAGCCAGACCTCACTTAGGCTCTGTCACTTAAGGATCACTGAGCCTGTTAAAATGTTAACTACATTTTGCAGCACCATTTGCAAGGTTGGATTATTTTGGGTGTTGTAACTTTTCCTTTTTAAATGAGTACACAGGCTGAGATTAAGACATTTACTAGGGGGCAGGTAAGGAATCACTGAGGTGGAAAAAAACCCCGTTCTTGCCTTTGAACCCTTTCTGTAACTACTAAGCGTATCCTATTAGCGATACAGGCAGACTGGGAGATTCAGGCATGACAAGCTATGTAGTAAAAACACAGAAAAAGACAATAGAAAATCTGAAGAGAAGACAAGTCCCACCTGTTGAAGATCCCCTTCTTTTGGTTCTTCTAAGGTTTAAGCTAAATCCATTTAGTTTATTTAAGTAATTTGGCTTAATTAATTACTGACCTAAATATCCGTTACAGAATTGCAAAGTTATCTTGAGGGTAATTTTCACCTGATTCATGTCTAATTTGAGCTAATGTTGGCTGCAGTACTACTATGGAAAACAAGTATAACCTGTTCCAGAACTCTTTCTAGATGATGCTATTACAACAGCAGGTTTTGAAGCAGTTTTGTAAAATTCTGTAGTTTTGAGGAAAGAGCCTCTTTGATTAGGCAAAATTCCTATGATCTTTAATAGGCATTTTGACTGAGGAAAGATTAGTGGGCATCACAGGATTCTATGGGTTTTGTTTGTTGAAGCTAAAAGATCTTTCATCAGCAACAATGATGCTCATCACCTTTGGGTTCTTTATTTCTTTTTCTTTCTTTTTTTTTTTTTAGTTGAAATTGATAGAAGTACCTGAGTCTGACTCTCCTGTCGATTTTGTTACTGACAGAGATAAATTAATATCTAAGAGAAAAAAAGAAAAGAACAAGGAACCTAACTCATTTCTGCGTTTCTCTAAATCTGAAGTATTATATTGTGTCATCGTTGGTATTACTGTAAAACTAGTAAAAAAAAAAAAAAAAAGAAACACCCCCCCCCCAAAATCCAAACCCTTAAGGTACTCAAATATTAGAATAAATCAGGCCCCTGTAAAAAGAAAAATCATTAAACTGCTGATGTTCCATTCCACCAGAAACAGAAGTCTTTTCATCCATTTCAGTATTACCTCTTCCAGCATTAAGATCATTGTCATGGAGAGGACAAATTATCCCCAAACTAGTTGAACTTAGCCATGATTGCTAGTGTTCTTGAAAATACAGTAGACCCCATCCTGGGTGGGTCTGGGGGTCCATGGTTTCATAAGCCAGGCAAGAAGTTGTGCTCACATGAGTTCCTAGTCAATTCATTCTCTTCTGCTTGTGGTGAAATAAAGCCTTCTTAGCCTGTGGCTCGAATGTGATGCTGGCCAGCCTGTGTACCGGTGCTTTTCTGTCTGGTAGTGAAAATCAGTCTTGACATTGCCGAGATGTTCCCTGCAATTCCCTATCTCCAAAGAAATTAGGTGGTTTTCCCATCAGGAATTAAATGCTTGCAGTGCTGCTCAAGAGAATGAAAGCAGACTTACATGAATGTTATGACTCACAGACTGTATATTCATGAAATTAAGATCATGAGGTAGTTTCTCACTAGTTCCAGCTAGAGCAACTGCTTGTCTTTTCTGTGACCTTTGAGATGCAAATAAACATTGCAGGCATTAGAAATACACCTTAATATAAAAATTGACCTATACCTATCAGTCCTGAAGTTTATGCTCATTTTTAGTTATGAGAGTTTCTCTGTAGATAAACTCTACACCTGATTTGCAAGCTGAACTACTTCTGGTGTATGTGGTTATAGATGTTGAACTCAACAAAATGGTATGTGTGTTTTTGGAGGGAGCATATACTCTTGCAGACATACAACACATGGTGTTTTAGCTGCACATGCCATACTTTCACTGCTCAAAGAACCTTCCCAGCAACCATTATACAGCTATTTATTACAGATGCTTACCTCCAAAGGCACTGCACAATTATTGGAGTGTGTATGTATTTCCTGAGCTTTTTCATGTTCAATGAGTGACAAGCAAACAGTGAAGCTTGGTTTTCTCAAAGGTGTCGGAATCACACAAAATATTGTGCTCAGTCCACTGGGTATCCATCCTCTGAGTTTAAGAAGTAAGAAATTACAATAATAAAGAAAAGGAGTGTTAGGTTGTGGCATGGCAACCTTCCAAGTAGTTATGATAAACCAGCATTGTTCGCTGCTTGGGAAGTTAAACAGAATTATGCATTGTTCTGAAGCAGCTGGGGAGTGGATCCCCAGGCTGTTTCTTACAACAGTATTTTAAGGAGGTATAATACAATCTAGTATCACTTTTAATTAAATTAAACTAAAAGGCAAAAGGCATGTACTCGCTAATTTTCAGAGCTGCAGCTGAAAAGTAAACATTGCCAAGGTGAGGGCTTTTTGGGAACAGTGTTTTTGTAAGGAAGAAATCTTTTCTCTCAGTATTTTTTCATTATAAATGAGACACAAAATACTTTTGAATTAAGTACTTTAAAGAACTGAGTTATTGTTACCGTGCATTCACTTCGAAGTTGTTCACTATCTTGTTTCTCACTGTGGGCAATGAGTGGTGAAGACTTCAGTGCAATGCCGTCACATGGAAAAGGAATGATACTTTACCTCTGAGAAACCTTGGGCTAAAAGCTAGTGCATGTTTTCAGCATGCTTCTGAGTAAAGTGCAGTTTGAAGGATGAATGTCTGTATTCATTTGGATTATTTTGGGGTGAAATTTGTGGTTCAGCTTTCCAGAGGGTGAGAGCACAGCACTTGCTGAGCCAGGTCCTGTCAGGAATCTCATATAAGGCACTTAGTCATAGCATTTTGTGGGAGGTACAGGAATCTGGGTGAATTCTGGACATTTTAGTATATGCAAGTTATATATGTACATTTCACACATGCTGTTTAAGTTCAGTTTTGCAAAGGAAAGTATCCCTTGGAATAAACTGTATCTCTTTTGTCCCCATCCTTCAGTTGCATCAGGATGCAAACCAGTTGCTATAGAGACATTTTACTTGAAATGGAGGAATGGAAAATAAGAGCAACATAAGAACCGGAAGCTGGTGAGCTCTTTTTAGGTAGCAGGAACTCAGTGGCAGTCCACTGAATAGCCCAAAACATCTGAGGAGGCCACTAACCGTCATACCCATTGTGGAGCTTTCATCCTGCCTTTCTTTCTGCATTTAGAGGACATCCTGTGGCTCTGACTTGTAGTGGTGAGCGTTACCTATCTGATGAACAGTAGCAGGGGAAGAAAGAACAAATACTTCTCCAGAACCCCAGTCATGCCTTTGGCTGGTAGGGATGCTGATCATTCTGTTGTGGTTAGAAAACAGAACCTATTTTCAAACTCTTACGAGAATAAGGGGTAAAGGTGTTAAG
The DNA here is from genome assembly GCF_034315485.1 of Pezoporus occidentalis. Lineage (NCBI taxonomy): Eukaryota > Metazoa > Chordata > Aves > Psittaciformes > Psittacidae > Pezoporus > Pezoporus occidentalis. The sequence goes on from NW_026914502.1 coordinate 577,571, forward strand.
TGCCTTTTGGAAAAGGATGGCTGCAGGATGGAATTTCCTGCACCTTTGGCATCTGAATCCCCTTCTTAGCTAACATTATTGGAAAGACACAGACACTTGAACTCTTGATATTTTCTGTGAGTCTGCCTTCGTTTTTGTACAACCCAAAGTCTTCCCAAGTTGATAGAGTGTCCCCGTAGCAGCTTCAGTGGGCTTTAGAGCAAGGTATATGTGTGTCTTAGATTGTTTGTGTGCATTAGGTATTATTTTGTTCCTTAACATCCAGTGTTCATTAGTGACTGTTAGTGTTCTGCTGGGCGGGGGGGGTGGTTTTATTTCTATTTTAAAGATACATTCGGGAGACATTTTCCAATTCTACATGAAAGGAAGCTGATCCCTTTTCCTATTTAAATGTATAACATTCTTACATATTAGGTTATGTCTTGGGGATCCTTTGATTTCTATTCCCTCTTTTTCCAAGCTCCTGTGCAGTGTTCATCAGTTTCTAACTTGACGATTACACCTTGAATTATTCCCGCTCCAACTGTTAGCTACAGAATGAATTAGTATGATCAACATTGCAAAGTTGTCTTCCATTCTCCTCTCCTTTGCATATTTCATTGTTGTAACTCTAAGGATTCATATTGGCTCCACTTAAAGCTCTCCGGTGTGGCAAGAATCAGGTATGAATGCAAAAACATAAAAGTTTTGTTAAGGAGGGAGGCAGAAAGTATTTGCAGAGTTGTTCTCTAATTATATCTGTGGAAGTGAATCACTTAGTTTTGATTGCTGTCTGCAGAACTACGTATTTATGGACCGGCATACAAAACCATAAGGCTCATTTGTACAACACTTATATTTTCCCTCAATAATAGGAACAGCACTATTATTCAATTGGTTATTTTTGCTTTCAAGTGCTTTTATTTCTCTCATTGCTTAGCTGCCATTCATTGGTTTCCTGCTGGTCCCTGATGTGAAAAAAAATAGAAGAGAAAATGCTAATCGGAGAGCAATTTAATATCCAAAGCTGCCCAATAGCACTCCCTTTAATAACACATGGGTATTATGGGCTGAATATTTCATATCATAGGGCTGAATAATAGAGATTAATTTTCCCTATTTTTCACTGTGTCTGAGTATCATGGTCTGAGATAACATTTTGTGTATGTAATATTATGGTTGTGTTTGGGTTGTACATATGCAGTAATTAATCCACAGACGAAGATGAGAACTAGCGCTTTCCAACCCTGAGGAAGGCAGGTTTGATGCAGAGATGTGCTGGGAGGGTGTTTGCAGTGGTGGCAGGGAATGTCTCCGAGCCATTGTTAAAGGTACACGTCACTGACTGAGCAGTGCCTCTTATGTAGTAAGCGTCTTATTCGAGCAGATGAACTGAAGTGGGACATATAAAACAGAGAAAGAAAAGTATTGAGATCACTGACAGACTGAATAGTTGTCTTACAAGGAGGATGAAAAGGCTTGGTTGGCTTAGCCTAGCAACTAAAGGGTTTGGTTGCCCTTTATAATCTTGAAGGAAAGTGCAAGCCGTGAAACCAGAAAGTCAGTATAGATAAAAGATTAAGTGGTATAATTTAGCTGTGAGCTATGGTTTATGCTTAGAATCAGGTTTCCATTCAGTGTTAGGAATAGCGTACTGGAAGTCCAGGATTGTGAAGGCACGTATGGGAGATCTCAGCAAGTGTCATGAATGGGGTTATGTGACCTGGCTGATCGCAGTGGAGGGAAGGCTGGCCTCAGGAATAGTCAGTGGGTTCTCTAGGCCTGTTTATCAGGCACTTAGTCACTGTAATTGCCATGAAAAAAATATTGCATTCACTTCAGCTTTGGCTCCATTTCATATCATTGTGAAGAGCAGAAACAGGAGGGCATGTTGTGCACAATTCTCTCAAAAACTCCAATAATAACACCATAAGAACCCTGCACAGGTCTCTAAATCAGTGTGTTTATATACACTTGCATCCGGCCTGTTTGTGTATATGCTTATATGTGGACATATTTAAGTTATTAAGCTGCTAGGCTAGTCCACATTAAGCTGCAGTGGCTTTTATCATGCTTGATGAGTTTTGTTTTCTACGAAAATATCCATATTTCCTCCTTCAATTGCTTTGTTTCCCATGTTTGCTTGTGGCTATAGTGAGAATAAAATAATATTTTCATTTTCTCTGTTAAATAATTCTTTCTCTGCTTCTTGAATTATGGCTACAAAAAGCCGAGAGGCAAATCCCTGACTCCCTTTTAGAATTTAATACAAGGCTGTAGAGGTTTTCAGTAATGAAAAGCCCCAGCACTGCAAAAAAAAATAGCTACGTAGTCTGTTGTCTTGGGTGCCTGAAAAGTCAAAATAAACTAAAGTTGGGGAGGTTTTTAGGTCTTTGTTGGCCTTGTTTCTTTTGTGCATAAAGAGCTTAGCGCATTCATTCATGTTTTTGTCACCTTCAGACTTGCTAATGCAACCTTGTGGTTGCATAAGACAGCTACGGTGACATTTCATCTACTGTTGAATGCATGTAAATACTTCACATGTGGAGCATATTAAACTGATGTTTCAGGAGTTTGCCGGATTAGGATTTTTTTGCTCGTGTTAATAAGTTGTTCCTTTTCATGGATATTTTTGGGTAGCAGTTTTCATCCTTAAAAGTGACTGAAGACACTTACTTGATTCACCTCTAACTTTTCAAGAAATCTCCAAACTTTTCCCCTCTCCCTGCACTCTGAAATCTTCAGTCAAAGACATTTCTTGAAAGGTTTTACTTCCTTCCTCTCCCTTCTGTTTCTCTCTGCTGCCTCTTGCCTCAGCCATCAACAGACATAAAGGCCCTTAGAAGATTTTCAGCAACCTCAAAGCTCAAGACACACTCCCAGTGCATTCTGCAGCTATTAGTAAGTTGTGTTGGACTTCCTAGATGACAGTAAATAGGCGTTGCTGAAGGACTTTAAATAGGAAGGTTGGGTCAGAATTAGAATAACCTGGCAAGCGAGTGACAGACCTACCAACAGAAGTCGCTGTTGCTTTTCTATAACCCAGTCATGCGAACCCTTGTATTTCAGTGCGTGCTGTCATGTAAGGCTCGTACGAAGTCACTGGACCGTGATTCCTGTCAGAGCAAGTCACTTAAATTCTCTCAATCTTAATTTTCCCACATATAAAATACAGCTAATAACACACCCTGGAGTTTTCTAGTGCCCATCAGGGTAGCTGCAGGTGTTGTTGTGTTAGCCTAACACTGACTTCATTGTGCAGAAGAGGAATCTGAGACATATGAAGCTTAAATAAGTCACTGGAAGGGGGAGGAGGAGGTGGATCAGGAGGTGATTTGAGAAGCATAAATTTTGGAGGGCTACAGAAGGAGAGAAAAGAAAGACCTCCCTCTCCATTGCCTTCTGTGTACCCTTCTGAAAGGCTGTGTCGGCAGCTATCTGATGGCTCCAGAGTAGCCTGCAGTGAAGGCAATGATCTCTTGCCACCCTTCTAGATTCCAGGCAGTAATGGCTATTTCTGTTGAATGAAATATATTCCCTATAGAATAAGCAACGCGGGAAGACAGCACCTGAACCCAGGTATTTTTGAAGACTACTGGTTATGGATGTTGAGAAATTATCAAGTTTTCATGCAGAATCCCTGCCCCAGCCTCTTCAGGTCAGCTGCATGCTGCAAATTTGGGTCCCAGTTCATAGCCCTTGCTGTGATGCTTGCCCAACCTTCACTTACTTTTCTTCTGAGCTCATGACTCCTTGTTTCCAGAGCAGGAAGATGAATTTGCACTGTAGACCTAGGCTGCCCTCCAAAAGCTGTTTTTTTAATGGAAGTAAGGCTTCTGTTCTCGCATCATCTGTATTCACACTAGGATAGTCTGACCTACTGTCCAATTCCAATCAGGTTTGATGTGAGTAGAATTATAGGAATGGTGCTCCTAAAAAAAAGTGTATGGAACAGTGTGTGAGCACAGCAAAAAAAGTGCCTTTGACAAATGTGGAAGAGGAAGCAGGTAAAGTTGAATCCTTACTAGACATACAAGAATTCACTCGCTCACTGGGGAAGAAGCCCATAGAGAATCTATAGCTGCAAGGAAAACTTCAGGTGGCTTTTTCATCTTCTCAACAGCTAAATCCAATTAGCCACAAGCCATAAATTGCAGGAAATGAAGCTCATTAGTCTTCCTGTCCAGGGAACTGCTTGTTTTTCAGGGATTAGCACAACAAGGACTAACTGGTGACAGAAGTGGGTGTAGAATTTAGGCTCCTGCTCCCTTGGCTGTGCTTAGAGCCTGGTTAAGGCAGATACGCCTGGAAACCACAGACTCAGGAGAGCTGCACAATGAGATCAGAACCTCAGCCACCATACAGAATACAGTTTTTACATGGAACTACAGAGAGTTCTCTGAAATAGATATCAACTCTTTCACTGAAATCTTCATCCCCTTCTGAAAGATTCAAAGGCCATAGCTATAACATCATAGTAATTTCATTTGGATAGCAGTTAAGGCATGTCCTTAATGCCTGGAAAAGATTATTTTGGTGATCTGTTTCCAGTACACCTTTAGTCTGACTGTTGCTTAAAACCCCACCTTTGGATGTCTTAAGCATTGTCATATGCCACTTGCATAATGCATAATGAGGCAGAGACCTCCTATTTCCAACTGACTGAAAAATACCATCCTGAATTTTAAGGACATGTCAGAATGCATTGCCTTAATGGAATATGTAGCTTATGCATGCAAACTTGCTGGAAAATACCCCTGTGTCCCTAATATTATCCTGTAACAGTGCAGTCTAATTACCCTTTGATGCAGTCTCACCTTACAATGTCTTCTTAATTGTTTTAAAATTGGTCTGCTTGCTTTTGAAATGCTCACCAGTGAAGAGGGTTAGCTTCCACCCTAGACCCTGCTCCACTAAATTGCTTAAGCATGTGATGGAGTGCTTTTCTTCATGGGGCCTTCAATGCTCAAATATATAAACATGAATCTGTTTCCAGAGGCAAATAAAATGTAATGCCGTAGCAGGTGATGAGGTTTGTATCTACAGCTTTAAGATAAATATGATACTATTTAATTCGTACTTAAGTCTGAAAGCATTTGGAAAGATCAGTACATTAATGAAATGATAATTTCATGCAGAATGGCTGACCATTATTTTTCCTGAAAGAGGCCACAGTATTGGCCGCATATCTTTATAGGACTCTTTAAGAATGAATCATTGCCAACTCTCTTTATGTTTGAATTACATTCTTCTGATCCCAAGTGAAAAACAAGCCTAAAGAATTATTACAATAAGCCATCACTTTCCATAGCAGAAAGCAATGTAACTTGTACTGCAACAACTAATTGCAGAGCCCCTTCCCGCTGCACTTTACATACCCATTTCATTAGCAGGTGGAATAGGGCAACTATGCTAAATGAGGAAGGATGTATCCTTTCAATCTCTTCTCTAGCTGATATTTTGCAACCTCAGTGCAACACTTTAACCTCGTGAGTCAACTGTAATGATGTTGTGCATTCCTTGGAGATATGTTTAATCTTTTTACTTAGATAAATTCTTGGCTTAACGTTACAGTATCAGGCAAGTTGAACAGAAGGAGAATGTGTTTAACCTAAATGGCAGATCAGAAGGAGTGTCTCTTTGCCCCGATATTAACCGGAACGGTTAGCACTATTAATTGCTTGTTTGAGAACGCTGCTAGCAGAGATTCAAAATCTGCCCATGCAGAGCAACACAAGCCTAATCCCACTGCCTAATGAAGCCTGCGATACCATTTCAGATAGAGGGGGATTAGGCCTATCAAGTACAGTTGCCTTTTTTTATAAAAAAAGACTTTGGGGCTTTAACTGCATCCCGGTAATGGCATTGCAAAAGATAATGGAGCAGTGCAGCACAGACAGGGTCTAACATGATCAGACTTTAACTTCTTTGGTCTTTATCGCTATCTGAACAAGTGCTCTGGTTTTCAGAAGTACCAAAAATGCTCCTAGTTCCCTGCACAAGGGGCACTATTTGAAGCTATTTGTAGTGATGCTATTTCTTGTGGTGGAATAGCTATTAAGCATCCACAAATGAGATTAAAAGTCCTGATAGCCTAGATGGATCCTGCCCCTAAAAAATGGCCATGAATAGAAGAGTATATTAATAAAACATAAAATGATGCTTCTTGCAGAACAGCCTTCTGTCTGTTACCTATTGTGATCCAACCAGCCTCTGCTTATACATCCAGGGAACAGGTGTCAGTGAAGGTGGAACAAGTGATGTCTAGGCTTCATACTCCTTGATTTCTAATCTGGATTGCTTCCATACAAAGAAACTTCTTTTTTCTTCTTTTTTCTTCCTTTTTATTTTTGATTTTTTTTCTTTTTTTTTCTCTTTTTCTTTTTTTTTTTCTTTTTTCTTCATTCCTTTTTTTTTTCCTTTTTTCTCTTTTCTCTTTTTTCTTCATTTTTTTTTTCCCCAGAAACTTTTTTATTTCAGAGTCTGCACCAAAGTGCAGTCATTAGAGCAGGCATTGAAACCGAAGGGCTGAACACTTCAAATGCTTCTTATGGTAATCAGAATTGAGAGCATGTTGGAAAATTACCCCTCCTCCCCTTGTGAACTTCTTTTCTTATTATTGGCTAGGTCTTACTTTCCTTAAAAGCAGATTTTGGAAGGAGATGCTGCTGCGCTTCTCGTACAAGCTAAGGCTAAATGTAATGATAATGCAAAAATAAGAAGTCATTGACATAAAAACACTTTGGCAGTGAAGAAAATCAGTCTCCAAAGTAGCAATCTCATCAAGGGAAAGAATTTATGTGTTTAAGACTGTGTTTAATTACAGATTAAACAGATTTATTCATTTGGTGCAAAAGAAGGGGAGGAAGAAAATGCTTTCGGGTGGAAAAATACAGTTCTTTAATAAAATAACGAGTATCATCAGTATTCTGCTGTGATTTAAAATCATTTTTCCATTGAAACCATTTATGTTTTTGCTATTGAGTGTACAGGGATGAAGTGCAAGTCCCTCTTGTTTAAAATTAAGGTGGAAAGAGTATGGGTGAAATGCAAGAGCAGCAAATAGGGCAAATGCCCGAATCTGTCAGCGTATTTTGCCTGTTCATGATTTCCATCGAGGGAAGGTTCTCTGATAACCCTTATTTGAAAAAATAATTGCAAAAAAGGTGGAGCACTGGGCAGAATTGTTGCAGGAATCAGCTACTGCCTGGAAACCTGGGGTGAGAAGGGGCACCCAGCTCAGTTGGTGACTTGGATTTGGGCTTCTAGTTCCAGCTTCTATTCTTCTCCTCTTGCTTCCTGCATTCACCTATGCAGTACTGACCTTGCAGGAAGGTGCATTTAGCCTATTGACTGTAGGAATACTAGGTACTCATCAAGGAGTTAGGGGAGATTGAACCAAGGTTTTGGAGATTTAAAGCAAACAAACAAACCAAAACAAAATCCTGCACATTGCCTGTGTAGTAATTTGCTGAGACCTCAGTTCTTTCAAGCCTGTGAACTTTTAAGGAGAGATAGAACTGAAAAACTACCTTTCTGGCATAAATCCTTCTGATGTCCATCCTTCTCCCCTTGCATCCTTTAAATTTTATCCATTTTTACCCCCGTCCTCCTCTCCTCCCTCTTTTTTCCTTCCTTTTTCTCTGCTGTAAACTCAGTTCCTAACTTTTCATTGTAGGACTAGAAAAAAGGAAGCTTTTCTTTTGTTTTCTTCTAAGAGAAAGCCTTCAATAGAAGTCAATATTATCCCTGCAGAGAGGAGCCCATAGCAGTGTGGTGTTCCAATGCTAACTGAATAGAGAGTGCAGCCAGGGAATCCAGATAACTCTGTGTGAACAAACCTGCTCACCTGCTTTCATGACTGATTCAAATTGAGTCACCTGCAGAGGTAAAACTATAGGAATTACTTCTCAAATTCTGCATTAATTCCCTGGCCATCTTGGGGTTGCATCAGAACAACAGACATACCAAGATTTATATCAATGTATTTGTGTGTTCCTTAAAGCATTCTTGGTGCAAAGGTCAGAAATGAGTGGTGGCACATATCTAGAGATGGTTTACTTAACCTATATGGTTGCTTTATAAGCAAGACTATAAAATTTAAGAATTTCAGCTTTCATATTTGGCAGCTTTTATTCACATTACTTTTACTGACCATCTCAATGGAGTACTGCCCCTGGCTACATTTTGTGCACATACTTCACTGGACTAAGTGCTCAGCCAAGTACAAATCAGGATGGCTCTATTGGTATCAGTAAAATACTGATGATTTATACCAGCCTGAGGGTCTGGCCTCTAATGTGTCAAGGAGGATGTGAAAGCTGGCTTGTATCTGAAAATGGAGAGCAAGTAATTTAAGAATTAAAATACTTTAACTAAATCCTGGAACTATGCCTAAAATAATAACTTCCATCCTGCGTTTGAACTTACACATCCATGAGTTACTTCATGTTACTCAAAGCTTTACTTGCATCCATTGCTTTGGGAATCCTTCCTGTAATACAGACTACAAGTGACAGAGATCACACTCACATCAAAGTAAGTTAGACTTCAGAGAGGATAGACAAGAGGATAATTTGTGCTTACATAGTTTCTATCATCAAGGGAGTTCAAAAAGCCTGTATTCATTTGGTCTAAACAGCACTCCTTATGGACAGGTAAGTATAAGTACCAAACCCACTCTACACACAGATAAATTGAGAGGTAAAACAAAACAGAGATGGCAAAATGCAATATTAGAATGACAAGAGGCACCTGAGTTGCCCAAACCATTAACTTTCATTAGGCATTATTGTCTGTCCTGCGTCCCAGCCCATATTATTTCCCTTGAGGTACAAAAGCTTATTCCTGACATGTGACGGGCACTATTTAGGTCCTCCCCCAGGGAGTGCTGCAGGCAAATAATTTCATCCAAAAGTGGAGGGTTGGCTTTGGCGTAGGTAACTTGTCAAATTGTCCTTGCCCTGTTCTGCACATGGGGCAGTCAAATATCAAACGGATAAAAGCAGGCACCAAACAGTTAGAAGGTAAATAGCTCTCTTTGGCAGAAAAATGAACACTACAATATTACACTAGATTGTTACCAGAGTGCTAACGGGCAACTCTGGGGCCAAAAGCTCTGTGTACCCCTGACCTCACCAGAACATATGACTTTGGGGATGGTTTGTTGTGCATGGCTGGGCTAGAACAGCCTGCATTCCATGCATGCTTTTAGGGGAGAAAAACTAGAGGAACACCTCATGCCATTGTTTCGATAGGTATAGGATCATGTCTTTACTGAGCAACACGCACTCACAAACTAAAAATAAGTGCCTGAACATAAGAGCAGAAGGAAGATTTTAGTCTAATTTATAGTGCTCAGAAAAGCAGGCTCCCTAACCCATCAGAGGAGAAGGCTTAGAGTGGTAGAAGCAGTCAGAGGAAGCATTGGGAGTTAAATCTTTCGAGCAGTTTCTGTATAGAAGCACAGCAAGGTGCTCCTTACCTAAACTCTGTAACTGGAAGGGCTCAGAGCACTGGGAAGAGGTTACTGAGCCTTTCACCTCAAGGTCAGTGATTGCGTCTGGCTTCAAGGTAAACACTAAACACACCATTACCTCTGACAGCTGCTGGTAGTTCTTTAGTAGGTGTCACCTTTCTGTTAAACAAACATCTAGGTAAACAGCTAGTTGGTGTTGTTATCCCATCTGGCAGAACAGAATCGCAGAATCATTTAGGTTGGATCATCCAGTCCAGCTGTAAACCACTTCCAGTCCACTTCCAAGACCACCGCTAAACCATGTCCTTAAGTGCCGCACGTAGGCTTAAATACCCCCAAGGGATGGTGGCTCAGCCCCTTCCCTGGGAAGATTATTCCAGTGCTTGATAACCCTTTCAGGGAAGAATTTTTTTCCTAATTTCCAGTCTAAATCTCTTCTGGTGCAACTTGAAACCATTTCCTGTTTGCTTCTCACCTTCTTGATCTCAGCATTGAACAGTGTGATCGAATGGTCATCTAATATAGCATGGAGGGAGGTTATCCCATCACTGCAAATATCCAATCTCTTTGGGCTTCCAGGGAAGACTTGGGTTTCCAGGGCACCGCACCTTCATTTGGAATTCTTTCCCAGTGCTGCAGAGGAAAACAGATTTGACTCCTGAGTGGGTGACATTGTTTTTCAGGATCTTTTTAAATGAGGGTAGTAGTTAAAAAACAGAAAACAGGGAGACCTGCTTTAAATTTGCAGGGAAGAAGGATCTTTTCTATCTCAGGCTTTCCCAGATGACTTTCATAGCAAAAGGCTCAGGTTTGCTGGTAGCAATCTTCAGTATCCAAATTTTCCATATGGGAAGTTTGTTGCAAAATTAAGCTGTGCGTATTGAACATGGGATATTTATTTGTTACTTAAACTGACAGCATCAAAGGAGAGCAGAGTTTTGAAAAATGTCGTATCTGCCCTGGCAAGTTCTGAAAGATGGAAGAGAAGTAGAATAAAATGTGAAGTCATTTCTGTTTCTGGGCGTACTTATATAAATAGGGAGTGATCACGCTTCTATGTCAGTGCAGTTTCATCAGCACAGAATCAAGCAGAGGTAAAATTAGGTCCAAAGAACAAATTATTTTTTCTCCTGCTGGCTTATAGTCAAGCCGACACGGAAGTCATTGCTTTATCTCTGAACTGACACTACCATGAATGAGAACAGAATCACAGCTACAGTCTGTGCCCACACTGGTATCCACGCAGTCAGGTTACCTGAGATTTGTTTTCAGAGCTGAACCTGGCCAGATTTTAAGATGCCATCAATCAGTGCACCTCTATGCTGTCTCCAGCTCAGGGTCTGCTCCATCCAGTTGAAATTAGGCAAGCCAGGATTCCAAAGCTGTTTGCTAAAAGGGGCAGAAATCTGCTGAGAACTGGGAAAAAACACATGTGTGCAAATGTCTGACCCCCCGTGTAGTTTCAAGAGAGTTGATGGCTAGTTTACATGTCAAGACAAACGTATTCATAAAATGTCAGGAAAACTCTTCATCTTGTAATTCAGTTTCAAAGTACTGTCATGACTTTCACTCAGTGTAAATGCCTTTCTCCACTAAAGCCGCATGTGTTGTATTAAACACTATTCAAATTAGATGCAAGAGTTGAAATAATGTTGTAAGGTAATGGTTATTTTACCCCCATTTTATCTCCTAGCTGTAAATTTTGTATGTTAGATTATACAACTCCCAATAGAACTTGGTATAAGAGACTTCAATAAATCTCAAACCATTCGATACAGAGGAAATTTATTTGTTATTTGTGTCATGTTTTATTAGTGCCCTGCAGTTCAATCCTGACACTGGAGAGATGGCTCCCTTTGCCAACAAATAAGAAAAAAACACCTTTACAGCTTTAATTTATGGTAACAATATATTTACTATTTTTATACTATGCGTCTTAATTCACAGATTCAGGTATTCCAGCGTATTTGTCTGAACGTACCCCTCCAGATTCTGTGACATAGTTATATTTTATGCCACTGATATAGACTTCATAAATCAACAGTGTTTAAGTCGAGCAGGCATGATAAAAATAGCATGTAAAAGCAGATTTTACTTTCCCACATTGGAAGTAAAAGCCACACAGTTGGGAGATGGATGGATAAATAGACAGAAATTTCCTTTACTTTTCAGTCTCTGGATACTGCATCTGTGTGGTACATTGTGCCAAACACTACTGTTTCTGCTGCTATTGTGTCTCAAAATTGCTTTGTAATTCATGAGCTATGCAGTCATCTCTAGCTCTTGGAATAAAAGGTAGATTCAGTCTCTTGATATATCTAATGGGTGTAAGAGCATTCATTCTCTTATTCTCACTATGTAATAGATGAATGGAAAAGAAATCTGGCTTCTAGCTTGTGAAAAAAAAAGAAAAAGGTATGTATTTCACCATTATCATATAAACAGAAGGCCACAGAATAGTGCTGGGAGGACATAGTTGTGAAATACATTTCCAGGTTTGAAAAGGGGATTGGAGGGCAGAGCCGAACAGCACTTACAGCCTTTTTAACCAGTAGGATGGTGATATGTAAGTAAATCTGTGTCAACCAACAATGAGAAAACAACTAAAGCCAGGTCAGCAATTATTCCCACCAACCCTTCTGTCCCCCCAGCTCCACGGTCCTAAGGCAAATTCCTCCATTTAGCGTGCCTGAATTGCTACCTGCAAAAGTCTGGGATATCATCCCCATTACGTGAGGGTGTTTTGGCAGTTTTCCGTGCAAAATTTGCCCAAGGAACTGCTGTCACCATAATGACTTTCAGGTTCCTTTTAAACTGAATGGACTTGCTGGTTCTTTCTCTTCTCCGCTGCTTCCCATTGAAGGGAAATCCTAGCCTGAATGCGCACACAGTTAGCAGTCACCAACAGCAGAGGTCTAGCTCACCCTCAGCTCCAACTTCCTCCGTGTCCTGGGGCATGCCCCCTCATCTCACAGTGAGATATGGAGCTTGGCTTTTAGCAGGGCATCCTGATGAATACCCCGTGCTGTTAGCCCGGTCTAAGGAGGCTGCATAGCCAGGAGATCAGTGTGTTTCTTGTTATGGCAGATACACAGTGAGTACTGCAGCCAACTGCAAAACTTTCTTTGGGAGCAGCTTTCCGTTTTGACTGCTCTAAATTTAGTGCTCTGTCAATTATGCTGAAATGTCATTATTTCTAAGAAGATGTTTTGAAGATGTTTTTACAGACCAGAAACTTGAAGTTTTACTTTGCAGTGGCTTTTCCTTTTCTGAAATGCGCTTTAAAAATGTATGTCAAAAATGACTCTATTGAGTCAACACTGGATTGAAAAATTTTCAAAATTGCCGTTGAAAGGAAAAAAAAAAAAGAAAAATGCTGACATTTTGTCCTCGTTTTAAAGAGAAAAACTGGAATCTGATAGCAGGCCAGAAAATCCCGTTTTCAAACACTCCTTACACGTGTTGATTTTCTTCCATATTGGTTCTCTCTGTTTCCCTTAGGTATTTGTACTTTAGAGATGTGGTGTTGGTCTCACTGTAAGGAAGTCTGGAAGTCCAGGATAACAGAACAAGTTACGAATGTAATGTCACACAGTGAAACTCCATCTCTCCTTGTGAGAGAACCATCCAGCCAAATGTTGTTTTCAAACCACCTTGCATAAGGCCAAATGCTGAGAGGTGCCGAGTGTGCTGCCAGCGCTAGCAGTGACAGCCACCACAGTCACTGTGCCCAGTGCCACCATAGCTCCAGGCCTGGATCTGGAGATAAAGTCTGTCCACATGCCTTTAGTGCAGTGTAGGTGAGAATTAATCTCTTAATCTCATTCCATCAACAGTGCAGAGTATAACCTAAGGCATAACCTGAAATCTGACAGAGGGAAATAAGCTTTCTAGTGAGATGGGGCTGGCTGGTCCTTTCAGTACTGGGCCTGAATCATAAAAGATGCTAAGTGACAAGCAATATATCTGCTCTGAGCACTTCCCTCCTCGTAGCTCTAATAGCAGCTTTTTGGGTTTGGTGGGGTTTGTTTCTGTTCATATGTCATTATTTTCTCTGTTTCCTTCTTATGTTTGTGTTTTAAATAGAACTCTGAAAAACTTGTTTCAGATCATGTTTATAACTCTGTTTTTCTTTTATCCTGCAAGCTTCGTGTATTGTTTAAGGTCAAACACCAAAAACAACATAGCGAGTCTGCTAAACTTGTCGCTCCATTTCCAAGGGTGGTGTTTGACCTCCAAGAGCCTCCTCTGTACCTGTATCAACAAGCTTTGTTATCAAAACAGTACCACCAACCTCCATGCCCCAAAAATGCTGACAGTCCAGGGACAGGAGAGGATTCTGTCCTGATACTTGCTGTGAATTCTGCAGGTCCCAAAGGCATTTTGCATGACAGTTTTCTGCAGAGCTGTTGGGAATTGGGGCTGGTCCCTCAGTGCTGGGAGCACAGGGAATATGCTGTTTTGCAGAGTGCGAGGGCTCCTGTTTTCTGCCAGGCTGCTCTGTCTTGTCTGTGTTGTGGTTTCCAGCAGCTCCCCCCGTTTAGCTCAATGTTCTCCTTGCGTCTCTCCCCATGCTACCATGACCTTGCTTTTTTCTTCTGTAGCATCTCGAGTGCAGTTCACTTGTTCCCTGTTTCCTTTGTTTCTTTCTGGCATTTTTCTTCTTTGCCTCTGATTCCTTTTCAGATAGTTTAAAAGACTCCCATGTTCTCTTTGTTCTCTCTCCACTTTCCTCTTTCCCAAGACCCATTTCAAAGAGGCAGTCCTGTTCGTGACAGCACTTGTGCATCTGTGTAACTCCCATGAGCCCTGTGCCTGTGTCTTAATCTCTCGCTCTCCTTGGCTTTTCCTTTTTCCATGTTTCTTGCTGTTCATCATGTGAACAATCTTTTTAAGGGAAAAACTTTTTCTTTCCAGTGGCTACAATTGGGCTGACAGATTTTTCCATTGCCTTCTTGTTCTCTTACAGTAGAAAGCAAACTTAAACATCAGGTAGTGGGGGCTTGAGTTCATCATGTTCCTGGCTGTCATTTCTGGGAGCAGTATCTGATCAGAAATCAAAGCTATCTGCTGTGCTTTTAGCAAGACTCAGACAAATTCTGAACGCACACATAACTACATATGAAGCATTTTAATTCTTGGGTCAGGAGTTCAAGTCCATCCAGCTTGCCAATTGCAAAAACTCATTACTGCCTGATGGCCACTTAGGAGTTACTTGAAATTAGTGAGAGTGAGTGCGGGGATTTGGGGGGGGAGGGGGGGGGGGGGGGGGGGTGAAGGAGTAGGGGATCATCTTCTACCACTTCACATACAGCACCTTCCCCTCCAACTGAGAGCTGCATCCGTGTCAGCAACCTCAGCTAAGGAAGCCAAATGCAGAGGCTGAGCTGTATACTTACACCCCTGCAAAGGCAGGCTGTCAAAGCAGTGCTCGAAAGCCCTGAGGAGGCCCCAAGGACCAGCCTTCCCTGGCACAGGCTGATTGAATTCTGGTGGGCTTCAGACTGCAGTGCTGTCAACGTGCGGCGTTTTTAAACACATTTTAAAACCTCCTTTGATGTTTTATCTGTCTCATCAGAACACTTAGCTCCTGGATGCTCTCTGTACAACAAAGGAAATTAATTAGGGACAGTCAGATCCTGTGATACAGAGCAGTGTTTGGGAGACTGCAGTGTCTCGTGTGAGTTTTGATGTTGCAGCAGCTGAGTTAGAGGCTGTTGTCACGTGTGGCAGGGTATAGCTGGACAGAAAGGTCCTACTGAAATGGAAAGTCACCTTACAACAGCTCTGCATTTCCACCCTGCTAAATGTTGTTTCTCTGTGAGCTGAGACATAAAAGGTGGGTGTGTGTGGGGAAGGAGCCACCCTGAGACTCTCTCATGAAGAATAAGGAAAAGATCATACCCATGTATTTTCAGTTCCAGATACACCCTGGCTGGAAATCAAAGTGCTGTAGCTCTGCTTTTGCTTCCCCCATCATATTTCTAAATGGATTTTCCCTGTAAGGCACTGAGATGCCAAACTTTGATCATAATCATCTGACTTTCAAACTGAAAGATATCAAGAGCCATTTCTTGTCTGTGATGTATGCAATCAACTGACATGAAAAGAATGCAGTTAATGTGATTGGGAGAAACAGAATTTTGATCCCAAGGATTTGAAGTCAGGGCTCTTGTTTGTAAAACTCGAAGTACAACAGTATTTTCCACATGCCTGACAGATGGTTGGAAAACATCCTTTTGTTTTCCAATTTTGGTTGGTTGGTTGGCTTGGGTTTAGGTTCGGGGTGTTTTTTTTAGTGAATCCCCCAGACTGATGCAGGCTTCCTTGACCTTGGATCTGCACTGTTGCGAAGGAGGTGGAAGCTTGGCTGTTCATCAGCCTTCTCAGGAATACAAACCAGAGAGAGTATTGTAAGGTTTTTGCAAATCCCTGTCTGTACAGTTGTGAAAGGATGTGTAAATGTAGACACTTGACAGAGACCCTCATGGGATGCGAACACTGTCCCGTGATGTGAGAAATAGGTTATCAGGCCTGAAAGAAAGCCTTGGGTAATGGATGTTCTTGGCTGTCTCTAACGTTGCCAGTTCCAGGCAGACTGAAAAGATGGATGGCATCCTGGCCCTCCGGGTAGCTTTGCAATTGCTCCACTAAGTTGAAGATCACACCTTCAGTGGCAGGACTGCAGCGCTCTGGCATCTCTGACTGCCGACTGCTGACCTCTAGATCATATTGGAGGAAGCAAGCCATGAAGTCTGTGCCAGTCCCTCCTGGGGAGCTGATCGGACCTGAAATCTTAAGCCCAGAGCACGGGGGTCCAAACCTTGCTCTGGCAGGAACTGAGGGAGCAAAGCTGTTGGGAGAGGTGTGGATGACGGTGGCATTGCTTAGGGAGCCTGTTTTCTTGCATTGCACCCTGTCAGGCAGAAATGGGAGCCTGACTGACAGCATGCACAGCTACAGCTTCAAAGGAAACAGTTTTTCCTGGGAAATGGAATGCTAGTGAAAAAGTACGATATCATTCCAAAAATGTCATGAGAGGAGGAAGCCCTTGTAGCAGAGGTTGCTTCTCTAGGTAGTAGCAATAACTTCAAAGGAAAGGCCTAAAAAAATCTACCAAATACAGCAAAGACAGGCAGGGAATGTTAATAATATGATTTTTTTAAGTTTTCTCAATTATTTAAGGAGCCTTTCTAATGGATATGGGCTGCAAATTGATTTTCTCCTATGAGAGTCAGGATATTTTAAGAATAATATACTCCAGTGGCATTTGCATCTGGAGCATTTCTCTGTCCTCTTACTGAACAGGAAGGGAAAAAAAAGCCAAACAGTGGAACTTTGGAAGTGAAGGTAAAAGAGGGAAATACACGAAGGGCTGAAAGATTTATCAACTTGTGGTGCATCATTCTCCTGAAGAAACATATGCAAAAGCGAAATGAAGGGGAAAAAGAGCTGTGAACCACAATGAAGATAACTAAAGAGGGTACAGAGCAGCTGTCAAAGCAAATATCAAGCAACATTAATAACTTCATAGCACATCAGAAGACTGTCTCAAACCTTCACAAGAAAACAAGAGCTTTTGTTGCTGCAGAGGGTAAACTAAACTAAACCTCGAGTGCAGGCACTGGTCTGTCTTTGACAGAGATATGCCAGTGTCAATTTGGAGCAGAACGAGAGATTTTAATGGAGTTAATGTGACTACGAGCCACCAACTGAGAGAAAGATCTGGTTCTGAGCTTTCAGAAGCTTATAGCTATGTGGGAAGAACTGTCTTCAGTGGGGAACTCACACCTCTGGAGAAAATAAGATGCGCTTTCTTAATGCCTTTTGTTCTGTGTAGAGGAGGTGAATTTTTCTGCGTACAGAAAAGGCAAAAGATGAGTGTTTGCTGCAACGAGCTCATCTTTTTTCAAATGTTCAGTGTTTTTGTTTCCCTAAAATCACTTTCGTCTCATGCAAATTCAGGAAAAAAAATATGCTTTGGGCCATAGAGTGGAGTTTTGCTTACCTTTGCCTTCAGTCTAAGCGGCAGCTCTTCTCAGAGCCAGAGAGGGGAGCTTGTCAGAGGTCTGTCGGTGTGGCTGGAGCTCCCTAGCCAGTATTTTAGGAACATTTTCTTTCCATCAGATTTGCTGTGTCCAAATGATTCCTGCATACAGGTTAGGAAAACATTCAACATCAGTGAGTAAAATCATCGTGTTAACAGGAATCAAGAAAATTGTTGTAAGCATTTTGGTGCCAGCTTGGCATCATCAGTTTATAGTCACAAAAGACACTCCGACAAGCTCTTATGTTCTACACCTACAACCAGACAAAAGCAAATACTACTCTGAGGTGTGTCAGATTCTTTATTGCACACAACTTCACTTTCTTACAGGTTGTAAAGTCTCCCAGGAGGCTATGGTTTGATATTGCATGTGGTATGAAACCATAATCCTTTATGTTTCTACAGCACCCACTAAAAAGGGGTCTGAATAGCTCCCCTGAATGTTAAAAGGTGAGCTACAAGGAACCTATTACTGACTGTAGCAATACCTGGGTTTAATCTCATTTTCAGAGCAAAGAAATTTCCTCTGACTCAGATGTAGCTGGGATTATTCCAGGTTTGTCCATACTTCAGATGAATAAGTGCATCTGCTCACTTGTTTAAATGTCCCCTTACTTTGACCTGGTCTTATCTCCTTTGCCTCTTCTTAAAACAAAGTGAACAATGTAGGAATGCCTGAAGGCAACCTTAACAAGCATTTTTATATGGGCATTTTTATGAAGGTTCCACAAAGCTAGGAGAAGTAGAATTCTGCCATTTTCTCCTGGAAAAAAACAATCTACCTTCTTATCCTCAGTCCCAGTTATGTCTTTCAGATCCTAGCTCTACCATTCTGTTCTTGCATCTGCCTCTTGTGTCATACATCTTTAAGGTCTAAGCATTCATTTCACACTGAAAGCTGTTTCTTTGGGTTTTAATGTAGCTATAAATACAGGAGGGAAATTCATGCGTGAGGAGAGCCGTGTGATATTATTACTCCACAATGGGATATACTCTGTGTTTCCAGAAGCGAGGTTCCTATTTTGTCCAGTATGCTTTTCCTTCATTTGACTTGATCAGACTTTATCAAAGTAATGATCAAATGTAAGTCTCTCTCCTTCTTTCTGTATTTTTTTCTTGAAATATGTCATTCTAAAAGAAAGAAGAACTTTTTTTTTGTTATACAGTGCTTCACTCTCCCCAGTATGTGAATTATGTTAAAATTGTGGAAGTGCCCACTAAACACAGACAGATTTGAATTATCTCTACTGGTACCAAATGAGCCTTTATACCTCATTCTGGCCTTGCAGAAAGGAAGTCTTACTGTTTCTTGGCATGCATCTACTTTGAGGAATTCACCCACTTCTGTATCCATGTATAATGATTACTTAGACATAATAAGGATTGTGAAAGAGGAGGATGTTCTTCATTAGAACAAAAAGCTGGTAATAGCAGAGAAAAAAGACTATCTGAGATAAAAGCCTGGCAACATGAAAGATCAGATGAGTTACTCATATGTAATTACTCTCTTGAGTCCATATGGTCATGGTGTATTATATTATTCCCACTCAGCATGCTAGTGGCATTTTGTTGGTGTCTTTCTTGTTATTAACCATATCTGCTTCATTAATCGAAAGACTCGATACTTTACTCGTAGAATTAACAGCTGTGGTGGGAATAGGGAGTAAAGGAGCCCAAAGGACTTTTTTGTAAGTGATACAGAATTTTCACTGGATGGAAGAGCATGGGCCCCCCTGCAAATGAGATCTGGGAGCCTGTTGTAAAATCTCCAAAAGGCACTTGCACTGCTTTGTCCCCAAAGGACTTTCCAGAAACGTTATGCTAATGGTACTTATTTAGAAGTCTTTTAGCAGTTCAGTCCTCTTAACTCCTATGGCCTTTATGCTCCCAAGAACTTAATCATGTTTGAAAATGGGACTTGGAATTCTGAGGCTTTTAGGCAAAAGCAGTTTCTGTCCGTAAGCCAGCTGGAATTTCTGATCCTAACTGGAATCAGGCGAGTGAAAATTGCTTCCATGTTTCAGGTGTGTGTGCATGTGTGTGTGGGAGGGGATGTCAGCGCTTTCACGCAAAATTAACCTCTTTCTCAAAAGTATTTTTTACCTCCTTTTTAATAGTATAATAAAGTATTTGATTATGCTGGTTTTGAAGGGTGTTGGCATTCTTTCCTGCCAGTTTGGCTTTGCCAGATGGAAGTCTTCCCATAGTTTACATGTGAGGTATTGCAGTATAATCAACTCATGAGGCTTCCAGTATGATTTGAAAAGGTTTTGAAGAAAACTGTAAAAGCTTCAGGACCACTTCAATCAATTGCGGGATCATACAAGAAGCCATCAGCCACTTAACTTACAAAATAGAACTTTTGGGCCAGTGTGTCTTCTTCTCAGAACAGCTGAGTATTGGCAATGTCAATAAACTGCAGGCTGTCTAGTCAAATTGCTTCCTTTTATTTATCCATCAAGAAAACGTGTTACATAGACACGAGAGCTCTGAAGGGACAATACATGTATGCATGTGCCCAGTGCACTTGTCGCTGAGAATATGTGCACGCATCTGCTGATTCCCTCACAGAAAGATGCCAGATATTGGCTAAAAGCTTTTTGTTGGCATTTGTTTGACGTTTGCCTGCGTGAATGTGGTCTTCATTTCATAGTGGAGGTAGTCTTGATATTTTCAGTGGTTTTAAGAATTCTGAAGGTGGTGATAGAGCTTTCTAAACGTTTATCATCACAGCCAGAAAATACTTCTCATTCTTTTTGCTAAGACCACCCCTTTGCGTGGAATCCCTGGTCCCCACCAGGCAAGTACAATAGCTAAGCATCTTCTTGAGATCATGCAAGAAAAACCCTGTCTAAGGAACTTAAGAGGAAAAAACCCAGCTGTGCTTGGCATTCTTTCCCCATCCTTAGGCTGCTGTACTTCTGTGTGTGTTTTGTGCTTTATGCAAGTGCTCTAAAAGAAGACACAGCTAAAAACATTAAATGAAGCTTGGCCACAGGCTCCAGCAGGAGTCAGAGCAGGCACTTGCTCAAAACAGAAAACACAGTTAAAGTATTTTGCAAGAAAAAGAAGCAGCAAATGCAAATTCCTTAATTGCTCTTCCGACTGGAGGAGGGGCAGAGTATTATTCACACTGACAGCTTTAGAATAATTAACACAAACAAAAATTTGGGGATCGGAAAAAATACTTATAGTTCTCTTGTTTTGGAAGGGATTACTCTTGAATGTGCTGTTAATCTGACTAATACATTTATGTTACACTTCGGGGGTAAAGGGGATTAGGTGGGAGGAATGAAAGAGATTTGAAATGGATACCATATTTGGTAGAACATCTAATGAGATTACTTAAAAAAAGAAAAAGGCTGCCTTATGCGTAGGCTTCACTAAGTCCAGAGACTCTAATGAGATCATGTATTCCGTCTCCAGTAGGGTAGATGGTGCCAGTTCCTAACTGTGGGAATGAAATTCATTGGACTCTGATTAACTCAAGGATTGTAGCAGTACCCAAATTGGCACTTAGAATTTCACATCTCTCAGGGGTCATAAGGAAATGCTGTAGAAAGAGAGTAGGGGGTCACTTCTGTACCAGTGATGACGCATATTTATGTTGCACCAAACTAAATTTCATGGATGAAGTTTTATTTGCCTATTTCTTAAAAAAGGAGATTTTATGGAGGCTTTTTTTCAAATGAACTTGGAGCTGAATCAATGGTCTATCTCTCCTGTTCGTATGATTTCAGATGCCTAAAGCCACAGGATATGAGGTGGGTTATTAGATATGCCTTTCCAAAGAGGAAATGGTAAGACAGAAATGACCTGCCTGAAGTTACAGTTTATAGATTAGAAAAAGGCACAAACAATTAAAAGATGGAGACAGTTAGGGCAAATTACTTGCAATCAAGCTGCAGCTAAATGAGCTTCTTGATGAGGAAACTAAATTTATGTTGTTTAGAGCCACAAAGAAATGTTCCTAAAACAAACCAAAAAAAGTTGAAGGTGAGCCAATTGTTAGCGCAGTTGGATACAGATGTGTTGATAAGAGAAGTTATGGATGCAATTAAGGTTCTGGTCTTGGGTAAGAAAAAAAGTAATAGTGACTACAGGGAGCTTTCCTGTCAAATCCAGTGAGACAAAACCTTAACAGGTGTAGGATAATGTTTCCCCCATCCCATGTTTTCAGGTGTGGCTAGCAACCTCAATAATCAGTTTTGACTCCAACCAAGCAAAATGTGGCAGTTCAAATGAAAACAGAGATTCTGCAAAAGATGATGTATTTAAAGAAAAGGGTGAGCGCTAGGGGCAGGGTTGAATACATTTAACACTAGAATTAAACATTTTGTTCGGCTTTTCTTTTTCCAAATTACCTCTTTGGCAGCTGTTTGAAAAGATCTTTGAAAAGTTATGTATATTCAGTGATGAAGACTGAAAGTCACACAAAAGCCCCGAAGAAGTGTGATGGCTTCAGTGTGACACACCAGTTTTTTCTTTGTTGCTCTCTCTATATTTTGCATTCAATGTAGTATTCATCAGTTTCAGTGAATGCTAGTCATTGTCTACGTGTGTTTATCTGAAAGGAGTGACTTTAAAGACTCTGTAATTATGAAAAGGCGTCAAGCAAAGCTACCCTTCTCCATTCCTATTGCACTGGAATAGTAGGCATAACACAGTAGACAAAAGCAGTCAGAAAGGACAAGTATATGTAGAAGGAGATAATATTTTGCTGGCATTTTCCCTTACCTTGGTTCCTCCTGTCCTTTCACGCAGAATTGTTGTGTGAACAGGACCCTGCAGAAGCAGCCGGGTGGAGAGCAGGAGGGAAAAATGTTCAGTCTTGAGCTAGAGGAGCTGGAACTCACAGGTATGAACTTCTGACAACAGTCTGGAAGTGACTGCTCCTGTCACGTTTTGAACAGCAAATGAGAAGCC